>NW_022436942.1:25979783-26164915 GCF_009761245.1 Sapajus apella | reverse complement strand
GAGTTTCACTCTTGTTACCCAGGCTGGAGTGCAATGGCGCGATCTCGGCTCACCGCAACCTCCGCCTCCTGGGTTCAGGCAATTCTCCTGCCCCAGCCTCCTGAGTTGCTGGGATTACAGGCACACGCCACCATGCCCAGCTAATTTTTTGTATTTTTAGTAGAGACGGGGTTTCACCATGTTGACCAGGATGGTCTCGATCTCTTGACCTCGTGATCCACCCGCCTCGGCCTCCCACAGTGCTGGGATTACAGGCTTGAGCCACCGCGCCCGGCCTGGACATCCTTTCTTTACATGACTCTGAAGCTATTCCTTGTTCCTACTCTGTGTAACCATGATATGTCTATCTTACCTTGAAAAGTGTAGAAAAGAGTCTTTTTTCTTTTTTGAGTTGGAGTCTCACTCTGTTGCCCAGGCTGGAGTGCAGTGGTGCGATCTTGGCTTACTGCAACCTCCACCTCCTGGGTTCAAGCAATTCTCTGCCTCAGCCTTGCAAGTAGCTGGGATTACAAGTGCCTGTCACCACCGCTGCCTAATTTTTGTATTTTTAGTAGAGATGGGGTTTCACCATCTTGGCCAGGCTTGTCTTGAACTCTTGACCTCGTGATCCCTCCACCTTGGCCTCCCAAAGTGCTGGGATTATAGGTGTGAGCCACTGTGCCAGGCTGAAAAGAGTTCTAAGGGTAATCTCAGTCCCCAAGTGGTGACACACTCAATTGATATCCACAGGCACTTAGACTTTTTTGTATAAAGTCAGTGCATAACGTGAGTACCATGTGGATGGATTAGAGTAAAATGCAAGTCACAGAAGTTCAAGCCAGGATTGGATATTTTATATCAGTAGGAGCTTTTGGATTAACTGTTCAGTGAACACAGATCTTTAAATGACTTTACTCTTGGGTGGGGGTAAGAGCAGAAAGTAGTATCCTACCAACCACTCAGAAAACCAGGGAAGACTCTAGAACACACAGGGACCCTGGAAAATTTAACAGATGACTCAAAAAGCATATCTTACTCTCCAAGGAAATCCATATTTCCATCCTACAAATTAAAAAAAAAAAAAAAAAGCCTTAACAATTGGGGCAGTTGCTTCTACAGGCAAGGATATCAAACAATCAAATATCCATCTGCCCACTTGGTGTGAACACTTACCTTTTTAAAAAAGGAAAAAGTATCCGTCTAGAGTGAAAAACAAGTCCTTTTTTTTTGAAACCGAGTCTCGCTCTGTTTCTCAGGCTGTAGTGCAGTGGCCAAATCTCTGCTCACTGCAACTCTGCCTCCCGGTTCAAGCAATTCTCCTGCCTCAACCTCTCAAGTAGCTGGGACTATAGGTGCTCACCACCAAGTCTGGCTAATTTTTGTATTTTTAGTAGAGACGGGGTTTCACCATCTTGGCCAGGCTGGTTTTGAACTTCTGATCACATGATCCACCCACCTCGGCCTCACAAAGTGCTGGGATTACAGGTGTGAGCCACTGCATGCATCCAAAACAAGTCCATTTTCAGCAGAGACATTTGGAAATTCATTCAGTATGCTAGGCATAATTGTAAGGTGAATTATTCAATGTTGAGTGTGGTAAACAATAAAAATCACCACTGGATTTCGAATTGGTAAAATAGCTCATTTTGAATGCACACATTAATTCTCTTGCCAAGTTGCTTGCAATTTTCCAGGAAAATTTGTCTTCCTTCAGGGAGGATTGAAACCCACGATCAGCCCAACACTACCACCTAGTGGTGACATGAATTGATGGTGCTTCTCTTCACCTAAAACTTAAAATAGTAGTACCATTTTTTTCTTCCAAAATTGCACAGGTAGATCCTGAGAGACGGTAACAATGTTAAGAAAATAATGGAAGAGAAACATTGAAAAGTTCAAATTTTAATTAAAAGCTTTATTGAATAAAAATGTTTCAGACTAAGCCAGACTAAGAAAGCAGAATGTTTTACATCTCTAAAAATATTAAAGCTAAATCTCTATAAATGCAGTAGAAAGAAAAGCCTACAGCTTCAAACACCTCTCCCTTCCATACATACAATTTGGAATATCAATTATGTACAACAAATGTACTCAAGTTTATAATGTCCCCAAACCTTAAGACTAGAAAATCATCCCAAGAAAAAGGCCTATAGTTGGTTTAATTTCACCCTGGGAATACTGTCTGCGATCAAAATCAATACATTTCAGAGCTAATAAGTATTTAAAAATTAGTGACTCAAAAAGGGGACATCAGGAGTGAAATGCAGGGTTCAGAGGTCTGAGCTCAAGCGATGTAAGGCAGTCCTCCTTTAAACTCTTCGGTTTGCTCTAACATGGAACATGGGGGATAGTGATCCCAAAGGTATTGCTAAAATATTGCAGCTTTCAGTAAATTATGAGAAGCACAGATATCACCAGTAAAGAAAGCAATCATTCGGAGTACGGTAAATTCATTGGCAGATACAAAAGCTTATTTGGGAGATGGTAGATCTCTCCAAGCACCAAAGAATGGAGGTTGTTTTTTTCAGTTGCCTCAAAAAGTGCTCTGAAAAGATGGCTGTGTTATACCTCAGGATGCAGAGTTGAGGGTGTCGTTTAGAGATCAGGAATTCCTCATATATGTCATAGCAAGAAAATTCATCTAAAAAAGTTTAAAGACTAAATACTTAATCTGTTAACAGGTAAATACTAAAAAATTAAATTGGTATTCATTTAAAAATATACAAACTGTGCCCTTTATACTAAAGTGCATTGAGTCGTAATGTTTAGGCCCCTAAATTCCTTCTGTATGTTCTCTAATTCCAAAATAGTGTTTAACAATATACTACTAATCATCTATCTACTTTAATATTGACCTTTGGGAATACAGTAGAATCTGGGCTATTATCATGTGGACTATTTCCCCAGTTATAAGCCTTACAGCGCTTATGCATATCATCACTGCTAAAATGAAGAATTTAAGTAAAGTTATCTCTAGCATTTAGAAGTGGTTCACTTAACCTGCAGTAGGGGTGGGTTTTTTTTGTTTGTTTTTTAGAAGGAATTCTTTTCCAAAGTTGCTTCCAAGTAAATTACATTTCCTGCTGGGATACCTGCTGATGTGCATCACACTTTGACAAAGGGCAGTGGCTCGCTAACACTAACATGAATTTAAGGCCCAGCACCATTGCAATTTCACTCTTCATCCTCATCCTCATCGTAATACCTATTTCTCTTTATCTGTTCCTCCACAGAGAGCTCTTTGACCACTTCTCCCTCCCAGAATCCCATATCCTGGGATTTCTGATTCTGAGTAGTGAATTCTTTAGCAGAGGTGTTGTCTACAAAACTGGACCAATTTGGAGACTTGGGTTCTAGTGGAGATTGTTGTTTGAGGAAGCTGTTATCATCCTCATCGAAGTTGGCACCATTTTCCACAAGATTCTCATTCTCCATCTCCAAACTATGACCTTCCTTGCTTCTCTTCACTATCTCTTCTCCTTTAGATTCCTTGTTTTGCCAACTTGTTTTTCCCACACTCCCATTCTTCTTGGAAGCCTTGGCATTTTCCACTTGTTTCTTTTCAGCATCTATTCCGCCTGCAAACTCTTCACTCTGCTCTGACATGCTCCAGCCTTTCCTGATAGGTGAAGGCAAAGGTTTTGGGCTCTTGACAGAGGTGCTTTGAAATGAAGCTGCTACAGTGAATGGGCGGCTTCTTTCCTTCAGTGAAGAAGATCGTCGTAGTTTCTTCAGATCCGGATCAACATCCTCAGGAACTTCAGGCTTGCTGATTTCATCCTCAGGAGGCCATTTGGGCTTTGACACTTTGATCTCTTCCTCCAAGGCACTTCCTGAACTTCCAAGTTCAGTTGGGGGTGGCCAGGCAATCCTCAGCTTCTTGGTTTCAGCAGGCTTGTCTTCCTTCTCCTGCGGAGAGGAGGCCTTGGCTTCCATACTTGCAGCCAGGACACCCACCTTAGCAATAGGGGCATCTTCTACTCCTGGGCTGTGAGCAGTCTCCCTTGCATTTGCAAGCTGGGCTGGTCTCTCCAACATCTCTTCGTTTTCATTTTTGCTTGCCCACAGATCCTTGTGTGGTTTGTGCCCAAAGCCTTCATCATAGTTGCCTTTAGATTTAAAGAGTTGATTGAAGTGAGGCTTACAATAGATTCTTCCATGTAAAGATGCATATGTTCCTAGACTGTCATTAAAAGAAAAAGCACTAAGTTAGCAAATCTTTTTTTTTTTTTTTTTTTTTTGAGATGGAGTCTTGCTCTGTCACCTAGGCTGGAGTGCAGTGGCATGATCTGCAACCTTCCTGCACAGGTATTATGTAAGCCAGTAGATTACCTACTGATTAAAACTACTCACAAAAAGGCAGATTACACATCTGTACACATGTGTCCTGAGCTGCTATTCCCTTCCTCATCTGGGAATCACTTGAGAAAAATGCTTGACCTCATCAGGTGTCAAAATAAGCTACAGTGGTGATCTGCAACCTCTGCCTCCCGGGTTCAAGTGATTCTCCTGCCTCAGCCTCCCAAGTCGTAGGGACTACAGGCACACACCACCACACCCAGCTAATTTTTGTATTTTTAGTAGAGATTGGGTTTCACTGTGTTGGTCAGGCTGGTCCTGAACTCCTGACCTCATAATCCGCCTGCCTCAGCCTCCCAAAGTGCTGGGATTACAGGAATGAGCCACAGCGCCTGACCAGCAAATCCTCATATTCTGATTTACACCAGAAGGCTAAAATCTGGCAATTCCAGTATTTTCAGAAGATGCTAAGTACAAAAAAAAAAGATCTTTAAAAGCACCTCAGTGACCAGGGCTTCCTTACCCTGAAATGGTCCACATGATAATAGCCCAGATTCTACTGTATTCCCAAAGGTCAATATTAAAGTAGATAGATGATTAATAGTATATTGTTAAACACTATTTTGGAATTAGAGAACATACAGAAGGAATTTAGGGGCCTAAACATTACAACTGAATGCACTTTAGTATAAAGGGCACAGTTTGTATATTTTTCAATGAATACCAATTTAATTTTAAAACCCTTGTTTTAAAATTCCTAAAACAAATTTTAGCACATTTGTTTTCTTATGGTAACATATAGCATGCTCACTTCTAAGACTGAACCTTCAAAAGGCACTCTTCCACCTGTAATGTGCTCCCCATTTTCAAATGATTTTACTCGCCTGTGAAAGAATTCTAAGTTAAAGCTGTTAAAGCTTTAAATTAGGCTGGGCGCAGTGGCTCACACCTGTAATCCCAACACTTTGGGAGGCCAGGGTGAGAGGATCTCTTGAACCCAGGAGTTTGAGACCAGCCTGGCCAATATAATGAGACCTCATTTTACAAAAAATTTAAAAATTATCTTGGCGTGGTGTCACGTGCCTGTAGTCCCAGCTACGTGGGAAGCTGAAGTGGGAAAATGGCTTGAACCCAGGAGGCAGAGGTGAGAGTCAGCTGAGAGTGCGCCACTGTGATAGAGACTCTGACTCAAAAAAAAAAAAAAAAAAAAAAAAAAAAAAAGAAAGAAAGAAAGAAAAAGAAAAAAATCAACAATAATAGAAACTTTAAATCATTCTGAGCCTTGAGAGCAATGTGGCTATGCAGCCTGGGTCACACAGCATGTAGCTGCAACTCTTTCTTTTCCCTGTAAATAATGAAGACCAAAGGGCACCAGAGATAAGACCCCCCTCAGATCATTATCTCTCCTTTACAGAGTAATAATCTTCCTTGGAATGTCACAATCTGTAACCAATCAAATCACTATTATATATGCACTGGTCTTATATGGAAAATGCCACACTTTTGCTAAACTTTCTATGTAAGTGAAACTAACTCTCCACCTTGGAATGCTGACCCTATTCATTGGGAGTCAGTGTTTCTGGGTAACCATCATCAAGTTTTTGTGCTTGAATTAACTCTATACTTAATGACACATGAAAACACACACACACACACACACACACACACACACACTTCTTTTTTCTTTCTTTTTTTTTTTTTTTGAGAGAGTCTTGCTTTGTCGCCCAGGCTGGAGTGCATTGGCAAAATCTTGACTCACTGCAACCTCTGCCTCCCAGGTTCAAGCAATTCTCCTGCCTCAGCTTCTTGAGTAGCTGGGATTACAGAAGTATGCCACCACACCTGGTTAATTTTTGTATTATTTTTATTATTATTTTGAGATGGAGTTTTACTCTTGTTGCCCAGGCTGGAATGCAATGGCACAATCTCGGCTTACCGCAACCTCTGCCTCCTGCGTTCAAGTGATTCTCCTGCCTCAGCCTCCCAAGTAGTTGGGATTACAGACACGCACCACCACGCCTGGCTAATTTTGTATTTTTAGTAGAGACGAAGTTTCTCCATGTTGGTCAGGTGGGTCTCGAACTCCTGACCTCAGGTGATCCACCTGCCTTAGCTTCCCAAAGTGCTGGGATTACAGGCGTGAGCCACAATGCCCGGTAATTTTTGTATTTTTTAATAGAGATGGGTTTTACCATGTTGGCCAGGCTGGTCTTGAACTCCTGGGCTCAAGTGATCTGGCCTTGGCCTCCAAGAGTGCTGGGATTACAGGCGTGAGCCACTGCACCCAGCCCCTTTTCTTTTTCTTTTTTTTTTTTGTGTTGAGGTCTTGCTCTGTCACCCAGGCTGGAGTACAATGGTAAGATCATAGCTCACTGCAGCCTTGAACTCCAAGGCTTAAATGATCCTCCAGCCTCAGCCTCAGCCTCCCAAAATTTTTCATAGAGATAGGGTTCCCTTGCTGGGTGCAGTCCCAGCACACTGGGAGGCTGAGGTGGGTGGATCACTTGAGGTCAGGAGTTCAAGACCAGCCTGACCAACATGGTGAAACCCTGTCTCTACTAAAAAATACAAAATTGGTCCGGGTGTGGTGGCTCATGCCTGTAATCCCAGCACCTTGGGAGGCTAAGGCGGGTAGACTGCCTGAGGTCAGGGTTTGAGACCAGCCTGGCTAACATGGTGAAACCTCATCTCTACTAAAAATACAAAAATTAGCTGGGCGTGGCTAATTTTTTTTAATTAGCTGGGTGTAGCACACCTGTAGTCCTGGATATTCAGGAGGCTGAGGCAGGAGAATTGCTTGAACCTGGGAGGTAGAGGTTGCAGTGAGCTGAGATCGTGCCACTGCACTCCAGCCCTGGCAACAGAGCAAGACTCCGTCTCTGGGAAAAAAAATTAGCTGGGTATAGTGGTACACGCCTGTAATCCCAGCACTCTTGGAGACTGAGGCATGAGAATTGTTTGAATCTGGGAAATGGAGGTTGCAGTGGGCCAGGATGGCATCACTGCACTCCAGCCTGGGCAACAAAGCAAGACTTTGTCTCACAAAGAAGAACCAGATGGGGTCTCTCTGTGTTACCCAGGCTAGTCTTGAACTCCTGGCCTCAAGTGATCCTCACCTGGGCCTCCCAAAGTGCTAGAATTACAAGTTTGAGCCACCACACCTAGATGTAAGCTGTGATTAACAGAAGAATGGTGAGGAGTTGACAGGAGGTAGTCTTGCCCTAACGTCAGTCCTAGACAAGCCTTTAGGAGATTTGGTGGTGTCTCTTGCAGGATGACAAATTTTATCTTTTTTTTTTTTTTTAAGGTCTTTCCCTTAAGTTACGAACTGTTCTGAAGAATGACACATTTTAAAGGGGGTATAAAACAGCAGCAGTTGCACAAAAGAAATAAGGTGCTTTGGAGAAAAAATTAACACAGTGGGCAGAAAAAGCACTAATGAGTGGAAGTTACCAAGGTATGCTTTGGCTCATGTTTGGAGAAGCTGTCTAGCTAGAGCTATCTAATAACTAGAAATGCCACGTAGATGCCAGAACATCTTTCAAGAGTATTTTAGGAGGGATGCTTGATCGGGAAGGAAAGCTGGAGAAAGTGACATCTTGGTTACTTCCTTCTGTAAGACTATGATTAAAATGAGTTAATTTGGAATGTTTCCCCAATTTGTCACATTTATGTTTGTACTTTGAGTTACTTGGAAGAAATGATACGTAACAATTTAATGTCTCAGAAATAAAGTGAGGCAACATAGAGAAAAAGACATGCTCTCCAGGGGCTATGATTATTGCCATTATTATCATTTATACAGTGCTTATGACAAGCAATGGCTTAAGCAAGTAACCTCTTGAGATTTCTTAACTTTGTGATTCTATGATACCAAGGGAAAACATTCTACCAAATTAGGTCACAGGGGGTTTTACTTGCAACCCATATGATTTAAGCTTCAGTACTAACATGTAAATTAACGTATCAATATACCAAGAAGTTCTGTAAAAGGAAGTTTCATACCATTATTTGGTAGGAAAGACTTGTCACCAAATGTTTCTTTTTACTTTATTCAAGAGCCTTCAACAGAACATCATTAGCACAGTAGCTTTTAGTACTAGTGCTCTAAAAGCCAAAGACTCCTTCAAGAGCTGCAGTTACAGAGTGATGGCTTGTTTTGGGCTGGCTTACCTGAGTTTGTTGTTGCAATAGGAGCAACGGAAGCAGCTGATGTGAAACACCTGCTGGTTGGCCAAGAGACGTTCCATTGGATAGACTGTCTTCTGACATTCCACACAGGTCTCTTTTGCAGGTGCCTGAAACTTCTAGGAAAAGGCAAAGGACAACTTTAGCATGGGTAGTGATGAGTTAGTACTGTCTTGAGATGGGCCCTAGAATTTACTTAGCTGGTCAGTCAATTCTCACAGAACACTAAACCTGTTACAGTTCTATCGGCTGACTCTGCAAAGCCAAGAGGCTCTCTAGACATTCCCTTCCCAAACTGGCTGCTCTAAACATAGCGGACAACAAGGATAGGTGGAGCTAGGTCTGAATTGTAGAGAAAGGCTTAGACGAGTCATGACCACACCCACATAAAAAATGTTAGGAGCAGGAGATGGGGGAAGGGGCGGGGGAGGGGGCAGGGATCAGGAGAAAATGTTATCACACACAGAAGAAAGATACTTGATTCAAGTGCCAAGTAAACACAACACAGATCTCTAAATTTATTCAGGGATAAATTTCAAGGAGAGGAGAGCATTTATTTGGCTTTGGGAATTAGGAAAGACATTTCAGTAAAGCCCCTTTTATTCTGCTCTGCTTATAATCTTGATTTGTTCAATCAACTAGGCATAATATTTCAAACAAGTCAAAACTGACACACAAGTGGAATAATTTATAAGAGACATAAACTATTTTATTAGGACACCAGAAGGAAGCATAGCCCATTAAAGCTATAGTTTCTATAATATTTCTAAAACTCAATGGCGAGTAAAACTAATGCAATGGCAAATGCACTGGTTAATCTATCAATGACTGGGAATTCGTGAACTGTTTGTAAAGTTGGAACAAACATGGGCATAGCGGTTCTACTTGATAAACTCCATCCTAAAGAAAATAAAAGAGTTGGGATTCTAGCATTGGTAAAAGCCAGAACTCCAAAAATATTGTAAGCTTTTACATGATAAGAAATAGTTACATCGGCTGGGCAGGGTGGCTCACACCTGTAATCCCAGCACTTTGGGAGGCCGAGGTGGGTGGAGTACCAGGTCTGGAGTTTGAGACCAGCATGGCCAACATGGCAAAAACTCCGTCTCTACTAAAAATACAAAAATTAGCCAGTCATGGTGCTGCACTCCTATAATCTCAGCTACTCGGAAGGCTGAAGAATGAGAATCACTTGAACCCAGGAGGCGGAGGTTGCAGTGAGCCAAGATTGTATCACTGCACTCCAGCCTGTGTGACAGATCAAGACTCTGTCTCAAAAAAAAAAAAAAAAAAAAAAAAAAGTAAATAGTTACATGGCTACTAAGAGGTGGGGAGGTTGGAATACAAAGTCCCTAGATATATGTGAGTTAACCCTTGACTTGCCCAACACAACCACCTCAACCAGTAGATGCAGGAGGCAGCTTAGGTGGCCCGGAAGCTCTCATCAGCAATTAGGAGGCCCTTTTGCTGCTACGATCAGTCTGGACTCTCACCAGAAAACACATGATGGTAAGTAATGCAAATTAATCCCAAGGCCCAGGACCTGGATGATTACGCCTAAAATGAACCAGGTTATGGGCAAAATAGAATTTTGAGTAAAAAATCCCAAAACAGGCCCATAAAAATTCAGACTGCTGGTTCACTTGCCACATGATTCACTAGGAGGTAAAGCAAAAAATAGAAATCATTTTCCAAGTAGATTTGGGCAGGAAATGAGAGCAAAAAAATGTGCACAAAATGAAAATAAAGGAAGAAATCTATAAAAGGAAGTTTAATAAAATTAGTGGTAAACTCCCAAGTAGTGCCCAGGGGATTTGGGAAGGAAGGAGCAAAGCTGAGGGGAAGCGGCTAGTTACCAGTACTTTGCTTCATTCTAGGGGCAGTGTCTTAAAAAGAAACATCTAAAGAATCAAAAGACCACAGGCTACAACCTAGTTTACCAAGCATAAGGGAGGTATTTAAATATGACCAAATGTTACTGTAATGAATGCTGTTGCAAGTAATTAACACGTTATAGTATTTGGAGCTCAGAATTCTTTTTGTCTTATATGGACACTGCTAAATGGAGATATCTTTGCAGGGTTTTAATTAAGTTTTCTCTAAAAGGACTAGGTCTTTGTCTAGGTAGGAGACATATTGGCCAGGTGAGGTGGCCCATGTCTGTAATCCCAGTTCTCCGGGAGGCCGAGGCAGGTAGATCACTTGAGGTCAGGAGTTTGAGACCAGCCTGGCCAACATGGTGAAACCCCGTCTCTACAGAAAATGCAAAAATTAGCCAGGCATGGTGGCAGGTGCCTGTAATCCCAGCTACTCGAGAGGCTGAGGCACAAGAATCACTTGAACCCAGGAAGCAGAGGTGGCGGTGAGCTGAGATCTCACCACTGCCCTCCAGCCTTGGAGACAGGTTGAGACTGTCCCAGAAACAACAACAACAACAACAAAAGGAGAGACATTAAAAAGCAGAATAAATTTTTGGTGTGAGAGTATAATGGAAGCTATTGGAGAGAGCCTGTAAAAGTCACAACACATAATGTAAAAGTAGTACAAATGTATTTATTAGATTAAAAGTCATTTTCAGTTGCAGAGAGAGAATTCTGGGTTTTTTTGAGATGGAGTCTTGTGCTCTCACCTAGGCTGGAGTGCAGTGGCAGAACCTTGGCTCACGCAACTTCCGCCTCCTGGGTTCAAGCGATTCTCCTGCCTCAGCCTCCCAAGTAACTGAGACTACAGGAGCGTGCCACCACACTTGGCTAATCTTTGTATTTTTAGTAGAGACGGGGTTTCACCATGTTGGTCAGGCTGGTCTCGAACCCCTAACCTTGTGATCCACCTGCCTTGGCCTCCCAAAGTGCTGGGATTACAGGTGTGAGCCACCATGCCTGGCCAGGAATTCTGTATTTTCAACACTTGAAATAGATGTAGCAGAGGAAGTACTCATTTTGATTGGTAAAGACACAGCAGGAGACAGAAACTTCCCATGGGAAAAAAGGAGACGGATACTGTTCTGCTAAGGGGGAATGGAGGGAGGCAGACCACACCTCCATCACAAACACACTGAGGGGAGGCACACACCGTGGGAGGGGAAGCAGCCCAGGGAACAGAAGGAAAGGAGAACCTGTGAGAAAGCTGAAAGTTGAGCTCACATTAGGAGGAAAGTGGAAGGCAGGAGCAGAAATTAGGTACCAGGAGCAGGAGGCAGAAGCTGGAAGAGACAAACAGGAACCTTCAGTGAATACACAGCATTTGGCGTGCCCTGGAGTGCTTTACTGCAGCTGAGCTGAAACTCAGACTCAGATCCAAGAATAAGACCACATTTTTTTTTTTTTATTTTTTTATTTTTAAGTAACTGCTAATCGTGGCAGAATCAGCCTCACTCGTATCTACCTGAGGCTGGAACATATCCCAGCTCAGGAGAGCGAGCTTTTATGAGCCTTCACCCACATGAGGAGTGTCTCATTAACAATTCTTTAGTGTCTTACTACCTCCCACACCTGACCCACATCGGCTCTCTCTTTAATAGAGCCTCACCCACACTGAGAGAACAGCCTGTCCTCCTCCTTAACATCAAGTTAATAGATTGCTAGCTCACACAATTGACTAGCCTCAAGCTTCCAACTAGCCAGACCTAGCAGAGTCCTATTCTTCCTCTTCATTTCTCATATCAACCCTTTTCAATATTATTTAAGGTTTATGCAGCAGCAGCTGCCGAAGGGCCCCTTCTAGTTTCACAAAGACAAGAGGGTCCTGACGTGGTAAAATGCCAAGTCACAGAGGCTGCGGCTGTGCCTCCCCTTTATTTTCTCTGTCCTGGGCTCTCAGCCACTTTTCTGTAATTGCCCCCATGTCTATTCAGACAACAGGAAGCATAGTCAGTGCCCAAAAATTTCTACCATTATCACAGGCCTGGCATACATCCTGTCCATGCCTTCAGGGTATGCTCAGACTTGGCACAGCCACATTTAAAACACTACCAATATGACAATGTTAGACATTTTTTATCTTTACAATATATTTTTTCAGTTAGATTTTTTTTTTCATTCCCCTTCTCCCACCATTTTGCCCCTGCCAAGTAGAAAGTTTAAACACCAGGTGTCTTACCAAAGTTCACATAGTAACAGAATTAGAATTAAAACTAGAAGCCGGGCACAGTGGCTTATGCCTGTTATCCCAGTACTTTGGGGGGCCGAGGTGGGTGGATCGCCTGAGATCAGGAGTTCAAGACCAGGCTGGCCAACTTGGTGAAACCCCATCTTTACTAAAAATACAAAAAAAATTAGCTAGGTGTGGTGGTGCACACCTGTAACCTCAGCTACTCGGGAGGCTGAGGCAGAATTGCTGCTTGAACCTGGGAGGCAGAGGTTGCGGTGAGCAGAGATCATGCCACTGCACTCCAGCCTGGACAACTGAGTGAGACTCTATAAAAAAAAAAAAAAAAAAAAAAAAAAAAAAAAAACCTGTAGAAGAGCCTGTTGAGTGACTCATCTTTGAGAGAAATTACCATGCTAACTGGTGGTTTGACTACTGCATACCAAGGTGTTCTGCAGCAAAGTCTTTAAACAATGCCTGTTGCACAGATTACCCCTCATAAAGGAAATAGTGCCCAGAGCATAGATAACCCCTCAAAGATGCTTCTCTGGCCAGGCAGGGCACAGTGGCTCACACTTGTAATCCCAGCACTTTGGGAGGCCAAGGTGGGCAGATCACGATGTCAGGAGTTCAAAACCAGCCTGACCAATATGATGAAACCCCATCTCTACTAAAAATACAAAATTAGCCAGGCATGGTGGTGTGTGCCTATAATCTCAGCTACTCAGGAGACCGAAACAGGAGAATTGCTTGAACCCGGGAGGCCAAGGTTGTAGTGAGCTGAGATGGCGCCACTGTACTCCAACCTGGGCGACAGAGAGAGACTCCATCTCAAAATCAATCAATCAATCAATAAAAATACAAAAATTAGCTGGGCGTGGTGGTGCACACCTGTAATCCTAGCTACTCAGGAGGCTGAGGCAGAATTGCTCCAACCCAGGAGGCAGAGGTTGCAGTGAGGCAAGATCACGCCACTGCACTCCAGCCTGGGTGACAGAGTGAGACTCTGTCTCAGAAACAAACAAAAACAAAAACAATGTTTACCTAATCGCTCCAGTAGTAAGTTTTACAAGAAAGTCAAGAATGACTAGCTGCACGTTTTAACCTAAAAGCTTGCTATATAGAGGATATTTTCTGGAAGGAGGTACAGGGATCCACTGTCTCATGACCACCTAGACATCACTTTTGTTCATAAGCTCCTATTAAATGTTTCTTTCTGAGAAACTGGACTTGTCAGCCTCTTTCTTTGGCTTCTCAGCTCCCTCAGCTTTTGTGGGTAGGTCTGCATCGACCTGCTCACGGCACAAACTCAGAACTCCTGGACTCGCAAACCAATAGCGCATTTTCTAAATTGTCCTGGAATGTTAAATTTCCACAACCAAGGGAAACTCTTTGGGGAGGAGAGCAGACGCTAACTCAAGTGAAAATAATCCCGCTACAGCAGTTTGAACAAACTATGGTCTTCCCTTTGTTTCAAATAAAAATGTGTATCTTCAGGATATTCTAGAATGAATGAGGTAATCTATAAATAATTGATATTCATAAACGCTGTCTTGCCCATATAAGGGATATTACAGAACCCCTGTTGATTACCATCTACTTAAAGCTATTTTTCTAACAAATTTGCATGGCTTCATTTATGTTCTTTCACCCTCTGGTCTCATATATTTTTTAGTCTAATAAAGGCCCCAGTTGTGGTGTGTGTGGGAGGGAAGGGGAGCAGCTGACAGCAGACGTTGATGTTAACTAGCCTTTAGACATAGTGAAAGATGAAAATTCTGTATTGATATCAAGCCTCTATTCCTCAGAATACCACAAAATGCCTTTCATTCCTTCTTCCAATTTGTGTAAAATATCTAAGTAATGAAACTAAAATTCTTCACCACACAGCAAAAGGTTGGGCCAGCCCTGTGCAGCCTTAACCCTTCCTCTGGCTTCCTGTGAAACTCTTTGTGAAAGCATTTTGGGGAATATTCATATCTCCCCTCTCCCGACCCCACCCCGAGACAGAGTTTCGCTCTTGTTGCCCAGCCTGGGGTGCAATGGTGCAATCTCGGCTCACTGCAACCTCCGGGTTCAGGCAATTCTCCCACCTCAGCCTCCTGAGTAGCTGGGATTACAGGTGTGCACCACCACACCTGGCTAATTTTTTTGCATTTTTAGTAAAGATGGGGTTTCACCATGCTGGTCAGGCTGGTTTCAAATTCCTGACCTCAGGTGATCTAACCAACCTGGCCTCCCAAAGTGCTAGGATTACAGGCGTGAGCCACCGCGCCCAGCAGAATATTCATATCTTAAACACACTGCTCTACACAGAGAGGAAAGGACAGTCCTCTGAAAAAGCAGTAATAGTGAGTGAGAAAAGATTCTAGATGCTCTTCTAGCATAACTCTGACAGCTTTGCAAACCAGCATAAATCTTCCCACCGTCTCCAAGGGGAGGGACAGTTGGCAGGGCACCAAGAGGGGCAGTGCAGTGCATGTCCTCTCACGTAGGCCGCCATGTTTTCTCTCAACACTCGTCAGCAGAACCCTGGGAGGCTGGGAGGAGGCTGTCCCCGACATAGTGAGGGCAGACAGTTATTCCCTAGGGCCAGTCACATCTCCTTCCCTCTTCCTCCCCTGTCCTCTCCTCTGGGAACATTTAGGGGATGATTTCTTTCAAATGGAAGGACATAAAGCTTAAGAGATCTCTGAGCCTTTTGAAGTAAAAGAGGCCTGATATTTCTCACAGGGTCCACTAATCTCTGCTCTCAGAACAACACCCTTTTTGAGAATGGTCCTGTAACTTCACTGGTACCAAGTCTTACCAACTAAGCTCTGTGGCCAGTGTTCAAAGTGTACACCGAATTCTTAAAGGCCTCCATCATTTCTTTTTACATTATGAAGATAGAATTTGAAATGAATTGAGTCTCTACCTTAGATGTCCTCTTTTCATTAACAGACAGGCACTAAGAAACAATTTTTTCCAGGATGTGTGGGATCCAAAAATCTATTCTGAGTGAACAAGTTTATTCTTAGCTGTATGTAATTTCCCAAAGTGGAGAAACAACTTCTGTTCATCGTCTGCAGCCATGAGACCGGTTCTGCCAGCAGGTCTTTCTATAAACATTTACTAAAGTATCTATATATTTGCCTGCAGACTGCAAAGGGGAACTTTGGGGAAGAGCAAATAAATTGCCCTTAAATAAAAGTGGAGATGTAACTGGGTTCCACCAGGCTTTGAACACCATGACCATCTGAGCTCTGGACCACAGGCAAACAGCCAGGCCAGTTGACTCTGCTCAAAACCTGAGGTGTGTGTCTATGCAGGCAGGGCTGTCTGCATTCTACTGCTGAGTGACCAGCGCCAGAGGAGTAGGATGGGTCTGAGGCAGACACAGAGAGCTTTATCTCCATTTCCTCTCCCTGGTGCCAAAGAAGACCTAAGTGAGGTGTGCCCCTTCACACATCATTCATCCCCTCACACCATGGAACTTGAAGCAGGAGGGATCCCACCCAGTACAAGGAAGTCTGGCTGAGCAGTTGAAGGAGGGATGCAAGGCTGCATTGAGAATTCAAATAGTCACAAGACAGATTTTAGTTCTTAGATTTCCCCAGGTGCTGGGTTACTCAGAATCCATCACCAGGTTAGATTTGCTAGCCGTTCTTGATCCACAACCACCACCCAAGCACTCAGATCTAGGCAGCATTGCTGTCAGAGAGGAAAGTAACCCTGTGGCATTTGCGACTCTGTGAGACTCCAGATATTGACAAAGAAAATGCTGATGGCAGCACCAGCAGACCTTCAAGGCCAGAACAGAGCCACGTGGAGCACATGTGCAGATTCAATCACCACGATCCCGCCCTCTCTTCTTGGACTTGCTTTGTCTTTCTGCTTTACCTTTTGTTCCTTTTCAATAAACCTGACTCTTCTCATAAATCTCTGCGTCCTTTAAATTTTTCATATTTATCTTCTTCACTTTGCTCACCTTTTAAATCCACCCTTTAAGTCCTAGATTCTCCCCTTTCCTCCTTTTGTCCCAAACCCTCCCTGATGTCCCCTCATCTTCATGCTCTGTGTGCAATAAAACTTTCATCTGTGGACCAATCACGCACACAATTAGAGGTATAAGCACGGCAGATATAAGTATGAGATGGGCAGCACAAGCCACCTTAAAACTCATTCTATTTATTGAGTTTCTCTCAAATGCTAAAACTTCTGAAACACAACACAGCTACTTAAGAGAACACCAGAGAAGAAAGACACTAAAGAAGTGTGGATAATTGAAGTGGGTGAAGTAGCCCTCACTAGCAAGCTATTCAATGAAAACAAGTCAGCTAACAAGCCTAAAATAAGTTTTGGCATTTTTAATAAACATTTTTTGTCTGATTTTTATGGGGATATATGTATGCCCAGAGAAAAGGACAAGATGACTTTTAAAACTTAGATAATAAAAGCAGACCATAGATTGAGGAGCCTAGTAGAATTTTTTTGGCAAACATTTTGTTCTTTTTTTTTTCTTTTTTTTTTTTTGAGACAGAATATTTGCTCTGTCACCCAGGCTGGAGTGCAGTGGTGCAATCTAGGCTCACTGCAACCTCCGCCTCCCAGGTTCAAGCGATTCTCCTGCCTCAGCCTCCCAAGTAGCTGGGATTACAGGCACATACCACTGTGCCCAGCTAATTTTTGTATATTTAGAGACAGGGTTTCACCATATTGACCACGCTGGTCTTGAACTCTTGACCTCATGATCTGCCCACCTCGGCCTCCCAAAGTGCTGGGATTACAGGTGTGGGCCACCATGCCCAGCCTCAATTCTTAATCTCTAATATTATACCCTGAGTATAAGTGTTGCTTGAATGTCAGTTTTTTTTTTTTTTTTTTTTTTTAACAGAAAATCGGCATGACATCCCATTTGGCCAGGCACGGTGGCTCACACCTATAATTGTGAGCCATTTGGGAGGCCGAGGCGGGCAGATCATGAAGTCAGGAGTTCAAGACCAGACTGGCCAACATAGTGAAACCCTGTCTCTACAAAAAACAAAACAAAAAAAAATCGGCTGGCTAGCCCCCATTCCAGTGGACACATTCTTTTGCTAAAAATGTTAATGACATTGTTGTAAACACCAGGTCATTAAAAAAAAAAAAAAAAAAGGGAGAACAGGGCCAGGTGGGTTTGGTGGCTCATGCCTGTAATCTTAGCATTTTGGGAGGCCAAGGTGGTAGGATTATTTGAGGCCAGGAGTTCAAAATCAGCTTGGGCAACATAATGAGACCCCATCCCTACAAAAATGTAAAAAAACATATTAGCTGGGTGTGGTGGCATGTGCCTATAGTCCCAGCTATTTGGGAGGATGGCTTGAGCCCAGGAGATAGAGGGTGCAGTGAGTTGTGATCACACCACTGCACTCCAGCCTGAGAAAGTGAGATCCTGTCTCAAAAAAAAAAAAAAAAAAAAAAAGCTAATCCCCTATCAGGTTAAGGTTAAGCCCCACAGACCTGGAAGCCAGTATCTTTAAGGTGAAATTGCACAACTCGTCCAATATGCTGATTTTAGTTAAACACATTTTTCCTGGCTGGGCACAATGGCTCATGCCTATAATTCCATCCCAGCACTTTGGGACGCCAAGGCAGGCAGATCGATCATCTAAACCCTGGAGTTTGAGACCAGCCTGGGAAACATGGCAAAACAACATCTCTACCAAAAAAAAAGCCACACATGGTAGCATGTGTTGATAGTCCTATCTACTCAGGAGGCTGAGACAGGAAGATTGCATGAGCCTGTGAGGTCAAGGCTACAGTGAGCCATGATCATACCATCATACCACCAATACTCCAGCCTGGGCAACAGAGCAAGATCCTGTCTCAAAAAAAAAAAAAAAAAAAAAGAAAGGCTGGGTGTGGGTGTGGTGGCTCACACCTGTAATCCCAGCACTTTGGAAGGCCGAGGCGGGAGGAGTTCAAGACCAGCCTGGCCAATACAATGAGACCCTGTCTCTACTAAAAAATATTTTAAAAATTAGCCAAGTGTGGTGGTGCCCGTCTGTAATGCCAGCTACTTGGGAGGCTGAGGCAGGAGAATTGCTTGAACCCGGGAGGTGGAGGTTGCAGTGAGTGCGCCACTGCACTCCAGCCTGGGTGACAGAGTAAGACTCTGTCTTAATAACTTTTTTTTTTAATTAGAAATTAAAATTAAAAAAACACATTATTTTGTTTAACTTAAGGTTTTCTTAAAACGTTCGTGAGTTTTCCAGATTTCAAACTGAGAGTCATTAGTGAGCCTTCTCGCTCCTGGGCCAAATACCCGAGCAGAGGCAACAAGATTTTCAGGGAAAGTGATTGGCTTCGGTGTGCTCTTCTGTGGCATTATCATCCCCAGGAAAGCAAAACCAGCTTATAATCAACATATCATCATAAAAGGTGCAATTAGCTCTACCAGTAGTTCAATGTCCAAAGGCTCAGAGAGAAACTGCCATCATACCTTCACTGCTTTGGGAGGAGAACTTTCAGAAAGACTGGAGGCTCTGGCATCTGGACTTAGTGGCTTGGGATGGACAGGCTGTTGAACCTCACTCTTAACCTGGAAGTTACCTGCTTGAGTTATAAAAGGAAGACATTTTATATGTATTTTCATGGAAGTCTTGGAAAGTGTTCCAAGGGAAGTCTTGGAAAGTGTTCTTCTAAAAAGCAAAGTTTGGGCACTTTCACTGATGACAGATCCTTCCAACACCAGGGAAAACACTGCTTTTCTGCTGAAGAATATTTGAACACTAACAACCACGGCTCAGGTTTTCTCTGGTCCTCTCACAAATCAGGTTCTCAGTGAGGAGGCTTTCTTACGCCCTGTCACATGGAGCAGAAATCCAAACCACTCTGCATAAAGAACTTTCTTCCTTGTATCATTTGTCAGTTTTAAAGGCCATTTATAGACTTGGATGTCTTTTTGGTCATTAACATTCCTAATAACTTCTTCTGAAGTGTTTAAACCGAAGTTGGAAAAAGGGGGAAATTTGAGGGCAGAAATTTTGTACGGTGTGTGTGTGTGTGTGTGTGTGTGCGCGCGCGCGCGTGCACGTGCACATGTGCAGTTGTGTGCGCACGTGTGCATACATTTGTGTATGCATGTAACCTGACACTGTGTTTTTGGTCAGCTCTATAGCAGATGTCCATGGATGAAGATTATGGAAAAGGGCTCCATGAAGTTTTTTTCATAATCATTGAAGTGCCAACTGCATGAGTTACTTTCCTGCCAAAATGAAGAGGTGAGTCAACAAAGTACTAAAATATTAAGGCTTATTTTTCAAAAAAATGTTTCATAAACCTAGTCAAAACTCAGAAACATTTCTAGTCCAAGAAAGAAAAATTGCAAAAAAGGAATGTTTCTGGATTCAGGCAGAAGGAGTTTTTCCTGAAATTTTAAGGTAGGGTTTACTAGAAATCTGTTTAACTCATACTTCTATTATAGTTGTGGGGTTTTCAGTGTCCAGTAAACTAATTAGCCTGGGGAGAAGCTAAAAATCCACATATTTATATTTTCTTTTTTGTCTTGTGACCTGTAAGAAATCCATATCCATATATATATATATATTTTTCTTCTGTTTTGTTTTGTTTTGTTTTCCAGATGAAGTCTCACTGTGTCACGCAGGCTGGAGTACAGTGGCATGATCTCGGCTCACTGAAACCTCTGCCGCCTGGGCTCAAGTGATCCTCCTGCCTCAGTCTCACAAGTAGTTGGGACCGCAGATGCATGTCACCATGCCAGCTAAGTTTTTGTACTTTTGGTAGAGATAGGGTTTCACCATGTTGCCCAAGCTGGTTTTCAACTCCTGAGCTCAAGTGAACCACCTGCCTCAGCCTCCCAAAGTACTGGGATTGTACAGGCATGAGCCATAATGCCTAGCAAACACACACACACACACACACACACACGTCTTAGAACTCCTGACCTCATGATTCACCCGCCTCCCAAAGTGCTGGGATTACAGCATGAGCCACCATGCCCAGCCCAGTCAAATATATTTTTAAATGGGCTGAGCATGGTGGCTCACATCCGTAATCTCAACACTTTGAGGATGAGGTGAGAGGATTGCTTGAGGCCAGGAGTTAGAGATCAGCCTAAGCAACATAGTGAGAACTTGTCTCTACAAAAATATTAAAAAGTTAGCTGGGTGGTGGTATGTGCCTATAGTCCTAGCTATTTGGGAGGCTGAGGTGGGAGGACTGCTTGAGCCCAGGAGTTTGAGGCTGCAGTGAGCTATGATCATACCACTACACTCCAGCCTGGGCAACAGAATGAGACACTCTGTCTCTAAAAAATAAAAATAAAAAGATATACTGAAAATCAGAATTAGAAGTGGACATAGTCAAGTAAAAAAAAAAAAAAAACACACAAACATTTTTGTCTTTGGGAAAAGGGAGGGTCAAAATGACTCCAAAATAGAATGAAAGGTGACAAAATTCATTGTCAGCAGGAAAATGTCTAGAACCTGGCTAGGAGGTGGACTATAGTATACATTTAGATAAACAGGGAAAATATATATCCTTAACAGATTACTCGTATACTTATTCATTAAAGAATAGGTATTTATGAATAAAATTCTAAATGAATAAAATCCTTATTGGCCAAACTTCTGTTAAAATGAAACTTCAGGCCGGGCATGGTGGCTCATGCCTGTAATCCCAGCACTTTGGGAAGCTGAGGTGGGTGGATCATGAGGTCAGGAGTTCAAGACCAGCCTAACCAACATGGTGAAACCCTGCCTCTGCTAAAAATACAAAATTAGCTGGGCACGGTGGCACACGCCTGCTGTCTCAACTACTTAGGAAGCTGAGGCAGGAGAATCACTTGAACCCAGGAGGCAGAGGTTGGAGTGAGCTGAGATCGTGCCACTGCCCTCCAGCCTGAGTGACATCTCAAAAGTAAATAAATAAATAAAATGAAATGAAACTTCAAAATTAGTTTATACAGCTTTAACTCTGACAGGGTTTGGTGCAAAAGGTAGGATAAATTCAATGAGAAAAGCATTAAAAGTATTCAGTTTGTCCCAAGTTAACAATATTTAATTGAATTTAACTTCTCCCTAAGCCATAAAGTATGTAAAGGATATTCAAGCATCAGCCCTTAAATGCAAGTGGAGGACTTAGTATGTTATTTTCTCAGCACTGACAGTAATGGGAACACCCCGGAACGAAATACAGATAGAAAACAAGAACCTCAACCTCCAGGTCTAAGAAAGAATGCTTACGGGAGTCATCTTCAGCAGGGGTGGAACGGACGGCCAGGCTATTCTCAGCTGCAGAAATCTACAAAAAAAAAAGGGGGGGGAGTGAGGTGGGGTGGGGGGATTAAGAGTCATATTAAAAATAAAAGAGCAAACTGCTGTTAATGCAATAAAAACCTGCTGACTCCAGTCAGTCACTGGCTGCCTGGGGGAAATAATGGGCACCAGAACAGCTGAGCATTTAAACAAGAGGCAGCAAAATGTCTTTTATGAGGATATTAACATGCCTCTCAATTACAGAGTAATTCGAGAAACAGACTGCACTCAACTGCCAAAAGTGTGCATCATCTCCCTTTATAAAAGAACTTCTAAACCATATTTTTCCGCTCTCCAAAAACAAAGCAAAACAAAGCCCTCTATCAAGGAGAGCAAAGCTCCTCACCATATAACCATAACTCACTCCAAGGAAAGATAAAATATTTAAATATACAAACTATTCTTATTTTTTAATTTTCCTAGTTCTTATTTCCCAACCAAATACATCCTGCTGAAACGAGCCTGCCCATATAGAAGACCTTTTCATAGTTATAAAACAAATTTACCTATAACTAACCTCAGTATTATCTTCAAGGATAGCTTCCCTATTAATCCCAGTCTCAAAATGGCAATGTTTAACAAGATGGCAGATCTTATGTATAGGTGTATATATCTTTTTCCCAAAAGCCATCAAATTTAGATAAAAGAACTCTCTATTAGAGCTCTCCTTCCTTTCCACTGGCCCTCACGCCTTCCTGGTGTCATATTCCACATCCAAAATCATGAAGAGTCAACAGGTGGCCCAAATGTATACTCTTCACATAATTTTCTTTCATTCAGATGCCATGGATTTTATGGGCAATGCTGAGTATTTATATCAGGATGTATGACAAACTGAATAGATTTACAATGAAGATTAAGTTGCTGGCTGACTGCACCTGAATTTCTGCATAATCCTTTTTTCTACCACTCTCTTCATTACAGGAATTCTGACATGCCATAAAACAAACCAGTATGATTACAGTCAGTATTTATTGGGTGTTTACTATGTGCCATGTATTCAGCTGATCGCCTTACAAATGCACTATTTTATCTAATATGAAATAAATTTTCTGAAAGTTGTGCATGCCTACAAAAAGCTCTTCAGTTCTTGAGAATTAGTAGGTATATCCAACCCAGGATGTTCTTCTCTCACCTCTAATTTGGTCACCTTGAATCTGTGTGTTAAACTTTGCTTTTTTTTTTTTTTTGTGATGGAGTCTTCCTTTGTCACCCAGGCTGGAGTGCAGTGGTGCGATCTCAGCTCACTGCAACCCCTGCCTCCTGGGTTCAAGAGATCCTCCTGCTTTAGCCACCCAAGTAGCTGGGTGTCCACCACCACACCTGGCTAATTTTTGTATTTTTAGTAGAGATGGAGTTCCACCATGTTGGCCAGCTGGTCTTGAACTCCTAACCTAGGTGGTCCACCCGCCTTGGCCTCCCAAAGTGCTGGGATTACAGGTGTGAGCCACTGCGCCTTGCCCTGTGAGGTAAACTTAATGTTAATCATGACATCATTCACATGGCCAATCAGATGACTTCACTGTAGGAACAGCCATGTGGGAACATAAGAAATTTTGCTCAAACATTTCATTAAAGCACAAATTCATTCACAAGAGGAGAAAGGGAAGATCAATACCTTGAAAAAATATTCAATTTCAAGCAGATTTCCTCTAGCATTAATGTCCTTTTTTTTTTCCTGAAGATTAAGTTTTGCTCTATTGTCGAAGCTGGAGGGCAGTGATCTTGGCTCACTGCAACCTCTGCCTCCCAGGTTCAAGCAATTCTCCTGCCTCAGCCTCCTGAGTAGCTGGGCTTATAGGTGCCCACCACTACACCTGGCTAATTTTTGTATCTTTAGAAGAGATGGGGTTTCACCATGTTGGCCAGGATGGTCTCCAACTCCTGACCTCAGGTGATCCACCCACCTTGGCCTCCCAAAATGCTGGGATTACAGGCATAAGCCACTGCACCAGGCCAATGTCCTTTTCTTTAACAGGCCGAAGTTCAAATAACACTTACGTATTGGTTAACAAAAGTGAGGCAAATAGCTAAGGATAGCTAAGGCTCTGAAAAATATTGCGAATTTTAAGGCAGCCAAGGGTTTATAAAGACAATACATATCTGCAGCATGTGCTTGAAGATATGTATTGTCTTTATCTTTCTTCCTCACCCACTTCATGATTCAGCTGCACTAATGTCCTTTTAGACTATAATTAAAATGTTCTAATCTTCCAGTTCAGTTCAGAGTTCCAGTTTCAAATCAGCATGAAGACAATGAAAAAGGAAACATGAATTTAGCCATAGGAACAATTCAAGCATTATTTCCCAAATGACTGTTTCCCAAACTATACTCCTGGGATAAAAATGGGGATATTTCAATGCTGGGAATATTTTTCTCTTAAAATTTCTTTCCTTTTCTTTTCTCTCTCTCTTTTTTTTTTTTTTTTTTTTTTACAGTATATAAGAAAAATTCCAAACATATTTAGTCAGTATTTAGTCAGTTATTCTCTCTCTTTTTTTTTTTTCTCACCTGGTGCAGGTGGGCTAAGGCTGAAAAGGGCATTAGCGCAGTTATTCTTATTCTTTTTTTTTTTTTTGGCGCGATCTCGGCAACCTCTGCCTCCTGGGTTCAAGTGGTTCTCCTGCCTCAGACCCCCAAACAGCTGGGATTTCAGGCATGTGCCACCACACCCAGCTAATTTTGTATTTTTATAGAGACAGGGTTTCACCATGCTGGTCAGCCTGGTCCAGAACTCCTGACCTCAGGTGATCCACCTGCCTCAGCCTCCCAAAGTGCTGGGATTACAGGCGTGAACCATCGGGTCCAGCCTAGCCAGTTATTCTTAAGAAATAATCTCCCACTTAAAACATGAGAAAACAAGACAGTTTAACAAAATAACTCACTTAATACATGACATGTGCCCCATAGGCTAATGCCTGAGTCCACTGTTCCAAGAATGTATGCAATTTATGGGTGATTATTCGACCATGTAACACACGACAGCCAAATATTTTGTCTTTTTATTCCAACATACGTTGTGCTGTATAAAATAATTTATTCTAATTTTTTTTTCTGTTCTGGTCTTTGAATCAAATTTTGTAGCCATCAGCCTCAGACCATTTTTCTATGGGCCTACTTTGATCCAAGTGTGTGGCATAGCTCATGAGTTCCTGCTAGTACTCTAACAATACACCGTCCTACTTTGTAAAGTCTGTTGTAGTCAAATAAGTTTGAGACAGGGCGCAGTGGTTCATGCCAGTACTTTCAGCACTTTGGGAGGCTGAGGCTGGGGGGATCGCTTGAAGCCAGGAGTTTGAGACCATTCTAAGAATTTCAGCAAGACCCTGTCTCTACAAAAAATAAAGATAAAAATAAATTAGCCCAGCATGGTGGCACACACCTGTAGTCCCAGCCACTTGGGAGGCTGAGGCAGAAAGATCACTTGAGCCCAGGAGTTGGAGGCTATAGTGAGCTATGATCACACTACGGCACTCCAGCCTGGGCAACAGAGCAAGACCTCGTCTCTTAAAAAAATAATAATAATAATAATAAACACAAGCCAGGTGCGGTGGCTCACGCCTGTAATCCCAGCACTTTGGGAGGCCAAGGCAGTTGGATCACAAGGTCAGGAGTTCAAGACCAACCTGGCCAACACGGTGAAACCCTGTCGCTACTAAAAATACAAAAATTAGCTGGGCGTGGTGGTGGGCACCTGTAATCCCAGCTACTCGGGAGGCTGAGGTAGGAGAATCACTTGAACCTGGGAGGTGGAGGTTGCAGTGAGCCAAGATTGCATCATTGCACTCCAGCCTGGGCGACAAGAGCAGAACTCTGTCTCAAAAATAATAACAAAAATTTTAAAAGAACAAACAAATTCCAACTAAGCTTGAGAACTATTGCTCTTAACCCATTTTAATGATCTCCATATCTTCTGGAAGAATAGCATTATGGTGTCAATATGTGTAACAGAAGCAATGGCTTTTCTCCTAAGATTAGATCACTGTAATAGACTTGAAAACCCTTTCTCCTCATCTCATTTAACATTTGATTATCATATTGACTGAAAGACTAAAAGCACTGGACAATGGGCAACAGTAGAGAACATGATAAATTCCCCTGACACAAATATTGTTACTTATTTCAATTAAGCCATTCATCTAATGATTAATACATAACACACAAATATGATTTGCTTAAAATCTTTCAGTGACTTTCTCCTGCTTCACAACTATATCCAAACTCTTCAGGGTGGCATATAAAGATTTTCCAGACCTTACCCTGGCCCTCTCCTTCTGCCTGTCTCTCACTGCTGCCTATGTGTCCTCATGCTCCAGCCAAGCCAGCAAACCTATAATTCTGGCTGGGCAAGGCGGCTCACGCCTATAATCCCGCACTTTGGGAGGCTGAGGCGGGTGGATCACTTGAGGTTAGGAGTTTAAGACCAGCCTGGCCAACATGGTGAAACCCCATCCTTACTAAAAATACAAAAAATCAGCCAGGTGTGGTGGTGTGCAACTATAATCCCAGTTACTTGGGAGGCTGAGGCACGCGAATCACTTGAACCTGGGAGGCGGAGGTTGCATTGAGCCAAGATAGCACCACTGCACTCCAGAGTGGTAGGCAACAGAGCGAGACTCCACCTCCAAACAAACAAACAAACAAACAAACAAACAAAAAATCCCTGTAATTCCTCAGTAAGCTGTCATCTCCAGTTTCTAAACCTCTGTTGTATCTGCCTGGAATATGCTTCTATCTCTAACTCAACCTTCCCCTTATTCACTTGGCCTACTTCCACACATCATTCTTCAAGACTTGGCTCAGACATTACCTTCTTGAGGAAGTCAGGTTAAATGTCTTTACTCTGAGTTTCTGCGGTCCTGTAGACCCCTCTCACAGCCTCACAGGACCTGTCATACTTTTTTATGATAGCCCACCTATTGTTCATCTCTCCTGTACTGTTTCCTTGCACATAAAGACCACATGGAATGATTTGTCAATAAGTTTTTCAGCTTATTTCCTATGCTTACTTAGCATAGTGACTGCCTTTCAAAATAATATCAGTGAGAGAGTAAGATTTTCTTGCATAAAATGTGTTAAATGTATACATAAGAATATATGAGTATCTGAAGATAATCTCTAATCAAATAGATTTTCATTTTTATAAATTATTTTTCCCAGGAGCATAGACTCACGTTGCCCTAAATCCATGCTCTCCCAAATAGATTTTCACTTTATTTTATTTATTTATTTATTTATTTTTGAGACAGAATCTCACTCTGCTGCTCAGGCTGGAGTGCAGTGGTGCAATCTCGGCTCTCTGCAACCTCCACCTCCCGGGTTCAAGTGATTTTCCTGCCTCAGCCCCCCAAGTAGCTGGGATTACATGCGTGCACCACCACATCTGGCTAATTTTTATATTTTTAGTAGAGACGGTTTCACCATGTGGGCCAAGCTGGTCTCGAATTCCTGACCTCAGGTGATCCACCTGGCTCGGCCTCCCAAAGTGCTGGGATTACAGGCATGAGCCACTGTGCTCAGCCTCCAAATAGATTTTTAAAAATCACTTCAGCTCTATGCCTTCTGAGCATCTGCTGAGCAAAATAATTTTCCAATGAAGGCTCATTATTTGGTCAGCTATAAGTTGCAGAGCTCCTCAACCAAAATTATGTGACCTGCAAAAATGACAATCTGTCCTGGCAGCTGTTACCAAATTCCCAGACACTCTACAGCCTAGAGTTACAGTTGTTACTAATTTTAAGCATTTAATTTAGAACACATGCTTCCTTGGCAACTGGACGTCAGACTTTTCAACCTACCTTTTCTCCTTCCTGTTGGGTGATGCAGACCTCAGGACTTGGGGGCACATTCTCCTTTTGCTCCGTTTTATGAATTTTGATTTCGCCACCACTGGCTTTTAACTCATTCTACAAAATAAGAATAACTGTAAAAATTTTCTTAAAGTCTCATCATTCTATTCTCTTCATAGCACGTCTATTAGATAAACTTGGAATGTTAAAAAAAAAAATTCTTCTAAGAAGCCTCAGGTCAAATCAACCCCCTAACTCTCACAAGCAAAACCCATTGACTTGTGAAATGACAAAAGCAGCTTTGTGGACACATACCTCAGAGTTAAATATTTGTATGCTAGACTAAAACTGGATTGCTCATTAGAATACAGACACATCAACACAGACACACAGAACACCCAAGCATACAACATTCTTGTGATTCACTCTTCTAGCAGCAGAGCTTGTGGTAATGCAAAGCTTGTGAGTTTTATCAGAAAAGACCATTCTGGAGCAGGGGAAAGGATATGCCAAGAGCCAATAATAGAAAATATACTGACCATATATATATAAATGCCCGGCCTGGAAAGAAAGACAGGGTTGATGTATACATATAAAAACTGAAATTATATTTAATGATACCATAAAGCAACCTTTTTTGTGGGACTTTCAAAAACATGTTTTTCACATACAATTCATATATTGTACTAAAGATATAACGTATTTTACTTCTTATAACAGGGCCTCAACATAAAAGTGCATGCATTTTATTGTCATAAGGAATAACCATAATTGCATTTTTTCCTTGCAAAGGACACTGGAGCAGAATATTACAACTAACTCATCTATTACATCTAAAATCAATATAGTGACTGGGTGCGGTGGCTCATGCCTGTAATCCCAGCACTTCGGGAGGTAAAGTGGGTGGATCACCTGAGGTCAGGAGTTTAAGACCAGCCTGGCCAACATGGTGAAACCCTGTCTCTACTAAAAATACAAAAAATTAGCTGGGCACAGTGACGCACGCCTGTAATCCCAGCTACTCGGGAAGCTGAGGCAGGAGAATCGCTTGAATCCAGGAGGCAGAGGTTGCAGTGAGCCGAGATGGTGCTGTTGTACTCCAGCCTGGGCAATAAGAGCGGAACTTCGTCCCAAAATAAATGAAGTAAAATGAAATGAAATGAAATAAAATAATAAAATCAACATAGAGGTTGATGACTATGGACATTTCCTAACATTAGTCTGCCAGTAATGTAGTAATCTAGTACATTTCTGTTCTCTGTGATTCTTTAGGCATGGGAGGAAACAATTTATGACCACAGGGCCAATGAAGGGAATGTGAGTATGATTGAGTCACCTTGGGATGGTATTCCAGATTATGGCCCACAGCTCTGGGGGTGCGTCTGTGAGAGGAGCTGGCAGCTAGCACTGCAGAGCAACATTGTAGCCCAGCAGCTCCTTCCATCTCCAAGCCCCACCTCCAGAACTGCTGCCAGAGAGTATGTGCCTTGTTACAACCATATTCTGTAAGGGGCCTGGGAAATTCTTTGCAGATGAGATAAAATGTACTTTTTACAAGAATTCCTGAAGACTTTTCAACTCTTAAAATCTCCAGAGCAGGAGAACTGTAATGCAGAAATTGTTAGGAGTTAAAAAAAAAAGTCACTCAACAGGTTTTCCCACATAGGGAGTCACCTCGTGGAATGCTTGCAGCAGGAGGGCGCTGAGGAGTAGCACAATCTGGTAACAAGAGGAAGTTCAGCTTCAGAGATCCCAACTTGCTGTCTCTCCTGCCCTGCCTTCTAAGAGAAATCTAAATTTGCTCACTTTTCACATTCACAGTGCATAATCAGCCCGTGATACTCCACTTTGCTAATTGATTTACACAATCATCTCTTCTTAAAACATAAAGTTGTTAACGTTACGGCTTAAAAACCAAGAGGAAATATTCATTGCCCAGAGAATTAGTCCACCAAATAGTATTGGAGAATGTATACTTAATCATGTGGGGAAGAGAAGGCTTAACTCCCAGAATACACATTATAGTTTCTAACATGCACCAATTTTGATCTGCCTAGGAACAAATACAATTCAATACTGTTCTGTTGATTTTGTTAAACAATTAGGACATCAAGAGATTAATGGTTTGTAATTTGAAATCTTAGGGCAAATGCTTGAAGGACACAAAAATATGTGTGTGTACATTTGTATCTATGTATGTATATATATGAATAAATAGCACTTAAAAGGTAACTTCTTTTTTTTGAGATGGAGTCTCACCCTGTCACCCAGACTGGAGTACAGTAGCTCTATCTCAGCTCACTGTAACTTCCGTCTCCTGGGTTCAAGCGATTCTTTTGCCTCAGCCTCCTAGTAGCTGGGATTACAGGTGTGTGCCACTATGCCCAGCTAAGTTTTTTTGTATTTTTAGTAGAGACAGGGTTTCACCATGTTGGCCAGGCTGGTTCCAAACTCCTGACCTCAAATGATCCGCCTCTCTCAGACTCCCAAAGTCTATGGGTGTGAGCCACGATGCCTGGCTAAAACGTAACTTCAATTAAGCAGTTCTATAGCGTCAGCTTGCCAGTTAAGCACAGGACAATGTAAAATGGAAAGACCCGCCATTGTATTTTGAATATCAGAATTTTTATGCTTACTGAGCACATCACCTTCTTGTGATTTCTCCCTTTTTCTTATCTACTATTCTACTTCTTTAGGAAAACAGTACATCATAAGGATTAAAGATTAAGTAGACCATCTATTGTATGACTGCTTCTTATGAAATTTCCATAATAGGCAGATACATAAAGACAGGAAGTAGATCAGTGGTTGCCAGGGGATGAGAGGAGGGGGAGTTGGGAGTGACTGCACAGGTATGGGGTTTCTTTTCAGGGTGATAGAAAGGTTCTGGAATTAAACAGTGGTAATGGTTTGACAACCCTGTGAATATGCTAAAAATGACAAAATTGTGTACTTTAAAATGGTGATTTTATGTGAAGTTATATCTCAGTAAAAAATTATTTTTAAAAAACTCTCATTAATAAACATAGCTGATATTTCTCTCTAGTCTTCTTTGTTCTTCCCTCCAAAACCAAAATAAACTCTCCAGTCTTCTTCCTTCTTCCCTCAAAAACCAAGATAAAATAAGAATTCTATTAAAACTAATAAAATATTACTTCTTTAACAACAATACAAACATTAAGTAGAAGAGCCAGAGACACTCTCAGTGATATTACTGACTGGTAACATCACAAAAAAAGCGAGTGCGCTGGGAATGAGGACTAAGAAAGCAAAGTCAGGATTAGACTACGGTAAGAATAGCAAATCCAGCGAGGATAGGGTTCATGTGAAAGAGAACAGCTAGGGCACCAGGACTCAGATGTAAGGATCTGGTCACATTTCCTAGTTCTAGTACTCAGTGACCATCTGCTGGATGGGAATGAGTGAATGAATGAATGAATGATGCAGAACACATACTGTATAGTTGGTTGAGCTGCTTTGTTTGGATACAGCTGCCTGGTACTTGGCCATTCGATCCTTTATAGAGGTTTCTGAGAGGCGTGGAAGTTCCAGATTTCGCCTACTCTCATTTTTCTCCGAGTTGAATGTAGAAGATGACAACTGACCTGGAAGCATCCAAATAACATGTTTTATTTTATTTCTGAGATGGGGTCTCATTCTATCACCCAGGCCAAAGTGCAGTGGCATGATCATAGCTCACTGCAGCCTCAAACTCCTGGGCTCAAGAGATCCTCACGCCTCAGCCTCCCAAAGTGCTGGGATTATAGGTGTAAACCACCATGACTGGCCAACACATTTTATTAGAAGATAAAAGTGATTCAAATAATTTCAAGATTCTAAATTTTGTGTTGTTATCTAATGGCCAATTTCTTCTAATAAAAGCACTAAGAAGAAAATCAGGAATATAATTGTCATTTCTAAAGTAATATTCATTCACTTTTTTTATTTTTTTTGAGCCAGGGTCTTACTCTGTCACCAGGCTAGAGCGCACAGGGCAGTGGCACGATTATAGTTCACTGCAGCTTTGAAGTCTTAAGCTCAAGTCATCCACACGCCTCAGCTTCCCAAGTAGCAGTGAGTTCACGGACGCACCACCATGCTGGGCTTTTTTCTTTTTTTTTTTTTTTTCTTCAGTAGAGACAGGTCTCACTATGCTGCCCAGGCTGGTTGCAAACTCCTGGGTTTAAGTGGTCCTCCTGTCTTAGCCTCCCCAAGTGCTGAAATTACAGGTCTGAGCCACCACCATGCCTGGCCCCATATTTTAAAATTTTGGGTAATTTAACATGAAAAAGAAGAGATCACAATGCCTTTTAATTTGCATTTCTTTGATTATTAGGTAGCTGATGATTTTCCTGTTTTTACTAATTTTTTATTTTGTGAAGTTCCTGTATATGTCCCCTTTAAAACATAATAATTCCACTCACAAAGTATTATCACTGGTAATACAGGGTAACAAAACTTGATAGGGGACACGGCCCATCTATGGAAGCCTGCAAACCCCAGATGACTGGAGCTGAAACTGATTGTAGCACTTTCCTTACAGCCCCTCAAAGTACCCTTTGGTTACCATAGGTTATCACTAACAAGGGTGGATTAAAAATACAAAAAAAGCGGAATGGTGGCTCACTCCTGTAATCCCAGCACTTTGGGAGGCCAAGGTAGGTGGATCACCTGAGGTCAGGGGTTCGATACCAGCCTGACCAACATGGAGAAACCCCGTCCCATCTCTACTAAAAATACAAAATTAGTCGGGTTTGGTGATGCATGCCTGTAATCCCATCTCCTCGGAAGGCTGAGGCACAAGAATCACTTGAACCTGGGAAACAGAGGTTGCTGTGAGCTGAGATCGTGCCATTGCACTCCAGCCTGGGCAACAAGAGTGACACTCTGTCTCAAAAACAACAACAACAACAAAAAAGAAGCTATTTATTGAATGCAATGAGAATTGAGAAGGGCTTACATCTAATAGGGAGACTTCCTTTTAATTTGTGCCACTCTTCCTTTAAAAGCATTGGCTTTGAGTCCAAAAGATGTTGCTATACTGAGTACTTCCTATAGGACCTCATACACATGGAACTCTCTGCTTACCTGGACCTATTTCCAGGTCATCCAGAGAATAGCTGTTTTCAGAGATCTTTCTTCCATTTGTACTTCGGCTTTGGGCTCGGAGAATCTGTTTGGAAAATGAAACCCAACAATAAGTTTTGCAGAAACGATGGGAAATTGTGATGCAAGGTTCAACTTGCAAACCTTCTTTATAAATAAAATACAGGTTCAATTTTATTTTTATCTTCCTTAGAATTTTTTTAAAATTTCCAGCTGGGTGCAGTGGCTCATGTCTGTAATTCCAGCACTTTGGGCGGCCAAGGCGGGTGGATCACGAGGTCAGGGGTTCCAGACCAGCCTGGCCAGGATGGTGAAACTCCGCCTATACTAAAAATACAAAAAATTAACCAGTTGTGGTGGCAGGCGCCTGTAATCCCAGCTACTTGGGAGGCTGAGGCAAAGAACTGCTTGAATCTGGGAGGCAGAGGTTGCAGTGAGCCAAGATCGCACCACTGTACTCCAGCCTGGGCAAACAGAGTGAGACTCCATCTCAAAAAAAAAAAAAAAAAAAATTACAAATATCAAGTGCTACATATCCACAGGTGCCCAGGGAAGAATAAGTAACTCTATATAAGTAACATTCTCTGCTAAAGATCACTTCCTAACCAGCAAGCTTTGTAACACTTATTGTAGGGGAATCCTCACATCCCAGATGACAATGAAATGTCCTTCCAAATTGCCAAGTCCTGATGCAGAATCTGCTGTTTCCTTTCTCCATCTCATGTTATCTCTGCTATTGCTGCCTTGGTTCATGTCTTCATCATCTTACCCCTGGACTACTTCATTACACGTCTTTAACTTGTTCTTCATTATCTTCCAATCCAGTCTCTATGACACTGCCATTATCCCCAAAATACAAAGTAATTATCCAAAAATATAAACCTATTTTACTCTCCTGGTCAAAATTTTTCAGAATTCCCACTCACTTCTGAAATTAAATCCAAAGTGCTTAGTAAGTCACAGAAGTCCTGTTCTAGATCTGGTCCCTATCAAGCCAGCCTCCTTTGTCCTTCTGTTGTCTTGCAAATGCCTGTTTCTTCAAAGACTCAGTGTAAGCACTATGAAGTCTTGATTACCTCGCCAACATAAATTTAGGTAATCTTTCCTCTTTTCCCAAGGTACCTGGTCAAACTGTTGTGTGACTGTCCCTCTACTGCACTGTAAGCTCACTGAGAGCTGAGACGATGCCTTTTCGTCCATATATTTCCAGGACTTACAGAAAAGTGGATGGCACAGATTTAGCCTGGGTGACAGAGCAAGACTCTGTCTCACACACACACACACACACACACACACACACACACACACACAAAAAGAAAATGAAGATCATTGGTCAAGAGGAAAAGATATGTCTGGCAGGATACTCTCAATCTACATTTTTAATTTTTATTTATTTATTTTTTTGAGACAGAGTCTCTGTCACCCAGGCTGGAGTGCAGCGGTACAATCTCGGCTCACTGCAACCCCTACCTCCTAAGCTCAAACAATTCTCCTGTCTCAGCCTCCTGAGTAGCTGGGATTATAGGCGTCTGCCACCACACCTAATTATTTGTGTTTTTGGTAGAGATGGAGTTTCACTATGTTGGCTAGGCTGGTCTCAAACTCCTGACCTCAAGTGATCTGCCCGCCTTGGCCTCGCAAAGTGCTGGGATTACAGGTGTGAGCCACCGCGCCTGGCCCACATTTTAAATTTTGTTTCAACATACTTCTCATTTGCTGATCATTAAAATAAAGAAAATTCCACAGACTTATTCCAAATGGTGCTGCCCCAGAAGATAAACACTACAAAAATTAGAATTTTCAGGACTCAAAATGGGAGAAAGCCTGCTGATAAACTTCTTTTGAAAAACCAGAAGGAGCTGGGCACAGTGGCTCATACCTGTGATCCCAGTACTTTGGGAGACTGAGGCAGGTGGATTATTTGAGGTCAGGAGTTCGAGACCAGCCTGGCCAACGTGGCAAAACCCTCTCTCTACTAAAAATACAAAAATTAGCCGGGTGTGGTAGTGTGTGCCTGTAATCCTAGCTACGGGAGACAGAGGCAGGAGAATCGCTTGTACCTGGGAGGCAGAGGTTGCAGTGAACCAAGATCATGCCACTGCACTCCAGCCTGGACAACAGAGAGACACCCCATTTAAAAAAAAAAAAAAAAGGAAAAATCAAAAACAGGTTCTGCATTCTTAATACAGATATTTACTTTCTAACTAAGGTAAAGTTCAAGTACAATTCCAAGAATATGTGTTACATGTTACAACCTGCAGAGAGCTCAGCTTTCTGTCTAATTGGAGCTATACATCCTTCTCTGTCTTGCGTGAAGTCCCAGCACTGCTGTTATTGGGAGCTCAATCGTTTAGAACCAGAGCATACACCTTGCCAGGGCAGAAGCTTTCTTTGATTTTAAATGCATAAAATGTCCCATCTTTGCTAGGTTTTAATTTAAACTACTGGGTTAAATAATACCCCACTTCCCGCCACCTTCTGAAGGCTTTTGCTCCATGGGGATATCAAAACTCTGCATTAATTTCTTTCAAGTACTAAAAAAGTAAATGTGCAAAGCCATTTGGTCTCAGAGAAAAATAGGAAAACTGTCTCTGAAAATCCCTTATGCTGACTGTGGCTCTCAGGAGAAATACAGCTCTTAGGTAAGATGGGTTTTAATGATATCCCAGGTGAAGCACAGCATTACTTTCAATATCTTTCACCTCCAAACCACTCCAACATTAAGAATAACAAGGTTGGGCCAGGCATGGTGGCTCACACCTGTAATTCCAGCACATTGGGAGGCTGAGGCTGGTGGATTACCTGAGGTCAGACATTCAAGACCAGCCTGGGCAACCTGGTGAAACCCCGTCTCTACTAATAATACAAAAAATTAGCTGGACATGGTGGTGAATGTCTATAATCCCAGATACTCGGGAGGCTAAGGCAGGAGAATCGCCTGAGCTTGGGAGGCTGAGGTTGCAGTGTGCCACTGCACTGCAGCCTGGGCAGCAAGAGCTAAACTCCGTCTAAAAAAAATAAATAAATAAAAATAACAAAGCTGGGCATGGTAGCTCATGCCTGTAATCTCAGCACTTTTGGAGGCAGAGGCAGGAGGACTGCTTGAGGCCAGGCATTTGAGATGGGTCTGGGCAGCATGGTAAGACTCTGACTCTGCTTTAAAAAAAAAAAAAAAAAAAATTTAGCCAGGCATGGTGATGATGCCTGCAGTCCCAGCTATTCCAGAGGCTGAGGTGGAATGACTGCTTGAGTCCAGGAAGTTGAGGCTGCAGTGAGCTATGATTGTGCCACTGCACTCCAGCCTGAATGATATAACAAGACCTTGTCTCAAAAACAAACAAACAAAAAATGATCTCAAATCCACTGGAATTTTATAATCCACATTTTCCAAGTGGCAATCTGAGGTACAGGAATAAGGAGGGGTTTCCTCCAATATTTCTCAAGGAAGTAAAGGAACAACACACACACACACACACACACACACACACACACACACACGAATTCTGACACCAGAATACTCTTATCTAACAGGCTTTTATCACATTTTAGCTCTTTTTACTCAGACACTTGAGGGAGCCTTAATCATTCTAATGGCAAGGAAAGAGAGTAGACAAGACACTTTTAAGACTTTCTGGAATTTCCTAAGTCCTGGCCTCACCCCACCCGACAAGTCCTCCTTCCTGTCAGCTGACAAAACTCTGGTTAGTATGAACATCACTCAAATATTCTCTGTGAATCCATAAATCAAACGCACCAAGACGTACTAGTAAGAGGATAAAAGTTTGGGGCTTTTAGCTCGTAGTCTGTAGAATTTTTTTCCATATTTTTTAAAAAAGAAATAAAATAAGTTAGGTTCTAAATAAGTAACAAAGCAGGATTTCCTGTCCTTTCTACACCTATCTTCAGAAAAAGTTATCTTTAAAAGTTGATTCTCAACACTTTTTACTGAGTCCCCTACCTCACTTAGCCACTTCCTTTAACCTTTCAACTTCAACCTTCCTTTGGATGCTCTCATCTTGCCAAAGTCAAGGGCAGAGGGAAAAATGAAACTTTGCTGAACTATGCATAGGGATCGGGGCATAGATAAAAGCTAGCCTCCTCAATTTTCTCTCAAGACTCAAGACTTTAAGTCTTGAGAGAAAAATTTCTTTCTTCAGGAACTCTTAGAAAAAGAGTTCATGTAAGTAAAATAATACACATAGAAAGAGCTTTTAAACCACATGGTAGGATTTCTCTACATTTTCTGTATTTCCAAGCACTCTACAAATACTGTGTTAGTCTTATAATTAGGGAAAGAAAAAAAAGGAAGGAGAGATAACAAGTTATATCTATTAATTTAAGTAAACAAAAATGGTAAAACCAAACGCTAATGAAGCACTGGGGAATGTGTCCTTAGATCCTACTAGCGGTGTTATAAAATAGTATAATCTCGAGAACAAGATGAAAATATGTAAGAATAAATAAAAAATCATACCTTTTGATGTAAGAACAATGTTTAATGAATTACATCTTTAAAATTTTTTTTTTTTGAGACAAAGTCTTGCCCTGTTGTCCTGGATGGAGTGCAGTGGTATCTCAGCTCACTGCATCCTCTGCCTCCCAGGTTTAAGCAATTCTCTTGCCTCAACCTTCTGAGTAGTGGGGATTTCAGGTGCACGTCACCACACCTCCCTAATTTTTGTATTTTTAGTAGAGATGGGGTTTTGCCATGCTGGCCAGGCTGGTCTCAAACTCCTGATCTCAAGTGATCCACTTGCCTTGGCCTCCCAAAGTGCTGGGATTCATGAGCCACGATGCCAGGCCCCAAACCCACAAGCTTTTAACTCTAGAGCTTTCATTCATATCTCTTGCATTCCAATATATTTCTTCTGTTCACTGTCCTCATGCTTTTCAATTAGTTAAGCATAAAATGTGGGAAGACAGAGCTAATGTCTTTGAGAACATAGCTGTTGTTATGTTTTCAATTTTTCTCAGTTTCCTTAGATTTCAGATATGTAGGGTCATGGCCCATTGTTTCTATCCAATAAATAGTTATAATATCCATGAAAATAGCATTATATGGTAGAAGGGTTACTACACAATTTCAGTCTTGTTCTGATATTAATTAACCACATGACATTGGGTATATCAATTAACTTCTCTGACCTCATCTGATAGCATCTGTAAAATTGGGATTGTAAGATTCTAACTGACTGAGGGCATTGCCCTGGATTAAGTAACTTCTTAAACTCTCGTAAATTTCTAGGATCTGTATGTCAACAATTTTAATAGCGATTTATCACTCATTGTAACTCACTGATGAGTTAGAATGAGATAGAAGGCTAGAGGAAATGACTCTTAAATATATTCATCTGGATACATATGTATTTTGTGTAATTCAGGAGTGAGTCCGCTAGCAGGAAGACAAAGGTAGTAATATTTTGTAATGGGGGAAGATGAAATCTTTCCAGCCCCCTTGACATCTAATATAGCCAACACTGCTTAAAGAATGTTCGAGTCCCCTGACATTGCTTGTTGATATGTTTTACTATAATGAAATTGGCTAAAAACCAATATATAGTGGACATGAAAGTAAGCAGAGAAGAGATGAGTGGTCTCTAGCTGGCACATCAAGGGCAGTCATTTAGGGCAAGGAACAATTAAAAAGACTGCAATTCTTTCACTGGTGTCTTTACCCTGGATCTATTATTATCTTAACACACACACACACAAAGAGATTACTCAGAGTTATTCATTAAGAATAAATAAAAAAATTTATGACCAGGCGTGGGCTCATGCCTATAATCCCAGCACTTTGGGAGGCCAAGGCAGGCGGATCACTTGAGGTTAGGAGTTTGAGACCTGGCCAACGTGGCGAAAACTCTCTCTACTAAAAATACAAAAATTAGCCGGGTGTGGTTGTGGTGGCATGTGCCGGTAATCCCAGCTATCCAGGAGGCTGAGGCAGAATTGCTGGAACAGGGATGCAGGGGAGGGGTGGCGGGGGAGAGGCTGCAGTGAGCTGAGATTGTGTCACTGTACTCCAGCCTGGGTGACAGAGCAAAACTCCGAAAATAAATAAATAAATAAATAAATAAATAAAGTATGATATGTAGTCTTTACAAGAAATGTGCCACTATTGATAGATGTCAGTAAAAATAATGCTGAGAATAGCCTTATTTACATTTTGGAAATGACAAGAAAAGCTATAAACTGTAGGTGAATATGCTAAATCAGCAAAAAGCTAATTTTACCAAAATATGTGAGAAAGAGTGCATTGATAGAAAAACAAAGACAATTCTTGTGTACAACTAACAATAATAATATGCAAAACCAATTACCACATTTAAAGGACTAGCAACATATCTATTGGAGATTAAACGTCAGGTCAAGGTAAGAGTCAAGATTCACTGACAGGCAAATTAAAAGTTAATATTCCCCAAAATTGGGATGACTGTATAGACTCCACAGTGATGTTAATAGTTATTCAAATACTTTTCCTCCCTAAACTCACTTTAAAATTTTAACTGAAAACTACACAACTAATATCAATTATGAACATCCTCAGAATTATATTCTTCTTGAGATATAATTCTAAATAACTTAAGACATATTCAGAAAGCAGAAGAAAAATTTTTATCATGATAACGTCAAGTAGATAAAGGAACACATGCAATTATTAACTAAGAGGAAGATAAAATGTTATGAATAATTTCTGTAACAATCTGGGGATTCCCTATGGACACCTACCCATTCATCAAGAAAGCCTATATAAATTATTTCTTTGATGTAGATTATAGATTGGCTAGCTATGAATAAACAACTGATGAACAGAAATCATCACACTTTAGCTTGGTTGCCTTACTCTCTTAAAGGCTCATTCTACTACATCAATACATATATACTATTAAGTACCAGTGTTATGTAAAACTAAACAAAATATCAAGTGTCATTTCCAGGAACTTACAAGAAGAAAACCACAATGATGTTGGAACAAGTGAAGCTTTTGTTGGCATCTTGATGCTATCTATACATATCATGATCCTGGTGCTAAGAGGAACTGAAATTCAGAGGGAAGCTAAAGGGCTGGGGGTCTAAGGGGAAACAAGTCATAAGCAAGAGAAAAGGGTGTTGGGGCAAAGGAAATTTCCTTTGTTATTTTAGATATGTCTATTTTACCTGAATTTAACTGCTTTATTTTTATAATATAAAATAAGTTAGGCCAGGTGCGGTGGCTTATGCCTGTAATCCTACCACTTTGGGAGGCCATGGAGGTGGATCACTTGAGGCTGGGAGTTCGAGACCAGCCTGGCCAACATGGCGAAACCCCGTCTCTACTAAAAATACAAAAATTAGTCAAATGTCATGGTGCATGCCTGTAATACCAGCTACTCAGGAGGCTGAGGCAGAGAACTGCTTGAGCCTGGGAGGCAGAGGCTGCAGTGAGCTGAGATCGCGCCACTTCATTCCAGCCTGGGTGACAGAGGGAGACTCTGTCTCAAAAACAAACAAAAACAAAAACAATAAAAACAAATGTTGGCTGGGCGCGGTGGCTCAAGCTTGTAATCCTAGCACTTTGGGAGGCCGAGGTGGGCAGATCATGAGGTCAGGAGATCGAGACCATCCTGGCTAACATGGTGAAACCCCGTCTCTCCTAAAATACAAAAAATTAGCCATGTGTGGTGGCCCATGCCTGTAGTCCCGGCTACTCAGGAGGCTAAGGCAGGGGAATCGCTTGAACCCAGGTGGCAGAGGTTGCAGTGAGCCGAGATCATGCCACTGCACTCCAGCTTGTGATAGAGCAAGACACCATCTCAAAAAAAAAAAAAAAAAAAAAAAAAAGTCAACATGACAATAACAAGGGTCATAACTAGTTGATCAGCTATCTTTTTTATAAAAGGATGTCCTGAATAGTTATCTTAGCCACCTAAAACCTAGATTAATACATGTAAGAAATTAGGAATGCTAAACCACATTCACTAAGTGTCACTGTGACATTTCTTTTTCTTTCTTTCTTTTTTTTTTTTTTTTTGAGGAGTTTCACTCTTGTTGCCCAGGCTGGAGTGCAACGGCTCCTGCCTCAGCTTCCCAAGTAGCTGGGATTATAGGCATGCACCACCATACCCAGATAATTTTGTATTTTTAGTAGAGATGGAGTTTCTCCATGTTGGTGAGGCTGGTCTCAAACTGCCAACCTCAAGTGATCTGCCCGCCTATACCTCCAAAAGTGCTGGGATTACAGGCGTGAGCCATTGAGGCTGGCCTAAGAAATAGGCTTTAATCAATTTGCATTATTTGGAAGGTAGCTATGCTTACCACTACACCATCAATGCTACTTCCTTTTATTAAATAAACACTATGAACCAAGTTATTGACCACTAGGGTTTAAAAACATGCTTACTTTTTTTTTAATTTATAAAAATAAGAATTTTTTATTTTTACCTTATCTAGTAGCAAACATAAAACTATCCTGACTTTAAAAGCCAACATCGTTCTTTCTCCTACTTGGATCACAAGTTCATAAACAGTCAAGCAAGTGCCCCATAGAAAAACCCCAGAATTGAAAACAGGTATATTCCCTTTAGAAAAATAAAAACTAGAATGTTTAGCTATTAAAGTGTTTCCCCCCCTAGACTAAGATCAAGTGACTTTACTGCAGTGGCTCAAGAGTGGCTGACTCCCTCCTTCTGAATCAGTCCATCATAGAACACCTATTGCTAAGTAGCAAGCCAGAGGCTTAGACTGGATCCCTCATAATTGAAGACTTCAAAGTGTTCAGAACTTCAAGCCTGGCCTATGAAGTAAAATCTTTTTTTTTTTTTTTTTAAGTACAATTGCAATTTTATTTTTCTCCAGAGGATAGTTTTTCTTGAGTCCTTAAGAACTCTGCTCCTTATATGGGCTTTGGTGGGGGTCATGGGGCAGCCCCCACAGGTCTCATTGAGGTAGATGTGTTTGGCCCTTGTGGGCTTCATGAGCTCAAATCCTGACTACTGTGCTGTGAATAGCACAGCTCACAAAGTAATGCAGCTTCACATCCAGCCTGGGAAGTACACAGGTGTCAAGGACACACACTTCAGAAACATCACTGACTGCTACGGCCTCTACGTTTCAAATGACGAATTTCTTAATGGCCTTGTCATTGGGCACACAATGGGCACAGTTCATGGAACAAATAGGCTGCAGTGAATTGCACACCCCCAGTTGTGGCCCTCTTTGGCATGACCATTGTTTCTTCTTATTGTTTCTTCTTTTCTTTGAGACGGAGTTTCGCTCTTGTTACCCAGGCTGGAGTGCAGTGGTGCGATCTCGGCTCACCGCAACCTCTGCCTCCTGAGTAGCTGGGATTACAGGCACGTGCCACCATGCCCAGCTAATTTTTTGTAGTTTTAGTAGAGACAGGGTTTCACCATGTTGACCAGGATGGTCTCGATCTCTTGATCTCTTGATCCACCCGCCTCGGCCTCCCAAAGTGCTGGGATTACAGGCTTGAGCCACCGTGCCCGGCCCGTTTCTTCTTTTCTTTGTGATCTCGGAGGTGCAGACCCAGGAAAGAAGAAGTAAAAATCTTAATTTGAGGGTGACTTAATGAGTCTTTAAGGCCACTTGGCCCAAATACACATTCTGCAAGACAGTTCAAGAAAAAAGGCAAAGTAGCCATCTCCCTCAAGGCTATGGGCTCCACAATACTTAGCACAGTTGTCCCCAAGTGTAAACACTTCCCATGGCATGCTTCTTCCCTGTGTCCCAGGTTAGGCACAATGATGCCAAGGAGCTCTGTCATCAACACTCTCATCCTTTAAGAATTTCAGGTCAGATGTGGTGGCTCACACCTGTAATCTTACCAGTTTGGGAGGCCAAGGCAGGAGGCCAAGAAGTTTAAGGCCAGTTTAAGACCAATCTGGGCAACGTAGTGAAACCCCATCTCCATAAAAAATTTTAAAAATTAGCTGAGAGTGGTGTTGCACACCTTTGGCCCCAGCTATTTGGGAGGCTGAGACAGAGGGGTCAAGGCTGCAGCGAGCCATGACTGTACCACTACACTCCTCCAGCCTGGGCCACAGAGTTAAGACCCTATCTCCGTAAAAATAAAAATAAGCATTTCAAACAATAACAGTGGTTTAATTCTTCCTTTGGTATCTAGAAAAAATTGGTCTTTCTCTATAAAGTCTACTATGTTCTGGTCTAGTTTCAAAAATATAAACACACTGAAATTAAAACATGAGATATTAAGAGTAAAAGATGGTGTGGAGGTCAAAAACCATGAATGAGGTAGTCAATAGCGTGGCTTATATGACCCCTCGCCTGACCTCACACTTCCCAGAGGCACGTTCAGGAAGCCCCTGGTAGCCACTGCCCAAGGCTGCTTCAAGATTACATGTCACCTGGGCCTATGAGTTATTTGAAACAGAAACCTAACCCAACGCCAAGCTGGGCTCTCTTCTGCAATAGAATTTCTGTGCAGTCAGCCCCAGACCCTGGGAAGGCGGTGTGATGCCTGGGAATGTGGTTTCTCCGAGGAGCAGTGATGTTTGGAGATTAATACTGAAAGCAGTGCTTTGTCAGGATGTCATCAAGAATCTGCTGCAGCTCCTCATCTTCAAACCGCCCCTCTAAGCTTGGGATTAGAGCCTTGGACTCCTTGGCAGTCTCTGGGCATAGGTTGGCCAAACAGGTCAACTCAAACTTACGAAGCTTTTTCTGGAGTAGCAAGCTACGAACGCTGGAAATGGTCTCTCTGTTTCTCAGTTGAAACGACTGGAATGGGCTGTACAGTTTAATGTTCTTATGAAGATTTCTGAGAGTTCCTGTTCATTCTCTGCACTCTCATTCTGTTGCTTTTGATGTTCCAGAGGCATATGAACTTTGGAATTTAGAAGCCTCAGCTGTTTCAAACTCTTTAGGAAAGATGAGCTGTAACGTGTCCTCTACGTCACCAGCCTGTGGATCACTGCTGCCTGCCGCCATCGCTGCATGCCACCACCCACCAAAAAACATCCTTACTTTAAAAAATTTTTCAAATAGACACAGCGTCTCATTCTCTTGCCCAGGCTGCAGTGCAGAGGAGCAATCATAGTTCACTGCAGCCTCAAACTTCTGGGCTCAAGCAATTCTCCTGCCTCCTGTCTCAGCCTTTCAAATAGCTAGGACTACAGATACACCACCATACCACCACTCCCAGCTTTTTTTTTTTTTTAAGAGATGGGGTCTTAACATGTTGCTAGTCTCAAACTCCTGGCCTCAAGCCATCCTCCTGCCTCAGTTTCCCAAGTAGTTAGGATTACAGGTGTGAGCCACTGTGCTCAGCAAAACATCCTCACTTTGAAAGAAAATATAGACAGGGGAGTATACAGATTCATACAAGACTATTTTTTATACATTTTTTTTTTTTTTGAGACAGAGTTTTGCTCTTGTCACCCAGGCAGGAGTGCAGTGGTAAGATCTCAGCTCACTGCAACCTCCATCTCCCAGGTTCAAGCGATTCTCCTGCCTCAGCCTCCTGAGTAGCTGGGATTACAGGCATGCACCACCATGCCTGGCTAATTTTATATTTTCAGTAGAGACTGGGTTTCTCCACGTTGGTCAGGCTGGTCTTGAACTCCCGACCTCAGGTGATCTGCTTGCCTTGGCCTCCCAAAGTGCTGGGATTACAGATGTGAGCCACCGTGCCCGGCTCATACAAGACTATTAAAGTGAGTATAAGTGCCCAAAGATGGCTGGGCACAGTGGCTCACGCCTGTAATCTCAGCACTTTGGGAGGCCGAGGTGGATGGATCACCTGAGGTCAGGAGTTTGAGACCAGCCTGGCCAACTTGACAAAACCCCGTCTCTCCTAAACATACAAAAATTAGCTGGGAGTGCTGGCAGGTGCCTGTAATCCCAGCTACTCAGGAGACTGAGGCAGGAGAATCACTTGAACCTGGGAGGTAGAGGTTGCAGTGAGCCGAGACAGCGCCAATGCACTCCAGCCTGGGTAACAGAGTGAGACTCTGTCTTAAAAATAAATAATAATTAAAAAAATAATCTAGACTGTTTTCAATATGGACAATGATGCTTATTTAGAAACAGTGATAAGACCAAGGGTGGCTGTGCTTTTCACTCCCTAAGCAGTCCATTAAGTGACAAATGATGAATCAGGAAATTAAAAAAGGGAAACACAAAAAGCAACCAAACCTAGAAGTCCAGATGAATCTTAGTTCTCTTACATCTTCTTCTTCATGTTTTTAAGGGACAGGGATCTTACTGTGTTACCCAGGCTAGAGTGCAGTGGCGATCATGGCTCACTGCAACCTTGAACTCTCATGCTCAAGCGATCTTCTGCCTCAGCCTCTAAGTAGCTGGGACTATAGGTGCGTATCACCACACTTGGTTAATTTTTAAATTTTTAGTAGAGACAAGGTCTGGCTATGTTGCCCAGGGTGGTCTCAAATTCCTGGGCGCATGCAATCCTCCTGCCTTGGCCTCCCAAAATGCTGGGATTACAGATGTAAGCCACTGTGCTCAGCCTTTTCCATCTTCCTATACTTTTAGCAATCAATTGGATTGCCCGGTGCTATCAGCCATCTAGTAGGATCTTTTATTTTTATATATTTTTTTGAGACAGGGTCTTACTCTGTCACCTAGACTGGAGTGCAGTGGCATTATCTTGGCTCATTGCAACCTCTGCCTCCCAGGTTCAAGTGATTCTCCTGCCTTGGCCTCCTGAGTAGCTGGGACTACTGGCACACGCCACCATGCCTGGCTAATTTTTATATTTTTAGTGGAGATGGGGTTTCACTATGTTGGCCAGGCTGGTCTTGAACTCTTGGAAGCAAGTGATGCCCCCACTTCTGTCTCCCAAAATACTGGGGTTACAGGTGTGAGCCACCATGCCTGGCCTAGTAGGATCTTATATGGGAAGTTTTTCTCCTCTTCAAGCAGGCTTAGAGAGATAGGCTTGTTCTGACCCATATCTCACTAAATATTTACGAGAAAAAGTTTCTCACCATATCCTTACACATAATCAGCATTTTTGTCTGCTGCAGTCCCAGTCATTTCCTACCTTTGGCCAGTTTCAACACGCAGCAGCCTTTTGGACTGAATCCACATTGTGTGTACTCGCATGACATCAGCTATCCTATTCCTAGCAGGGTCTGGGAGGAGGAGACTTACAATGGTGCTTTGAGTCACAACAAAGCCCCTTCCTCTCTATTTAGGATTTCTGACATTTTTTCCTTCCACTTAAAATTCTTCTTCCCATTTAAATAAAAAAAATTTTTTATTAAAACCATAAAGGGAAAGAAGGAGTTGGCAGGACTAAAGGTCTAAAAACTTGAGAGGGAAGAGAGTTAAGAAAAGTTATAAAACTGCTTTGTGGTTACATCTCTTGCCAATTGGTTTCACTGTTAAAGTAGAGCTAAAGCTCATGCACAGAAAAGTATCCCAGCTTTACAAATGGTCAAAAACTCCTAGACTTCAAACATGACCACCAAACATTCAAGAACTTTTCTAATTCTAAGCAGAAAAGCGATTGGCACTCTAAGTTATGGGAAGGGATTGACGGTGTCACACCTAACATAACAGAAGACTACAAGATGCTATTTTTTATCTCAGAAAGAATGCTTCATATTATTATATTACTTTCCAAATATTGGGATTTGGGCCAAATATTTAGCTTTTAAAAATCCAGCTTTCCCATATAGGTGGAATCTAGAGTAAAGGATGGCTTTGCTACCCATCAGGTCTGTTTATTTCATTATAACAACTGTTGTAATGAACCATCCCCATGTACAAAGCCAGATATGTAGGAAAGTATGAGAAAACTGGAAAAATTTACCAGCTCCGCGGCCTCTGGATAGTGTTATAAATCACCAGCATATGTAACTCATTTTCTAGTTAAGTAATTCCCTCTGGGGAGAGGTCTGCAATCCACATGAAGGATCAAATTTCATTAGCAGTTGTAGGAAAACGCAACCCCGTGCATTTGCAAGTCAAAACTCCCGAAAGCTACAGCTAGTCTGGCTATCTTCATTGATTTTTCCTGAGAGAGAATTTTAGCTGATAGAAAACATTTGTTGGAAGGCACAGACAAGGAAGTTGAGAAGAAGAGAAGGGATTCAGCTAGCAGAGACAAGTAAGCCTCAGTCTTAATGTTAAACTCTGGCCTTAACACTCAGTCTGCAGCTGTGTCCAAGCAGAGAGCTATTGGGCAGTAATTCCACCCCCAAAGCTACAAATGATAAAGAGCACAGGAAGACGAATTAAAAGGGCAAGTTTACAAAAACACATAATCCACTCGGTATTAAACTCTCTTCATTTCTAGATACTGATTTGAATCCCAGTGTGAACTTGATTTAGCATTAAATTGGGTCAGAGACTCACAAATCTTAGCATCTACATACATATAAATAATTCATTTGAGACTATTAACTTATCTAACTGGAATCAAAAGACATACTGACCACATATTCCCTTCTCCTCAAAATGGCTTGAATAGAAAAACAGCTTTGTTTAGTACCTGACTTGGCCTTCTCAAGTTTCAAACCCGCCCAATTCTTACCTTGGTTTGAGTTGGTTCACCTTTCTCAAACATCATCTTAAGCCTGTTCAGTGGAACGTTGTATTTCTCTATTTTGCCTGAAGCTTCTGTGTTTTCATTGATTTCTGATTTTTCTACTTCATGCCTGGATTCTCCTAGACAATTTTCCATTTTTTTACTTTTTGTTGAGTGGTCTTTAAGATCCTCACTGTCCTTGATACGGGGATATCGATACTGAACGAGGGCTTCAGGAGGTGACCTGAATCTAGACCTGGGTTGGATTTGTTCCTCTTGGTCAGCTTCGGCTCCAGAAGCAGCGTGGCTTGTCACTTCAGCAGGAGGATGGTCCGCTCTGTGCCTAATCTCAGTGCTGCTGTTCCGCAGAGAGTCTGTCTGAGACTCTGCTCCCAGCCCTGGGTTCTCCCACTTCTTCTTTAACACAGTCAGGGTCCCTCTTCTAAAGCTCTGGGAGAGATTTTCAGTGTTCTAGAAGAACAAGAAGTAGGTGCCAGTTAAAACTTGCCTGCTGAAACATTCAAACATGTTGTTTTTTGTAAAATGAAAGTTAAAACTCCAAGCTGCTCCTGGTCCACTGCTGTTTCAGACAGCTGTGAACAGTTATAGCCCTGCCACATGGAGAAAGCATCCACCCGGGAGAGGGAGAGGGGAAGAGAGAAAAAGTCAGGAGCTGAAGCAGGAAGTGATAAAACAGGATGGCCTTATAAGGACAAAATGAGAAGAAGGGCAAGCCCAGCTCTGATGATAGTTAGATGAGAGACAAGAGATTTTTATCCAAAGATTAATGGGGAAAAAAACAAGAAAGAAAAAGCAAAATACAAGTGCTTTAAACACTGTAACTACACATTAGCAAAAGTTCATCATTGCCTGCCATAAAATAACATGATAAATTCTGTTTTTTTTTTTTTCTTTTAAATAAGACCAAGATGCAGAATAGCTGAAACTATATAATACCATTAATTATGGATAGTGGCAACAAGGATTGAAACTATTTGTAGAACCCTAGAGAAGTCACCAGACTTTTCCAAGTATTTGCATATTTAGTTATATCTGACATAATTTACATGCATATAAGCAGTCAAATTTTATTTTAACATAAGAATTTATTTTTTTTTCTATCTGCTCTTCTCTACAAGTTTATCTGTGTATAAATTCTGTTATTGGGGCTGGGCATGGTGGCCGCACCTGTAATCCCAGCACTTTGGGAGGCCAAGGCAGGCAGATCACGAGGTCAGTAGTTCGGGACCAGACTGGCCAACATGGCAAAACCCCATCTCTACTACAAATACAAAAATTAGCTGGGTGTGGCAGTATGTGCCTGTAGTCCCAGCTGTCCCTGCCTCGGGAGGCTGAGGTAGAAGAATCGCTTGAACCTGGGAAGTGGAGGTTGCAGTGAGCAGAGACTATTGCACTGCATGCCAGCCTGGGCAACAGAGTAAGACTTCATCTCAAAAAAAAAAAAAAAAAAATCAGTTATCAGGATATTCACCGTCTTACAGATCCTTTGAATCTGTATGTGTACATGACATGAATAGATGCTATAATACATGCCATTTTCCCTACTTGACTCCCCACATCTCCCAACCAAGACACCCACTCCTGACAGTTTATATGATATATATGCTCTCATTTTTTTTCTATTTTGTATGCTATATGTAAAATATGCAGACTTCAAAAGCCAGTAACACCACTAATCACTCAGATGAGCAAAGGACACACACTTACATATCTAAGAGAGTTCACGTTCACCTGGGCCAAAAATGGAATTAATTTATACATGTAAGACAGACTGAAAACAACCTGGGAACTGTCACTGTTGTTCCACAACAATAGAGGAAACACGCTTGTTGAAAATTAAATGTCCCGGCTGAGCACGGTGGCTCACACCTGTAATCCAGCACTTTGGGAGGCCAAGGCTGGTGGATCACCTAAGCTCAGGAGTTCAAGACCAGCCTGGCCAACATGGTGAAACCCTGTCTTTACTAAAAATACAAAAATTAGCCAGGTGTGGTGGCATGTGCCTGTAGTCCCAGCTACTCGGGAGGCTGAGGCAGGAAAATCACTTGAACCCATGAGGTAGGGGTTGCCGTGAGCTGAGGTCACGCCACTGCACTCCAGCCTAGGTGACAGAGTGAAACTTTGTCTCAAAAAAAAAAAAAAAAAAAAGAAAAGAAAGAAAAGAAAAAGAAAAATATCCCATACTTTGAAAGGACTGTTCTCCTAAATAAATTGAATAGCACCACCTTCCCAACAAACTGCAAACTCCAATACCTTCTTATTCTCCACTCCTGTAGTCTGTGACTCACCGGTCTTTCAACTAAGAAAGAAAGGACAAATAACCTAGGAATTAAACAGGATTAGCAGCTATTTTGGGAATTAAGTCTCTCACCGTATTACTCTTCTGAATATACTCTGAGAGCCACTTCATCAAGTAGCAACAAGGCTTGAAAAAAATCAGAACTGCTTGAATCTAGTGTTTAAATTTTAGCTTACAAAATGACCCACTGGGGGAAGAATGTATGGATCAGAGATATAAGAAGCTTAAAAAGTTTTCTTGCTGGAAAAGAGAGAATTACAAAACAGCTCCAAAGCTGGTTCTACCCTAATGCCCAGCAGCACTCTTGGCTCTGTACGGTCTCGTGCCACACAATGGATGAGTCATCTAGGTCTCTGACTTCACCTGCCCTACTGTGCCCACACAGGAGCCCTGACAATCCAAGTGGCACTCTGCCTTGGTAACCAGACACTATTTTTCTCAGATACATATCATGTGATCAAAGGATACTTTTCAGTGAAGAAAGCAAATTATAAGACAGCATGATCCCATTTTGCTTTATTTTTTATTCTTATTTTTCAGAGACAGGGTCTCGCTTTGTCACTCAGGCTGAACTGCAGTGGAATAATCATACCTCACTGAAGCTGTTTGACCTCTTGGGCTCAAGTGATCTTCCCACCTCAGCTTTCTGAGTAGCTAGGACTACAGGTGTATGTCAGCATGCCTGGCAAGGTTTTTTCTTTTTTGCGGGGACGGAGTCCTGCTGTCGCCCAGCTGGACTGCAGTGGCACAATCTTGGCTCACTGCAACCTCCTCCACCTCCTGGGTTCAAGTGATTCTCTCTGCCTGAGACTCCCAAGTAGCTGGGACTACAGGTGCACACTGCCACACCCAGCTAATTTTTGCATTTTTAGTAGACATGGGGTTTCACCATGTTGGCCAGGCTGGTCTCGAACTCCTGACCTCAAGTGTTCCACCCGCCTTGGCCTCCCAAAGTGCTGGGATTATAGGTGTGGGCCACTTTGCCCAGCCCAATTGCTTCTTTAAATTTTTCATTGCTTTATTTTATTTTAAATTTATTATTTTTCTCAATTAAAAAAGTAATAATTTATTGGGGGGAAAAACTCACAATCAATATAGGAATGTGTACATGACATGAATAGATGCTATAATACATGCCATTTTCCCTACTTGACTCCCCACATCTCCCAACCAAGACACCCACTCCTGACAGTTTATATGATATATATGCTCTCATTTTTTTCTATTTTGTATGCTATACAGTATGTATTTTTTGCACAAAATCATACTGTAATTACTGTTCTGCACTTTGCTTTAATCACTTAATGTGCTTTTGATATCTTTTCATACCCATACATAAAACCTTTAATTTTTTTTTTTTTTTTTTTGAGATGAAGTCTTGCTCTGTCACCCAGGCTGGAGTACAGTAGCATAATCTCAGCTCACTGCAACCTCCACCTCCCAGGTTTGAGCAATTCTCTTGCTTCAGCCTCCCAAGTATCTGGGCTTACAGGAACGTACCACTATGCCACCTAATTTTTGTATAAGTAGAGATGTGGTTTCACCATGTTGGCCGGGCTGGTCTTCAACTCCTGACCTGAGGTGATCTACCCGCCTTGGCTTCCCAAAGTATGGGGATTGCAGGTGTGAGCCACCATCCCCAGCCTCTTCTTTAAATACCTATTCATGTCCACTTACCTCGGCTGCTAAATGCATTGAAGACTTCTGCTTTATTTGATCTCACTATAGCATTTGACATTACTGACCACTCTCCCTTGTAAAAATTGCTTCCAACTTTTCTGCAATACCCCTTTTTCTTAGATTTCTTCCCATTTTGAGATGCAAGAATGGTGTGGAAAAAATAATGAAAAAAGAGATTTCTTCTCATTTATGTGGGCACTACTCAGTTTTTGTTTTTCGTTCTTGTTGCCCAGGCTGAAGTGCAATGGCACCATCTCAGCTCACTGCAATCTCCGCCTCCCAGGTTCAAGCAATTCTCCTGTCTCAGCCTCCCTAGTAGCTGGGATTACAGGCATGCACCACCACACCTGGCTAATTTTGTATTTTTAGTAGAGACGGGGTTTCTCCATGTTGGTCAGGCTGGTCTTGCACTCCAACCTCAGGTGATCCACCCACCCCGGCCTCCCAAAGTACTGGGATTACAGTTGTAAGCCACCGAGCCCAGCCCTTCTCAGTTTCTTAGTTTTTCTTCTTCTTCTTTCTTTTTTTTTTTTTTTTTAACAGGTTTCTCCTTCTCTTGTTCCTCCCTTATATGGTGGGGTCCCTCAGGGTTTTTGTCTTAGGTCCTCTGCTTTGCTTACTTTACATATTCTCTGTATATAATGTTATCCATCCCAATTTCACCTACCATATAGATTATAGCATCAATAAATACATAGATAGATCTATGCTGTGTGACTATATAGAGTTATAGATCCTATATCTCTAGTCAGATAGCTCTCCTTTTCTACCGATTCTACTTGGAAGTACTAGAAGCATCCTCTTTGCTTAAGGTTGAAGCTTTCCCTTTCTTCCCTTCACTCCTCAGCCTTTAACCTGTTTCTTGTCTTGAATTCTCTACCTTGGTGAATGTGACAACCATCTTTTTGTCTGTCAAGCAGCCCGGTTCTCTTATGCCTTCATGCTGTGTGTGTGCTGCTTCCTCCATTGAGGATACAAAGCCTCTGCTGCTATCTGTCCCCTCTGCTTTGCTAATTCCTTTTGGTCCTTTAGGGTTGAGTCAGGCACTGCCTCTTCTGGGAAGCCTTCCTTGATGTGGTATAGTCCAGGTCCCTCCTAAATTCTCCCCTAGCCCACTCTGAGTATTTCTTTGATATGATACTCATCATACCCAAATTGTAATTATATTTTCCAAATTCTAAACAGTCCCTTGGAGGCAGAGAATACATCTTATTCTTCTTGTGTCTTCAGCAGCTGGGTCATAAGAGATGCTCCACAGATGATTGTCTATACTTGTGGGGTTAACTTCTCTCATCCCATTGTTTTGAACCTAGTCCATTTCAGGCCTTTATCCTACCACTCCCAAACAATACAAGATGACCAATGACCTTCATGTTGCCAAATCCGATGGTCAATTATCAGCTTATCTGCGTGTTTGACTCTGACAACTCCCCTTCTAGAAACTCTTTCTTCACTTGGCTTCTGGCACTTGTTTCCTCTGCTGGTTACTCATTATATCTCCAACCTTTAAATACCAAGGTGCCCCTGAGCTAAATCATGAGACCACTTCTCTGTCTATACTCACTTCCTAGCTTATCTCATGCACCTCATAGCTTTAAGTACCACTGATACTTTGACACACATCCATTTTATCTGCAGCAGGGATCTCTTCCAATTCCAGATTTTTATATAGTATCCAAGTTCCTACTGATATTTCCATTTGGATGTCTTAATAAAACATGTCACAGTTTACATGTGCAAAACTGATCTTCTACTATTTCTCCCTATCCGAATCTGCTTTTACTGTAGTCTTCCCCATCTCAATCAATGGTTTTTGTTTTGTTTTGTTTTTTGAGATGGTAGGCCAGGCGTGGTGGCTCACCCCTGTAATCCAAGCACTTTGAAGGCCAAGGCGGGTGGATCACCTGAGGTCGGGAGTTCAAGACCAGCCTGACCAACATGGTGAAACCCCGTCTTTATAAAAAAGAGATAGAGTCTCGCTCTGTCGCCAGGCTGGAGTACAGTGGTGCAATCTTGGCTCACTGTAACCTCTGCCTCCCGGGTTCAAGCGATTCTTTTGCCTCAGCCTTTCCAGTAGCTGGGACTACAGGTGTGTGCCACCACACCCAGCTAATTTTTGTAGTTTTAGTAGAGATGGGGTTTCACCATACTGGCCAGGATGGTCTTGATCTCTTGAGCTTGTGATCCACCTGCCTCGGCTTCCCAAAGTGCTGAGATTACAGGCATGAGCCACCATACCTGGCCTCAATTAATGGTATTTTAATTTAATTGTGTTTGGGCCAAAAATATTGCTGCTTTTTTTTTTTTTTAATAGAGATGGGGTCTGCTATATTGCCCAGGCTGATCTTGAGCTCCTGACATCGAGTGATTCTTCTGCCTTGACCTCCCAAAGTTCTGGGATTACAGGCACAAGCCATTGGCACAGCCACTGCCACCATTATTGATTCTTCTTTCTCTCTACCTTCAACACACATCCTGACCACATCTCAATACCTACACTGCTACTACTCTAGTCCAAATCATATTATACCTGGCCTAAATCGTTATAATTGTCTCTTAATTATGCTTCTGCCATTATTACTCTATATTCTCTTCCTTCTATTTTTTTACATTTAAAAAAATAGGGTCCTGCCAGGTTGCCCAGGTTAGTTTTGAACTCATGGTCTCAAGTGGTGCTCCCACCTTAGCCAACTAAAGCGCTGTGATTATAGCCTTCTCTTCCTTTTTTTAAAAAAATGTAAGTCAGGCCGGGCGCAGTGGCTCACGCCTGTAATCTCAGCACTTTGGGAGGCCGAGGTGGGCAAATCTTGAGGTCAAGAGATCAAGAGCATCCTGGCCAACATGATGAAACCCCGTCTCTACTAAAAATACAAAAATTAGCTAGGTGTTGTGGCACGTGCCTCTGGTCCCAGCTACTCAGGAAGCTGAGGCGGAAGAATCGCTTGAACCCAGGAGGTGGAGGTTGCAGTGAGCCAAGATTGTGCCACTGCACTCTCACCTGGCAACAGAGCAAGACTCCGTCTCAAAAAAAAAAAAAAAAAAAAAAAAAAAATTTAAGTCAGATCACATCACTCCTTTGCATATAAACCCTCTCCAAAGGCCTCCTTGCATTCCGAATTAAAGCCCAGATCTTTACAATGACACCAAGTGACCTTTCTCTTGTATTCCTCAAATACACCAAGACTGTTCTTGCCTGATGACATTCACACATGCAGTTCCTCTGCCTAATTCTTTCTTCTCCATGGCTCAAGTCCTCAAATCTCTGCTCAAACATCTCATCACAGGCCTTCCTTGACCACCCTAGGCTCTGTCCTCCTTACCTGCCTCATGCTGTTCCACAGCACTAATCACTAGTGACACAATTTCTTTAAAAAAAAAAAAAATTTTTTTTTGAGATAGAGTCTCACTTTGTCGCCCAGACTGGAGTGCAGTGGTGCAATCACTGCAACTTGCCTCTCGGGTTTCAAGTGATTCCCCTGCCTCAGCCTCCAGAGTAGCTGGGATTACAGGCATGCACCATACTCAGCTAATTTTTGTAGTTTTAGTAGAAATGGGGTTTCACCATGTTGGCCAGGCTAGTCTCCAACTCCTGACCTCAGGTGATCCATCCCCTCGGCCTCCCCAAATGCTGGGCTTACAGGTATGAGCCACCGCGCCCGGCCATACTAATGCAATTTCTTTGTTGTCTGTCTTTTGCACTAGAATGTAAATTCCACGAGGGCTGAGAGGTAATCTGTATTCTTAGAGCCTAAAACAGTGCTTGGCATGTAGTAGGTGCTCAGTGAAAACTTGTTAAATGGATGAGAGTGAAAGGAAAGAAGGAAGGAAGGAACAAGTGGGGGAAAAAACAGGCAGAAGCAAGAGGAAAGGAACAAAAGGAACCAGCAGTTGAGTAAAGTAATGGTAGTTTTTTCTTACAATGAACGAGAGGAGATTCATTTTTTAATTACAGGAAAATTAAGCTAATGACCTGGTCAGTATGAGCAAATTTACAGGGACAAGTTATGTACTAATTTAAACAGGTTAGGTACTGAAAACTGCCAGGAAGATGTTTTTGTAATGCCATCCAAATTAAGGAATTATTGCCCAACATATGAGTTTCTTTCCTCACAAGATTAAATCAAGTAAAATTTCAAAAGACATATATTCTTTAGCCCAGCTGAAAGTTAGCAAGAGTTTATTCTGGAGGTTTTTGTCTTCAACAGATTGCAGCTAGGAAACTTGCTAACTAGATTGGGCCAAGAAGTTTGCTTTAAACGAAAAACCTAGAAGATGACAACAGCTGCACAGCTACTACCATTTAAATGCACAGATGTAGAAGTTCTGATTGTGTGATCTGGGGAAGACTGCCTAGGAAACTCTGTGTTCTCATTTGAGTAGAAGCCATTTTACTAACCTCAGGCAAAGCACTTGGCCTCTTGTCCAACACAGGAAAGAAAAAGTGGTTCAAAAGGAGAACTACAGTGAAAAAATAAGATTCCCTGCACTAAGCCAAGTTGTCCTGAGCAAATGGCTCACAGATCACACCAGCTGGCACAAATGTCCACTCAGCTGACACAGAACCCAAGCCCCATAGAGGCTGCGGGTGGCTTGGCCACACTGCTCTGCTCAAGAAGTGCCACGTGCCCTGGAAGTTCTGAATACTTACACTTCTCTTCTTCTCCATGTTTGTTTCTTCGGCTGCTTTCTGGTACCTTCAGAGAAGGGGGGAGGGAAGAATGTCTCAAATTAAACTTATATTTTTACACTTTCAATTATTTTTTTTGAGACAAGAGTCTTGCTCTGTCGCCAGACTCGAGTGCAGTGGCGCAATCTCGGCTCACTGCAACCTCTGCCTCCCGGGTTCAAGCAATTCTTCTGCCTCAGCCTCCCCAATATCTGGGACTACAGGCACGTGCCACCATGCCCGACTAATTTTTTGTATTTTTAGTAGAGACAGGGTTTCACCATGTTGGCCAGGATGGTCTTGATCTCTTGATCTTGTGATCTGCCCACCTTGGCCTCCCTATCACCCAGGCTGCAGTGTGGTGGTGCGATCTCAGCTCACTACAACTTCTACCTCCTGGGTTCAAGTGATTCTCCTGCCTCAGCCTCCATGGTAGCTGGGATTACAGGCACCCACCACTATGCCCAGCTAATTTTTGTGTTTTTAGTAGAGACAGGGTTTTACCATGTTGGTCAGGCTGGTCATTACAGGTGTGAGCCACCACCCAGCCTTTTTTTCTTCTTTTGAGATAGGGTCTCACTCTGTTGCTTAGACTAGAATACAGTGGTACAACCATGGTTCAACATGGTTCCTACAGCCTTGACCTCCCGGGTTCAAACGAACCTCCTGACTCAGCCTTCTGAGTGGCTGGGACTATAAGTGCACATCACCATCACACGTGACTTATTTTTTTTTATTTTTATAGAGACGGTGTCTTGCCATGTTGCTTAGGTTAGGTCTCAAACTCCTGAGCTCAACTGATCTTCATGCCTCAGCCTCCTAAAGTGATGAGATTACAGGTGTGAGCCACCATCCCTGGTCACTTTCTTTTTCTTTTGAGATGGGTTTCTCTCTGTCACCCAGGCTGAAGCTCAGTAGTGTGATCTTGGCGGCACTGCAACCTCCACCTCCAGGGTTCAAATGATTCCACCTCAGCCTCCTGAGTAGCTGGGACCACATGTGCGTATCACCATAACTAATTTTTTGTATTTTTTGTAGAGATAGGGTTTCACCATGTTGCCCAGGCCAGTCTCAAACTCCTGAGCTTAAGTGATCTGGGCCACTTCACCCGGCCTGGAACTGTTTTTTTTTTTCAAAGATTGAAAGTGGTTGGGGGGCTGGGCCTGGTGGCTCACACCTGCAATCCCATCACTTTGAGAGGACGAGGAGGGCGGACCACCTGAGATCAGGAGTTCAAGACCAGCCTGGCCAGCATGGTGAAACCCCATCTCTACTAAAAATACAAAAATCAGTCAGGCATGGTGGTGCACACCTATAATCCCAGCTACTAGGGAGGCTGAGGCATGAGAATCACTTGAACCTGGGAGGCAGAGGTTGCAGTGAACTGAGATCACGCCACTGTACTCTAGCCCAGGTAACAGAGCAAGACTCAAAAAAAAAAAAAAAGAAAAAAAAAAAAAGAGAACCAGTTCTGCATACCTATTTCTGCCAGCAGTTGCCTTTAATCAATTCTATCAGCAGGAGCTGTAAATCAGAGCAGACCTCACTTCCTGCGGCTGTTCCAGTCATCAGCTCTGATACAACAGCAAGGTCCCCATGGTTAAGGTCAAATGCTGAAACAACTGGATAGAGCAGAAAGTCTGAGCTTTAAGCCCCAGTTTTGCTGCTTATTAACTGTGATCTCTGGCAAGTGACTTAACCTCTCTAAGCCTCAGTTTTCTTATGTAGAAAGTGGTTACAATCTACTTTCAGGATTGCTGGGAAGATTAAATGTAATCACATGTGTAAAAACACTTTGAAATTAGTTAAGTCTATATAGCAATGCATTAATTCCAACATATACATTTCCCCTCCGCGTTTATGCCTCTGAAATCTTACAATTGTTCTCAACCAAATAGTTGAGAGATAGTCACACTCCCTGTACATGTTGAATTTAGTATAAGTTATTGATATTGTCATTTTAACTCAATTAAATGTATTTGATGGTACTACATGGTTTGGTTTGGTTTGGTTTGGTTTGAGACTGAGTTTCACTCTTGTTGCCCAGGCTGGAGTACAATGGCACGATCTCGGCTCACTGCAATCTTGGCCTCCCAGGTTCAAGCATTCTCCTACCTCAGCCTTCCAAGTAGCTGGGATTACAGGTATGTGCCACCATGCCTGGTGAATTTTTGTATTTTTACTAAAGATAGAGTTTCAGCGTGTTGGTCAGGCTGGTCTAAAACTCCTGACCTCATGTGATCTGTCCACCTTAGCCTCCCAAAGTGCTGGGATTACAGGCTTAAGCCACTGCACCTGGCTATTACTATATGTTTTAAATGCCACTTTAAAAATGTCTTTAAAAGATTACACTATAGGCCGGGCGCGGTGGCTCAAGCCTGTAATCCCAGCACTTTGGGAGGCCGAGGCGGGTGGATCACGAGGTCAAGAGATCGAGACCATCCTGGTCAACATGGTGAAACCCCGTCTCTACTAAAACTACAGAAAAAAATTAGCTGGGCATGGTGGCGCGTGCCTGTAGTCCCAGCTACTCAGGAGGCTGAGGTAGGAGAATTGCCTGAACCCAGGAGGCGGAGGTTGCGGTGAGCCGAGATCGCGCCATTGCACTCCAGCCTGGGTAACAAGAGCGAAACTCCGTCTCAAAAAAAAAAAAAGATTACACTATATTTGGCATTTAAGGAAAACTTATTTTACATATGCACAAGAGCAATATATGAGAAAAGTTTGTGAGAAGCACAGGTCAGTTTAATCAGCATTTTTTCTTAGAGATGCAAAAATAGTGGCACAGCCTATAGTTGATGACACCTTAGATTTCATAAATAATATATAAATTTAAAATTATTTATTACTTTTATCATTTTATCATTTTTATTACTTGGATCAGAAGATCTCTGAGAAAAAATTAAAGTCCTTTTCAAGGATGATCAGGTTTTCTCCATTTGATGACTAAGTGGTCTGGAGATCTGTGCAGGTCCAAGCTGCACAAATCTCCAGACCACCCAGAACAACCTTTTTTTTTTTTTTGAGACAGTCTTGCTTTGTTGCCCAGGCTGGAGTGCAGTGGAGTGATCTCAGCTCACTGCAACCTCCGCTTCCTGGGTTCAAGCGATTCTCATTCCTCGGCCTCTGGAGTAGCTGGAGTTACAAGCACGCCCCACCATGCCTGGCTAATTTTTATATTTTTAGTAGAGACAGGGTTTCACCATGTTGACCAGGCTAGTCTCGATCTCCTGACCTTAAGACATATGCCTGCCTTGGCCTCGCAAAGTGCTGGGATTACAGGCATGAGCCACCATGCCTGGCCCCAGAACGACCTTAACCTGGCTTCCTCCAGGCCTCTGAGTCATGCATTGGAATCAGCACCATTATGTGGAGAATCACCATGATGTGCCTCTCCTTGGGCCTGCATTAGCAGAACCCAGTTAGCCCCACCCCTAGAAAAGGGCACTGTTCAAAGAGCACTGCCCTCTGCCTAAAGGTAGAATTTTCAGAATTCACAAGGCATTTGGAGTAGGAGGTAAGAGAAGAAGAAACAAAGCAACCTCAGGCCTGGTGCACTGGCTCATGCCTGTAATCCCAGCACTTTGGGAGGCAGAGGTGGGCTAATCATTTGAACCCAGGAGTTTGAGACCAGACTGGACAACATGGTAAAATCCTGTCTCTACAAAAAATACAAAAATTAGCCAGGTGTGGTGCATGCCTGTAGTCCCAGCTAGAGGGAAGTCTGAGATAGGAGCATTCCTTGAGCCTGGGAGGTTGCGGCTGCAGTGAGCTATGATCACGTCGCTGTACTCTGGCCTGAGCTACAGAGTGACACCTTGTCTTTAAAAGGCAGCCTTGACCTCCAGGACTCAAGCTATCTTCCCACCTCGGCTGGGACTTAAGACGTGCTAATTAAAAAAAAATTTTTTTAGTAGATATAGGATCTTATTATGTTGCCAAGCAGGTCTCAAACTTCTGAGCTCAAGTGATCCTCCTGTCTCAGCCTCTCAAAGTGTTGAGATTACAGGCATAAGCCACCATGCCTGGCCAAAAGAGTTTTACATAAAATGTCCTCCAATCCTATCATTGTTTTTTTTTTTTTTTTTTGAGAAGGAGTCTTGCTGAAAAAATGACCTGTAGGCTGAGACGTTGAGTTTGACCAGACGAAATTAGCCAGACAAAAAGAAGGGAGGAAAGCATTCCAGGAACAGAAAAACACCATGTGCAAAGGCTTTAAGGCAAGAAGTTATCTCCTGTGTACAGAGCATACAAAGAACTCCAGTGTTGCAGAAGCTTTAGAGGGGAAAGGGCAGGAGATGAGGTTAGGAGGCAGGAGTGGGCCATGCAGGTCATGTTGAGGACTTTGAATTTAATGCTAGGATGGTCATTGATTCAATTCATGTTTTTAAAAGAGTGCTCTGGAGTGTGGAGCATGGACTGGAGGGGGCTGAGAATGGAGGTGGCATTAATGGCAGATAATGCTGGCTGGGCTGCAGAGAGAATGGCACTGGAGAGAAAGAAAAGTGAATAGATTTGAGATATATTTCAAGGAAGAATCAGTAGGTTGGTAATGAGACAGGGAAGAGAGAATGATTCCTAGGCTTCTGGCAGCTGAGTCAATGGAAGCAATGCTCCCTGGAATGGGGAATTGTGAAGGAGGAACAAATTTGGGAATGGGGAAGACCAAGAGTTCAGTGTTAGTCATGTTAACTAAAACATCCATTTGGTAGTAGCAGTGATTAGATGCATGTGTCCAGAGTTCAGAAGAAAGCTCTGGACTAGTTGTACACATTTAGGACTTATCTGCCCATGGATGGTATTAAAGCCACAGGAGTAGATGACATCTGCAAAAAGTGTGTAGTGTAAGACGATGCCCGGAACTCAGTCCCGGAGACTCTAACATTTCAGCAGTCAGAACAGATGATAAGAGAGACTGACAAGGAAGAGACAGAGAGGGAGGAGGAAAATGAGGAGACTGTCAGAGAAGCCAAGAGAAGCAAAAATGTGGGAAGGAAAAAGCGGTGAGGGTTCATGTAAGATAAAGGCCAAGAAACATCCCCTTGATTTGGCAACATAGAAGTGTTCGGTAATCTTGGCAATCCTGTTTCATAATTAATTCACCCCTATTCCTTTAATGGGCATTTGGATTGTTTCCAGTTTTTCTTTTTTTCTTTTCTGAGACAGAGTCTAAGTCTGTTGCCCAGGTTGGAGTGCAGTGGCGTGATCTCGGCTCACTGCAACCTCCGCCTCCTAGGTTCAAGTGATTCTCCTGCCTCAGCCTCCTGAGTAGCTGAGATTACAGGCACACTCTACCACTCCCAGCTAATTTTCGTATTTTTACATAAAGGCGGCGTTTCACTGTGTTGGTCAGGCTGGTCTCGCACCTGACCTCATGATCCGCCCGACTTGGCCTCCCAAAGTGTTGGGATTACCAGTGTGAGCCACCGCGCCCAGCTCCAGTTTTTCACCATTGCAAATAACGCTTTGGTGAATGTCCTTGTACATATGTTTTTCTCACTTGTGCTGATATATCTGTCTAAGAAATTTCCTAAAAGTGAGAATTCAGGGACACAGTGGATTGTAGCTATTATAAAAAGGAACTTAGAACTGGCCTTGAACTTGCATTTCCACACCCCTTGGATAATCATCTACAGTATATTACAGCAGTACTATAATATATAAAAACTAGAACCAATTGGCAGACAGGTTTATACTGTGGTTAGTTGAGTAAATAAGCTCAGAGGTTCCCTTCCCTTTAGTGTCTAACAGAAACATAGATTAAAAAAAAAAAAACCATCAAGATAGTTCTCATCTTTGGCCCTGTCCTTTTAGCATGGAGGCATCTGTAAGAACAGATGTGTACACCAAAGGCTGTCTTCAATCCTGTTCTCAAACCCCTACTCAAATATCCCCACCTTTTATTTGTAATGAAGTTTCTTCTAAATAGCAGATAACAGAGAAAAAGGCTCTATACCACCACTTTCTTCCAAGTTAGAGCCTTGGTACTTTTACATTTTGTACTATTAGATTGCTACAAGGCTGAGGCTCAATATTTCTGAATTCAGTGTGCAGGCCTCAGACTTTTCTCAGAGGCCAGAGAAAAATGCAACTAGCATTCTTTTGACACAAAATGTGAAGGACACAAAATGGGGGCACCATTTTGAAGATCCAAATTTCAGAAAATAAAACACTTGCAATAAAATTTCTGTAATTAAAATCTTGTCCCTCTTTCCTTCCCAGATTTTTAAAAAATAATTTCTGTGGTCCAGTCTCCTTTTCTTCACATAAGGAATTTAATCTTGCAACTGCTCATTAATGCTCAGCTGTGAGGCAGGCAGCTGATGGAGGACGCTAAAATTATCTGGGGAGTAATAACAGTGTCTCAAATTTTTCTGAGGCCAGAAAACAGAGTTCCTGAGCCATGACACTTGCTTGCATGACCTCAAATAGAGCAAAGGGAATGCTGAGCCAAAAAGGGAAAATGGAAACTCCCAAGGCTGAGGCAATGTATTTTCTTCTGGAACAATTTCACCACTAAAATGTTACAGAGAAGAGAAAGAAAAGGAAGTTAACTAGGCCGACTTGAAGGTCAATTTTTTTCTTAATGAAGGAAGTATAGTCATAGAAAACTAAATATGAACGCTTTCTTTTGTTTTTTGAATATAGGTTCTCACTCTGTCACCCAGGCTGGAGGGCAGTGGCATAATCATAGTTCACTGCAGTCTTGAGCTTCTGGGCTCAAGTGATCCTCTCTACCTGGCCTCTTCTTCTTTCCCAGAACTAGGAATGGGTAAAGTTATAACAAAAATAGGAGAAGCTGTGATAACAGAGGCACTCTGGTAGGGGGCTAGGTTAGGGATCTTCGTGCTGAGTTCATCAAGTCTACCATTTTGGTGTGTGACCTTCGATCATAATTGCTAGACCTCAAGTTCCTAATCTGTCACAGGAGTGGGGCAAATGCTAGCCAGATCTGTGGTTTGAAGCTCTGCTAGCTGCAGATCCTTCTCTTCAAATGCTGTCTTATGTAGAACCTAACCTTTAAAAGAGACCAAAGCAGGACTGCTGGAATGGAAAATCTAAAGGGCTGGGCCTGGGATCTGGGCCTGGCTTAGCCCTTAGGGTGTTCCAATTGTTGGAGAACTGGCCCCTGAGATTCCTCTGAAGACCGCAATTAAGATAGTTTACAAACTACCAGGCTAGATTCTCTTTAATTCCAAAAATGTATGAGTCAAACAAATTCCACCCAGAGAGTCAACTGTTATCAAATGAAGGATCATATTATGCTGAAGTCAATGGTGAGTGAAATCAAAGCTAGCTAGTCAAATGGACCTATTGATAGGAATTTCTTACCTTAAATGTAAAGATTGTATAGAGGCTTAATCAGAGAAATAAGTCTGCAGCTATAAAGGAGCATGAGACACAAGCTCTCATGCTAGAAAAAGTACTCGTCTACACATATAAACACAAAATGGACTGTTAACAATTAGAAAGGAAAGCTGACTTATCTACAAACATCAGCTAGATTAAGCTTCCTCCAAACACCTCTTTCATATTAATCTCAGATCAGAAACCTCCTAAGTTTTCCTACTGTTTTTAGCTGGGCTTGAATAGGACTTACTATTTTCAAACCCCATAATATAAAGCCACTCAGTGTTGGAAAAAGAAATTAGTATATGCTTTGTGGAATAGTCCTGCAGTCTATACCACCCTGAATGCACCTGATCTCATTTGATCTCGGAAAATAGTCCTGCAGTCTTCTTTGAGAAGCTACAGTGAGCCAACCTTAAAAACCTTAAGTAATATTAGCAATATGTTTCCACTGAGTATAAAACCTAGAACAGAAATCCAGGCTGATTCCCTGGTTTTCACTCCCTTCAGTACACACCACCACCTGTCCTACTTCGATGCCTTTACCCCCTGTTGCTCCCCTTCCTCTGGAATGTCTCCAGCATTCTCCCAGCCTACCAAATAACTCTATTCATCTTTCCAAACCAGTTCCATATGTTAAGCACATCAGAAGAAAAATATTTGACAGGAACAAACTCAAACATTAACTTGAGTGGGTTACTTCCTTTGCCTCAGTTTTCTCAACTATAAAAGAGGAGTAAAGCCCCTTCCTCATATAGTTTTTGTTAGGATTTGAAATAGTATACATTTCTTTTTCTTTTTTTTCTTTCTTTTTTTTTTCTGAGATGAAGTCTCACTCTGTCCCCCAGGCTGGAGCACAGTGATGCAATCTCGGCTCACCACAACCTCCACTTCCCAGGTTCCAGCAATTCTCCCATCTCAGCCTCCTGAGTAGCTGGAATTATAGGCACGCACAGCCACCACTCAGCTACTTTTTTTTGTATTTTCAGTAGAGACCGGATTTCACCATGCTGGTCAGGCTGAACTCCTGACCTCAAATGATCCACCTACCTCCGCCTCCCAAAGTGCTGGGATTACAGGCATGAGCTACCGTGCCTGGCCAAAATAGTATGTATTTCTATCAAGGATCTAGCATGGTGCCTGGCACACACTGATTCTAATTAACAGGTTCAGGACTGACAGTTTTGCATAACTACCATTTGCCCTTTCAACCTTCATAGAGAAAAGATAGTGAACCCAGCATACCATGGAAGGACCTGTGAAATCCCTCTGTACTTTCTCTCGGCAAGATTAAGAAGGTCCTAAAGATGAAGACTTTTCCAACTTCTTAACTCCCTTAGTGCTACTATTAAGACCCAAATCCTAATGAGAACTGGCTGGGCTGGACAATCACAGAATACGGCGGTGAAAAAGGCACTTGGGAAGAGGTGAGAGCCTCACTGAAGTGACTAAGTTGGGCAAGGAAGAAAGTGAAGCCAGGAAGGGGACTGACATCCAGAGCTGGGTGTCCTGGTGAGGTCAAAGGACAGAGTCACTGGAAATAGGAGTCAAACAAGGGGAAAACAGGAGGCTCCAATCAAACAGTAGGTTATCCGAATGCACTGTTTCAGAGAAGGATTCTGGGTGATGATAGGCTGAGACTGGAGGCAGAGGCATGGGAGACAACACGCAGGTTGCAGAAACTGGGAAGATCAAGAAATTGTGAGCCCAGGTTGGGAGCAGTGGTTCACACCTGTAATCCCAGCAGTTTGAGAGGCTGAGGCAGGAGGATCACTTGAGTCCAGCAGTTCGAGACCAGCCTGGGCAGCATAGTGAGATGCTGTCTTCACAAAAAATAAAAAACTAGATGGGAATGGTGGTGCATGCCTGTGGTCCCAGCTACTTGGGAGGCTAAGGCAGGAGGACTGCTTGAGCCTGGGAGGTCAAGTCTGCAGTGAACCATAATAACGCCACTGCACTCTAGCCTGAATGACAGAGTGAGACCTGTCTCTTTTTTTTTTTTTTTTTTTTTTTTTTTTTTGTAGAAAGTGATTTATTTAGAGAGAGAGAGAAACAGGAGAAGGAGAGAGAAGGAAACAGCTACCCCTCACGCTGAGTGAGAGAATCCAGAAAGATAGAATCCAGGAGAGCAAAGCAGCTTCCACCCTGAGTGGAAGGGAATAGAGAGAGATGGAGTTTAGGAGTGGAAGACAAGCTTCCACAAGAGAGACTGGAAGGGGACTCCAAAGGGGAAATCCAGGACAGAGAAAGATGGCTTCCAGAAGGGAGTGTTTGTAGAAGAGGACCCAAACATGGAGTCCCAAGACCTGTCTCAAAACAGAGAGAGAAAGAGAAGAAATTATGAGTATCAGACAGATCACTGATGTGGACCCAGTGATTCTTCAATGAGGATACCATTGGCCCTGGGGGACATTTAGACATGTGTGAGAATCTTGTTATCTCCCCTATCCCTTTTTTTTTTTTTTTTTTTTTCTTTTTTGGTTGTCACAATGTCATGGGTGCTGGCCGGACGTGGTGGCTCATGCCTGTAATCTCAGCACTGTGGGAGGCTGAGGCAGGCGGATCACCTGAGGTCAGGAGTTCAAGACCAGCCTGGCCAACATGGTGAAACCCTGTCTTAAAAAAAAAAAAAAAAAAAAAAAAAAAAAAGCTGGAAAAAAACAATGTCATGGGTGCATTTAGAGGAGGGCATGATGATGAATATCCTGCACAGAGAAGATCTGCCCCACCCTAAATGCTATCGCACCCCCAATGAGAAACACTGAAAAGAAAATGATGCTGGAAGCCAGCATCCCCTAGAGGCTGACACACCACTGCAATGAAGCGGAGGATAAGAGTGTGACCTAGTTAGACGTGAGCCTGAAAGCACACATCTAGAACTTCAGAAGCAGGCACAAGAAACAATGAATGGAAAACAGTATTGGAGATATAGGAGAGTAGCAACCCTAACTCCTGGCCCCAAAATATTTCAGGTAAGCATGTGCAGAAAAAGCAGGCAGCCACTGCTCAAACACAGGATGTATGTCAAGGAAAAGCCAAGTTTAGTTAAATACAGGCGGGGCTAAGGAGGGTGTGAAAAGGGTAAGAATGTGGAGAAGTTTCTCTGCAGAACAGGGAGTTTCCAAGTTCCATTAATCACACCTCAACACGGTCTGATATCCTTCCTTTTCTCTCTATTCCTGTTCCCCCTTGACCCCAACAGCTTTCACTTGGGTTCCCAAGAGAGCCTCAGAAATTGTCTCCATGTTACCAATCTCTCACCTTTCTAATATAGCTTTTACACTGTTGCTAGAAGCATCTTTCTAAAATACAAGTGTGATCACGTCACTCTCCCCACATGAAAACCAATTGTGTTCACTGGTTTTCTTACTAAATCCTAACCTTAACAGAGCATTTGAGGTCTTTCATCTGGCCCTAAATGAACTACACCAGTTCCTTCCCTGTTCTGTATTTCTCCATGCCAGACTGCTTGCTTTCCTATTCCCTTTATTCATGTTCAGCTTCCATAATCCTTTGCTTCAATCTCCTATCTTAGACTTGACTCATTCTGCTTCATGTTCAAGTTCACTGCTTTGACTTCACAAGTCCATCTCTTCCACTTCCAGTGCTTCTTAAACTTCTCTGAAGATAAAAATTACCTAGGATACTTGTTAAAACATAATTTCCTGGACTCTATCCCACACAGATCGAATCAGAATATAGGATGGTTTTAAAACATGTCCAGGCTGGGTACAGTGGTACATGCCTGTAGTCCCAGCTACTTGGAAGGCTGAGGTGGATCACTTGAGATCAGGAGTTTGAGGTTGCAGTGAGCCACGGTCACATCACTGCACTCCAGCCTGGGTGACAGAGTGAAACCCTGTCTCACTATACATATATTTTTTATTTAAAAAAATTTTAAATGTCCATAAACTTCTGACATTCCTCCTATCAGAAGTCAAATTGCCCTCCCCAAAATGAGTCAGCTTTAGTGACTCACTTCTAATGAAGTGAATGTGGCAAAAGTGATACTGTATGACTTCCGAGGCTAGGTCTTAAAAGGCAACACAACTTTGAACTCCCTCTTTTGTTCCCTCCTTCCCTCCATCTCTGGATGCTTGCCCTAGGAACTGCGCCACCAAGCCAAACAACCACATGGAATGGCCATGTGTAGGTGTTTCTACCCTGGCCCCAGCTGAGATCTCAGATGACAGCATCAACCGCCTGACTTGTGAATGAGCCAGGCTTCTGATGATTATGGCCCCCAGCCTTTGGGCCACCCTGGCTGATGCTGAGTACAGCAGAGATCCTGCCCAAATTGGAGATTCACAAGCAAAATAAATGCTGTCATTATTTAAAGCCACTAAATTTTGGAGTTTGTTTTCAGAGATATGTGGCCCAGGCTGGAGTGAAGTGACTATTCACAGGCATCACAGTACACTATAGCCTCAAACTCCTGACCTCAAGCAATCCTCTGGCCTCAGCCTCCCGAGTAGCTAGGACTCCAGGCATGAGTTCCTGTGCCCAGCTAGGAGACTTTTTCTTTTTCTTTCTTTTTTTTTTTTTTTAACACAGCAATAAGTAACCAGAACACCTATTATAAAGAAGTACTCCAGGTGATTCTTAAGATGAGGAAAGTTTGGGGACCTAAACTCTATTGTTAAATTCCTTGAGGTCAGGGATTAAGTCTTAATAGCTTTCTAGCTTTCTCTCTCTCTCTCTCTTTTTTTTTTTTTTTTGAGATGGAATCTCACTCTGTTGCTCAGGCTGGAGTGCAGTGGCACGATCTTGGGTCACTGCAACCTCCGCCCCCGGGGTTCATGTGATTCTCCTGCCTCGACCTCCCAAAGTGCTAGGATTACAGGGGTATGCAACCACAACCGGCTAATTTTGGTATGTTTAGTAGAGAAAGGGTTTCACTATGTTGCTCAGGCTGGTCTCAAACTCCTGACCTCAGGTGATCCACCCGCCTTGGCCTCCCAAAGTGCTTGGATTACAGGTGTGAGCCACTGTGCCTGGCCTTTTTGTCCCTTTTTAATGAACTATCTTTATTGAGTTTCTTCTCTTTTTTGGCAGGGTAAGGAGGGGAGACAGGGTCTCATTCTTATCACCCAGGCTGGAGTACAGTTGTATGATAATGGTTCACTGTATCCTCGAACTCCCAGGCTCAGGTGATCCTCCCACTTCAGCCTTCCAAAGTGATGGGATTAAAGGCATGAGCCACTGTACCCAGCCTATTTTCTTGTCTTGACAAGAATAATACATGTTTGCCAGGCACGGTGGCTCATGCCTATAATTCCAGCATTCTGGGAGGTTGAGGTGGGTGGATCACCTGAGGTCAGGAGTTCAAGACCAGCCCAGCCAACATGGTGAAACCCCATCTCTACTAAAAATACAAAAATTAGCCAGGTGTGGTGGTGCTTGCCTGTAATCCTAGCTATTCAGGAGGCTAAAGCAGGAGAGTCGCTTGAACCTGGGAGGCAGAGGCTGCAGTGAGCCAAGATCGTGCCACTGTATTCCAGCCTGGATGACAGGGCAAGACTCTGTCTCAAAAAATAAATAAATAAATAAATAAAGGCCAGGTGCGGTGGCTCATGCCTGTAATCCTAGCACTTTGGGAGGCCGAGGTGGATGGATCACCTGAGGTCAGGAGTTCAAGACCAGGCTGGCCATCATGGTGAAACCCCATCTTTAAAAAAAAAAAAAAAAAAAAAAAAAGTTTGTGACATAAAATTATACCAATATAAACCATACAATGTAGAAGGTAAAGGGGCTCTGCAGTCTCACCTCACCTACACTCCTTGGAAGGGCTGTGTTTCCCACACAGCAGGTGCTTGATGAGTTTGTTATTGAAGAAAAAGTGACATAATAGATACAGAAACCTCCTATTGGTATTCCCTGAGTCCTAGATACAGCTCCCAGAAACCCTTTCTTCAAATCTTTACCATCTTTCTTCTCATAAATGGGCAGTAGCTTCCTATTAACAAACTCTACTAGTGAGGCAATCCTACCACCTGCCCTAGTCTCCTCCCCACAATGGCATCTCTAGTTGAGTGAAGCTGATGTGTTTACCATCTCTGGTATACTATTTACATACATCATTCCTTGATCATTTGTTGAGTGAATGTCTGGGATTACAGGTGCCCACTACCACACTCAGCTAGTTTTTGTATTTTTAATCGAGATAGGGTTTCACCATGCTGGCCAGGCTGGTCTTGAACTCTTGATCCCAGGTGATCCATCCACCTTGGCCTCCCAAAGTAGTGGGATCACAGGCGTGAGCCACCAGTGGTGCCTGGCCAGGGTGTGGATTTTGGTTTTTTTTTTTGAGACAGAGTTTTGTCTTTTTGTTTTACACAGAACTCACTCTGTCACCCAGGCTGGAGCGCAGTAGCGTGATTTCAGCTCACTGCAACCTCTGCCTCCTGGGTTTAAGTGATTCTCTGCCTCAGCCTCCTGAGTAGCTGGGACTACAGGCATGTGCTACCATGTCCGGTGGCATGGTGTAGAAACGGGGTTTCACTATGTTGGCCAGGCTGGTCTTGATCTCCTGACCTCAAGTGATCTACCCACCTCGGCCTCACAAAGGGCTGGGATCACAGGTGTGAGCCACGGTGCCTGGCCAGGGTTGGGGTGTGTGTGTGTGTGTGTGTGTGTGTGTGTGTGTGTGTGTGTGTGTGTGTGTGTGTGTTTTTGAGATGGAGTCTCACTGTCACCCAGGCTGGAGTGCACTGGTGTGATTTTGGCTCAAAGCAACCTCTGTCTCCTCGGTTCAAGTGATTCTCCTGCCTCAGCCTCCTGAGTAGCTAGGACTACAGGCCTGTATTACCATGTCCGGTGGCATGGTGTAGAGACGGGGTTTCACCATGTTGGCCAGGCTGGTCTTGATCTCCTGACCTCAACTGATCCACCCACCTCGGCCTCCCAAAGTTCTGGGATTATAAATGTGAGCCACCACGCCTGGCCAGGTGTGATCTAATAAAGCTTTATTTACTAACCAGCAACCAGTGGGTTACATGTAGTGTGCCTGTGTAGGTTGCACTTTTCAGCAGAACTTTGCACAATAATGAAATGTTGTTGTGCTGTTCAATGTAAGAGTCACCAGCAACAAGTAGTTACAGAGCACTTGTAAAGTGATAAATGTAGCAGCAAACATTTAAAACTGAATTTTAAGTGTTATTTAATTTTAATTAATTTAAACTGAAATAGCCACCTATATAGTGACTACCACATTGGAAAGTGCAGGTATAGAGTGTGCTTAACGCTTCCTTCAACCAAATCAAAACTTGCTTCAAAACTCATCTCAACCAGAAAGCCTTCCTGATGAGCTCCTGTCTGTGATGCTCTCTCTGTCTCTTATTCTGTATCTAGTCCTCACTCCTATTCATTTTAGACTTGCTGATATTTTGCTTTATAATTATTTCATAATTATCTTTTTTAAATAATTATTTTTTTATGTCTATAACTTTTTCATTCCCAACTAAACAAAAATTCAAAGACACAGAATGTGTCTTCTGATTATTACCCTCCTCCTCCTTCTCCACAGTGCCTTATATAGTGTTTAAAACCCAGAAGGAGCCCAATAAAGCCATTTTACATCATGTACTTCCTTCACCAGTTTCCCTGACAGGTGGCAATGTGTGTCAAGACAGATGGTCCTTTTGGACCAGGATCAGCACTTACTTGGAGAATATTTCCACAATAGCTGATGACTTGTTCTTGTTGACAAGAGAAAGTTCTTTGGCCGTTACCCTCAATGATTGTGAGGTCCATTGCCGTCTATTGAATGGAGTTGATTCCATCTTGTCTATGGACACCGAAATACCTATGCAATAAAGAAAGTCAGAACATTAGGCACAGAAGAGGATTCTCCAGCATCTAAGGATTGGCAGCAGTATGGTAGAGCTCTAAGCTTGCAGACCACACTCCTCCACCGGTTCTCCTCCAAACTGTGTACCCTTGGTCAAATGATCCAATATCTTTGGGCTGTGGTTTCCTATAAAAGAAGGCTACACCAGATGACCTTTAAGGTCCCTTCCAGTTCCATTTTATGACTGAGCCCACTGTGCAAACATCAATTGGCCTTTCCCTGAACCTAAGTCTGTTCCAAAGTCCCATTCGAAGTGAAATGTTCCCCTCTTCTGAATTACATCCCAGGGGAGGTACAACCAGCATCTCAGTAGAACCAGGTCCAAATTAGGTTCTACTTACATCCAAGTTTCTTTTGGCTGCTCTCTCTTCCCAAGCTCTGCAGCACTGGCCACTTGGTGCTGGAGAGAGAGCTGGGGACGCGGGGTAGTATAATAGGAAGAGCAGGGCTTTAAGACAGACTTAGGGAAATCCTGACTTTGTTATCTTGAACATATTATGTAATGTTTTCCATTTCACCTTCTTCAGCTAAAAAATAAGGATAATATCTATCTTCAGGAGGTTTTGATATAGACTTAAGGAGATAATATATTTAAAACACTAGGTATGTTAACAGAGTATTAAGAGCATTTTACGTATATTCATTAGCATTGACTCTTGTTATAATTCTCATTTTAAAGCCTTTTAACAAGGGGAAGTATAAAGTACTTAAAGTTCAGGAGACAAACCCTCTTTCCTAACATCCCTTTCAGCCAAAGAATACATAAAGCCATACCCGTGATATCACCTTGTCCCTAACCATTAATCTGGATCGTTTGGTTATTTTACCCCACTAATTACCAAAGGAAAGGAGTTCCAACCTTTGTCCAGAAGAGGTGAGATTAGAAGTAAGTCAACAGTTTCCTTATTTGAAGAGTGAAAAATATAGACTAAAGTACCACTTTGTTTCTGATCCAGGAGTCTTGAAAAAAAAAATATATATATATATTACTGCTCATTCACAGCCTACCAGAAGTAAAAGAAAAATAAAGTATTACTTGTGACTCTTGACAACCGAAGAGTATAACTGATCTGGTAGAACAAATGGTTCATCAGGTACTGCTTTCAATAACCTTGACAACTGTAGAACTCAGAGGGTGTTTAACCCAGCAACTCAAGCTGCCATTTCACAATAAAAGTCCTGGATCAGATCGGGCGTGGTGGCTCATGCCTGTAATCCCAGCACTTTGGGAGGCTGAGGCGGGTGGATCACTTGAGGTCAGGAGTTTGAGACCTGCCTGACCAACATGGTGAAACCCTGTCTCTACTAAAAATACAAAATTAGTCAGGAGTGGTGGCACATGCCTGTAACCCCAGTGACTTGGAAGGCTGAGACAGGGACATTGCTTGAGGTAGAGGTTGCAGTAAGCCGAGATCGCACCATTGCACTCCAGCTCAGGTAACAAGGGCGTAACTCAGCTTAAAAAAAAAAAAGTCCTGGGTCAGGCATGGTGGTTCACACCTGTAATCCCAGCACTCTGGGAGGATAGCTTGAGGCCAGGAGTTTGAAACCAGCCTAGGTAACATAGCAAGACTCCCGTTCTCGACAAAAAAAAAAAAAAAAAAATTAAAATTAGCTGGGCATAGTGGCACATACCTGTAGTCCTAGCTACTTCGGAGGTTGAAGCAGGAGGACTGCTTAAGCCCAGGAGTTGGTGGCTACAATGAGCTATGATCGCACCACTGCACTCCAGCCTAGGTGCCAGACCAAGATGTTCTTAAAAAAAAAAAAAGTCCTGTGATGCAGAATAAGCAACTGGCAAGTCTAAAAGATCACGCTACTACTGTTCCACATGCAATATTTGTTCTTTCAACAAAATCTCTGTCTGAAAATAATACTAGTTTTGTTAATATGTTTTAATCCCCGTGATGGAAGGCCCTTTAATGGTAAGGAGCTCTGGGTTACAGACAGATAAGTCTAAGTGGGAATGTTGGCCTCATCCCTTAATGAAAGGTTTCCCTAAAACTTGGATTTCTTATCCATAATAATGGCACCTACTTTGCAGTAGTCTTATAAGAAATAAATAAGATAAAGAAGAAAAGGCCCTGGTGCAGAATAACTAAGCAATAAATGTTACTGTTTAGTGTTTTTAATGTTTTCTCTTCTCCCTGGACACATGCACTATGCAATAAATTGGAATGTATCAAATAATATATGACACCTATTTGTCTATCTGGTTTCCAGTATGTAACTGGTAGATTCACCAAACATTGCCAGCCCCTTCTCTAAGAAGAAAAAGACACAGAAGCAATAAACAATTCAGCTAAACTTAATTATGTAAAACTATCATAGTTTTTTTTTTTTTAAACTCCGTAAGGCAAGTTAAGGAAATGCTAATGAATGCTTTAAGATATTATTTGGTAGAAATATACTTCCAAGATAGGTGTGGGTATAAATGCTGTCAGTTCTTCCATAAAGATCAATTCTGGATCAAAGGAAAAAATATATACAAGATATGTTTACAGGCTGGGCACGGTGGCTTATGCCTGTAATCCCAGTACTTTGGAATGCTGTGATGAGCAGATTACTTGAGGTCAGGTGTTCAAGAACAGCCTGGCCAACATGGTGAAACCCCGTCTCTACTAAAAATACAAAAATTAGACAGGTGTGGTGGTGCACCACTGTAATCCCAGCTACTCAGGAAGCTGAGGCAGAATTACTTGAACCTGGGAGGCAGAGGTTGCAGGGAGCTGAGATCACCCCACTGTAATCCAGCCTGAGCAACATAGTGAGAGTCTGTCTCAGAAAAAAAAAAAAAAGTTTATAAAAAAGAAACAGGATTTATTATTTGATAGACTGAGCATGATAAAGAAAAAAAAGTTAACTCCCAAGTCTAAGTCTGTGGTTTTGATTACTCCTAGCTATAAAGTTAAAGAAAGTCAGAACATCTATTTTGGCATACAGCTAGGAGAGGCACCCCTTATACTCAGGGAAGAAGGTGACTCCACCCTGACCACCCTTGTCTTCACAGAAGCATAATATTATTTCTTAGTAACGTGATTAGTACTATGAAACAGATAAAGGTGAGAATCAGTACATGGTTTTTGGTAGACTCTGGTGCCAGGTTATTGAATAACTACTTCCTATGAGATGTAGGGAGAGGTCCCTGCCTGAATGGTGTGCATAATCTACTGGGCTTGCTGACATACACACAAATATTTATAGTACAAGGCAGAATGTGGTTAGGGGCTACACATCATCCAGGAGTACAAGACCTGATTTTCTGACTTGGTGAGAGGGAAAGGAAAAGACATCAGACGGCTTGGGACTTACAGAATGGGCAGAATTTCAACAAAGTGAGGCAGCGGGAGGAAAATACTTCTCAGGAAGGAGGAGAACAGCATTAGCACCTTTGGGGGATGAGTTAAACTCTAGGTGCAAGAGAAGTTGAAGATAGACAAGATAAGACATAACGGGGCCTGACTGGGAAGAAAACCATGCTAAGGAGTTTGGGCCCTATTCCAACAGTGGGAAAAGTAACCTGTGAGTGATCAGAGATGAGGTCTAATCTTAATGTGGGATTTACTTAGCATATGCATGGCTTTTAGACCCCCCCCCCCCCACCAAAAAAAATTCTAAGCCTCAATATTCACACCTGTAAGATAAGATCTCTGTAGTGGATTAATCACAGTCTCTCTGATGGAACATAGAAAGTTTCTGAAAAATCTGCAAGAATTGGGTGCGGAAAAAGAAAAAAAAGTTTCTGAAAAGGCATGTAACATGACAAACATCATATTTTAAAAGATTATTCAGCAGTAGTGTGCAACTTGCTAAGAGAAAAAAAGACTGGAGTCTGAATTACTAGTAAGGAAGATCCTAAAATTCAGTGAGAGGTAATCAAGGTATAAATTCTCTTTTTTTTTTTTGAGATGGAGTTTTGCTCTTTCACCAGGCTGGAGTGCAGCGGTGTGATCTTGGCTCACTGCAACCTCTGCCTTCCGGTTTCAAGTGATTCTCCTACCTCAGCCTCCCGAGTAGGGGGAATTACAGACACGCATCACCATGCCCAGCTAATTTTTTTTTGTATTTTTAGTAGAGATGGGGTTTCACCATGTTGGCCAGGCTGGTCTCAAACTCCTGACTTCATGGTCCCACCTCAGCCTCCCAAAGTACTGGGATTACAGGGGTGAGCCACCACGCCCAGCCCAAGGTATAAATTCTTATATTAAATTAGGGTAGGTGGAAATGGAAAAGTGGGAAGAGAGACACTGACAGTTCTTAGAATAAAATTAAGTTAGGGTAAAAGAGAATCAAAGCTGGCATCATCAAACCTGAATGATTAGAAGGCTGTTGATTTCATTAACAGAGACAGTGAATCTAGAAAGAAGAGGGAAAACGATGAGTGTTGGTTTACACATGTTGAGATATACATGTCAGCAAGAGAAATCCAAGTGATATACAACAGGAAACTACAAATTCAAAGCTAAAGTTAGAAATCCAACTATTGGAAGGAAATGAACATATTAAGACACCTACTTTATGCAAAGCATATGTCTCAATCCTCACAACCACTCTACAGGATTGGCTTTATTATTTTATATTTATGATGACAAAATTGAGATTCAGACATATTAACTTTACAAAGATCACTTAGCTATAAAGTAGCAGAGCTGGGATTCAAACTCATATTGTTTGATTCCAAAGTCCATTTTCTTTTAACTACAAGTAATGAAGAATGAATAAAACTACCACTTTTAGCCAACATAGAATACCGGGTAGAAAAATCCCTAAACTACCTAGCTGCAAACCCATACAAATTATTTTTCAGTAAGAGAATAGTGGCGAGTATCTTCCCAGAGTGGCAAGTATCAGAAATAATCATTCCTGCTTTCAGGGAAACTTAAAAATTATCCTGGGCCCACCTGAAATACTCTCTATCATAAATAAGTATCTGGCTTTTATGGGCTTGCATTAAAGGTGTGGTACTGGGGCCAGGCGTGGTGGCTCATACCTATAATCCCAGCACTTTGGGAGGCCGAGGCAGGCAGATCACCTGAGGTCAGGAGTTTGGGACTAGCCTGGCCAACATGGAGAAACCCCATCTTTACTAAAAATGCAAATAATTAGCCGGGTGTGCTGGCAGGCACCTATAATCCCAGCTACCTGGGAGGCTGAGACAGGAGAATTGCTTGAACCCGGGAGGCAGAGGTTGCAGTAAGCCAAGATAATGCCATTGCACTCCAGCCTGGGCAACAGAGCAAGACTCCATCTCGGGGGGGAAAAAAAAAAAAAAAAAAAAAAAGGTATATTATCTCTCCCCACCCACCTAGTCTCTCTCAGATAAGAGTTCCATTTTCAGACTTTCAGACTCCAAAACCCATTCTCCTCAGTCACATGCATTCTACTACCACATCAACTGTGAAGGAAGAACTGCTAGATTGGAAGACAGCTGGCTATAAGAGTTAAATGAAACATATAACAAAAATAAATACAGGCTGGGCGCATTGGCTCATGTCACTTTGGGAGGCTGAGGTGGGTGGATTGCCTGAGCTCAGGAGTTCAAGACCAGCCTGGGCAACATGGCAAAACACCATCTTAAAAAAAAAAAAAAAGTATTAAAAAAAAAAAACCCAAAAAACAAAAATAAACACTAAGATTTTTAGCTTCAGAGGCTAGAAGAATAGTTGCATGGCAAATAAATGGTATACATAGAAAGGGGAATTGTTTGTTGAGAAGAAAGATACCTTCAGTTTCAGATACAAATGGTAGATTTTTTTCATCAAGAGAGTAGCTTATAAATGAAGTAACCAAATCCCTTTTTTTACAGTGAAGAAATTGAGAAGCATAAAGGTTCAATCATTTTACCAAAATCACCAGCTGGTTAGTATTAGAGCTAGAGTTCTAACTCCCAGGTTCAATGTTCTTTTATCAAACCAGGTAGCTTGAGATGGGCCCCTCAACTGTCCTACGGTGAGCTGTAGCTTGGAGATAAAGATCTCTGGAACAAAGGTCCTTGAAAAGTTGAAGAGTGACTCACTGGGAAGTCTAGCCCAGGTATCTGCTTCCTCAAGCTATTGCTTAGGGTGAGGCCAGTAACTGCTTCAGGAAACTTATTCTAATAAATTCAGTTATAGACTCTCCTGACCAAGGGAAGTGTCTCTCAGAAACCAGGCTTGGAACAAAAAGAGCTGAGCGTAGTGGCTCACGCCTGTAATCCCAGCACTTTGGGAGGCTGAGGTGGGTGGATCACTTAAATTCATGAGTTCGAGACCAGACTGGCCAACATGGTTAACACCCCATCTCTACCAAAATACAAAAATTAGCCAGGCATCGTGGTGCATGCCTGTAATCCCAGCTACTCAGGAGGCTAAGGCAAAAGAATTGCTTGAACCTGGGAGGCAGAGGTTGCAGTGAGCCAAGAATGCACCACTGACTCCAGCCTAGGCAACAGCACGAGACTCTGTCTCAAACCAAATCAAACAAAAAACCCAAAAAACAAAACAAAACAAATGAGCTGCCCTGCAACCAGCCCTCCCCGAGCCACTAATAAAATCCTGTTCTTATATATCTAATCTCAGTGGCCTCCTCTCTTTTTTCACTCCTGAGATGGTTACTTGTTCAAGCAGTATGGCTTCCTGAACATAGCCTCAAAAAATTAGAACAAAGAAAAAACTGCAAACTTGCTTAAGAATAAAAAATGGGCCAGGTATGCTGGCTCACACCTGTAATCCCAGCACTTTGGGAGGTTGAGGCAGGCAGGCCGTTTGAGCTCTGGAGTTTGAGATCAGCCGGGGCAACATGGTGAAACCCTATCCCTATCAAAAAAAAAATACAGAAAATTATCCTGGCATGGTGGTGTGTCTGTAGTTCCATCTACTCAGGGGGCTGAGATGGGAGGATTGCTTGAGCCTTGGAGGTTAAGGTTACAGTGAGCCATGATCACAACACTGGACTCAGTCTGGACTATAGAGCCAGACCCTGTCAAAAAGAGAGGGGAGAGGAGGGGAGGAAAAAAACATTTTTAAGTAATAGGTTGTTGGCTGTGCATAGTGGCTCACATCTGTAATCCCAGCACTTTGGGAGCTGAGGCGGGTAGATCACCTGAGATCAGGAGTTTGAGACCAGCCTGACCAATATGGTGAAACCTCGTCTCTACTAAATACAAAAAATTAGCTGGGTGTGCTGGTGCATATCTATAATCTCAGCTGCTTGGGAGGCTGAGGCAGGGGAATGAATCGCTTGAACCTGAGAGACTGAGGTTGCAGTAAGCCAAGATCGCACCACTGCATTCCAGCCTAGGTGACAGAGTGAGACTGTCTCAAAAAGAAAAAAAACAAACAAACAAGAAATAGATTGTAGAGTTTTAAAGTTTTTCTACCAACAACTCTTCCCAATTTGAATGCCATCAGGTAAAGGGGGCAATCAAAAGTAAAAAAAAAAACCTAAAAAACTTCAAGTAGCAAAGAGGAATTTTAAATAAAAGCAGCATGAAATATGTTGCTACATAATGTTTTTTCTGAAAATTACATTTATTTCTAAGTTTATATTCCTGTACAAAATAGTGACTAAATTCACATTCTTGAAAAATTTTTGGAATATTTCTTTAACTTTTTTTTAAAACATGGAATGCTTCACAAATTTGTGTTAACCTCATGCAGGGACCATGCTAATCTTCTCTGCATCATTTCAACTTTAGTATATGTATGACTGAAGTGAGCACTCAACCTTTTATTCTGAAACAATTTCATACGTAAGAGTTGCAAAAACAGTACAAGAGTTCCCATATACATTTCACCTAGCTTTACCTTATATTACCATGGTACAATTATCAAAGCTAAGAAATGAGCACTCGTACAATACTATTAACTATAGACTTTATTGAATTTCCACCAGTTTTTCCATTAATGTCTTATTTCTGTTTCAGGATCATACATTGCATTTAGTTGTCATGTCTTTTCCGAAGTCTCCTCCAATCTATGACAGTTGCTCTGCTTTTCCTTGTCATACATGACCTTGATATTGTTGAAAGTACTGGTCAGGTATTATGTAGAATGTTCCTCAATTTGGGCTTCTTGGTTTATCCAATAAAATAGAATCAAGGCTCCTTGGAGAAGTGGTTGATTCCAGAGCTGGGGTAGGACTAATACAAGATCAGCCTGGAACATCTTTCAATATTCAAAAAAAAAAAAGTTTTTAAATAACATCATGTTTTCTTGGATTAGATTGGGGCTATACAATTTTTTTTCAATAATAGCACATTTTTATTTCTGTCAGAACTTTAAAATGGGAACACTCTATAATTCAGCCAGTCTTTACTTCCAGGTAACTTCTTCATTGGGTCACGATTCCCTTTTAAATAACATACTCTTGTTCTGGAAGGCAGTTAGCTTTTCATCACTCTTTCTGTCTAAATAACATCCAACGACAAATCCCATAGGGACAAGAACATGAACCCAATGGTCCCGCACAAGCTGAAGTAAGTTCACTGTGATTGCTGCAGGCCCAGTGCTAACAGTGACCCTGCGACCAAGGGCAATGGAGAACTCAGCCACCCGCTCAAGGCTATAAATTTTTGAAAGGAATAATTCAGAGCTGATGTGGCCTTCACAGTGCATTATATCAGAGGGTATAGGATGTTGACATGACATCTTATAACTCATGACATTACCCTTGATCACATGGTTAACGTGGTGTCTGCCAGGTTTCTCCTCTGTAAAGTTATTATTTGTTTTCCCTTTGTAATTCGTAATTATGAGGGAGAACCTTTTCTTTTTTTTAGATGTAGTTTCTCTCTTGTTGCCCAGGCTAGAGTGTGATGGCTCAATCTCAGCTCACTGCAACCTCTGCCTCCCAGGTTCAAGGGATTCTCCTGCCTCAGCCTCCAGAGTAGCTCGGATTATAGACATGCATCACCAGGCCCAGCTAATTTTTTTGTGTGTTTAATAGAGATGGGGTTTCATCATATTGGTCAGGCTGGTCTCAAACTCCTGATCTCAGGTGATCTGCCCACCTCAGCCTCCCAAAGTGCTGTGATTACAGGTGTGGGCCAGCACGCCCGGCTATGAGGGAGGACTTTGACTCTGTTTCTCCTTAAACTAGTTCTCTTTAGTTTTAGTATTCATGGGTGGGTCTTGCTTATGGCAATTATTACTGGCATTCTAATGGTGATTTTCTGTTAGTCTCATCGTTTCTACATTTGTTAATTGAAATTCTTCTATAAGGAAGATTTGTTCTTTCTCCCTCATTTAGTCAACCATTTAATTATCATTATGTTTTATAATAGAGATGAAGTCTCCCTATGTTGTCCAGGCTAGTCTCAAACTCCTGAGCTCAGATGATCTTCTTGCTCCAGCCCCCTAAAGTGCTAGGATTACAGGCATGAGCCACCATGTTCGGCCCAACCATTTATTTCTTTAGTATGATTTCATAGATATTTACTGTATTCCTTGTGTTATAATCCAACACTATCTTTATTTTGTTGCTCAAATTTTTCCAGCTCTGGCCATTTGGAGCTTTTCAGCTTGGCTCCAGTGTTCTCTCAACTTGCCCTCTGTTTTTTTTTTGTTGTTGTTGTTGTTTTTAGCACTTCCTTACTTTCCAGTACTACAAGATGTTCCAGGCTCATCTTGTATTTGCCATGCTTCCAGCCCTAGGATCAACTATTTCCCCAAGGTGCCCTATTTTCTTTTATGGGAGAACTTAACATCTGGGCAGTACTAGTTATGCTCATTGCCACTGAGATGTCACTGCTTCTAGGCTCTCTTGGTTTTAGTAGACAAAACCAAGAATTATATGTTTGTATATTGACTCATGTATACACACCCTTTGTTTTTGTTCTTGTTTTGAGACAGGGTCTTACTCTGTCACCCAGGCTGGAGCACAGTGGTGCAATCACAGCTCACTGCAACCTGTCTCCCAAACCCAAGTGATCCTCTCACCTCAGCCTGCAAGTAGCTGGGACTAGACACACACCACCATGCCTGGCTAATATTTTAGTTTTTTTTTGTAGAGACAGTCTTCCCTTATTGTCCAGGCTGGTCTTGAACTCCTGGGCCCAAGCGATCTTCACGCCTCAACCTCTCAAAGTGCTGGGATTATAGGTGTGAGCTACCGCAACTGGTCTATACACACACATTTCTTTAATTAGCTCTATATCTATCAATACATATTTTATAAACTATAAATTCATTTGATACGTCTGACTCCAATCCAGCATCACAAGGTTTATTCTAGTATTCCCTCTTGGCTTATTTGTAACTTTTTTCTCTGATACTAAAAAGCCTAACCACATAGATACTTTGATTTCTGAAAAGAGATTTAGAATCTCTAATGATGTCGTAATCAGCTTCTCCTCCCATGATACACCTTATATTTTTTCACTCCATTTGAAATGTTATCCCCTACTCAACCTAAAGACTCAAGTGAAAGACTACACATAGCCCTTTTCCAAACTGCCCTAGCCCTATTCCTATTCAGCATAAGTCACTTCCCCTGACTTATCATAATTTTATAATTCCTACTCAGTAGCAAGATACCTGAAGTCAGAGGACAGATCTACTTTGTCTTTTATCCTTCCAACATCTGGTATTTAATATATTGTTTTCTAAATGGAAAGAACTCTATAAATATGTCTTTCATAAGATTGCACATAGCTTTAAATTTTATCTGAAACACAATTAGTACAGAAACTGAATGCCTATCCTGCAGTCCCAAGAGTAGTTATTGAGAAAGCATATATTTTTCAGAACTGTGAATTACCCAGTAATTTTAGCTTATTCAAACTCTCATATAAACTCACAATATAAAAAAATGGAACCACTAAGTAGCATCAAATGTTATACATAAAATGCTCACTACTCTATTATTCAGAAACATGATGATAGACAAGTCTGCAGGCATGTGAGAATAATCATTGCTACTGTTCTTGGAAGAGCTTCAGCCAGGTATGTGTAGAAACATGAATCTAGACAATGGGACAATTGTAACATTGACCAAATTCCTAGGGGTCAACAAGAATGTAAATGTTTGCAACAGGACAGACTCGATTCAATAATATTTAATCTCTTCATCTCCTTGTAAGGATATTTTGTGCCTTCAAAAACACTAAGACATAGAGCAAGACCAACAAAAATGAGGTTGCATAATTGAGAAGCAATTTCATTTTTCTGTTTCCTCACAGAATCCTCTTTTGCTACCTTCACTCACTCTTACTCCAAGGAATCAATAAAGGGCCAGTTTCTCTCCCCTCTCTGAGTGAGCTCACTTACTCTCAACTCATCAAAAGTCACTTATTCCAGATGATTCCTAAAGGTGGATCCCTAACTTTCCTGACTTCCAGTCCTAGAGTTTCTTTTCCGATTTTTTTTTTTTTTTTTTGAGATGGAGTTTCACTCTTGTTGCCTAGGCTGGAGTGCAATGGTGCAATCTTGGCTCACTGCAACTTAGACGCGGGTTCCAGAGATTCTCCTGCCTCAGCCTCCCAAGTAGCTGGGATTACAGGCACACACCACCACACCTGGCTAAACTACAATGTGATCAGGTAGAGGCAGGTCTAATACTTTCAGAACTTAAAAGGAACCTTTTAGCCCAAGCTTGAGGGGTCAGGGAAGGCATCTGGGACAAAGTGTCACCTAACCTGGCACCCATAGCATAAGGCCAGGGAGGCTCAAGCATTTTCAGACAGAGAGTAGCAGTGTGCTCAGGAAGAGTCATGTGCTCAGAGGATGGCTTGCATCAAGAAATAACTTGGGCCTACCTAAAGATGTGAGAAAAAGCTTGCGCAAAGTCCATATGTGCAAAACTTTGTGTAATTTTATTCAAGGTGTATTTATAGAGTTCCTTCTATTTAGAAAGCAATATACTAGATGTCAGAAGAGCAAAAGACAAAGACAAAGCAGGGAAAGAGGTAAATTAGCATTTATTGATAGTAAATAAATGACTTCTTAAGCTCTTATTGGGTGCTAGGTAGAGTTGTACATACTTGACACTTAAGAACATGTTTAATTCTCGCCACAATTAAGTAAGTTATTTTATCCTCAACCTATAGATGAGGAAACTCAGAGTTTAATAAGTTGCCCAAGATCACTCAGCTACTTAGTGGTGGGAGATATCAACAGCTAGATTCTAATCCATGCCTCATGCCCTTAGCCTCTTGGTATTTTCTTTCCATGACGTGTCTCCATGTTAGGCATTTTATCTAGAATTTTTGACTAGCTAAGGTAAGTGAGGGTATATGCCTCAGAGAAGTAAAGAAATCTGCACATGTCACAACAATTAGAGGCCAAGTGAAAACCTGTAAGTTATCTTTTTAACTTCAAATCTTGTGTACATTTTGTTATATTATACTATGTTCCATGTTATATTATTTTATTGGATATAAGCAAAAATTCATATACCAATTCTTTGTAGAAAAATGATTTGTAATTAAAAGAACTTAATTTGAGGAGTAGAGGTTGAGAAAGGATAATACATATGATTTCGGTTGTGCTGTGTTGCATATTGGACATATGAAACTATCCAGCATGCAGTAGAAATTCTAGGACTGGATCAGGCATGGTGGCTCACGCCTGTAATCCCAACACTTTGGGAGGGTGAGGCGGGTGGATTGCCTGAGATGAGGAGTCTAGACCAGCTTGGCCAACATGGTGAAACCCTATCTCTACTAAAAATACAAAAAAATTAGCCGGGCATGGTAGTGCCTATAATCTCAACTACTCGGGAGGCCGCTGAGGCAGGGGAATTGCTTGAACCAGGGAGGTGGAAGTTGCAGTGAGAGATTGCGCCACTGTACTCCAGCCTGGGCGACTGAGTGAGACTTTGTCACAAAAAAAAAAAAAAAAAAGGAAAGGAAGATGAGAAATAAAGGGGGAAAAAATTTAGTTCAGTTGGTTACTATGTTCCTAAGTGTACACAGAATCACTTAGGAAACTTGTATACAATACTGATTTTCAGGTCCTATCCCATGATTCTGATTCATTAGGTCTGGAGAAGGGCTCAAAAGACCCACATTTTAATAAGAACCTTGAAGCAACTCTAGTGTCAGAGGTTCCCTCATAAAATGTTGGAAAACACTGAATTAAAGGGTTTAAGGCTGGGCACAGTGGCCCATGCCTGTAATCTCAGCACTTTGGGAGGCTGGGGAGAGAGGACCACTTGAGGCCAGAAGTTCCAGACCAGCTTAGGCAACATAGCAAGATCTGTTCTCTGCCAAAAAAAAATTAGTTAAAAATTAGCTGGCATGGTGGTGCATGCCTGTGATCCTAGCTACTTGGCTGAAGCAGGAGGATCACTTAAGCCCAGGAGGAAAAGGCTGCAGTGAGCCATGATCACACCGTTGCCCTCCAGCCTAGGCAACAGAGCAAGACTCCATCTCAAAAATAAGTAAGTAAAGGGTTTAAGACCTATGTGTATTCCAAGAAAAATGAAAAGAGGAACATAAAATATTTTTATATTGCCCACTTCAATTTTATGTTGCCATTCAAATTTGACAGTGTAAGGAAAATGGCTGCTCTTTTTTGGAGGGGTGGGGCAGAGTTTCACTTGTTGCCCAGGCTGGAGTGCAATGGCATGATCTCAGCTCACCGCAACCACTGCCTCCGGGGTTCAAGTGATTCTCCTGCCTCAACCTCCCGAGTAGCTTGGATTAAAGGCATGCACCACCACACCTGGCTAATTTTGGATTTTTAGTAGAGATGGGGTTTCTCCATGTTTGTCAGGCTGGTCTTAAACTCCTGACCTCGTGATCTGCTTGCCTCAGCCTCCCAAAGTGCTGGGACTACAGGCATGAGCCACTGCACCTGGCTATGGCTGCTCTTTGAAAGCATACTGAGGTTTGGACAAAAATGAATTTGAGACATTGCAGTGATTAATTCAATCTGCCTAATTTGATGCCCATTATCTACGTTCACCTAGTACTTTTCTGTCCAGTTGGCACAAAATCATTGTGTTAGAGCAAGACTCACCATAATAAAATTCAGTTATTCTCATTCTTTTTTTTCTCTAGCCAGGTTTGTTGCTAAATTTAAAATGCTGCTTAAGAAAGGTAAGAAGGTTAGAAAACAGAAACTCTATTTTATTTTTATCTACTGAATAAGAGGGCAACTATAATTTACTGAGAGGTCAAAGTTAAAGCAGGGAGACAACAGGCTTGCGCTCTAATCTTGAATCTGCCACTAATTAGTGGTATGACCATGAACAAGCCACTTCTCTGGGTCTCTCTTTCCTCTTGTGTAAAATGAAGGAGTTAAAATAGCCTAGTGTTTTTCTAGCTGCAGATCACAATTAGTGAGTTGTGAAAGCAAGTTTAGTGGTCAGAACCAACATGTCTGTTTTGATGAAAAAGAACAGAATGCAATCGAAAATGTCAGAGTGCATCATACATAGTACAGGTAAATTTTTTTTTAAGTTTTTGTTTCAGTTATTTGCATGTGTATAAACTGAGTAAGAATGTAAAATATATCTTATTGTGGGGTATAGTTAAAAGAATTATAGTTTGACAAATGTTGGCAAGGATGTGGAGAAACGAACCCTAATACACTGCTGGTGGGAACATAAAATGATGCAGCCACTTTGGAAAACAGTCTGGTGGTTCCTCAAAAGATTAAACAGAATTACCATGAGATCCAGCAATTCCACTCCTATGTGTGTATATAGATACTCAAGAGAAATGAAAACACATGTCCACACAGAAACTTGTACACAAATGTTCATTAACTGATGAAAGGATAAACAAAATGTGGTATATCCATACAAGGGAAAATTATTCAGCTATAAAGAGTAATGTAGTGCTGACACATACTACAACATGGCTGAACCTTGAAAATATTAAGCTAAGTAACAGAAGCCAGTCACAAAAGACCATTTACTGTATGATTCCATTTATATGAAAGGTCCAGAATAGGCAAATTCTAAGAATACAAAAATTAGGCAGGCGTGGTGGCACGTGCCTGTAATCCCAGCTACTTGGGAGGCTGAGGCAGGAGAATTGAGACAGAAAGAGAATTAGTGGTTGCCTGGGACTGGCAGTATGAAGACAAGGAACTGACAGCTGATGGGTATGAGTTTTCTCTGGAAGGTGATAAAAATGTTGTAAAATTGATTATGGTGATGGCTGCACAACTGTGTGACCATATTAAAACTACTGAACTGTATAATTTGAATAGGTGAATTATATGGTATACAAATCATTTTTCTTTTTTTTTTTTTTTTTCCAAGACAGAGCCTTGCTCTGTTGCCCAGGCTGGAGTGCAGTGGTGTGATTTCAGCCTCCCAGGTTCAAGCAATTCTCTTGCCTCAGCCTCCCGAGTAACTGGGATTACAGGCACGTGCCACCATGCCTGGCTAATTTTTGTATTCTTAGTAGAGACAGGGTTTCACCATGTTGGCCAGGCTGGTCTTGAACTCTTGACCTCATGATCTGCCCGACTCAGCCTCCCAAAGTGCTGGGATTACAGGCATGTACCACTGTGCCTGGCATAAATCATTTTTCTATATAACTGTTTATAATTTTTTAAATGATGGCTTGAAAGCCACTAGACTAGATGACAGATGATCACTGAGGTCCCTGAGAATTCTCATGTGGCCCCCAACAGGGCTCACCTTGCCCACCCTTACCCCATGACTCTCTGGAGGCACGGGAGTAGACTAGAAACACCAGATGGTTCCAATTCCCATTCCAGTGCTTACCAGATGCATGGCAACCTCTCTCTACTTTACTTTCCTTCTTTGTAAAAGGAAGATGATAAATCTGCCTTACAGGGTTGTTTTAAACTAAGGAGACAATAAACATAAAACAGTGCCTGGCACATTGCTTGAGGTCAGAGGCAGATTTTGGTCTTTGCATGCTTCAGAGACTAAGATGCATTTAATAAAAATTATTCTAAAGGTTCAGTTAATAAAACTCATATTTGGGTTTCGCGTATTTTGTGTGTCATATTGACTTAACAAGGCTTATGTCAATAAGGCTGTGATTAAAAATAATTCATGGCCAGGAACAGTGGCTCACACCTGCAGTCCCAACACTTTGGGAGGCTGAGGCAGGAAGATAGCTTGAGCCCAGAACTCAAGATCAGCCTGGGCATGATGGTGAGACTCCACTTCTACAAAAAACTTTAAAAAATTACCCAGGTATGGTGGTGGGCACCTGTGGTCCCAGCTACTTGAGAGGCTGAGGTGGAAGACTGAGGCTGCAGTGAGCCGTGATGGTGCCACTGCATTCCAGCCTGGGCAACAGAGTGAAACACTGTCTCAAAAAATAATAATAATAATTCAAAAATGTTACATTTGCTTCACCTGTTTGACTTTTTAGCATGAAAGTTGCTCTCATTATTTAAAACATTGCTGGTCTGGCACGGTGACTCATGCCTGTAATCCCAGCACTTTGGGAGACCGAGGCAGGTGGATCACCTAAGGTCAGGAGTTCGAGGCCAGCCTGGCCAACATGGCAAAACCCCATCTCTACTAAAAATACAAAAATTAGCTGAGCACAATGGCGTGCGCCTGTAGTCCCAGCTACTTGGAAGGCAGAGTCAAGAGAATTGCTTGAACCCAGGAGGCAGATGTTGCAGTAAGCCGAGGTCATGCTACTGCATTTCAGCCTGGGCAACAAGAGTGAAACTCTGTCTCAAAAAAACCAAAAATTGCTCATCATTATATAATGGAAGTAGTAACATTAACTGAAGAGAAATTGTGTCCTTAAAATGTCAACATTTTTATTTCATAATTATTAGAAAAACTACCCATGTCTTTTTAAGTGTTTGTTTTGAGCACTTTGACAAATTACTTTCTGTAGTTTTTATTCAAAAGTCAAATTAAACACAAATCACTTTTATAGTATAAATATAACTTAGTGGATTATAAAAAGGGTAAGTCCAAATACATGCTAGCCTTTGTAAGTTTCTTGTGCAATGTGAATTTTTTTAATCTTTAATTAGGTCAGTGGTTTTCAAAAAAAACTTCAGCAGCCATGGTGGAATCCACGGACATCCTTCCCATCTCTCCGCAGCACCACCCTTCCTCACCCTCCTCCTTCCCATAAAAACCTTCTTCTGCAGGCCTCAACAAGCACCCTGAACCAGAGTGCCATTTCCTTCACTGTCTAGGCTCCTTGGTCAGTGACTGGTCAAGGATGGGCCTGCTCCATACAAACAATTATATGGAAAAACACAATGTAAGAAGTAGAAGTCTCTGCCAGCTCTTGCCTGCTGTCCCCTAAAGCCAATTCTACTACTCAAAGGTAACCTCTGTCAAAGTCTGTAGTATAAACTTTCTGATACTGCCTATATAATAATAATAATAATAATTGCCAACACATAGCACTATGTGTCAGTCACCATACTAAGCACTCTACTTATGTTATCTCAGTTTACCCTTGCAACAAGTCATGAGGTAGGTACCATCATGATGTCTACTTTACAGATGAGAAAACTGAGGCACAGAGAAATTAACACACAATATGCATAAATACAAACATGTTTTAGAAAAACAATGGTTTTGGCTGGGCGTGGTGGCTTACACCTATAATCCCAGCACTTTAGGAGGCCGAGGTGGATAGATCATAAGGTCAGGAGATCGAGACCATCCTGGCCAATATGGTGAAACCCCATCTCTACTAAAAATACAAAAATTAACTGGGCATGGTGACACGCACCTGTAATCACAGCTACTCAGGAGGCTGAGGCAGAAGAATCGCTTGAACCAAGGAGTTGGAGGTTGCAGTGAACTGAGATTGAGCCACTGCACTCCAGCCTGGCTACAGAGCCAGACTCTGCTCAAAAAGAAAGAAAGAAAAAAAGAAAGAAATACAATGGTTTTATGTTAATGTGCTGTTCAGCAATTATTTATTTCCTCTTAGACAGCTTCCCACCTCAGGACTTACAGATCTATCTCAACCTTTCAGTACCTTGTAATATTTCATTCTGTAATAGTTTAAAACCTGTTTAACAAGGCCCCTGTGGATGAACATGTAGGTTGCTTTTGCTTCTTCATTGTTATGAGTAAGAATGTAATGAACGTGCTAGTACTATTGTCTACCTGGGGTGGTAGACAATTATGCCTACAGCATAAATTCCTAGAAGGACCATTTATAGTTTAAAAGGCTTACGCATTAAATTTTTAAATAGATCTTCCAATATTTTCCTCAAAAAAGTCACATCCATTTATATTTGAATCTTTCTCCACATTCTTATCAGTACTAAGCATTATTTTTTTCAATCTGATAGGAGATGTGTGAAAATGGTACATTATTGTTTTAGTTTTCACTCCTTTAATGAGTGAGGTTGAGCATATTTTCAAATATGTGTTGGCCACTCAATACATTTACTTTTTTTTTTTTTTAATAGGGAATCCAGAATCTTTTTTTTTTTTTTTTTTTGAGATGGAGTCTCGCTCTGTCACCCGGGCTGGAGTGTAGTGGCGTGATCTCGGCTCACTGCAGCCTCCGTCTTCTGGGTTCCAGTGATTCTCCTGCCTTAACCTCCCAAGTAGCTGAGACTACAGGTGTGTGCCACCACGCCCAGTTAAATTTTGTATTTTTAGTAAAGGTAGGGTTTCAGCATGTTAGCTAAGCTGGTCTCAAACTCCTGACCTCAGATGATCTGCCCTCCTTGGCCTCCCAAACTGCTGGGATTACAGGCGTGAACCACGGCGCCTGGTCACATTTACTTTTTTAAACTACATTTGTTATTATTATAATTTTTTTTCTTTTTTTTTTTGAGACGGAGTCTCACTCTGTTGCCCAGGCTGTAGTGCAATGGTGTGACCTCCGCTCACTGCAACCTCTGCCTTGAACCCCCGGGTTCAAGTGGTTCTCCTGCCTCAGCCTCCAGAGTAGCTGGGATTACAGGTGTCTGCCACCATGCCTGGCTAATTTTTGTATTTTTTTTTAATAGAGACGGTGTTTCAGCATGTTGGCTATTTTGGTCTCAAACTCCTGGCCTCAGATGATCTGCCATCCTTGGCTTCCCAAAGTGTTGGGCCTATTTCTCCTTTTTGTGAAGAATGAGGTCTCACTATGTTGCACAGGCTGGCCTCAAACTCCTGGGCTCAAGCTATCACTCACCTCTGTTTCCCTAACTGCTGAGGTTACAGGCATGAGTCACTGTGCCCAGCCACATTTATTTTTTTTAATGTCATTTATAACTCGTTTATTATCTCTACAACTTAATTACTTTTTTTTAATTGCACAAGGACTTTCTGAATATCATGTGTAACTCCTTATACAGCTGAAATTGCCTCCCACAGTAGCTGTCCTTTCCTGGTGTCTGATTCTTATCCAGATCTCATTAATATTCTTTCCAAACAAAAATGCTGCTTGACTATACAGATGAGAGCCTCGTTTCTGTGGAGTTCCCTTTTGCAGGACATTCCTTTACTGCTCATTAATATTCTAACCAGAGCACAGCCCTGTAAGAAGCCTGACTGACACTGACAGCTCAGGCATTAAGAGGATCACTGCTGCTACCCTCCACCACCCAGTCTAGTGCTTTCAGATAAGGGTGGCACTCTGAGTATCAGGATTACCTACGAAATCTGAACCTTTTATGTGAAGTCCAAACACGTTAATTTTGGCAGACCCACACCCTAACTGCTCACCCTCTAGACAGATAATGTCAGAATCAAGTATAAGTTTGAACCGTTTGAGCATAAGCCTGAGGATTGGTTACTGAGTATTGGCCATATGCCAGGTGCTTTACATGTTATTTCATTCCATTGGAACTTATTCACTTAATTCTTACACTACCATGAAGCAAGCATCATTATAATTTTTTTTTTTTTTTTTGGTAAGAGACAGGGTCTTGCTATGTTGCCCAGGCTGACTCAAACTCCTGGGCTCAAGTGATCCTCTCACCTCAGCTTCCCAAAGTCCTGGGATTATAGGCATGAGTCACCACACCTGGCCAGCAAATATTATTATTCTCATTTTACAGAGGAAGAAACTAAGGCTCTAGAGAAGTTCAATAACTTGCTCAAGGTCACACAGCTAACAACTGATAGAACTAGGATTTGAAACAATCCAACAGACCCTAACGTCCATGTTCTTATGACATGACAAACCACATTTTCCTGGTATGCAGGGGTTGTCTGGACGAATCTTATCCTTTAAGAGTCTTGAAACTAGAAATTATAAGGGCTGGACCAGATGCCCCTGCCTGTTGCACATCTAAGTCAACTCTGTCCAAGGCTCTTTTTGGCTGAGGTGTACATATTGAGTCTATCACACACTTACTGGGTAACATGAGGAAAACTACTTTAAGCCTTAGTTTAATCACCACTAAAATGTTCTCTTAACACATTGCTAAAATAAGTGCTTAATAAATAATGATAGTAGTGGTGGTAATAAAAATGCCTAACATTTATGACGCATTTACCATGTGTCAGATACTGTTTTAATTGTTTTGCATATATAACTTATTTAATCTTCACAGTAACACACTCAGAAGTATTACTGTCTCACTTTATATAAGTGTATTATTGAATAATATTCAGATGAAGAAACTGAGGCCCAAAGAAGTTAAAAAAATGTTAGCTCTTTTCATTTTTTAGGAGGCTGGCCTGGAAACAAAATGACCTCCAGCATGGAAAATACACCAGAAAAGCAGTTCTAGCACATATGGTATTTCAGAGTCAACTTATTTCTGTTAAATCACTGACAAAAAGAGAGTATCTCTAATGTAATCTCTGAGAAACTGGTAGTTACCACCAGAAACACCAGATCTGCTCAAAACCTGACACCATTTCTCTGCAACATAAAGTCTAAATCTGCAAAAGTTATATCTCTTAAGGATAAAATTTTAGGTATTTATCAACACCTCTGTAAGAACTCTACCCTGGGCCAGGCATGGTGGCTCACTCCTGTAATCCCAGCACTTTGGGAGGCCAAGGAGGATAGATGATTGCTTGAGCTCAGGAGTATGAGACCAGCCTGAGAAACATGGCGAAAACCCATCTTTATTAAAAAAAAAAAAAGTTAGCCAGGTGTGGTGGCTGGTGCCTGTATTCCTAGCTACTCAAGAGGCTAAGGTAGAAGGATTGCTTGAGCCTTGGAGGTGGAGGTTGCAGTGGGCCACGATCGCGCCACTGTACTCCAGCCTGGACAAGAGTGAGAACCTATCTCAAAAAAATTAAAAGATAAAATAAAAAAGAACTCTATGTTGAAAACAATATAACTATGACCTTCTCAGAGGGCTTCTATTACCTTATTCATTTATGTGAATATATTTTCTTGTGCTTATGAACCCCAAATTAGTTTTTTACATAATTATGGTAATCTTCACATATCTTATTTAGACAGGTGAAAGAGCAACCCCAGTTACAGCCTTTAAAAATTGACTTTGGGGCCGGACGCGGTGGAGCACGCCTATAATCCCAACACTTTGGGAAGCCGAGACGGGTGGATCACAAGATCAGGGGTTCAAGACCAGCCTGGCCAATATGGTGAAACCCTGTCTCTACCAAAAGTACAAAAATTAGCCAGGTGTGGTGGTGGGTGCCTGTAGTCCCAGCTACTCGGAAGACCAAGGCAGCAGAATTGCTTGAAACCAGGAGGCAGAGGTTACAGTGAACCAAGATTGTACCACTGCACTCCAGTCTGGGTGACAGAGTGAGACTCCATCTCAAAAACAACAACAACAACAACAAAAAACTGACTTTGGGTCAGGTGCAGTGGCTCATGCCTGTAATCCCAGCACTTTGGGAGGCCGAGGTGGAAGGATCACTTGAGCCTAGGAGTTTGAGGCTGCAGTGAGACGTGACTGTACCACTCTACTCCAGCCTCGGCAACAGAGCAAGACTTATCTCAAAAAAAACAGAACAACTGACTTTGGTCTAAAATTTGTAGATCATGGAGAACCACCCAAGAACTTTCCTAATCTTTCTTTTCCCTTTTAAATGAAAAAATTACCAGATCGAATCCAAGTCTAACTCCATCTCTCTCTCAATTAATAAAATTTGTTATTTGTTCCTTTGGTTCCTTCCCTCCCTGTCCCAGTTAATCATTAACTTATGGTAAGGGCAAACATAATCCAATGAAGTGAGCTATTTTTTCAGCAGTTTTTTTCACACATAGTAGAAAAATCTCAATAAGTAGAAAAACAAATCATTAAGTCATTAGCTTCAAATTTAAGGTGAAGAGTAGAGAAAAACATAGCTAATTAGAAAAAGACTGGAAATTTACAATTGATGTAGACAAAGCACAGACTTTCTCTGAAAAGCATATTTCTCCTTTAACCTTTGTACCTTTTCATACTGGAACATCCCAGCTACTCGGAAGGCCAAGGCAGCAGAATCGCTGTCATGTCTCTTCCAATACCAGTCCCTGGAACATGTAGGGGCTCAATAAATATCTGTTACATGAATGAAAAACAGTGTCACACTGGTACTCAGTTGCTACACATCTCAACAAAGGCCCACCTACATAATTGAATATCTGCCTAGAAACTACATGCTCACAAGTCTTGCCAATTACATGCTTAATTAAGACAAAGTAGTTAATTAAGGAGTCTTCTTTACAATCTCAAAGCAAAAGAAACATACACACTTATTTTAGGAAGGCTGCTTCTGTTAAAGATATAACCTTCTTATACCAGCCCTTTGTCCTTAATAATTAATCAAGTATTCTCCAAACACAGGGCTTCTTAATTTCACTTCTGGCCATTTCCAGGAAGGGCCTGGCTTCCATTCTTCTTATCTGAAATTTTAGATGATGTGCTTTTTTTCAGGACTTGCTCAATCTGAAAAGTCAGTTTAGATCAGTTTAACCATTTCCTTGAAGCAGGAGAATTAAAATGGGTTTACTGAAAAGTGACTCTTCTCTAGACAAGTTATTTAATCCTTCCTTTCTTTAAAAAAAAAAAAAAAAAAGAAGCTGGCCAGAAGCAGTGGCTCCCGCCTATAATCCCAGCACTTTGGGAGGCCGAGGTGGGTGGATCATGAGGTCAGGAGTTCAAGACCAGCCTGGCCAAGATAGTGAAACTCCATCTCTACTAAAAATACAAAAATTAGCCAGGTGTGGTGGTGGTTGCCTGTAATTCCAGCTACTTGGGAGGCTGAGGCAGGGAATTGCTTGAGCCTGGGAGGTAGAGGGTGCAGTGAGCCAAGATCACACCACTGCACTCCAGCCTGGGTCACAGAGCAAGGCTTCATCTCAAAAAACAAACAAACAAAAAACTGAGAGGCTACCACATCACAATGCTTTAATCAAGAACAAGCATCACTGAGGCTGGTCACATAAAGACATACCAAATCATTATAGCCACACGTGTGATAAAGTTTGGCTACTTATCTGAACCAATGCTAGGCATCTTATTTTTTAAGAATTGGTTATAAACCTTTTCTTTTTTTAAGACAGAGTCTTACTCTGTCTCCCAGGCTAATTTTTGTATTTTTAGTAGAGATGGTGTGTCACCCTGTTAGCTAGGCTGGTCTTGAACTCCTGACCTCAAGTGATCCACCTGCCTTGGCATCCCAAAATGCTGGGATTACAGGCATGAGCCTCCTCACCTGGCCTGGTTATAAACATATTAACGTTACTGTTTTAGTTGAATTTTAGTGTTTATCTTCTAAAAGCTACATTCAATTTGGGACTGTAGAAAATAGTTATTGAGGGGCATTTGCTGGGTAGTGGTCTTTCAGTTGGCATGGGAAAGATCATCAATGTCTTTGGGTCTCAATTTCTTCATCTCAAAAGCAGATATTGATTCACGTAGGATGGCTATGGGGACTAAATGAAAGGATAAAAGCAAAACTACTTTGAAAACTATCAGCTACTATACAAAGCATTATTTGGTAGCTAATCAACCCAACATGGGGATTGATTAAGTGTGGGTGGAGAAAAGCATTAAAGTGTTAAGGACAACCTCAAGCGTTCGTGAAACTCGGTGAATGCAGACGCATGGTACACAGGGACTATCCACAGAGCCTAACAGGTGGCCGGACAAATAGATCTGGAGCTCAGCTGTACAACGGCATTAAACGCATTAGTTTGGTACTCCAAAGTAGGTTCAATACAAATTAAATAATTAAATATGTTTAAATATTTTATTTTTAATAAAACTTCAAGCCAGTATTAAGAAAAATGGAATTAAAAAATAAGACTAACCAACAAAGAAAAATAGAAAGAAGTTAGAACTAATTCATTAAAATGTCTGCTTCCACTAGATGTTAATAAGAAACCTTTCATTGAAAGCTGTTGCTGAAAATCTAATCAGTACACTGTCCTAGTTCAGGGCACGTGCTAACAGTAAGTATAATGAAAACCATTTCGTCTTTCCTTGAAGACTCTAGATAGCTTTCTAATTTTTCTCCTAGAGAATGAAAACAGAAGAAAACTCCTGGTTGTTTGTGGATTCCAGTAACTGGGTTTTAGTTTTGCCATTCTGCTTTTAAAAATGTAATGGGAATTGATAGACTAGTATAATCCAGAGTAACAACCTGGGAAATAGATGGCTTCAGTGGCAGTAAAATAGTAGCCTGGATCCTGGAAACACCCTAGAAAACTTGCACTCAGATGGAACTGAATCCTGGTTGTCACAGTATCCAAACTTTTGTCCTGCTCCCTTCAGAACTCCTCAGAGACTGCTACCTGATTTGAACCCAGATGGGCCTACCTCAGCTGTTGTCCAGTAAAGAAAAATGCCAACACCACTTTGGATTGCAAACCAAAACAAGACTTGTCCAGATGAAAAGTCTATCTTCAAGGCTATTCACTCATTCAACAAATATTTATTGAGCATTTATCACGTCTTTGGCCGTGTTCCAAGTGCTAAAGATAAAATGCTAAAAATGACAGACAAAACTGGGCACAGTGGCTCATGCCTGTAATCCCAGCACTTTGGGAGGCCTAGGCAGGTGGATTGCCTGAGGTTCAAGACCAGCCTGACCAACATGGAGAAAACCCATCTCTACAAATTACAGGCGTGGTGGTGGTGCATGCCTGTAATCCCATCTACTTAGGAAGCTGAGGCAGGAGAATTGCTTGAACGCAGGAGGTGGAGGTTGCTGTGAGCCAAGATTGTGCCATTGCACTCCAGCCTGGGCAACAAGAGTGAAACTCCATCTCAAAAAAAAAAAAAAAAAAAGTGACAGACAATGGCCAGGTGCAGTGGCTCATGCCTGTAATCCCAGCACTTTGGGAAGCCAAGGCAGGCAGATCACTTGAGGTCAGGAGATTGAGACCAGCCTGGTCAACATGATGAAACCCTGTCACCATCAAAAATACAAAAATTAGCCTAGTGTGGTGGTGAGCACCTGTAGTTCCAGCTACTTGCGAGGCTGAAGCAGGAGAATCTCTTGAATCTGGGAGGCAGAGGTTGCAGTGAGCCAAGATGGTACAATTTCACTCCAGCTTGGGTGACAGAGTGAGAGTCCATCTCAAAAAAAAAAAAAAATTATGACAGGCAAGGTCTCTACTCATGAAATTTCCATTCTACTGGGGAAGCAGGACAACTAACGACCGTGATTAGTGCTGTGAAGGAAATATGAAAGAGTAACTGCAGTGGTGGTAGGGGAATAGGGGTGGGGCAGCCTCTTTAGGCAGTGGTCAGGGAAGGCCTCATTGAGTGAATGACATTTGAACTGAAACCTGAATGATAGGGAGGACATATGCAGCCAGCCAGGTGAAGAGAAGAGATGAGGGAGTTTTCCAGGCAGAGGAGAGCAAATGCAAAAGCCCTGAGGAAGGAACAATATGGCTAGGGAATGAGGAAGAAGTATGTAATGACACAGAGATGAGTGGTAGTCAGATTGAATAAGGATTTATAAGCAATACTAAAGGATTTTAATTTTATTCTATGTGTGATACAAAGCCAAACATTGTTATATAAGAGTGTGCTGGCCAGGTGCAGTAGCTTATACCGGTAATCCAGCCCTTTGGGAAGCTGAGGCAGACGGATCACGAGGTCAAGAGATCAAGATAATCCTGGCCAACATGGTAAAACCCCATCCCTACTAAAAATACAAAAATCAGCTGGGCATTGTGGCGTGCATCTGTAGTCCCAGCTACTCGGGAGCTGAGGCAAGAGAATCGCTTGAACCCAGGATGTGGAGGTTGCAGTGAGCCAAGATTGCATCACTGCCCTCCAGCCTGGATGACAGAGAGAGACTCCTCCCCCTACCCCAAAAAAAAGCTGCCAGGCACGGTGGCTCATATCTATAATCCCAGCACTTTGGGAGGCTGAGGCAGGCAGATCACCTGAGGTCGGGAGTTCAAGACCAGCCTGATCAACATGGAAAAACCCTGTCTCTACTAAAAATACAAAAAATTAGTGGGGTGTGGTGGTGCATGCCTGTAATCCCAGCTACTCAGGAGGCTGAGGCAGGAGAATCACTTGAACCTGGGAGGCAGAGGTTGCGGTATGCTGAGACTGCACCATTGCACCCCAGCCTGGGCAAAAAAAGTGAAACACCATCACAAAAAAAAAAAAAAAAAAAAGTGTGTGTTTGCAAGATCAGATATATTTAATGTACTAAATGAGCCCTTTGGCTGGGTGCAGTGGCTCCTGCCTGTTATCCCAGCACTTTGAGAAGCTGAGGCGGGTGAATCACTTGAGGGCAGGAGTTTGAGACCAGCCTGGCCAACATGGCAAAACCCTGTCTCTACTAATCAGACAAAAAAAAATTAGCCAGGCATGGTGGCATGTGCCTGTAGCCTCCTGGGAGGCTGAATCATGAGAATCACTTGAACCTGGGAGGTGGAGGTTGCAGTGAGCTGAGATCACACCATTGCACTGTAGCCTGGGCAACAGAATAAAACTGTATCTCAAAAAATAATAAAATAGAATAAATGAGTATTTAATCGCTTATATGTGGATAATGACTACAAAATGAAAAGGAAGGGAAAGGTTCTCACAGCTACAAGGCTTATAATCTTACAAGAAACCAATAATTTATAAACAGTGACAACATTAAGTAAGGTAAGAAATGAAGCAAAAATCAAGTGTTAAGTAAAGACTGGGGAGGGAGCCACTTATTCAAGTAGAGGAAATTAGAAAAGGCTTTTTAAATTTATATATATATATTTTTAAAAAGGTAGCATTTGATTTAGGCTCTTAAGGAAAAGGATTTCAAGAGTGTGGGGAGGGGGAGGAGCATGAGGCTGTGGGAACTATATGAGCAAAGGCACAGAGGCAGGAAAGAACTGGGCAGGACCAGGAAACAGAATTATTGTAGAGTCACAGTGCCAGGTGGGTGGGTAGTGTTGTGGGAGATAAGCCTCAAAGAATAGGCTGTCAGAGTAGGGGTGTGGGTGCCTTGAAGAGCATGTCAGAAAATTAGAATGAATTTACTTAGGCATTGTCTCCCCTTAAGTTTATATATAAATCTCTAGAGATACTTGTTAAAACTTCAGGTTCCCAGGCCCATCCCTCAGACACACTGATCTGCAGGTCTCGGTGGGACCTGAGACTCTACCTTTTTAACCAACACCAGGTAATTCTAATACAGGCAATTAAAAGAACCGTATTTTGAAAATCAGTGCTTTTTGTTTGTTTGTTTGTTTTTTTAATGGCAACTCTGAGCTGCAAGGGAAAAACTGAAGCCAACTCTAAAAATTGCTCAAGGACTCTGGCAAAAAAAAAAAAAAGAAGAGGGAATCGGAATTAGAAGACTGATTAAAGTGCCCTTATGACTGCTGGGGTACAATCAACCCAACTTGGGGACTGATTAAATGTAGGTGGAGAAAAGTATTAAAGTAGTAAGGACAACCTCAAGCGTTGTCCTTAGTGAAACTGGGTTAATGCAGATGCATGGTGCACAGGGACGATCCACAGAGCCTAACAGGTGGCTGGAAATATAGTTCTGGAGCTCAGATATACAAAGGCATTAAACACATTGGTTTGGTACTCCCAGGTAAGTTCAATACAAATTAAAGAATTAAATATAAAGAGCAAAACAGTACAAATTAGAAGGAAATAAAAGTGAATATTTAACCAATCTCTGGATGGTTAAGTCCTTCTAAACATGACAGCAGCAGAAGAAATCCCAATTTAAAAATCCAGGTTGAGCGAGGTGGCTCATGTTTGTAATCGCAGAACTTTGGAAGGGTAAGGTGGGCAGGTCACCTGAGGTAAGGAGTTTGAGACCAGCCTGGCCAACATGGAGAAACCCCATCTCTACTAAAAATACAAAAATTAGCTGTGTGTGGTGGTGTGCGCCTGTAATCCCAGCTACTTGGGAGGCTGAGGCTCAAGAATTGCTTGAACCCAGGAGGCAGAGGCTAGAGCGAGCTGAGATGGTGCCACTGCACTCCAGCCTGGGCAACAGAGTAAGACCCTATCTCAAAAAAAAAAAAAAAATCTATAGATAATATACTATATACAAAATTAAAAGGCAAGCCAACTGGCTAAATACTTGACCAAAAGACAAAGAATATTCTTAAAATAGAAGAGTTTATACAAGTCACCAAGAAAAACACTAAGCAGGCTGGGCTCAAAAAAAAAAAAAGAAAAACACTAGGAATAGTTCTATATGAAGTAAAAGTTGTTAAATACCTTGCCTTGGAGACATATACCTTCTAGTCCTATAACGAAAATTTTTTTCACATATATTGTAGATAATGGAGTTTTGTGGCATAGATCAGCAGGGCTCCTATGATTTTACCTTACTGGTTTCCAAATGTCAGTCTATGGGAATGCCTAAAAAAATACTTGACTCTTTTTGACTTCCTCGTCTTTTTGACTTTTTTTTTCTTTTCTTTCCCGAACCCCCACAGCAAGGATCACATTCAATTTTTTTTTTTTTTTACTTCTTTTTTCCTGACAGTTAAAGGGCACAAACAAATTAAACTGTCCCCAGGCTCCCCTTTGCTACTCTGGTGGAAATTGCCTTTACCATTTCCAGTCTTTCCTCAGGCTCTATATCTCTAAAATAGGTGAAGGGTTAGAGATGAGACAGAAAGTAATTCCAGAATTTCTAGTGAACAGTAGCTCTAAAGACATCCTTTCAGCACAGAGGTTGTCCGGTCTTGGGGATCAAAGGCCAAACCCTCTCATTTTACAGATGAGGCTCTAAGTCAATGAATGAATGACTTGTCCAAGATCACCTAATTGGCTGATGACAAAATTAAGTTGGGAATCCTGACTCTCAAACAGCACCCTTTCCATTCTGCAGTAATGCTTCATTGTTCACAAGCCGTGGCCCCTCAAAACAATGGACTTTTATAACACCATAATTCCAACATCTGTATACTTTCCACTTTATCACTCCACTCACTCAATTTGGTCTAATAAAAGCCTGTGCTTCCCCACAAAATGCTCCAAATAAAAGAACACCAAACAAACAAACAAACAAAATAATTAAAATGTTAAGACACAAACAAAAATGGGAATGGAATTAACCCAAAGACAATTCACAGAAGAAATAGAAATGGAAATAAATATATGAAAAATGTTCTCTCTCACTAGCAAAGAAATACAAATTAATTCACCTCTGCCTATCGAATTAGTAAAGATTAAAAAATAATATTCAGGCTGGTCATGTCACGGTGGCTCATGCTGCAATCCCAGCACTTTGGGAGACTGAGTTGAGTGGATCTCCTGAGGTCAGGAGTTTGAGATCAGCCTGGCCAACATAGTGGAACACCATCTCTCTACTAAAAAATACGAAAATTTGCCAGGTGTGTTGGTGGGTGCCAATAATCCCAGCTACTCGAGAGGCTGAGGCAGAGGAACAGCTTGAACCAGGGCGGTGGAGGTTGCAGTGAGCTGAGATAGCGCCACTGCACTCCAAACTGGGCAACAGAGTGAGACTCCATCTCAAAAAATAAAAATAATAATATTCAATGTTACCAAGGCTGAACTAAGATGAGGACTCACAATCACTGCAGTTGAGAATGTTAATTAGTCTAACCTTTACAAAAGGCAATTTGGGAGCAGGCTTAGTATTTTCGAATTTTCACGCCCCTTGATCTAGTAATTCAACTTCTGGGAATCTAACCTAAGGAAATAATGAGTGATTTGCACAAAGATTTATGTATATATTTGTTCTCAATTTTTTCATTTAATGTGAAACCAAAACAGAAATTATGCAACCTCAATACAATAAATTATTAAATAAATTACAATGGAGATTAAATATCCATTAAAATGTTTTCAAAAAATTTTGATGCTATGAAAAATAATATAAAGTGAACAAAGCTGATACAAAACTATATCTACTGCAACATTACGAGCTGAATTACTTTTGCGTTTGTGTGATGTGTGTGTGTATATATGTGTGTATATCAAAGAAAATAAAAACACTGAAAGGAAATATATCAAACAGTAGATCTCTCTGGAACAGATTATGGAATATGGGTTATTTTGTGTTCTTTGTAATTTGTTTTATCCACATTTTCTATAATGAACATATATACTTTTTATTTTATAGTAATATAAATATAATTTTTATTTTTAAATGTGTTGGTACATATGAAAATAAAACAAGAATTATACATACAATATGAAAAAAGTTTTTTAAAAAGATAAATTTTCAGGCCACTTACATGGAGATGATAGTGGAAGTCATGGAGAGAAATCAAATTATACAGGGAGAAAGTATAGTGACAACAGGATGCTGTACAGGGCTATGGCAAACCTGGCATTTAAGGGGCAAAAAGACTGAGTTAATAGAGTATGGGAGTAAGTGGTTAGATCAGAAAATGGAGAACCAGATAGCAGTCATGTCAAGAAAAGCAAGTAAAAGGAAGGACTAGACAAGTTGTTCAATTGGTCAATTATTGCCAAGGGGTAAAGAGGAGGACACTGAGGGGCATTAGAGAGAAGCCACGGATACTATGCATGGATGGACAGGTTTCCTGTAATGCTGGAAGCCAAATTTTTGCTCAGAAGCCAAATCTGAGCAAATGATAACTGTTCAGTAAACCTGACTATGAAATAAAGAAGTCCTGGAGCATTAGCCTGAATTTCAGTTTATGGAAAAAGAAAAAAGATTGTGGAAATCTAAAACTAAGTAAAATGCATATTAGAACTAATTTATGGGTAACGAAACAAAAAGTGGCAATACTCTGTACAAGACAAAACATGTTTGAAGGATTGTAAAGTTTTCTATATCATAAGCTCTGTTACAGAATAAATAAGGGGGAAAATAGCCCCACACTTGTTATTAGAAGTACAAAAATGTTGCATCTTTTTTTCCCTTAGAGATGAAAGTTCTTAGTTTCAGGGTAGTATTATTAAGAAACTCTTTAAAAGAAAATCAAAAGAATATAAAATTTTCACAGTGTCATGTTAACTTCTTATGGGTGGACATGTAAAGTCTCTAGAAACAGTTTTTACATGTCAAGAAATCATCTGACATGCTAAATAATGGATTGCTTGTTGGGTCAAACTCCATCTTTTTTATAAAAATAGGTCTTCATTAGCACAATAATTTGATTGAGTCTTAAGGACTCTGCTCCCAGCTTCAGAATAAATGCATCAGTATGATCCTACCAAGTGTACCATTCACCATAGAATCAACTCCACAATCATTAAGTAGAAACTATTTCATTTACAAGCACTGGTTTGTCAATAACCTTAAAAGGCTGTTAAGTAACCTCACCTGGAAATTACTGTATGCAATCTAAAATGAAGTACCTTAATTTCCTATCAAAAAACATACAGTGAAAGACAACAGCAAACTGAAAAAACAATTGTCTTTCTAATGGAAATTACTGAATTAGGACTCAAGTCACGCATTTTCCTATCTGCAGAAAGGGTACAATTCTAATCTAAAAGTCTCCCATCTAGTAGTATATGGAATTAAGAATGCCTGAAACTAGTTTCACTGTCAATTTAAATAATAACAAATTCTTCCAATTTGCAGTTAGGTGGCCTGTTATGGCAAAGATGTCTAACGAACTCCCACACTCTCAATATGCTTTTGTGTCTGTGTATGTCTTTGATAAATTTTTTTTGGTACAGGGGCTTTAAGTTAATTGCAGTTGACTGGTGAAAAATACCAGAGAAAATACAAGAATTTGAAACCCAAAGAAAACAGTAGTCAAACTTATACTTAAAAACATTCTTCACCACCCACCTATCTACCCTGTCTTCCCCGCCCAAGAAAAAAAGAAAGAGAAAAACATTTTGAGAGCACCTTAGCAGTAAAAAGTGTCCCCTATCACCAAGATGTGAATTGTCTTCGCTTCTGAAGCTTTCTCTTAGAATTATTAGGTTGAAGTTTAGCCCCACCTTTAACCAGAGTCTGGAACAACGCTTGAGTGTACCAAGTTAAACAAAGTTATACAATGAGGTAATTTTTACAAAATGGCACTCCTTTGCTAATGTTGCCAATATACTGTTCTCTTCCCACGGAACCTGATAACAACACTTCCCAGCCCAATACAGAAAAGTGGAAACGGCTCCAACTATTTACTAAATGCCACATTAAGGACAGGGTCTAATCCCATTTTCCATAGGCCATGGAGTTGGAGGAAGACAGGGTAAGAAATACGAACATGATACAAATATGGCCAGGCACGGTGGCTCACGCCTGTAATCCCAGTACTTTGGGAGGCTGAGGCGGGTGGATCACTTCAGGTCAGGAGTTCGAGGCCAACGTGGCCAACACAGTGAAACCCATCTCTACTAAAAATACAAAAATTAGCTGGGCGTGGCGGTTGGTGCCTGAGGCAGGAGAATTGCTTGAACCTGAGAGGCTGAAGTTACATTGAGCCAAGATAGTGCCACTGCACTCCAGCTTGGGCAACAGAGACTCCGTCTCACAGAAAGAAAAAAAAAGAAAAAAAGAAAGTGACACAAATACATAGATTGAAGAGAATCACTCATTATTATTCAGAAGTTTTTGTTTTGTTTTTAAGGAAAAGCAGAAGAGAGAATTAAAAAAAAAACAAAAAACAAAAAACCTATTATTCCCTATGCTCCTACCCCTGGGCTGACCTCTAGTATAGAAATGACCTCACTAATACCATGAGTTGTATAGGGATCTGCCTAACCCATTTGATTTTAAGTTATTTTAGGATAAAGACATTTGGCACTTTGAATCCACTAAAGGCACTCAATATTTTGTCCAAAGAATGAAGTTCCTAAACTAATTACCTAGTACATTGCATGTTGTTCTATCAATGCAAAACAAGAAAACATATATGCAGAGACACTTTTTTTTTTTTTGCCTTCTTTCATGCCAACTCTATAATTTTTTGAAGGTCTATCTAAAACATCATCATACTGCATCCAGGCTATAACTCTACAAGAATTTAGAACATGTTTATTAGGGATTATGTTCTTTTGTGTCTACACTATACTTCAGAAGGGTTGGTGTTATTTCATGGCTCCTGAAATATTTAGCATTTGTGAATAGTACTGCTAACTATGCAGATAAACGGTACTCTGTTAAACCATATATTTATTTATTTATTTATTTATTTAGAGACGGAGTCTAGGTCTGTGCCCAGGCTAGAGTGCAGTGGTGTGACCTCGGCTCACTGCAAACTCCGCCTCCGGGGTTTAAGCGATTCTCCTGCCTCAGCCTCCCAAGCAGCTGGGATTACAGGCGCCCTCCACCACACGCAGCTAGTTTTTGTATTTTTAGTAGAGATGGGGTTTCACTGTGTTGGTCAGGCTGGTCTCGAACTCCTGACCTTGTGATCCGCCCGCCTCAGCCTCCCAAAGCGCTGGGGTAACAAGCGTGAACCACCACACCCGGCCTGTTAAATCATTTAAATCAAAAGCAAAAGAAAGAATACTTAATGCAAAAGAAGACCTCTCCCCAAAAGGGGCATTGCCTTAAAAACTGACAACGCTCTAAGTAGTACCTGTGACTAACCTGAAAAGTCAAGTCAATTGAACCATCTGGATTAAGCAGACTTTCCTTCTTCTTCTTTTTTTTTTTTTCCTTTTGTATTTTTTGGAGAGATAGAGGTCTTGCTAAGTTGCCTTGGCTGGTCTTGAACACCTAGCCCAAGAGATCCTCCCGCCTCAGTTTCCCAGTGTTGGGATTATAGGTGTGAGCCACTACGCCCGGCCAAGGCAGACTTTTGAAAGCTGGAATTAGGTGCAAGACAATAGTAGTTCAAATATCTCTCACCAGGATCAGCTAAACCATTCTCGCAATCATCAATAAGGAGGCTAGGAAAGGTGCCAGATGGTTCGTTCCCAGCAGCTACAACTTCAAGCTTTAGTATCTGTAGCCAGGGGTGTGGTGTACAATTACCTTACATTAACACCTACATATGTCGGGGGCAGGTGCCAGCGATATATACACGATAGCGATTCGGGGATGACACATCGGCTGCAAAGACTGCTATATTCTCAACATTCCTCAAAAGGGTGTAAGTGTCTTAAACAGAGTTTAGCTGGCGTAGTGGAAGGGGAGAAAAATCGAAGAGAGGGACTGGCTTAAAATGAACGAAAAAGAGCAGCTGAATATTAGAGTATTTCCCTGGAAGAAGGATATTTGGAGTTTTAATGAACTGTCACCTTCCTCCACGACACCAAAAAGTAGAGTTAGAATGGAGTGTTCCTAGTGGGAGAAGAGGAGGTCTTTACGGCTCCCGCCCTAGGCTCAGCCCGACGTAAGTACTCCCCATCCCAGCGCAGGCCCCAAAAGTGAGGAAAGAACCGAGGGTCAGCGTCCCGCAACCCCTTAACCCGAGGGGAAGGGACTCACACTCCGCGCACTTCCCCGCCCCAGAAGTCGCAGGAGAAAGAGGGTGTGGAGAGAAGCTGGGGTCTCGGCGCACTCTCCGGTTGTGGAGAAAGAAGGCCCTTACCTGGCTAAAAGCCGCCTTTCCTCTGCGCTGCTCCACCCCTGCCACAGGTCCCGGCGCTCTACCTAGCGCACCTGTCGCGACCAAGCTACTACACCTACTGCTCCTGCAACCCCGCCCCGGACCCCGCCCACCGCCGCGGGGGCGTGCACGCCAGCCCGCCTCCCGTGCGGCCTCGGGCTGAGCGTGCGCGCCACCGGCTGCGTGCCCGGCCCTCGCGTCTGCTCTGGTAGCTGTGGCAGCAAGGGGCGCTGTCGTTGGGAGAGGCTGGCTGCTACGCCGGGCCTCGTCCGCCTCGGCACGCCTCTCTCTGAAGAAGACACGCACCTGCACGACGTGGTGCTCAGTGCGGCTCTACTTTGGTCTTAACTCCTGTGACTCAAAGTTACCGCAGCTTGACTCTCGAGCCACTCAGATTTTTCCTAAGCTCAACTGTAGGCCAGCTAGGTTCCTGGTGCTTTGGGGGTAAGTTCTGTGCAGGGAGCATGTTTTAGAGGAGACTGTGTGGTGTAGTGGAAAGAGCTATACATTAATTCTGGCAGCAGTTTGACAAGGGCGGATGACGTCCAAGTTCTCCAACAGCTGTTTTTACTTCTCCAATCAGAGTAGGAACCGTGCGGAATGGTTTGGAGACCGTCAAGAGCCCTAGCACTTGGCCATCCTGCCCCCAAGTTCTTGTCCCAGTTCTGTGCCAAGTGCATGATGCTTTTTGATACTGTCCTTCTTTCCTGTATCTCAAGCAGAGTAGGGTTTCAGAACAAAAATTTTTGAAGCTTTCGGAATTCATGCAGCTTGATGCGTATTGGAAGGGGCTGCTTGTGGGAAAACGCTTGTTTTTGCATTTTCTAAAGAAGTTAATGAAAATGTGTAAGGAGAAGAGAGATTTCCAACAGATGTTGAATATGCAGCCAGTTATTCCCTTCTTCCTTCAAATATCCCCTAGACTGATTTCTGGATAGGTATTGTAGAAAGAAAAACTTTAGACAAAACAGATTTTGAATCAGACAGCAGCCAAAACCAGAAGCGGCTCAGGCACTACTGCTCTAGCTGCCTAGGCATCAAGCTTTATAGGCTGAACACGAAAGTAAAGAAATTTGGTTGGCTACAGCTAAGTGTTTGCCTCATTTGGGTATGGTTACATGGGAGATCCCTAATTATATAACCACTTGGCTGGTTGTCTGTTTGTGATTCGTTGCAGCTCCATTCAAAATCAGGTGCAAGGGGCCAGGCGCGGTGGCTCACACCTGTAATCCCGGCACTTTGGGAGGCCAAGGCAGGCATATCACGAGGTCAGGAGTTTGAGACCAGCCTGGTTAATATGGTGAAACCCTGTCTCTACTAAAAATACAAAAATTAGCTGAGCGTGGCGGTGCGCGGCTGTAATCCCAGGTACTGGGGAGGCTGAGGCAGAAGAATGGCTTGAACCCAGGAGGCGGAGGGTGCAATGAGCTGAGATCGTGCCAATGCACTCCAGCCTCGGTGACAGAGCAAGATTCCGTCTCATAAATAAATATTTTTTGCGCGGTGGCTCACGCCTGTGATCTCAGCACTTTGGGAGGCCAGGGCGGGTGGATCACGAGGTCAAGAGATCGAGACCATCCTGGTCAACATGGTGAAACCCCGTCTCTACTAAAAATACAAAATATCAGCTGGGCATGGTGGTGCGTGCCTGTAATCCCAGCTACTCAGGAGGCTGAGGCAGGAGAATTGCCTGAACCCAGGAGGCGGAGGTTGCGGTGAGCCGAGATCGCGCCATTGCATTCCAGCCTGGGTAATGAGAGCGAAACTCCATATTAAAAAAAAAAAAAAAAAAAAAAAAAAAATCAGGTACAAGGAATACCTCCAAATTTTGGGTTGCTTTCTGGGCACAAAAAGAACTCCAAACTAATGGCCTGCCACTTATTTTACATTAACAGTATCAAGTATCAAGATTCCAGCAAAAGTGGCAGGCAACATGGGAATGTTAAAGAGCATACAATATCAATGTAGGCTAGTACTCCAGAAAATACGTTACCCTGCGTGTGGCATTCCCTCAATAGATGTCTCCCCTTCCCCCAATATTTTTTTTAGCTCTGTGCTTTAGTGGATGCAAATTACTTGCCTTCCCAAAGCCTCCTTTTGAAGATAGAGCTAGCATATACACTGCAGCTGGCTTTTGCCAGTTTGCAAGGTTGATTGCTAAATTTTCAGGAATTTTATGAGCCAGTTCATAAGCGCAACCCTTATTAAAAATCAAATTATATAAGCTACAATTAAGTTAAAAATGTAATTGTACATTAATCCTGGCAACGGTTTGACAAAGGCGAATGACAACCAGTTGTGTTGAGTCATGTTTATAATCTCAGTGCTTTGGGAGGCCACGGCAGGAAGATGGCTTGAGGCTAGAAGTTTGAGGTTGCAGTGAGCTATGATCGCACCACTCTACTCCAGCCTGGGCAACAGAGTGAGACCCTATTTCTAAAAAATAAATTTTTTTTGAGACATTATCTTGCTCTGTCGCCAAGGCTGGAGTGCAATGGGGTGATCCCAGCTCTCTGCAACCCCTGCCTACTGAGTTCAAGTGATTCTGCTACCTCAGCCTCCTGAGTAACTGGGATTACAGGCACTTGCCACCACACCTGGCTAATTTTTGTATTTTTAGTAGAGATGGGGTTTTACCATGTTGGCCGTGCTGGTCTCAAACTCCTGACCTCGTGATCTGCCCGCATTGGCCTCCCAAAGTGCTGGGATTACAGGCGTGAGACACTGCACCTGGCAAAAATAATTTTTTAAAATGTAATACTAAAAACTCATCCCTTTGTGGTTTTTTTCTTCATTCTAATTTGAAATTAGCCAGGCATGGTGGCATGGGCCTGTAGTCCCAGCTACTTAGGAGGCTGAGGCGGGAGTTATTTGTTCATTTTATTCCCATGTGGAAATACTACGTATGTTGTATCCATCTCTTCCCAACTCTACTCAGAAATGTCACATTAGTAGTATGAAATTGGCTCTAATGGGAGTATTTACACCATGGAAATTGGCAAATGCAACAAGTCAGGGCTTGACTTATGGTTTTGCTAGTTTTTCTAGACCAAATATTAGCAAACTTTTTGTGTAAACAGCCAAATAGTAAATATTTTAGGCTTTGTGGGACTTATAGTCTCTGTCACAGCTACTCAGCTCACATTGTGGTGCCAAATGTGCCAAAGTAGCCATAGACAATACATAAAGATTGGGCATGGGACAGGTGCAGTGGCTCATGCCTGTAATCCCAGCACTTTGAGAGGCCCAGGCAGGGATCACTTGAGGCCAGTGGTTAGAGGCTAGCCTGACCAATGTGGCAAAACCCCATCTTTACAAAAAAATACAAAAAACAGGAGCCAGTGTGGTGGTGTGCAATCCCTGTTAACTGGTAGGGTGAGGTGGGAGGATGCCTTGAGCCCAGAAGTTGAAGGTTGCAATGAGCTGAGATTGCATCACTGCACTCCAGCCTGGGTGACAGAACAAGACCCTGTCTCAAAACAAACAAAAAAATAGGCCTTTATCTGATAGGGAGGGGAACAATAGAGTTAAAAGAGAAAAATAGAGAAGATACAAGCAAATGTTTACATACATGATACAGTGCAACAACAATAGCAGAACATACTGCAAAAGAATTTTTTTTTTCTTTCCATTTTTTTGGGGGACAGAGTCTCACTATGTTGCCCAGGCTGGAGTGCAATGGTTCGATCTCATCTCAGCTCACTGCAACCTCTGCCCCCACCTTCCCGGGTTCAAGCAATTCTCCTGCCTCAGCCTCCTGAGTAGCTGACATTACAGGTGCCCGCCACTGAGCCTGGCTAATTTTTGTATTTTTTAGTAGAGGCAGGGTTTCACCATCTTGGCCAGGCTGGTCTCAGACTCCTGACCTTGTAATCCTCCCACCTCGGCCTCCCAAAGTGCCGGGATTACAGGCGTGAGCCACCACACTCGGCCACTGCAAAAGAAATTATATCAAAATATTTAAGAATCTTGGAAGAGAATAGCAGATAGCACTAAAATTGATGAGGCATCTACACATAGGAAGAAAATTACCTAGAGATTTATCTCCAGTACACAGTTAAATAAGCTTCTATACTGGTAAAGGTGTTTATTCCTTTAAAAGAATTGGTGTCAGCTGGGCGAGATGGCTCACGCTTGTAATCCCAGCACTTTGGGAGGCTGAGGTAAGCAGATTGAGAGATCAGGAGCTCAAGACCAGCTTGACCAATATGGTGAAACCCCTTCTCTACTAAAAACATAAAAATTAGCCAGGCGTGGTGGCAGACACCTGTAATCCCAGCTACTCAGGAGGCTGAGGCAGGAGAATCACTTGAACTCAGGAGGCGTGGTTGCAATCATGTCCAGGTCCAAAGCTTCCTCTAAAAAAAAAAAAGAATTAGTGTCTTTCACACAGATTATATTTCTACTACATTATTGTCTACCTTTTTTTTTTTCTTTTGAGGCAGACTCTCGCTCTGTCCCTCAGGCTGGAGTGCAGTGGCTTGATGTAAGCTCACTGTAACCTCTGCCCCCCAGGTTCAAGCAATTTTCCTGCCTCAGCCAAGTAGCTGAGATTATAGATGTATGCTGCCACACCTGGGTAATTTTTGTATCTTTAATAGAGATGGGTTTCACCATTTAATAGAGATGGTCTCCATCTCCTGACTTCAAGTGATCCACCCCCCTTGGCCTCCCAAAGTGCAGGGATTACAGGTGTGTGCCGCAGTGCCCAGCCAATATTATCAACTTTAAATGTGGCTTCAGTAATGAATTATTTGAAATTTAATGAATAGTTGAAAATAAACTGTATTTTATTATAATGGCACTTTTACAATAATAAGAAGGAAGACTGGAATGGCTACAGATTTATTAGAAAAATGTCCTGCCAGGTGAGGTGGCTCACACCTGTAATCGCAGTACTTTGGGAGGCCAAGGCGGGTGGATCACCTGAGGTCAGGAATTTGAGACCAGCCTGGCCAACATGGTGAAACCCCATCTCTACTAAAAGTACAAAAATTAGCCAGGCATAGTGACGGGTGCCTGTAATTCCAGCTACTTGGAAGGCTGAGACAGGAGAATCTCTTGACCCAGGGAGGTGGAGGTTGCAGTGAGCCGAGATCAAGCCATTGCACTCCAGCCTGGGCAACAAGAATGAAACTTTGTCTCAAAAAAAAAAAGAAAAGACGCCGGGCGCGGTGGCTCACGCCTGTAATCCCAGCACTTTGGGAGGCCGAGGCGGGTGGGTCATGAGGTCAAGAGATCAAGACCATCCTGGTCAGCATGGTGAAACCCCGTCTCTACTAAAAATACAAAAAAAATCAGCTGGGCGTGGTGGCGCATGCCTGTAATCCCAGCTACTCAGGAGGCTGAGGCAGGAGAATTGCCTGAACCCAGGAGGCGGAGGTTGCAGTGAGCCGAGATCACGCCATTGCACTCCAGCCTGGGCAACAAGAGCGAAACTCCGTCTCAAAAAAAAAAAAAACAAAAAAACAAAATCAAAAAAAAAGAAAAGAAACAAAATTTTCCCAAGGTCATTATTTGGCTCTGTTACCAATTATAATTCAATATCTGAAGTAAAACAAGTCAGTCATTTAAAAATATTCTGGATAGGCTGGATATGGTGGTTCATGCCTATAATTTCATCACTCTGGAAGCCTGAGGCAGTCGGATCACTTGAGGTTAGGAATTCAAAACCAGCTTGGCTAACATGGTGAAACCCCGTCTCTACTAAAAATGCAAAAGTTAGCTGGACGTGGTGGCAGGCATCTGTAATTCCAGTTACTCAGGAGGCTGAGGCAGGAGAATTGCTTGAACCTGGGAGGCAGAGGTTGCAGTGAGCTGAGATCACACCATTGCACTGTAGCCTGGCCAACAAGAGCGAAACTCTCAAAAAAAAAAAAAAAAAAGAAAATTCTGGATAAAATTCATTCTGTTTATCACCAATCCAAAAAAAAGGAATCATTTGGAAATTGTAGCTAAATAACTTGAAACTGACATTATTAAAATTGGCCAAGTACTTAGGTTGAGATGGGTGGTCTTGTACTTTACGAACTGCCAGGGCTATATGGCACACATATCCTACATTATAAATGTATTTTTCTCATTCTTTTTATTCTTGTCTGGCAACAAGATTAGCTAATATTAATTTCTTGCAAGACCTTACTTTAATGATTGGTACTCTTCAAGAATTTTTATCACTTTTAATTGCGCTGCAGTTAAGATCAACTAACATTCAGAAAGTAAAAAAATTAATAGAATGCACTACAAAAGCTTTGGAAAAATTAAAGATTGGTATTAGAAATCATGAATCTCAAGTTGAAGATTTGGTTAAGTCATCAGTTTAAAGTCATTAATAATTTTTTTTTTTTTTTTGAGACAGGGTCTCACTCTCTTGCCCAGGCTAGAGTGCTGTGGAATGATCGTAGCTCACTGTAACCTCAAACTCCTGAATCTAAGTGATTCTTCTGCCTCAGCCTCTCAAGTAGCTGGAATGACAGGCACATGCTACACCTGGCTAATTTTTTAAAAATTTTGGTAGAGATGGGGTGTCACATGTTGTCCAGGATGGTCTTGAACTCTTGGCCTCAAGCGATTATCTCATCTTGGACTCCCAAAACACTGGGATTACAGGCATGAACTACCACACCCAGTCAAAAATAGATTTAAACCTCTGCCTAAAAAGTAATGAATATATAAATTTTTTAGAAACATCATTTTAAGTTATTTTTATTTGTTAAAATCATCTCCTTGGTCTTATAACGAATGACATTTACTGTGGAAAATAATATCATTTAAGTATGTAAATGGAATTTTAAAACATGTATTTGAATTACTTTCTTCTGCTTTTTTTTTTTTTTTTTTTTTTTTTAGATGGAGTCTCGCTCTGTCGCCCAGGCCGGGGTGCAGTGGCGCTCTCTTGGCTCATGGCAACCTCCGCCTTGCGGGTTCAACAGATTCTCCTGCTTCAGCCTCCCAAGTTGCTGAGATTACAGGCGCCCACCAGCACGCCTGGCAAATTTTTGTATTTTTAGTAGAGACAGGTTTCACCGTGTTGGCCAGGCTGGTCTCAAACTCCTGACCTCAAGTGATCCGCCCACCTCGGCCTCCCAAAGTGCTGGGATTACAGGTGTGAGCCACCGTGCCTTGCCTTAAATTATTTTCAAGATTTGCAAATAATAATGTAGAATCAAAGTTACAATCCCTGCAATTATACAAAAAGCTAAAAAGTTAGTATTATTGCAGTCAGTAGTGCTAAAGCTGAAAGAAGTTTCATTTTAATAAGTTTGTATGAGGTTGAAAAATGGTAATGGATGAGAAATGATAGTTTAATAGTAGAGCATATGTCAGACTTAAGGACAAGAAATATATTGGAAAAAGATTACCAGATTGAAAGTATCAAGTGATGGTTGAATTGCCATCATAAATTGGCTGAGATAGAAGAGTTTGGAAACATTACTGAAAGCTTGTGGAATCAACTGGCTGTGTGGAATTCACAGAAAGAGTATTTTATATTATTTGTAAGCTGTAAGCTACACATATATAAGTAACATTTTTATAGATTTGTATAGATATAGATATGCATTATCTCACATTTTCTCACACATCAATGAGTAGTATATATTTTTAGGGGTAATGTGAAGCTTAAGAAAATGTATGTAAAATACTTGGTATTGCTTACTACAGACTTAATAATGAATGTTAACTCTGTTCCCACTTTCCACCCTACCTACTTTGTTCTTTCCTGGACAGGTTACTTAAACTTTCAACCATAGTTTCCCTTTTTTTTTTTTTTTTTTTAATTTTTTTTGTCAACCATAGTTTCCTAATGGGAATTGCAGATTCATTCCTAACTGACTTTTGGCGATTCAATAAAATGGCTTTTCTTACTTAGCTGACAAATGAGGAGCTTAAATGTCTGTTCTTCCTTCTTCCTTTAGTGTATAAAGGTATAATCCATTAAGCATTTGGTAGGATGAAACTTCTACCATGTCCTTAGGAATTAACCAAAGGAAAATGTTGCAAAATTATTTATAGTTAATAATCCCATATATTAAGTTATTTTTCTAGATCTAATTGACTTACTGACAAACTTTTTTTTTTTTTCATTTCATTTTATGGTTACAGTTGATTAATCAGATGTCTTATTGTTAAGTCAACATTCTTTTTTCTTCTTTATTTGTATTCCTGGGAAGCTATGATAGACAGATAAACATTTTTTTTTTTTTGAAACAGTCTTGCTTTGTCATGCAGGCTGTAGTGTGATAGCACAGTTTCAGCTCAGTGTAACCTCTGCCTCCTGGGTTCAAGCGATTCTCATGCCTTAGTCTCCCAAGTAGCTGGGATTACAGATGTGCACACCATGCCTGGCTAATTTTTATATTTTTTGTAAGTACTGGGTTTCACCATGTTGGCCAGGCTGGTCTTGAACTCCTAACATCAAGTGATCTGCCCACCTTCGCCTCCCAAAGTGCTGGGATTTCACACATGAGCCACCTCACCAAGACAGTAAACATTCTTGAAAAAATAGTTTACCTTAGAAGATTATAAACTTGAATACAAGATCTGTTTAACCATATTCTCTCTTCTGCTTGCCTTCCATAGTTGAAATAATTGAGTCAATCAAAGAGTAATATCCACTTCCAAATTATTTTTTATTCTATTCTTACCAAAATATGAACTTTTGGGGGGTTTTGTTTGTTTGTTTATTTTGAGACAGGGTCTCACTCTGTTGCCCAGGCTGGAGTACAGTGGCGTGATCGTGGCTCACTGCACCCTCAACTTGGTGAACTCAATCAATCCTCCTACCTCAGCCTTCTGAGTAGTTGGGACTACAGGCACGTGCTACCACACCCTACTAATTTTTGTATTTTCTGTAGTGACAGGGTTTTACTACTTGGCCCAGGCTGATCTCAAACTCCTGAGCTCAAGTGACCCATCTGTCTTGGCCTCTCAAAGTGCTGCGTTACAGGTGTGAGCCACTGCACCAAGCAGATCTCATTATTTTTTTATGACTAAATAGTACTCCACTTTGTATATGTACCACATTTTCTTTATCCATTCATCTATTGATGGACACTTAGGTTGCTTCCAAATCTTGGCTATTGTGAATAATAGTGCTGCAATAAACATGGGAGTGCAGATATCTCTTTGACAAAGTGATTTCCTTTCTTTTGGATATATACCTAGCAGTGAGATTGCTGGATTTGTATGGTAGCTCTATTTTCAGTTATTTTTAGGTTTTTGAGGAACCTCCAAACTGTTCTTCATTTTAGTTGTACTAATTTATATTTCCACCAACAGTGTATGAAGGTTCCCTTTCCTCAACATCCTTGCCAGCTTTATTATTGCCTCTTTTTTTTTTTTTTTTTTTTTTTTTTTTTTTTGAGATAGATTCTTGTTCTCTCACCCAGTGCAGTAGTGCAATCTCGGCTCACCGCAACTTCCGCCTCCCAGGTTCAAGCAATTCTCCTGCCTCAGCCTTCCAAGTAGCTAGGATTTTGGTGCCTACCACCACACCTGGCCAATTTTTTGTATTTTTAATAGAGGCGGGGTTTCACCATGTTGGTCAGGCTGGTCTCGAACTCCTGACCTCAGATGATCTGCCTACCTTGGCCTCCCAAAGTGTGGGATTACAGGTGTTAGCTGCCGTGCCCTGCCTTGCCTATCTTTTTGATAAAACCTGTTTTAACTGGGCAAGATGATATCTCATTGTAGTTTTGATTTGCATTTCTCTAATGATCAATGAATGATGTAAGCACCTTTTCATAAACCTGTTTGCCATTTGTATGTCTTGTTTTGAGAAATATCTGTTCAGATGATTTGCCCGTTTTTAGTTGGGTTATTAGATTTTTTTCCCTCTTTAGTTGTTTGATCTCCTTATATATCCTGAGAAAATATTTGCAAATATTTTTCTCCCATTCTGTGTATTGTCTCTTCACTTCGTTCATTTGCTGTGCAGAAGCTTTTTTACTTGATATGATCCCATTTGTCCATTTTTGGTTTGGTTGCCTGTACTTGTGGAGTATTGCTCAATAAATCTTTGCCCACTTCAGCATCCTGGAGAGTTTCCCCAGTGTTTTCTTTTAGTAGTTTCATAATTTGAGGTCCTAGATAAACTTAAATCTTTAATCCATTTTATTCAATTTTTGCATATGGTGGCTGGTCGTGGTGGCTCACGCCTGTAATCCTAGCACTTTGGGAGGCAGAGATGGACGGATCACAAGATCAAGAGATCGAGACCATCTTGGCCAACATGGCGAAACCCTGTCTCTACTAAAATTACAAAAAAATAGCCAGGCATGATGGTGTGCGCCTGTAGTCCCAGCTACTTGGGAGGCTGAGGCAGGAGGATCGCTTGAACCCAGGAGGTGGAGATTGCTGTGAGCCAAGATTGTGCCACTGCACTGCAGCCTGGCAACAGGGTGAGACTCCGTCTCAAAAAAAAAAAAAAAAAAACCAGAAAACAAACAAGTTTTGTATATGGTGAGAGGTAGGGGTTAAGTTTCATACTTCTGCATATTGGATATCCAGTTTTCCCAGCACCATTTATTGAAGAGACTGTCTTTTCAGTTTACTATATATGTATAGATTTGTTTCTGGATTCTCTGTTTTGTTCCATTGGTCTATGTGCCTTGTTTTATGCAAGTACCAGCTGTTTTGGTTACTATAGTTCTGTAGTATAATTCAAGATCAGGTAATGTGATTCTCCAGTTTTTTTTTTTTTTCTTTTTGCTCAAGATAGCTTTGGCTATTCTGGGTCTTTTGTGGTTCCATATGAATGTCATTGGTATTTTCATAGCATTGGATTGAGTCTGTAGGTTGCTTTGGGTAGTATGGACATTTAAACAATATTGATTCTTCCAATTCATGAACATGGAATATCCTTTTTTTAATATATATTTCCATTATTTCATGTTCTCTTCAATTTCTTGCTTCAGTGTTTTATGATTTTCATTATAGAGCTCTTTTAATTCTTTGGTTTAAATTAATTCGTGGGTATTTTATTTTATTTGTAGCTATTGTAAATAGGATTACTTTCTTTTCTTTTTTTTTTTTTTTGGAGACAGAGTCTCACTCTGTGGCCCAGACTGGAGTGCAGTGGCGCCATCTTGGCTCACTGCAACCACTATCTCCTGGTTGAAGCAATTCTCCTGCCTCAGCCTCCCAATTAGCTGAGATTACAGGCACCCACCACCATGCCCAGCTAACTTTTTTGTATTTTTAGTAGTGATGGGGTTTCACCATTTTGGCCAGGCTGCTCTTGAACTCCTGACCTCAAGTAATCCACCAGCCTCAGCCTCCCTAAGTGCTGGGATTACAGGCTTGAGCCACTGCCCCTGGCAGGATTACTTTCTTGATATCTTTTTCAGATTGTTTGCTGTTAACATATAGAAATGCTACTCATTTTTATATGTCGATTTTGTTTGTTTTGTTTTTATTTTTTTATTTGTCTTAAGGTTATACCTGAATGTATGTTGATTTTGTATCCTACAACTTAGTTTATCACTTTCAATAGGTTTTTGGTGGAGTCCCTGGGTTTTTCCATATGTAAATTCACATCATTTGCGAATAGTGATAATTTTATTTCTTCCTTTCCAATTTGGATGCCCTTTATTTCTTTCTCTTGTCTGAATGCTCTTACTAGGACTTCTAGTACTATGTCGAATAACAGTGGTAACAGCAGGTATCCTTGTCATGTTCCAGATCTTAAAGGAAAGTCTTTCGGTTTTTCCCCATTCAGTATGATACTAGCTATAGGCTAGCTATGGCTTTTACTGTGTTAAGGTATGTTCCTTCTATACCCGGTGTTTTTATGATGAAGGGATGTTGAATTTTATCAAATGCTCTTTCAACATCAATTGAAATAATCATATAGTTTTTGTCCTTCATTCTGTTGATTCTTTAAATATTGAGTAGAATTCAGTGGTGAAGCCATTAGGTCTTGGACTTTTCTTTGATGAGATACTTGGCTGGGCACAGTGGCTCATGCCTGAAATCCCAGCACTTTGGGAGGCCGAGGCGGGGGGATCACCTGAGGTCAGGAGTTCGAGACCAGCTGGCCAACATGGCAAAATCCCATCTCTATTAAAAATACAAATATTAGCTGGACATGGTGGCACACACCTGTAATCCCAGCTACTCAAGAGGCTGAGGCAGGAGAATAGATTGAACCCAGGAGGCAGAGGTTGCAGTGAGCCGAGATCATGCCACCGCACTCCAACCTAGGTGACAGAGCAAGACTGTCTCAAAAAAAAAAAAAATTAGTTGTACATGGTGATGCACGTCTGTAGTCTCAGCTACTCAGGAGGCTGAAGCAGGAGAATCACTTATACCTGGGAGGCAGAGGTTGCAGTGAGCTGAGATCAAACCACTGCACTCCTGGGCAACAGAGTGACACTGTCTCAAATGAATAAGACTTCTTATTACAGCTTCAATCTTGTTTTGGATTTCTTCATGGTTTAATTTTGGAAGGTTTTTTGTGTTGAGGAACTATTTCATCTAGATTCTCCAACTTATTGGACATATAGTTGCTCATTGTAGCCACTAAGCATCTTCTGAATTTCTGGGATATCAGTTGTCTCCTTTTTAATCTCTGATTTTATTTGAGTCTTCTCCCTTTGTTTCTTAGTCTGCCTAAAGCTTTGTCAGTTTTGTTTATCATTTCAAAAAACCAACTCTTCATTTTTTGATATTTTTATTGTTTTGTTTGTTTCCATTTTGTTTATTTCTGCTCTGATCTTTATTATTTCTTTTCTTCTACTAACTTGGAGTTTAATTTGCTCTTGATTTTCTTTTCTTTTCTTGCTGGAGTGCAGTGGAGCAGTCTCGGTTCACTGCAACCTGTGCCACCCGGGTTCAAGCCAGTCTCCTGCCTCAGCCTTCCAACTAACTGAGATTATAGGCACCTGCCGCCACACCTAGCTAATTTTTTGTATTTTTAGTAGAGACAAGGTTTCATTATGTTGGCCAGGCTGGTCTCAAACTCCTGACCTCAGGTGATTAGCCTGCTTTGACCTCCCAAAGTACTGGGATTACAAGTGTGAGCTACTGTGCCTGGCCCTTTTTTTTTTTTTTTTTTTTTTTTGAGACCAGGTCTTACTCTGTCACCCAGGTTGGATTGCGGTGGCTTGATTCTGGCTTACTGCAACCTCTGCCTCCTGGGCTCAAGCAATCTTCCCACCTCAGGCCCCTGCCGCCCGCCCCAAGTAGCTGTGACTACAGGCATATGCCACTATGTCTGGCTAATTTTTTTGTATTTTTGGTAGAGACAGGGTACTGTGTTGTCCAGGCTGGTCTCAAACTCTTGTGCTCAAGTGAGCCACCCACCTTAGCCTCCCAAAGTGCTGGAATTACGGGTGTGAGCCACTGTGCCCTGCCTGTTTTTCTAGTTCTTTAAGATATTTCATGTCCACAGAGGAGACCTAAAGAAAAAAAAGATGTTTCATTAGGTTATTTATTTGAAGTTTTTCTCCTCTTCCTCCTCTTCTTCTTCCTTCTTCCTTGTTCTTCTTCAATCTTCTTCTTCTTCCTTTGTTCTTCTTCTTTTTTAATTTGAGACAGGGTCTCACTATGTTGCCCAGGCTGGTCTTGAACTCCTACCTCAAGCGATCCTCCCACCTCAGCCTCCCCAAGTGCTAAGATTACAGGAGTGAGCCACCATGCCTGGCCTTTTTTCATATATATATATATATTTGTTTTTTAATTATACTTTAAGTTCTGGGATACATGTGCAGAATGTGCAGGTTAGTTACATAGGTATACATGTGCCATGGTGGTTTGCTGCATCTATCCCCTGTCATCTACATTAGGTATTTCTCCTAATGTTAGCCCTCCCCAATCCTCCCACCCCCTGCTATCCCTTCCCTAGTCCCCCCACCCATCAACAGGCCCCAGTGTGTGATGTTCCCTTCCCTGTATCCATGTGTTCTCATTCTTTAACACCCACTTATGAGTGAGAACATACAGTGTTTGGTTTTCTGTTCTTGTGTCAGTTTGCTGAGAATGATGGTTTCCAGCTTCATCCACGTCCCTGCAAAGGACATGAACTCATCCTTTTTTATGGCTGCATAGTATTCCATGGTGTATGTGTCCCACATTTTCTTTATCCAGTCTATCATTGATGGGTATTTGGGTTGGTTCCAAGCCTTTGCTATTGTAAACAGTACTGCAATAAACATACATGTGCATGTGTCTTTATAATTGAATGTTTTATAATCCTTTGGGTATATACCCAGTAATGGGATTGCTGGGTCAAAAATGGTATTTCTAGTTTTAGATCCTTGAGGAATTGCCACACTGTCTTCCACAATGGTTGAACTAATTTATACTCCCACCAACAGTGTAAAAGCTTTCCTGTTTCTCCACATCCTCTCCAGCATCTGTTGTCTCCTGATTTTTTAATGATCACCATTCTAACTGGCATGAGATGGTATCTCAACATGGTTTTGATTTGCATTTCTCTAATGATCAGTGATGATGAGCTTTTTTTCACATGTCTGTTGGCTATATAAATGTCTTCTTTTGAGAAGTGTCTGTTCATATCCTTCACCCACTTTTTGATGGGGTTGTTTTTTCTTGTAAATTTGTTTAAGTTTTTTGCAGATTCTGCTTATTAGCCCTCTGTCAGATGGGTAGATTTCAAAAATTTTTTCCCATTCTGTTGATTGCTGGTTCACTCTAATGATAGTTTCTTCTGCTGTGCAGAAGCTCTTAAGTTTAATTAGATCCCATTTGTTCATTTTGGCTTTTGTTGCCATTGCTTTTGGTATTTTAGTCATGAAGTCCTTGCCTATGCCTATGTCCTGAATGGTATTGCCTTGGTTTTCTTCTAGGGTTTTTATGGTGTTTTAAGTCTTTAATCCACCTGGAGTTAATTATCACTTATAAAGTTCCCTCTTAGTATTGCCTTTGCTGTAGCCCATGGATTTTGGTGTGTTGTGTTTCCATTATCATTTGTTAAAATAAAATTTTCAGTTTCCTTCTTAGTTTCTGTATTGACCCAGTGGTCATTCAGGAACATATTGTTTAATTTCCATGGTTTGTATAGTTTACAAAATTCCTGTTATTTCTTTCTTTTTTTTTTTTTTTTTTTTGAGACGGAGTTTCGCTCTTGTTACCCAGGCTGGAGTGCAATGGTGTGATCTTGGCTCACCGCAACCTCTGTCTCCTGGGTTCAAGCAATTCTCCTGCCTCAGCCTCCCGAGTGGCTGGGACTACAGGTGTGCGCCACCATGCCCAGCTAATTTTTGTATTTTTAGCAGAGATGGGGTTTCACCATGTTGACCAGGATGGTCTCGATCTCTTGACCTCGTGATCCACCTGTCTCGGCCTCCCAAAGTGCTGGGATTATAGGCGTGAGCCACCGCGCCCAGCCTTAATTTCTAATTTTATTCCATTGTGGTCAGAAAAGATGCTTGATATTCATTTTTTTGGAGTGTTTTAAGATTTGTGATCTTGCATATGGTCTTATGTATTGTGGAGAATGTGTATTTTGCAGCTGTTGGATGAAATGTTCTGTAAATATCAGGTCTATTATGCAGACTTTGTTGTTTCTTTGTTGATTTTCTTTTCTTTTTTAACATTTCACTGAACACTTTTTATTGGCCTTTTGGATAGAAATGGAAATCTATTTGCCAGGAAGATTGATCCCATCATACTTCTGCTGGAACCAGCACCTGGCCTCCTCTTTGCTGATTCTGTTTGGCCCCACACAGCCTGTCCTGTGCTTCTTGTTTGCCATGCTGAAACCTGGCCTACCCAGCACACATAGAAGTCCAGGTCGTAGATACAATGCTTGGGTCGTATTCGATACCCAGATCGTCGTGTTCCTGGATCCCAAAACCAAAGTTTCCAGTATCAGAGAAGTTGTTTTTTTTAAACTCATACTCCCGCACCTTTAGACCCTTCTCCAAGATTTATGTTGCCTTAGCCCTTCGAACTGTGCAGTGGACAGGAATCTTTTCATTTCTCCAGATGCCAAAGGATCTGACAGTGTATCTCGCTTTGGAAAATATGGGGGACGCCGGGCGCGGTGGCTCACGCCTGTAATCCCAGCACTTTGGGAGGCCGAGGCGGGTGGATCACGAGGTCAAGAGATCGAGACCATCCTGGTCAACACGGTGAAACCCCGTCTCTACTAAAAATACAAAAAATTAGCTGGGCATGGTGGCGCATGCCTGTAATCCCAGCTACTCAGGAGGCTGAGGCAGGAGAATTGCCTGAACCCAGGAGGCGGAGGTTGCGGTGAGCCGAGATCGCGCCATTGCGCTCCAGCCTGGGTAACAAGAGCGAAACTCCGTCTCAAAAAAAATAGGAAAATATGGGGGCCTGCCCTGTGCGCTGCTCCAACACTTGGCTGCTCGGGTCAGTCTGTCTCCACTCTCCACAACAGAGATGTTGAGACAGAGCTTGCGGATGCAAAGTTCCCACATGGGGTTCTCCTTTTCACCTTCATCTGCCATGGTAGAGAACATGAAGAGCTCTTTGTTGATTTTCCATCTGGAAAATTTGTTCTATGCTGTAAGTGGGGTGTTGAAGTCTCCAGCTTTTACTGAATTGGGGTCTGTCTCTTTAGCTGTACTAATATTCGCTTTATATATCTGAGTGCATATATATTTACAACTGTTATATCCTCTTGCTAAGTTGACTTTTTTTGTGTGTGTGTGACGGCGGCCGGGAAGAACTACAGGTATTCCCCGGGCGGCTGGAGGACTGAGTCGAGCCAGGACCCGACTACTCCGGGACCCGACTACTCCGGCATCCCAGCAGCCACCGCAACTTCTTTTGTTGTTGTTGTTGTTGTTGAGATGGAGTCTTGCTCTGTTGCCCAGGGTGGAGTGCAATGGCACAGTCTCAGCTCACTGCAACCTCTATCTCCCAGGTTCAAGCGATCCTCCTGCCTCAGTTCCCTCAGTAGCTAGGATTACAGGCATGTGCCACCATGCCCGGCTAATTTTTGTATTTTTAGTAGAGACAGGTTTTCACCACATTGACCAGGTTGGCCTCAAACTCCTGGCCTCAGAAGATCCACCCGCCTCGGCCTCCCAAAATGCTGGGATTACAGGCGTGAACCACCGCGCTAGGCCGCTGAATTGACTTATCGTTATTTAGTGACCTTTATCTCCTCTTACAGTTTTGTTTTTCTGGAAATCTCTTTTGTCTAATATAAGTGTAGTTACTCCTGCTCTTTTTTGGTTTTCATTGGCATGGAATATCTTTTTTTTTTTTCTTTTCAGTCTATTTGTGTCTTTATAGGTGAAGTGTGTTTCATGTAGGAAACAGATCATTGTTTTTTTAATCCATGCAGCCACTCTAGGTCTTTTTATTGAGAGTTTAGTTCATTTACATTCAATAATGTTAATATGTAAGGACTTACTCCTGCCATTTTGTTATTTGTTTTTTGGCTGTTTGTGGTCTTCTCTCCCTTCCTCTCTTCCTTCCTTCCTTCCTATCTTCCTTTTAGTGAAGGTGGTTTTCTCTGGTGGTATGATTTAACTTATTCCTTTTTATTTTTGTCTGTGTGTTTTTTTTTTGAAACAGGATCTTGCTCTGTTGTCCTGCTGGAATGTGGTGGTGTGATCGTGGCTCACTGAAGCCTTAACCTCCCAGGTTCAAGCCATTCTCTCACCTCAGCCTCCCAAGTAGCTGGGACTACAGGCGCACCGTTATCTTTTTCAATTTGAGGTTACTATGAGGCTTGTAAAATACTGTCTTATAACCCGTTATTTTAAACTGAAGACAACACTGATTGCATAAAGAAACAAGCAAAAGGAAAACTAATAAAAACTCTATAGTTTAACTTCATCCACCCCCCTTTTTAACTTTTTGTTTCTATTATATCTTATTGTACTGTCTATGTCTTGAAAAGTCATTGTAGTATTTATTTATTTATTGAGACGGAGTCTCACTCCGATGCCCAGGCTGGAGTACAATGGCACGACTTGGCTCACTGCAACTTCTACCTCTGGGTTCAAGAGATTCTCTTGCCTCAGTCTCCCGAGTAGCTGGAATTATAGGTGTGAGCCACCACACCCAGCCTATATTTGATTGGTTCATCTTTTATTTCTACTTAAGAGAAGAGTAGTTTATACACCACAATTACAATGTTATAATATTCTGTGCTTTTCTGAGTACTTACTATCATCATTGAGTTTTATACCTTCAAGTGATTTCTTCTTGCTCATTAACACTCTTTGCTTCCTGCCTGAAGAACTCCCTTTAGCATTTCTTTTAGAACAGGTCTAGTGTTGAAAAATTCCTTGGCTTTTGTTTGTCTGGGAAAGTCTTGTTTCTCCTTCATGTTAGAAGGATATTTGCCGGACATACTTAGGTAAAAGTTATTTTCCCTCAGTACGTTAAATTTTCATGCCACCTCTCCTGGCCTGTAAGGTTTCCAATGAAAAGCCTGCTGCCAGACATATTGGAGCTCCATTGTATGTTACTTGTTTCTTTTCTCTTGTGGCTTTTAGGATCCTTTCTTTATCCTTGACCTTTGGGGGTTTGGTTATTAAATGCTTTGAGGTAGTCTTATTTGGGTTAAATAAGTGTTCTATAACCTTCTTGTTGTTCTATAAACTTCTTGTACTTGAGTATCTTTCCCTAGATTTGGGAAGTTCTCTATTATAATCTATTTGAATAAACTTTCTTTATCTCCTTCTCTACCTTCTCTTTAAGGCCAATAACTCTTAGATTTACCCTTTTGGGGCTATTTTCTAGATCTTATAGGCATGCTTTATTTATTTATTTATTTTTTGACAGAGTTTTACTCTTGTTGCCCAGGCTGGAGCGTAATGGCGCAATCTCAGCTCACCGCAACCTCTGCCTGCTGGGTTCAAGCAATTCTCCTGCCTCAGCCTCCCAAGTAACTGGGATTATAGGGTACCACCACCACACTTGGCTAATTTTGTATTTTTAGTAGAGACGTGGTTTCTCCGTTATGGTCAGGCTGGTCTCGAACTCCTGACCTCAGGTGATCCACCCACCTCAGCCTCCCAAAGTGCTGGGATTACAGGTGTGAGCCACCACACCCAGCAGTTTATTCTTTTTTTGTTTTTTATTTTGTCTCCTCTGATTGTATGTTTTCAAATAGCCCATCTTCAAACTCACTAATTCTTTCGTCTGCTTTATCAGTTCTGCTATTAAGAGACTCTAATCCTTTCTTCAGTATGTCGGTTGCAGAATTCTCAACTCCAGAATTTCTGCTTGATTCTTTTTAATGATTTCAATCTGTGTTAAGTTTATCTGATAGAATTCTGATTACTTGTCTGTATTATCTTGAAGTTCTTTGAGCTTCCTTAAAACACCTATTTTGAATAATGTCTCTGAAAGACTGTATATCTCTCTGTGTTTTCAGGATTGGTCCATGGTACCTTATTTAGTTTGGTGAGGTCATGTTTTATTGGATGGTCTCGATGCTTGTGAATGTTCGTTGGTGTCTAGGCATTGAAGAGTTATGTATTTATGTAGTCTTCACAGTCTGGGTTTGTTTGTATTCATCGTTTTTGGCGAGGCTCTCCAGATATTCAAAGGGACTTGAATGTTATGATCTAAGCTATATCCGCTTTAGGGACCACCATAAGCCTAGTAACGCTATGATTCAGGCAGACTTATAGAGGTACCACCTTGGCGATCTTGGATAAGATCCAAAAGAATTATCTGAATTGCTAGACAGGGACTCTTGTTGTCTTCCCTTAATTTCTCCCAAAGAAATGGAGTCTTTCTGTCTTTGCTGAGGCTGCCTGGAGCTGGGAGTGGGTGACACAAGAACATCTTTTGATGCTTATTCACCATTTGGATTTTATTTGTTGTAAATCACTTATTCAAATCCATTGCTCATTGTCTTTCTAGTTTGTTTGCTATGGTTGTTTTTCTGTAGTCCTTCCTGGTACTTGTTCATTTGGTATACATATTTTCCATAGCATAAGGACCATTTTTTTTATTTTTTGGTAACAGATTCACACTCTGTTGCCCAGGCTGGAGTGCAATAGCTCGAGCTCAGCTCACTACAACCTCTGCCTCCCAGGTTCAAGCGATTCTCCTGCCTCAGCCTCCAGAGCAGCTGGGATTACAGGCATGCGCTACCATGCCTGGCTAATTTTTGTGTTTTTAGTAGAGACGGGGTTCCACCATGTTGGCCAGGCTGGAGTAGTACAATTTTTAAATTCTGCTTCTCTTACTTCATACTTCTATAAGTAAAAGTCATTAATTTTTAAAATACAATAAATATTTATTGAGTACATACAATATGTTGGGTACAGTGCTAGGCAGTGAGGATTCGCTGGAGAACAAGATAGTGATTCAGTGGGATGAATAATTAAACAGGTGGAATACTTTAGATAAGTGTTATGGTAAGGGAAATACAGGAGGCTAGTAGCCCTTAGGAGGGGTACTTAAACTGGAGTTGGGAATCAAGGATGTCTTTATAGTAGCGAATTGATGTCTAAATTGAATGGTAAATAGGTATGATTAATGCAAGACAGAGGTGTGTATCTGTGTATGTGTTTGTATGTGTTTGGTTGGCTCGCTGAAAGGGTTAGATGGGATAGGACCAACAGGGGAGAACAAAGCATTATAGGGCTGTGTTTACATGAAAAATGGGAAAATAGGTTGGGCACTGTGGCCCACGCCTGTAATCCTAGGACTTTGGGAGGCCGAGGTGGGCAGATCACAAGGTCAGGAGATCGAGACGATCCCTGCTAACACAGTGAAACCCTATCTCTACTAAAAATACAAACAGGCTGGGTTCAAGTGATCCTCCTGCTCTGGCCTCCCAAAGCACTGGGATTATAGGCATGGGCCACCATGCTCAGCCAGTTCATCCCTTTTTAATGCTAAGTAATATATTCCATTGTAGGCACATACCACAATTTATTAATTCACCAGTTGATGGACATTAGGATTGTTTCTAGTTTGGTGCTATTTATTAATAAAGCTGCTGTGAACATTTACGTAACAGTCTTCACATGGACGCGTTTTGTTGTTGTTGTTGTTGTTGTTTTTTGAGACAGAATCTCCTCTGTCACCAGGCTGGAGTGCAGTGGCAGAATCTTGGCTCACTGCAACATCTACCTCCCAGGTTCAAGTGATTCTCCTGCCTGTGCCTCCCTAGTAGCTGGGATTACAGTCCTTGCCAGCATGCCCAGCTAAGTTTTGTATTTTGCGTACCCAGCAACAGTGTCTTTCAAAAAGCAGAAGTTTAGGCTGGGTGCAGTGGCTCACCCCTGTAATCCCAGCTACCCCGGTGGCTAAGGCAGAAAAATCACTTGAAGGTTGCACTTTGGGAGGCCGAGGCGGGCAGATTGCCTGAGGTCAGGAGTTCCAGACCAACCTGGCCAATATGGTGAAACCCTGTTTCTACCAAAAATACAAAAAATTGCCGGGCGCAGTGGCTCACGCCTATAATCCCAGCACTTGGGGAGGCCAAGGCAGGCGGATCACAGGGTCAGGAGATCGAGACCATCTGGCTAACAAGGTATAACCCTGTCTCTGCTAAAAATAAATAAATTTAAAAAAGCACACACCTGTAATCCCAGCTACTCGGGATTCTGAGGCAGGAGAATCGCTTGAACCCAGGGGGTGGAGGTTGCAGTGAGCCAAGCTCATGCCACTGCCCTCCAGCCTGAGCAACAGAGTGAGACTCCGTCTAAAAAAAAAAAAAAAGCAGTTTAAAATTTTCAAGTACAACTCACTTTTTTTTTATGACTTGTGCTTTTTGCATCCTATCTTATTTTATTTTATTTATTTGATTTTATTTTAAGACATGGTTTTATCCTGTTGCCCAGGCTGGAGTGCAGTGGTATGATATGGGTCACTGCAATCTTTACTACCCAGGCTCAAGCTATCCTTCCACCTGAGCCCCTCAAGTAGCTGGGACTCCTGGTGTACACAATCACGCCCAGCTAATTTTTGTATTTTTTGTAGAGCCTCCCAAAGTGCTGGGATTACAGCATCCTACCTAGGAAGTCCCAGATACTCAGGAGGCTGAGGCAGGAGAATTGCTTGAACCCAGGAGGTGCAGGTGCAGTGAGCCAAGACTGAACTACTGCACTCCAGCCTGGGTGACAGAGCAAGATTCCATCTTAAAAAAAAAAAAAAAAAAAAAAAAAAAAAAAAAAAAAAAAAAAAAAAAGAAAAGAAAAGAAAAGTTAAATAAATATATTTGTGTGGGTCCATTTTCAGAAATTCTGTTCTATTCCATTTTACTCTATGGTAATCGTTTTAATAAAATAATTTAACATACTGTTTTTCTTTAGAGAAGAAAAAAAGTAAGAAAACAGTTATTTACTTTGGTGAAAATAGCACTGAAATTATTCTTAGGTATTATGAAAAAAGGCTAAATCTTTTTTTTTTTTTTTTTTTGAGATGGGGTCTCACTCTGTCGCCAAGGCTGGAGTGCAATGGCTTGGTCTTGGCTCACTGCAACCTCCGCCTCCCGGGTTCAAGTGATTTTTCTGCCTTAGCCTCCGGGGTAGCTGGGATTACAGGTATGTGCCACCATGCCTGGCTAATTTTTGTATTTTTTAGTAGAGATGGGGTTTCACCATGGTCTCGAACTCCTGACCTCAGGTGATTTGCCTGCCTCTGCTTCCCAAAGTGCTCAGGTTACAGGCTAGAGCCACAGCACCCAGCCAGGCTGAATGTTATACGTGTGAACAATTTGCATTCTTCCCAAATATCTCTTACTCTAACTGGGAATATATGTGTATCTTAAAGGTATTTCCTGTAACTAATTTCCAGGGTAATAAGTTATCATTGTATTAAACATGTATTTTTTGTGCATAGGAAATAATTAGGCGTTCTTGGCTTGTAGCTTCATTGTTCTCCAAATAAAAAAGGGAGTAAAATAAACTCATCATGTGGAAATCTTTAAAATAACCTAAACCAGGTCCTATTAAAGAATAATGAAAAAAAATAGAAAATTTCAAAGGCTAAATCAAAATAAATTCTGTTCTTTGGAAACAACAGCCACTTAAATACCACAAATCAAGGAAGGGGATTTCCTGACTTCTGCTTCCAAGCAATTCCAATAAATAAAGGAGGAAGTGATTTTCCTTTTTAAAAAACTTACTGTTGGCAGGATTAGTGTACTTCCTTTCACTCTGAGGATGTTAAACACATGTACACTAATATTCGTGTACTTCATAAACCTTTGGGATTTTGTCAGATTCTAAGTAAAATGCAGATTTTTAATTTTTATTTCTATTTATTTTATTTATATATTTATTTTTGAGACAGTGTTTCACTCTCGTTGCCCGGGCTGGAGTGCAGTGGCACAATCTTGGCTCACTGCAACCTCAACCTATTGGGTTCAAGTGATTCTCCTGCCTCAGCCTCCCAAGTAGCTGGAGGCATGCGCCACCACACCCTGCTAATTTTGTATTTTTAGTAGAGACAGGGTTTCACCTTGTTGGTCAGGCTGGTCTCGAACTCCTGGCCTCAAGTAATCCACCCACCTCGGCCTCCCAAAGTGCTGGGATTACAGATGTGAGCCACAGCACCTAGCTTAATTAATTAATTAATTAATTAATTTTTTGAGATGGAGTCTCACTCTGTCAACCAGGCTGGAGTGTAGTGGCATGATCTTGGCTCACTGCAACCTCTGCCTACTGTGTGCAAGCAGTTCTCTGCCTCAGCCTCCCAAGTAGCTGGGATTACCACCACTATGCCCGGCTGATTTGTGTATTTTTAGTAGAGACAGGGTTTCATAATCTTGGCCAGGCTGGTCTGGAACTCTTGACCTCAGGTAATTCACTCGCCTTGGCCTCCCAAAGTGCTGGGATTATAGGCGTGAGCCCCTGGGCCTGGCCTATTTTTATTTTTTATTTGTTGAGATGGAGTCTCACTGTCACCCAGGCTGGAGTGCAATGGCTCAGTCTCAGCTCACCACAACCTCTGCCTCAGGTTCAGGTGATTCTCCTGTCTCAGCCTCCTGAGTAGCTGGGATTACAGCCATGCACCACCATGCCTGGCTAATTTTTGTATGTTTAGTAGAGACAGGATTTCACATGTTGGCCAGGCTAGTCTCGAACTCCAGCCTCAAGTGATCCACTGGCCTTATCCTCTCAAAGTGCTGGGATTATAGGCGCGAGCCATGGTGCCAAGCTCAGAATGTTAAATTGTTTCAGTAAAAAGTCATTCTGGGCTGGGCGTGGTGGTTCACGCCTGTAATCCTGGCACTTTGGGAGGCCGAGGTGGGTGGATCACCTGAGGTCAGGAGTTCAAGACCAGCCCGGCCATCATGGTGAAACCCCATCTTTAAAATAAAATTTAAAAAAAGTCATTCTGTTATGGAAATGTTACAGATGCATTACTAAAAAGGAGAGAAACATCAAGGCATCAACACTTACTGTCAGGGATCTCTTATCCTGGTGGAATAAACATAAGCTTTGGAGTCAGAATAAATTTGCATTCTCTTTGACTTATTATGAGTCAGGGGGCAAGGTTCTTAGCTTCTCTAAGCCTCAGCTTCTTCCTTTGCAATAATAACACTTAACTGACAGTGTTATGAAGATTAAATTAAAAGACATCTAGTATTCTGCTTGGCCTAGAGTAAACACTTGGTAAATACTTTCTCACTTCTCCCAGACTGAGAAGTTTTCTGGAGGTAAATTGCATAGCCCACAGCAGAAGTTAATGTTTTGGTTCTTCCTCATTCTTTTTTAGTAACAGAATGTTAGAAGTTTGGAAAGTACTGGAGGACAGGAGAACACCTGAGATCAGGGATCAGACTCTAGGATAAGAAACTAGTTCAGCAGGAAGTGTGCACTGTCAGCCCCTTAAGGATCATATGCTCAAGGTGTCCAATCCCATTGCACATGTTTAATACCTCAAATGTCACTTGATGGTAGAAGACTCTCTAGGGAACTCTTTGAGAACAGTACCCAGCTGTAGTGGAAGGCTCACCTGAGAGCACCTTTTAGTCTTTCTCTATCCTTCTTTGTCCTCAATGTAATTTAATTATGTCCTTTCTTGCTGCAGCCTTTAAATTCAGACCCTTGTTATTAGTGTCTGTCACCTTAAATTACCAGATTTGGGCTCTCTTCACCTCCTCCCATCTTTATCCTGCGAAAGAGATAGTGGTACTGCCTAATTTGTTTCTGGTTGTTCCTCCCATCTCCCCAACACACCTGATGTTTAACAATTTTATTCCAAAAAGCAGAAAAAAAAATTTCCCAATGCCCTGCCTATTTATTTGGGAACTCTCCACATCCATATTAGCAAAAAACAGATTCTCAGTTATGTGTGCAAATATCTTAATGTACTTTAGGGATCATGCAGACTAATTGTGAATTTCTGTTTTCAGAATATTGGCCAAAACATGAAATAGTCTCAATTGGACTGGTCATACTAATTTATATTTATATCTGTATCACTATTCACATTTTATTGAAGAACAAAATGAAGATTAGACTTTCTATATACTGTTTATGTACTATATACTATATACTACTTAATGCCCTGAGAATGTAAAAAGTATAATATTAGGACTTTATACCTAAGTTTCAAGGAAGGCAAAGTAGTGTTAGAACTTAAAGTTCCTAATTCTGCTTTTTTGCATGTACAAAAATTTTGTCCTATAGTGCATTGGAGCTATCTCAAGCATAAAAATGGACAGAACTCCTTCTCTGATTCTATGTATATAAAATATATTCATATGTATGTATGTACATCCACCTTACACTGTAACACCTAACAGTATTTCATTGGCCAAGTGTGGTGGCTCAAGCCTGTAATCCCAGCACTTTGGGAGGCCAAGGTGGGTGGATCACTTGAGGTCAGAAATTCGAGACCAGCCTGGCCAACATGGTGAAACCCCATCTCTACTAAAAGTACAAAAATAGGCTGGGCGCGGTGGCTCAAGCCTGTAATCCCAGCACTTTGGGAGGCCGAGGCGGGTGGATCACGAGGTCAAGAGATCGAGACCATCCTGGTCAACATGGTGAAACCCCGTCTCTACTAAAACTACAAAAAATTAGCTGGGCATGGTGGTGCGTGCCTGTAATCCCAGCTACTCAGGAAGCTGAGGCAGGAGAATTGCCTGAACCCAGGAGGCGGAGGTTGCGGTGAGCCGAGATCGCGCCATTGCACTCCAGCCTGGGTAACAAGAGCGAAACTCCGTCTCAAAAAAAAAAAAAAAAAAAAAAGTACAAAAATTAGCTGGGCATGGTGGCGTGGGCCTGTAATCCCTGCTACTCTGGAGGCTGAGGCAGAAGAATCCCTAGATCCCAGGAGGTGGAGGTTCCAGTGAGCTGAGATCACACCAGTGCACTCCAGCCTAGATGACAGAGTGAGACTCTGTCTCAAAAAAAAAAAATCAACATACAAGATCAGATACATTTCTTCAGCCACAAATGGTGAGAAAACTTAATTTTAAATGTCATTTAAAATAACATTAAGGCCAGGTGCAGTGTCTCACAATTATAATCCTAGCACTTTGGGAGGCTTCAGGTGGGCAGATCACTTGAGACCAGGAGTTCAAGACCAGCCTGGCCAACATGGTGAAACGTGGTCTCTACTAAAAATACAAAAAATTAGCCAGGAGTAGAGGTGGGTGCATGTAATTCTAGCTACTTGGGAGGCTGAGGCGGGAGGATTGCTTGAACCTGGGAGGCCGAGGTTGCAGTGAGCTGAGATCGTGCCACTGCACTCCAGCCTGGTAACACAGCAAGACTCCATCTCAAAAAAAAAAAAAAAAAAGGGTGTTGAGAAAATTGGCTATTTGTATGGAAAAATAGGAAATACCATTTCTATCTTACATCAAAATAAATTCCTGATATAGGCCAGGCGTGGTGGCTTACACCTGTAATCCCAGCACTTTGGGAGGCCAAGGCAGGCAGATCACTTGAGGTCAGGAGTTTGAAACTAGACTGGCCAACATGGTGAAACCTCGTCTCTACTGAAAATACAAAAACACAATTAACCAGGCATGGTGGCTGCTGCCTGTAATCCCAGCTACTTGGAAGGCTGAGGCAGGAGAACTGCTTGAACCCAGGAGATGGAGGTTGCAGTGAGCCAAGATTGCACCACTATACTCCAGCCTGGGTGACAGAGCAAGACTGTATTAAAAAAAAAAAAAAAAAAAAATCCTGATATAGTGAAGTCCTAATAAACACAGCACCACAAAGCAGTATTTAGAAGGATTTGAAGGTTAAAAAAAAGAAAATTATTTTTAAGAGACAGGGCCTTGCTGTGTTCCCCAGGCTGGAATATAGTGATTGTTCATATGCACAATTATAGCTCACTGCAACCTCAAACTCCTGGGCTCAAGCGATCCGCCTGCCTCAGCCTCCTGAGTAGCTGGGACTACAGGCATGTGCTGCTGTGCTCAGCTTCAAATATTAAATGAAAGATTTCTAATGCAAATTCCTCATTCTTTTTCTTTCTCTTTTAACTGCCCATAAAATAGCTGAATGCACTAGTACAAGGGTCAGCAAATTATTTCTGTAAAGGACCAGTTATTAAGTATTTTAGACTCTTATGGCCACATATAGTGTCTATACGCCCCCTACTCCTCCTTTCTTTTTCTACTCTTATACCTTTTCTTTTTGCTTTATAATCCTTTAAAAATATAAAAACTATTTTAGCTTTTGGGCCACACAAAATAGGTCATGGGCCAGATTCGCTCACAAGCTACAGGTTGCCAACCCCTGCACTAGAACATATGCTGTGAGCTCTGTAGATTTTGTTGAAATGAGCTCAGCCAACATTAAATCATTAATTGCTTAATGTAACCTGAGAGTGCAGATTAAATATTACTGTTGCCATTTTAGAAATTGGAAAATTGAAAAAAGAGAAGCTAGATGACTTACCTAAGACTATACTCTGTAGTAGACAACAGACTTGTTACTCTTTTATGTATATATATGGGCCAATTTAAAACACGTGTGTGTGTGTGTGTGTGTGTGTGTGTGTGTGTGTATACACACACGGACCAATTTAAAACACAAATGACAAAAAAAATCAACATACAAGATCAAATACATTTCTTCAGCCACAAATGGCAAGAAAATTTAATTATGAATTAATTATAAATATATATATATAATGTTAATTATAAATGTTATATATAAATATATATATGGGCCAATTATATATATATATATATATATATAATTTTTTTTTTTTTTTTTTTAAAGATGAGACCTTGCTCTGTCGCCCAGGCTGGAGTGCTATGGCACAATCATGCCCCACTGCAGCCTCAACCTGCCGGGCTCAAGCAATCCTCCCCGTTCAGATGCCCAAGTAGCTGGGACTACAGGCATGTACCACCATGCTTCAAAATATTCTATCTTGGTAAAGAAACTGGGAAAAGTAGAGTGAAAATAACTAAAAGTTTTAGTTATTGTAGTTGTCAAAAAAATTGTTAACATTTTCCAGATCCTAACATTAAAAGAACACCGAAGAATTAGGTCCATTGGATAAGAGGATTGTGTGGAACACTGACCATTTTAAAGAATTTTGACAGTCAGGTGCAGTGGCTCACACCTGTAATCCCAGCACTTTGGGAGTCCAAGGCAGGCAGATCACCTGAGGTCAGAAGTTCGAGACCAGCCAGGCCAACATGGTGGAACTCCATCTCTACTAAAAATACAAAAATTAGCCAGGCGTGGTGGCGGGTGCCTGTAATTCCAGCTGCTCAGGAGGCTAAGGCAGGAGAATCACCTGAACCCAGGAGGTGGAGGTTGTAGTGAGCCAAGATTAAGCCATTGCACTCCAGCCTGGGCAACAAGAGTGAAACTTCATCTCAAAAATTTAAAAAAATAAAAAAGAATGTTGGAGTGAATATGTACAATGCCTTCCCAAGGAGTGAGAAAAGGTCAGCAATTTCATCCAGGCCACATCCTTTTGGGAACTGACCTCATCTGCAAAGCAAATTGTTTATTTCAGTCGTTTTAAATGTGATGGAATTCCATGATAAATGAACTCTGGCAGTTGGTTCTGAAAGAGTCATCCATAGATTCTTTACTCTGAAAAGAGTCCCAGATGTGTTCGGTTTCTCTCCTTTCATTGGGATTTTTTTCATTGGATTTATTAGGGAAGTATAGTATTGTGTTTTAGGGTTGCTTGATTTGTTTTGTGTTTATAACTACTAGACAATATCAGGAGCCACTAAACCTGGGTTGTTTTTTTTTTATAGCCAGTGAATAGAATTAGAACCAAGGCTGGACACGGTGGCTTATACCTGTAATCCCAGCACATTCGGAGGCTGAGGCAGGCAGATTGCTTGAATCCAGGAGTTTGAGACCCACCTGGGCATGTGGCAAAACCCCCAAGTCTACAAAACATGCAAAAAGTAGCCAGGCATGATGGCACATGCCTGTAGTCCCAGCTACTTGGGAAGCTGAGGCAAGAGGATTGTTTGAGACTAGAATATGGAGGTTGCAGTGAGCTGAGATTGCCTCATTGCACCCTGGCCTGGATGACAAAGTGAGACCCTGTCACAAAAAAAGAAAAGGAATTAAAATTACGAACTCTAATTAGTTCGTTTACATAGCAGAATTGGAAGCCAGGGCTTTAGTTTTAGCACTCTTGCAATTGTAAATCACTACTTGAAATAAAGGCTGACCATATTTTTAAAATATTTATTTCTGTTAGGCAGTTTACTTATCATTTTTTTTTTAATTTTGAGACAGAGCCTTGCTCTGTTACCCAGGCTGGAGTGAAATGGTACAGTCTCGGCTCACTGCAGCCTCTGTCTCCCACATTCAAGCAATTCTACCTCAGCTTCCTCAGTAGCTGGGATTACAGGCTATAGGCGTGCATTACCACACAGAGTAATTTTTATATTTTTAGTAGAGACAAGGTTTCACAGTGTTGGCCAGGCTGGTCTCAAACTCCTGACCTCAAGTGATCCACCTGCCTCGGCCTCCTAAAATGTTGGGATTACCGGTGTGCGTCTCTGTGCCTGCCCAGACAGTTCACTTATTGAGCAGCTAAAGTAGATAAAAGAAGAAAAGACACCATCTTCTATAAGTAGTTTTCATCCTAGTCAGAGGTAATCACCACACTCTAGCCTGAGCAACAGAATGAGACCCTGACTTAAAAAAAACAAAAATTGGCTGGGTGAGGTGGCTCATGCCTGTAATCCCAACACGGCAGGAGGCCAAAGCAATTAGATCACCTGAAGTCAGGAGTTCAAGACCACCCTGGCCAACATGATGAAACCCCATCTCTACTAAAAATATAAAAATTAGCCGGGTGTAATGGTACATGCCTGTAATCCCAGCTCTGAGATCATGCCACTGCACTCCAGCCTGGGCAACAGAGTGAGACTTCATCTTCAAAAAAAAAAAAAAAAAATTAGTCAGGCATGGTGGCATGAACCTGTGGTCCAGCTTCTTGGGAAGCTGAGGTAGGAGAATCGCTTCAGCCTGGAAAGTTGAGGTGGCAGTGGGCCATGATTGTGCCACTGCACTATAACCTGGGTGACAGAGCGAGACCCTGTCTTAAAAAAAATAAAGGACTTAAGAATAATAATTTTCTAGGATATATCTTAGAGTTGACCTATGTAGGTTTATTTAATTTGGTACATGGTTTGCTCTTCCAATATGTAGATTCATGTCTTCTCCCACCTCCACCTAAAGTATTAATTGAATTACAGTTGTAAATATTAATTCTATTCCATTACTTTTGTTTTCTTCTTCATGGCATTCAGAAATATGTATGCTGGATCTGGTTTGATTACTTTATCACTTTGTTTTTAATCTTTTTAATCTCTTTAATTTTTCTTGGCCTTTCTTGTTCCCAACCTCTATATCTCAAATTATATATTTGGTCCTTACTGTTCTTTTTTTTTGTTTTAGGTCACATTCTTTGGGACACAGACTCTAAGAGATGTGTATGTATGAATATTGGCGAGTACCCTTGGGATCGGCAGTTGTGACAAAGTGAGAGGATTGGACAGAGGAGCTGCTGAACTATAATCGGTGATGTGCTAATAAATAGTTAACGACTGACTGTTGAGAGGGGAAAGTTTTGATTTGTAACATTTGGCAATTTCCAGTGTGTAAATATTTCCTTTTTTCTTTTTCTCTTTTTTGAGATGGAGTTTGATTCTTTTGCCTAGGCTACAGTGAAGTGGTGTGATCTCAGCCCACTGCAACCTCTACCCCCTAGATTTAAGCAATTCTCCTGCCTCGGCCTCTTGAGTAGCTGGGATTACAAGTGCCCACCACCATGCCCAGCTAATTTTTTTTTTGTGACAGGGCCTTGCTCTGTCGCCCAGGCTGGAGTGCAATGATGAGACCTCTGCTCACCGCAATCTCTGCCTCCTGGGTTCAAGTGATTCTCCTGCCCCAGCCTCTCAAGTAGTTGAGATTACAGGCGCCTGCCACCACACTCAGCTAATGTTTGTATTTTTAGTAGAGACAGGGTTTCACCATATTGGCCAGGCTGGTCTCGAACTCCTGACCTCGTGATCCACCCACCTCGGCCTCCCAAAGTGCTGGGAATACAGGTGTGAGCCACCACACCCGGCCAGTGTGTACATATTTCTATCGTGGTTAACTGAAAGTTAACAACATGATGTTACTGAACATGGAGCTGGAAAGAAATGCTTAGTAGCTAATCCCAGCACTTTGGGAGGCTAAGACAGATGGATCAGCTGTGCTCAGGGGTTTCAGACCAGCCTGAGCAACATGTCAAGACCCTCTCTCTACAGAAAATTAAAACATTTGGCCTGGTGTGGTGGCTCACCCCTGTAATCCCAGCACTTGGGGAGGCCAAGGCAGGCAGATCACCTGAGGCCAGGGGTTCAAGACCAGCTTGGCCAACATGCTGAAACCCCATCTCTACTAAAAATAAATAAATTAGCCGGGTGTGATGGTGCATGCCTGTGATCCCAGCTACTCGGGAGGGAGGCTGAGGCAGGAGAATCACTTGAACCTGGGAGGCAGAGGTTGCAGTGAGCCAAGGTCGTGTCACTGCACTCCAGCTGGGCATCAGAGTGAGATTCCATCTCAAAAAATAAGTAAATAAAATTTTAAAAGTAAAATAAAATAATTAGCCAGGCATGGTAGTGCCTGCCTGTAGTCCCAGCTACTCAGGAGCCTGAGGTGGGAGGATCACTTGAGCCTGGGAGGAGGGGATTGCAGTGAGCCATGATTGTGCCGCTACACTCCATCCTGGGCAACAAAGCAGGAACTCATCTCAAAAAGAAAAAAAATTTATAATAGCATCCGTTCAGATACATAATAGACAATCTCTAAAGAATAGATAATAGTATAGTAAAATTAGAAAGTAATGAGTGTTAAGTGTTTATTACGTTGGTTTTGAATATAATTTATTTAGTTTTAAGTATATATAATTTAGGTTTTAATAATGGCTGTGTTTAACAACCTGCTTACAAAATTCCTAAAAATGTACAGTTGGCTCTCACAGGCCAGTAGGAGCCAGTTCCAGCACACCACTGGCCATGATGCAGTTGCAACAAAGGTCTCAGCCAATCCCATGGGGGAGCTTTCAAGTCAGAATGGCCCTTCAGAGTTGTCTCACCCCAAGGCAAGGGCCTTGGTATGGACCTGTCACTACAGGAAGGTGGATCTTCAGGAGAGGGTGTTGTCTTGGGTGAAGGGGTTCTCTTTGAGTCCCAGAGAAGGATTCAGCCACTACTTCCAGCAACTTGAAGTGTGAGTGCTCCAGTCCTGAAGTGGGTATTTAGGGAACATACCATAGCATCCACTGTACTTATGAATCCTGTAGTTTAGTCTTGGTTCTAAAAAAAATACTATGCTTTGGGATAGTATTTTTTTCCAGTATGGTTTCATCTGTCAAAACTTGCGATTCTTGTTGCTGTGGGGTTTCTTTTCTTATAGTAACTTTGTATGGATACTGAATTTTTGTTTGTTTGTTTGTTTTGAGACAGAATCTTGCTCTGTCACCCAGGCTGGAATACAGTGGTGTAATCTCGGCTCACTGCAACCTCTGCCTCCCATGTTCAAGCGACTCTCCTGCCTTAGCCCCCTGAGTAGCTAGAATTTCAGGTGTGCACCGCCACATCAGACTAATTTCTTTTGTATTTTTAGTAGAGATGGGGTTTTGCCGTGTTGGCCAGGCTGGTCTTGAACTCCTGACCTCAGGTGAAACCCGCCTCAGCCTCCCAAAGTGCTGGGATTACAGATGTGTTGCCACCATGCCTGGCCAGGATACTGAATTTTGGTTGTGATTGTTATTCAGGTTTGAGCTTGTTTGTTTGATTATTTATTTATTTATTTTTGAGACAGAGTCTTGCTCTGTTGCCCAGGCTGGAGTGCAGTGGCAGCAATCTCGGCTCACTGCAAACTCCATCTCTCAGGTTCATGCGATTCTCCTGCCTAAGCCTCCCAAGTAGCTGGTATTACAGGCACCCAGAACTACACCTGGCTAATTTTGTATTTTTAGTAGAGACAGGGTTTTACCATGTTGGCCAGGCTGGGCTGGAACTCCTGGCCTCAAGTGATCTTCCTGCCTTGGCCTTCCAAAGTGCTAGGATTACAGGTGTGAGCCACGATGCCTGGCCTCATTTTTAGTATATTGGGTTTTTCTGGATCAGCTTTTAACAGATGGCTTTTTTGGAGAGAACGGTTTGAGGGTCTTTCCTGGTTTTTCAGCTCAAGAGCTCCCTCTCCTGTTGTTACAGTTTTCTTAATTATAGTGTGCCTTTCTTGTAGTCAAACTTCCTCTGATTTTCCTAGTGTTTTTTTTCAGTGGGATACTTATTACCAGGAACAATTAGTTTATTTTCCAAAGTGTCTCTTTATCCCCAAAGACACACTTTCTCAAGACTGCCACCATCATTCCTCTGAATTCTCCAAGGCCTTCTGACTTCTGTTGCCAGTGCTGATATGCCAGGCTTCAGACCAGTTCTCGGCTGTTCCCACTAAAGTTTGGGCACCTTCTTTCTGGGAGTGAATGCTTGTTGATGTTATCAGGTTCCATTAATGTCTAAGACCCTCTATATTTCCTACTCTTTCAAGCAGCTTCAGTGACGTCTACACTCTTGTGGGGGTTCTGGCAGGTCTCCAGGGTATTTTTTCCAACTTGTATATAAATTGGGTATTGTAGCATTTTTCTGTTGTAGGAAGTTTTATTTGATGTTCTTTTTGCTCTGTGTAGTTTTTAGAAAGAGATTGGGGAGAGTCACAGGAACCCAGAAGGTATATTTCTTTTTTTTTTTTTTTTTTTTTTGAGACTGAGTCTCATTCTGTTGCCTAGGCTGAGTTCAGTGGCCCAATTTTGGTTCACTACAGCCTCCCCCTCCCAGATTCAAGTGATTCTCCTACCTCATCCCCCTGAGTAGCTGGAATTACAGGTGTGCACCACCACACCCAGCTAATTTTGTGTTTTTAGTAGAACAGGTTTTTGTCATGTTGGCCAGGCTGGTCTTGAACTCCTGACCTCAGATGATCTGCCCATCTCAGCTTCCCAAAGGGCTGGGATTACAGATGTGAGTCACCATGCCTGTTCTTTCTTTTTAATATGTATAAATAATGGAGTCTCACTCTGTCACCCAGACTGGAGTGCAGTACAGTGATCTTGGTTCATTGCAGCCTCCCTGTCCCAGGTTCAAGCAGTTCTTCTGCCCCAGCTTCCTGAGTAGTTGGGACTGCCCTCACGCACCACCATGCCCAGCTAATGTTTGTATTTTTAGTAGAAACAGGGTTTTACCACATTGGCCATCCTGGTCTCAAAATCCTGACCTCAAGTGATCTGCCTGCCTTGGCCTCCCAAAGTGCTGGGATTACAGACATGAGTCACCATACCACCATGCCTGGCTTTTTTTTTTTTCTAGACAAAGCCTTGCTCTGTCACCCAGGCTGGAGTGCATTGGCACAATCACAACTGACCGCAATCCCCTTTTCCCAGTCTCAAGTGATCCTTTCACCTCTGGCTCCTGAGTAGCTGGGATTTGAGGTGAGCACCACCACATCTGGTTTATTTTTTTATTTTTTTGTAGAGACAGGATCTTGCCATGTTATCCATACTGGTCTTGAACTCTTGGACTCAAGCAGCCTCCCAAAATACTGGGATTACAGACGTGAAACACCACACCCAGACTGTTTTCCTTTAACATTTGTGTTTATATCTGTGCTCAATATATACACCTAGTTTGTTGCTTTTGGTTGTTACGTTTTTTTTCACAGTTTGCATCTACCTATTTTAGGTACCCATTCCTGTGGTTAAAACACTTGGGCTGGGCCAGGCACCGTGATTCACACCTGTAATCCCAGCACTTTGGGAGGCTGAGATGGGTGGATCACTTGAGCCCAGGAGTTTGAGATCAGCCTGGGCAACATGGTGAAATACCATCTCCACAAAAAATGAAAAAAATTAGCCTGGTGTGCTGGTGCATGCTTGTAGTCCCAGCTGTTTAAGAGGCTAAGGTGGGAGGATCACCAGGAGGTCAAGGCTGCAGTGAGCCAAAATTGTGCTACTGCACTGTAGCCTGGGAGACAGAGCGAGACCCTGTTTCAAAAACAAACAAACGAACAACACATGGGTTGCTTTCACCTTCCTGCTATCATTGGGAGAGCTGGATAAACACTTGTATGTGTTATTGTGGTAAGCCACATGACAATTTTTCTAGGACATATACCCAGGAGATGGGATCTCGAGGTGACAGAGCTTGCCTGCGCGCGTGCGCACATACACAGACACAAACACACACACACACACACAGTCTCTTAACTTTACCAAGCACATCCAGAGTATTCCCCAGAACAATTAAGACAGTTTACAGTTTCCTCTGCTGTGTACAACAGGTCAGTCTCCTCCCAAATTCATGCTAAGATTTGATATTAACCACCTCTTAAATTTGCCATGCTGGTGAATAATTCATTAACTTTCAGTCTTAAATTTTGTATTTTGATACCTTGTTTAAGAAACCTTTCCTCATGCTAAGTCACAAAGATATTCTACTTTTTTTTTCCTTACCCACTTCCTTACTGGAGTGCAATGGCAAGATCTTGGCTCACTGGAACCTCCACCTCCCAGGTTCAAGCGATTCTCCTGCCTCAGCCTCCTGAGTAGGTGGGATTATAGGTGCCCACCACCATGCCAAGCTAATTTTTTGTATTTTTAGAAGAGACGGGGTTTCCTCATGTTGGCCAGGCTGGTCTTGAACTCCTGACCTCAGGCGATCCACCTATCTTGGCCTCCCAAAGTGCTGGGATTACAGGCATGAGCCACCGCTCCTAGCCTCTGTGTTTTTGTTGTTGTTGTTGTTGTTTTAATTTTCTTTTTATTTTTTTTAAAAGACGGGGTTTCACCATGTTGGTCAGGCTGGTCTTGAACTCCCGACCTCAGGTGATCTGCCCACCTCTACCTCCCAGAGTGCTAGGATTACAGGCGTGGGCCACTGTACATGGCTCATAGCCTCTGTTTTTTTATATCTTAAACCCATCTGAAGTTCACCTTTAGTGTGAGGTAAGGATCTAACTTAATTTTCTTTATATCATGAACCAGTTTTATCAACGTAATTTTTCTTGTTTTGCAATGGAATCACGCTTTATCACCTGGGCTGGAGTAAAATGGCCCAATCTTGGCTCACTGCAACCTCCACCTCCCGGATTCTCCTGCCTCAGCCTCTGGAGTAGCTGGGATAACAGGCATGAGCCACCACACCCAGTTAATTTTTGTATTTTTAGTGGAAACGGGGTTTCACCCTGTTGGCCAGGCTGGTCTTGAACTCCTAACCTCGGTGATCTGCCTGCTTTGGCCTCCCAAAATGCTGGGATTACAGGTCTGAGCCACTGTACCCGGCCAAGTTTTTTTTGTTTGTTTGTTTTTGTTTTTTGTATTTTTAATAGAGATGAGGTTTCACCATGTTGGCCAAGCTGGTCTCGAACTCCTGACCTTAGGCGATCAACTGGCCTTGGCCTCTCAAAGTGCTGGAATTACAGGCATGAGCCACCTCACCCAGCCTATTAACATAATTTCTAAATAATGTGCCTTTTCTTTTTAAAGATGCTGTTGCCACCTTTATGGTGCCACATTTTTCATGTCAAGTTCTATGTATCATGGATCTATCCTGAGCTTTCTATCTGTTCCACTGGTTTATTTGTCCTTGTGTCTATCTCACTGGGTTTTTAAAAATTTCTGTAGTGTGTTAGGTCTTAATAATTGTTATTATTACCCCCCCCTTTTTATTTTTTTACTTTTTGAGACAGAGTTTCACTCTTGTTGCCCAGGCTGTAGTGCAGTGGCACAATCTCAACTCACTGCAACCTCTGCCTCCTGGGTTCAAATGATTCTCTTACCTCAGCCTCCTGAGTCGCCGGGATTACAGGTGTGCACCACCACATCCAGCTAATTTTTTGTATTTTTAGTAGAGACAGGGTTTCACTAAGTTGGCCAGGCTGATCTTGAACTCCTGACCTCAGGCGATCCACCCAACTCAGCCTCCCAAAGTGCTGGGATTATAGGCATGAGCCACCGCGCAAGGCCATTATTAACCCCCTTTTAACCTCCTTTTTCAAATTTGACTTATCTTTTCATTGGCTACTTTTCCATAATCATTTTAGAAAGAGTTTGTCACATTTCTAGAAAAAGTTCCAGCTAACATTTTTAACATTTAAAAACATTTTCTGAGGCCGGGTGCAGTGGCTCTCGCCTGTAATCTCAGCATTTTGGGAGTCCAAAGCAGGTGGATCACCTGAGGTCAGGAGTTTGAGGCCAGCCTGGCCAACATGGTGAAACCCCGTCTCTATTAAAAATACAAAAATTAGCTGGGCATGGTGGAGGGCACCTGGAGGCTGAGGCAGGAGAATCACTTGAATCCGGGAGGCAGAGGTTGCAGTAAGCCAAGATTGAGCCATTGCATCCCAGCCTGGGCAACAAGAGCAAAACTCCATCTTTTTTTTTAAAAAAAAAAAAAAAAGGTGAGATGAAAATAATCAAGTTCTCCACATGTACCCCAAAACCTAAAGTGCAATAAAATAAATTAAAAAAAAAAAAAGAGAACTACTGCAGATACAACAGAAATAGAAAACAATACGAAGGTCAATTATAGACTAATACATTTAATAATAATAGATGAAGCTAGACGTGGTGGCTCACTTTGTAATCCCAACACTTTGGTAGGCTGAGACGGGTGGATCATCTGAGGTCAGGAGTTTGAGACAAGCCTGGCCAACAGGGTGAAATCCTGTCTCCACTAAAAATACAAAATTAGCTGGGCGTGGTGGCACATGCCTGTAATCCTAGCTACAAAGGAGGCTGAGGCAGGAGAATTGAAGGAGAGTATAGTGTCGCCATCTTGGCTCACTGCAACCTCCGACTCCCTGGTTCAAGGGATTCTCCTGCCTCAGTCTCCCAAGTAGCTGGTATTATAGGAATGCACCACCACGCTTGTCTAATTTTTGTATTTTCAGTACAGATGGGGTTTCACCATGTTACCCAGGCTGGTCTCGAACTCCTGACCTCAGGTGATCCACCTGCCTCCACCTCCCAAAGTGCTGGGATTACAGGCATGAGCTGTGGCCTGTAGTCCAACTTTGAATATCTTCATTTGTATTGTTCTCATCAGGGGTCTATGCCCCTTAAGGAACCTTTCTATACCTTACTCTAGGCTTTGTTCCTTTCTAAGAATGTATTTATCTAGACCTCTGGCTGAAAAGGAGGCCTAGAAAGGGAAGACAGAATGATACCTTTAGCTGCTTGTTGGTTAAGCCAAGGTTTATTTTTTATTTTTATTTTTTTCATTCTACAACCTAAGAATGTTTCTCTATGAGCCTCTTGGTTTTCCTGTGTTTTGGTTTTGCAGTAGGGCTGACAGAGAAGGCAGTGATCTACAATGGGCAATGTGACGGATAGAAGAGTCAAAACTTCTCCCATATCTATCCCTGTGGAGGTTAATACTGAGTGTCAACTTGATTGGATTAAAGGATGCAATATTGATCCTGGGTGTGTCTGTGAGGGTGTTGCCAAAGGAGATTAACATTTGAGTCAGTGGTCTGGGGAAAGCAGACCCAGCCTTAATTGGTTGGGCACAATCTAATTAGCTTCCAGTGAATATAAAGCAGGTAGAAAAATGTAAAAAGGAGAGAGATGGCCTAGCCTTCAAGCCTACACCTTTTCCCATGCTGGATGCTTCCTGCCCTTGAACATCAGACTCCAAGTTCTTCAGTTTTGGGACTGAGACTGGCTCTCCTTTCTTCTCAGCTTGCAAGACAGCCTATTGTGGGAGCTTGTGATCATGTATGTTAATACTTAACAAACTCCCCTTTATATATCCTATTAGTTCTGTCCCTCTAAGGGAGCCCTAATACAAATTTTGGTACCAGGAGTGATTCTAGAGAAATAGACTATTAAGGATGGAGTTCTTTGTCCTTTTTTCTTTTTCTTTTTTTTCCTCCAAGACAAAGTCTTGCTCTGTCACCCAGTCTGGAGTGTAGTGGCGCAATCTTAGCTCACTGCAACATCCACCTCCCGGGTTCAAGCAATTCTCCTGCCTCAGTCTCCTGAGAAGCTGGAATTACAGGCACACGCCACCATGCCTGGCTAATTTTTGTATTCCTAGTAGAGACGGGGTTTCACCACGTTGGCCAGGCTGGTGTTGAACTCTTGACCTCGTGATTCCCTTGTCTCAGCCTCCCAAAGTGCTGGGATTACAGGCATGAGCCACAGCACCCAGCCCAGATGGAGTTCTTTCATTGTTTGGGGGTTTCCGAAATTGGCTGTTTAATATGATTAGACCCCAAAATGCTAAAGACTCTATTCCAATAGTGTGGAGAACACTGATGGTCCTTGGTGTGAACTGTTTAGAGAATTATTCAAAATAAATACATTTAACACTCCTGATTCACTGCTCATGAGAGGCAAGGAGTTTAATGACTCTATACATAATACCTTTTATCATATATGGAGAGCCAAGGAACATAATGAAGCTGGTTGGTTGCTCCTAAATTCAGTGGACAAAGTCATGAAAAAAAAAATGAACTCAGGGATTCTGTCTCCCAACTTCAGAAGCAGATACTGAGCCTCAAATCTGCTAAGACTGCCCTTAATGAGAGTCTTGTCTTCTGTAAAAAAATTGTGGCAAAACAGACAGAAGCTCTTATCATGCAAGTGGCTTACCTGCAACAAAAGGTGCATGCACAAGCCTCACCAGGTGTCTACTGTTAAAGTGAAGGCATTGATTGGAAAAGAATGGGACCCTGCAACTTGGAATAGGGACGTATGGGAGGACCCTGATGAAGCTGGAGACACTGAGTTTGTAAACTCTGATGAACCTTCTTTGACAGAAGGAACAACTTCTGCATCCACGGTAGTGGCAATATCCCCTCCCTGACCCATGCTTCTATCAGGCTTTCTACCTCTGTCTGAGGAGATAAACCCTACACTGCCTGAGGCAATAATGATGACTTCCCCTGAGGCATTTGCCAGGCAAGATAATGTTGATTCTCCTCAGAAGCCACCCCCAACACCCCTGTTTGCTTCTACACTTATAACTAGACTAAAGCCCCGCCTGGCCCCTGGAGGTGAGGTTGAGGGTGTGACCCATGAGGAGGTGCACTACACTCAGAAAAAACTGTTTGAGTTCTCAAATTGATATAAACAGAAGTCTGGAGAACAGGCATGGGAATGGATATTAAGGGTATGGGATAATGGTGGAAGGAACATAAGAGTTGGATCTGGCTGAATTTATTGATTTGGGCCTACTAAGTAGGGACTCTGCTTTTAATGTTGCAGCTCAGGGAGTTTAAAAAGGTTCTAATAGTTTGTTTGCTTGGTTAGCTGAAATACGAATTAAAAGATGGCCCACTGTGATCGAGCTGGGAATACCTGATCTCCCTTGGTTTATTGTAGAGGCAGGGATCCAAAGGCTTAGGGAGATTGGGATGGTGGAATGGATTAGTCACTTTAGACCTACTCATCCCAGTTGGGAGGGTCCAGAAGATATACCCTTGACCAATGCCTTGTGATATAGATTTGTGAGGGCAGCACCTGCATTTTTGAAGAGATGTGTAATTGCTCTTCTCTGTATGTCAGGTCTAATGGTGGGAACCACAGTCACTCAACTACAAAATTTAAATACAATGGGAATAATTGAATCCCAAGGTGACAGGGGCCAAGTGGCAGCACTCAACCATCAAAGGGAAGGTGGGTGTAGCTACTGTAATGGACAGCAGAGGCAAAATGGCAATCAGAATAGTCTGACTCGTGGAGCTCTGGCATTGGCTAATTAATCAAGGTATTCCTAGAAGTGAAATTGATAGGAAGCCTACTGCATTCCTGCTTAATTTATACAAACAGAAAACTTCTGATTGAATGAACAATGAACTAATTTGAATTATAAAAACAGAATCACAGCCTTTCAGTCAATTTCCAGACTTGAGCCAGTTTACAGACCCAGAACCCTTTGAATGAAGGGGCGGCCAGGTCCCCTTGAGGAAGGACCCCACTACATTGCCGACAATTTATGCAGTGAATCTTTCTCCCAACCTTCCTGAAGGAGGCTTCTGGCTTTTCACCAGGGTAACTGTGCTTTGGGGAAAGGGAAATGATCAGACATTTTGAGGACTGCTGGACACTGGCTCTGAGCTGACATTGATTCCAGGGGACCCAAAATGTCATTTTGGTCCTCCAGTTAAAGTAGGGGTTTATGGAGGTCAGGTAATTAATGGAGTTATAGCTCAGGTCCAACTTACAGTGGGTCCCCAGACTCATCCTGTGGTCATTTCCCCAGTGTCAGAATACATAATTGTCATAAGCATACTTAGCAGATGGCAAAACTCCCACATTGGCTCCTTGACTGGTAAGGTGAGGGCTACTATGGTGGAAAAGGCCAAATGGAAGCCATTAGAGCTGCCTCTACCTAGGAAAATAGTAAATCAAAAACAATATTGCATTCCTGGAGGGATTGTGGAGATTAGTGCCACCATCAAGGACTTGAAAGACACAGGGGTGGTGATTCCCACCACATCCCCATACAACTCTCCCATTTGGCCTGTGCAGAAAACAGATGGATCATGGAGAGTGACAGTTGATTATCATAAGCTTAACCAAGCAGTGACTCCAGTTGCAGCTGCTGTACCAGATGTGGTTTCATTGCTTGAGCAAATTAACACATCTCCTGATACGTGGTATGCAGCCATTGACTTAGCAAATGCCTTTTTCTCCATTCCTGTCCATAAAGCCCACCAGAAGCAATTTGCCTTCAGCTGGCAAGGCTGACAATATACCTTTACTGTCCAACCTCAGGGGTACATGAACTCTCTGGCTTTGTGTCATAATCTTACTTGGAGAGAGCTTGATCAGTTTTCACTTCTACAGAATGACATGATGGTCCATTACATTGATGACATTATGCTGATTGGATCTAGTGAGCAAGAAGTAGCAAACAAACTGGACTTATTGGTGAGACATTTTCATGCCAGAGGATAGGAAATAAATCTGACTGAAATTCAGGGACCTTCTACCTCAGTAAAATTTCTAGGGGTCCAGTGGTGTGGGACCTGTTGAGATGGTCCTTTTTTTTTTTTTTTTTTTTTTTTTTGAGTGGCTGAAAAGTTTACTTTTGAGTTTTAAACTGCACTTTGAAAACTATATTGTGCGCTGTGCTGGCATGCAGAAAGGCTGGGCTCCCTGAAAACATCCAGTTCTACCACAGGGCAGGCCCAAGCTGAGCCAACCCTCAGGTGACGCAGGGCGGCATCCCACCTGGTGTAATATGGGCAGAGGCAGTGCCAGGCCAAATTGAGGGACTGTGCTGGGGCCCTACTGGCCCAGACTTCCTACCTGACCCCAGCACAGAAGTGGTCTGTAGGGCTGGCCAAGGACCCTGGTTCGCTGAGGGTACTTCACAGAAAGTCCCTATCTGGCAGGAAGTCAGCGCTGCAGGTTCTACCCCAAGGCCACACACAGCCTTCCCCACCTGCAGATTCTGCCAAGCCTCAGTCTGCAGTGGTGACAGGCAACCCCATCAGAACAGGGTGCTTCCAAAGGCCAGTCCAAGTCCACACCAGGCATCCACTAAATCTGCCTCTCCCTCTCCAGCAAGCTGGGTGCAGCCCTCAACCCCTGCAGACATGGGGAGAGGGGACAGGGCCTGTAGGCTCGGGATACACCCTGGTCCTGATTTTCACAGTGGCCTTGAGAAGGCAAGCCCAACAGACAGGCGGCTGGAGAGGCACATCCCGGGCCCCAACATAGGTCCACCGCGCCGACTCCCGCAGTGGCCTCACTGAAGCGGCAGAAACACAGAAGTGCCAAATCCATCACCCTTTTCCTGTAGGAAGTCCCCAGAGGTAGCCCTCAGGAGGATGACCCTGTTGGCTGAAAATAGGACCATAACACCCATGCCTGCCCAGGCCCACCTTTGACTTGGCTATAGGAACTCCGCAGACTGGCACCCTGGACACACAAGGAAAAGAAAGTTCCCTCCAAGGGGGTATCTAGCCCAGCCTCGGTCCCAGCAAGTGGAGGGCAGCAAAGCCCCCAAATGACTCTGCTACCCCCCCACCCACCGTCCCTGCTGGGCAGACAGGCACACCCTGTCCATGGGGGCACCCCCACCCCAAAGTGTTCGGCTGCCCTTGCATCCCCATGTGCCCAGTCGCCTGCCCGCCAGACCCGGGTCATGGGGCCAGGAGGGTCACGCTGCCCAGGCACAGAGAGATAGTCCTTCTAAGGTGAAGGATAAGTTGTTGCATTTGGTCTCTCCTACAACCAAGAAAAAACTACAAAACCTAGTTTTGGATTTTGGAGGCAACACATTCCTCATTTGGGTGTGTTACTCTGGCCCATTTATCAAGTGACCCAAAAGGCTGCCAGTTTTGAATGGGGTCCAGAACAGGAGAAGGCTCTGCAACAGGTCCAGGCAGCTGTGCAAGCTGCTCTGCCACTTGGGCCATATGACCCGGCAGATCCAATGGTGCCCGAGGTGTCTGTGGCAGATAGGGATGCTGTTTGGAGCCTTTGGGAGACCCCCATAGGTGAATCACAGAGGAGGCCTTTAGGATTTTGGAGCAAGGCCCTGCCATCTTCTGCAGATAACTACTTTCCTTTTGAGAGACAGTCTTGGCCTGTTACTGGGCTTTGGCGGAAATCAAACGTTTGACTATAGGCCATTAAGTCACCATGCCACCCGAACTGCCTATCATTAACTGGGTGCTTTCTGACCTATCTAGCCTTAAGTTGGGTCATGCGCAGCAGCATTCCATTATCAGAGGGAGGAACGCTGCCACCAGGAGACACAACAATTCCATTAAACTGGAAGTTAAGATTGCCACCTGGACACTTTGAGCTCCTCCTATCTTTAAGTCAACAGGCTAAGAAGGGAGCTGCAGTGTTGGCTAAGGTGATTGACCCAGACTATCAAGATGAAATCAGCCTACTACTCCACCACAGAGGTAAGGAAGAATATACATGGAATACCGGAGATTCATTAGGGCATCTCTTAGTATTACCATGCCCTGTGATTAAGGTCAATGGAAAACCACAACAGCCCAATCCATGTAGGACACAAATGGTCTAGACTCTTCAAGAATGAAGATTTGGGTCCTCTACCAGGAAAGAAACCATGGCCTACTAAGGTGCTTGCTGAAGGCAAAAGAGAATACAGAATGGGTAGTAGAAGAAGGTAGTCATTAATACCAGCTATGACCACGTGACCAACTGCAGAAACGAGGACTGTAATTGTCATGAGTATTTCCTCCTTCTTTTATTAAAAACATGTTTGTGCATGTGTACACTTGTACTAAGAAAATATCTTCATTTTATTTACTTTTCCTTTATCATATGACATAAGATTTGACTTCATATCAGCATTTAAGTATCATTAACTTTATATAATAGAATTTGGGTTGGGGATTGATGTGCTTCTGGTTGTACAAAGGATAGTTGTATTATGTTGTAATTATGACATTATTGTTTTTATTTGAAGATTATGTATGATATCAGGAGGTATATATGGGTTCAAGTTAACAAGGGGTGGATTTGTGATGGTTAATACTGTCAACTTGATTGGATTAAAGGATGCCAAGTGCTAATCCTGCATGTGTCTGTGAGGAGATTAACATTTGAGTCAGTGGGCTGAGGAAGGCAAACCCACCCTTAACTGCTTGGGCAGAATCTAATCAGCTTCCAGTGAATATAACGCAGGTAGAAAAATGAAAAAAGGAGAGAGATGGGCCTAGCCTCCGAGCCTACATCTTTCTCCTGTGGCGGATGCTTCCTGCCCTTGAACATCGGACTCCCAAGTTCTTCAGTTTTGGGACTGAGACTGGCTGTCCTTGCTCCTCACTTGCAAACAGCCTATTGTGGGACCTTGTTATCATGTATGTTAATACTTAATAAACTCCCCTTTATATATCCTATTAGTTCTGTCCCTCTAAGAACCCTGACTAATACAATCCCCATGCTGGAAGCCTGGCCTCTGCGGTACAGAGTTATTGAGGCAGGAGAATAGGATCTGGAGGCAGCAAACATGAGGCTGCATGCCAACTTCCTAGAACTAAATTGAAAGGAAAACGTAACTTTCCATGCCTAAGTAACAGAAGGACCAGAGGCTACTCTTTGACCTTTGCTGGAAGGACTAGAGGCTACTCCCTTTGATCTTTTCTGTACGGCAGATGGGAAATTGGCTGTTCGCAAGGAATCAGACTGATTGCAGGCGAGTCTTTGCATAGAAGTATAATTTTGTAACTTCACCCTAGCCTCTGATTGGTTGCTCTCTGCAATGTTTGCACAGGAGTGTGACCTTTATATCTTCACTTCAGCCTCTGGTTGGCTGCTTTCTGCAACCAATCAGACTGATTGCAAGCTACCATTTTATTTACATGAGGTGAACATGAAGTGACCACTGGGAAACTTCTTGGGCTGTTTGGACCCAAGAAGATTCTGTGTCTAGGCTCTTGAGCAGCTGCTTGGGCCACTCCCACACTGTGGAGTGTGCTTTCATTTTCAATAAATCCTTGCTTTCGTTCTTTTGTTGCTTTATTCTTTCTTTGCTGGGCATTTTGCCCTACTCTTTGTTCAAAATGCCAAGAACTTGGACAACTCGCATTCACAGCCCTCAACTGGTAATATTATGATTCCCCTTCTTTACCAATCATAACCACCTTCAAATTCTTCAGGCGTTTCTGCTGGTTTTTAGTTTCCTTCATTATACTCATTTATTTCTTCCATCTGAGGCATCTTCGGGTTTAGACTGGGGGAGGCAGACTGTGCCACTTTGCCACCATGTTAGGGGGCCCATAATGATATGCCTTTCATGACTCAGCCTACCCCAGGGGTATTGAAGCTTTGTGTCTCCAGCAATCTAGGGCAGAAGATATTCTTTCTTGATTGGTCATAGTAGTAGTCCAGAAATGAAGATGTTCAAGCTGAAGAACCACAGGCAGAATATAAAAGCAAAGGAAAGACAAAGCAATATGTATACATTAAAGAGAACAAAATAGGCGTTTCCTGAAATATATGTACCTTCAACATGCTTGTATTTAATTTTACAGTGATTTGCGAATCTTCTTAACCCTGGAAATGAGACAAGAAAATTAACCTCATTATAAAGTGCTTTAAACACATTTGTGGGACTATAGGTGAGTCATAGGGAAAAGTGCCTCTAGAACTCACAAAGATAAACTAGCAAAATCAGTATGTAGGCCGGGCGCGGTGGCTCACGCCTGTAATCCTAGGACTTTGGGAGGCCGAGGTGGGTGGATCACCTGAGGTCAGGAGTTCAAGACCAGCCTGGCCATGGTGGTGAAACCCCATCCTTAAAAAAAAAAAAAATCAGTATGTAATCCTTTTTTTTTTTTTTGAGACAGGGTCTCACACTGTCACCTAGGCTGGAGTGCAGTGGCACCATCTCAGCTCACTGTAACCTCTGCTCCCCAAGCTCAAGCAGTCTTCCCACCTCAGCCTCCTAAATAGCTGGGATTACAGGTGTGACCACGGTGCCTGGCCTATAATCCATATTTATAAAAGTCACATAAAGGTGGCAGAATGTCTTGCAGCCCCAAAATCAGGAAGAAAAGGGCTTGGCAATAGCTTATTACTTATTAGACAGTATTCTTATACCTAAAGTTAGAACATGGCTTAAATATTGATAATGATTGTTATTTCTGAGGATAGGCCTGTCGGTATTTTTTAAATTTTCAGTGAACATGCATTACTTTTATAATTGGTAAAAACAGAATATTATTTTAATGGAATTTTCATAGAGAAATAATTATATAAACATACAAAGTATTGTAAAGATATTTGGTGTAGCATTGTTTGCAATGTTGAAAAATATCCAAATTTCTATCAGTAGGAGAACAATTAAATACATTATGATATGTCTATACAATGGGTCAGGTGTCCCTGTAATCCCAGCTACTTGGGAGACTGAAGCAGTAGGATCACTCCACCCCAGAAGTTAGAGGTTACAGTGAGTTATGATTGTGCCACTGCACTCTAGCCTGAATGACAGAGCAAGACCCCATCTCTAAAAACAAACAAAAAATACAGATATGCAATGAATATCATGCAACCAATAAAATGATGTAGCTCTATATTTATTATAATAGAAAAATTTCGAAGATGTACTATTAAATGTAACACAAAATAGGTTTTTATTTTTTTATTTTCTTTGAGACAGAGTCTTGCCTTGTTGCCCAGGCTGGAGTACAGTGGTGTAATCTCGGCTCACTGCAACCTCTGCCTCCCAGGCTCAAGCCATTCTCATTCCTCAGCCTCTTGAGTAGCTGGGACTACAGGTGTGTGCCAGCATGCCCAGCCAATTTTTTGTATTTTTAGTAGCGACAGGGTTTCAGCATGTTGGCCAGACTGGTCTTGAACTCCTGGCCTCAGGTGATCCACCTGCCTCAGCCTCTCAAAGCTCTGGATTATAGGCATGAGCCACCACTCCTGACCTCAAAGTAGATTTTAAAACATGTCCAATATGAGCTTGCTTTTGCAACAAAACAAGCTTGTTTTAGAGACCCCGTCTCTTAAAAAATAATAAAAATAAAATAGTAGGGCCGGGCCTAGTGGCTCACACCTGTAATCCCAGCACTTTGGGAAACCAAGGCAGGCTGATCACTTGAGGTCAGGAGTTTGAGACCAGCCTGGCCAACATGGTGAAACCCTGTTCCTTCTAAAAATACAAAAATTAACCAGGTGTCATGGTGTATACCTGTAGTCCCAGCTACTCAGGAAGCTGAGGCAAGAGAATCACTTGAATCCAGGAGATGGAGGTTACAATGAGCCGAGATCATGCCACTGTACTCCAGACTTGGCAACAGAGGGAGACTCCATCTCAAAAATAAACAAAATTAATTAATTAAAATAAAATAAAACAGGTAACTGGAAATAAGAGTCTTCAGGGATTTAGCATAAGTAATAAGTGGTTAGGTCAGAAGGATATCTGACACTTGAAGTCAGTCATGGAATGGAGGTAAGGAAAATGAAACTTAAAGAAAAATTTATGTATTTTGTCCCAAGGCCCTATAAATAACTAAATTAGAATATTTTCCCTCAAAATAACCTAAATTCATTAATTTAATTGCTGTAAAGTAAAAGGGAAAATGGGAGACCAGAAAAAATGTTGCTTTGTGATTATAACCTATAACTTATGAGTCATGCTTATTCAACTTAATGGTTATATTTGGTTTAATAATTTTTTTCAAAAACACATGCTCATGATATATGACTTTGTATATACCAAATAGCAATATTTTTGCTATTATTTTGCTTTATTGTAGAATTTTAAATGTCTTATTTTATGGTGTCTGCCACCTGGACAAATTTGTGAGTTAATACTACTTTTGTTTCTTTTTCTTTTTGAGACAGTCTTACTCTCTCTCCCAGGCTGCTGCACAGTGGCGCAATCTTGGCTCACTGCAACCTCTGCCTCCTGGATTCAAGCAATTCTCCTGCCTCAGCCTCCGAGTAGCTGGGATTACAGATGTGCACCACCACACCTGGATAATTTTGTATTTTTAGTAGAGACGGGGTTGCGCCATGTTGACCAGGCTGGTCTCAAAACTCCCCACCTCAGGTGATCCACCTGCCTTGGCCTCCCAAAGTGCTGAGATTACAGGCATAAGCCACTGTGCCCGGCCTAACACTACTTCTTCAGGACTTAGATTTCACCAGAATAAATCAGACTGCTCCCATGAACTCTTTCAGATTAACAAAAGTTCAATTTTCTAAATTCCTGATTTAGAATAATTAGTTGTCCTGAAAGAGTTAATGCAGACTCCAAAGCCCTTATTTCCACTGGAATAATTTCCAATGGTTTAAGTGAAAATCTGGTTCAACAGATTTGGAAATGTGGCATCATCTCTTCAGTGTATCCTAGAAAATAAACACCTAATTTACTCAGATTGGGTCAAGATATGACAACTGCACTTAAGGTCATGTCACTGAACCATAATATGAAAAAAGCATTCTACAATGGTTTTTCTGTTGCTTTTTTTTTTTTTTTTTTTTTTTTTTTTTGAGATGGAGTCTCATTCTGTCGCCCAGGCTGGAGTGTAGTGGTGTAATCTCGGCTTACTGCAACCTCTGCCTCCTGGGTTCAAGCAATTCTCCTGTCTCAGCCTGGGACTACAGGTACCTACTACCATGTCCAGCTAATTTTTTTGTATTCTTAGTAGAGACAAGGTTTCAGCATATTGGCCAGGCTGGTATTGAACTCCTGATCTTGTGATCTACCTGCCTCGGCCTCCCATAGTGCTGGGATTACAGGTGTGAGCCACTGCACCTGGCCGTTTCTGGTATTTCTATTAACAGATTTCTAAGGATGGAATTAAAAGTGGACCTATCTAGTGTTAGATTAGGTTCATGGTATTAAAACTGGTTTTTTGCTTGTTTTATGTTATTCAAATGGTGACATCTACAGGCCTATGATGAGAAACACAGACTAATGCTGAATTTACCTGTACTATTTTATGACAGGTGTGAGTCCTAACCTCATACTGAACATTACTTTTGGTAACTCCTTGGTGCTACAGGAGAAAGTCAAGTTAGGGAAACAAAAAGTATACGATCAAAGGCCCAATTATGAGAGTGCTTCCAGTCCATAACTTACTGTGATTGGAGGGATGCAAGAGATTTTCTGAAGGTAGACTGCACATCTAACTGCAGCAGCCTAGGAATATCTGGGTACCCACCCAGCTGGGCCCAGAGTGAATGCATAGATGTCTTCTCTGCTATTGGGTAGCTTGTAGTGGACAGATCAACATTCCAGATGGCCTCTGTCTGGTCCTCTTGTTGTCTACAGAATCAGAGCATAAATTGGAAGCACCAAATTTTTCTGAGCTCCATAGCCCATTAATATATATCTTATTCACCCCTATCTACCACCACCTAGTCCTATAATGCCCTCCCCTTGCACTGACCAGCATTAGCTCTGCCCACTTTGACAGACAGATGGATGAAAAAGCAGAACTTGCTGAGTTACCAAAGCTGCATTTTCATTACTTCACCTAGTAATCCATTTTAAAACTACCATTTTAGCTTCATGGCTTATAGAGACCATATAACTTTTCTCCTTCCTTCCTAAAGCTCCTTCCTCCTTAAAAAAAAAAAAAGAAAGAAAAGAAAAAGAAAGGATAATGCTTCTAAGTTTCTTTATTAAAATAATTTTTTTTTTAGTAAGAAAGAATCAGCTTTATTTTTAGAGGAACTCAAAATCCAATGTTAAATATTTAAGTAGAAATATATGTAAATTAACCTCTTGCAAAATTAGCTAAGGAAATTAATACTCCTTTAGACTTTCCATTGTACCATTTGATAATTGTGGGGAAAGGGAAGCTCTTGGGCAGGAAATTAGGTCCCACATATCGTCCAAACAAAGTTTAATATCAGTCTTTCTAGCACATACCTAAATTTCTTGAATATGTCAGAGGTTCTGTCCTCTTCCATTAGTAGTTTTAAGAATGGCTTTTGAACAAATATGGTAGAGGCAGGTATCTGCTTTCCTTTGATGATTAAGGGGATAGGTTGACTAAGATTCAAATCATGTATCTTTTTGAGCTATAAAAAAATTAGATCAGAAAAAGGAAACCATGAAAAGAGAATCTTTAGAAGGGTCTTCAGAGCTGTCCCTAGACTAAACTGTGACTCCACCTTTTCCATGGATTTGCAAATCCTCTCCCTACTCCACCCGCTTCCAACATTCATAATTTCAGAGGTGGCAGCTCTGCTATGTAAAAACCTTAGTCCTACTTAAGCTCAACTCCTCGTTCTCTCATTTTCTTGAGATGTTGGGATAGTTGCTTAATTTATCTGTACTTCTTTCTGCTCATTTCTAAAACAGGGATAATAACACAGGATTGTTGGGAGAATTGTAAAACACAGTATATATGGAAGCACTTTACAAATTGAAGCAGTGTGCAACTGTAATGATAGCCAGCATTTACTGAATACTTACTGAATGTCAGACACTGAACTAAGCACTTCCCATATATTAGCTGATTTGTTTTTTTTTTTTTTTTTTTTTTTTTTTTGAGACAGAGTCTCACTCACTCCATCACCAGGCGCCAGGCTGGAGTGCAGTGGCACGACCTCGGCTCACTGCAACCTCCACCTCCTGGGTTCAAGCAATTCTCCTGCCTCAGCCTCCCGAGTAGCTGGGACTACAGGTGCATACCACCACGCCCAGCTAATTTTTTTTTGTATTTTTAGTAGAGATGGGGTTTCACCATATTGGCTAGGATGGTCTCGATCTCTTGACCTCGTGATCTGCCCGCCTCAGCCTCCCAAAGTGCTGGGATTACAGGCGTGAGCCACCGCGCCTGGCCAGATTTGGTATTTATAACAACCTTATGAGATACGTATTATTATTACCCTTGTCTTATATATGGAGAATCTGAGGCTCAGAAAATGTAAGCAGCTTGCATAAAGTCACTTAGCTAGTATGTAGCTAGGCTGATTTGAGCCCACACAGTCTGATAGCAGAACTAATCCTCTTGACCACCATGCTGATTCAGTGCAAGGTATTTATTCATATCTAACCTCTTATCCCTTTTGCTTTGTCTCCTTTCTCTAAGCCTTGATACCCATACCTCATCCTCTGGCTTCTGGCTTCTCTGACCCCAGATCCTTATTCCTCCTCTGAAATGCCCTAGGCATTGTGATTCCTGTTAGATAACCCATGTTGCTGTCAACCCTATCTACATTGGCTATATTTGCCAAATAAAAAAAAGGAGCATATTCCTTTTTTTTACCAAGAGCTGTAATATTTAAAATATAACTGTTCTGGGCCAGGTGCAGTGGCTCATACTTGTAATCCCAGCACTTTGGGAGGCCGAGACGGGTGAATCACTTGAGGTCAGGAGTCCAAGACCAGCCTGTCCAATGTGGTGAAACCCTGTCTTTACTAAAAATACAAAAATTACCCGGGCATGGTGGTGGGCACCTATAATCCCAGCTACTCAGGAAGCAGAGGCAGGAGAATCACTTGGACCCAGGAGGCGAAGATTGCAGTGAGCCGAGATCACGTACCTGCACTCCAGCCTGGGTGACAGAGCAAGACCCCATCTCAAAAAATAAATGAATAAATAAATAATAAAATATGGCTGGGCGCAGTGGCTCATGCCTGTAATCCAAGCACTTTGGAGGCCAAGGCGGGTGGATCACGAAGTCAGGAGTTCAAGAACTGACCAACATAATGAAACCCCGTCTTTAAAAAATAAATAAATAGGCCGGTGCGGTGGCTCACGCCTATAATCCCAGCACTTTGGGAGGCCAAGGCGGGTGGATCATGAGGTCAAGAGATTGAGACCATCCTGGTCAACATGGTGAAACCCCATCTCTACTAAAAATACAAAAATTAGCTGGGCATGATGGCGCACACCTGTAGTCCCAGCTACTCGGGAGGCTGAGGCAGGAGAATTGCTTGAACCCAGGAGGCAGAGGTTGCAGTGAGCCGAGACTGCACCACTGCACTCCACCCTGGGTAACAAGAGCGAAACTCCGTCTCAAAAATAAACAAATAAATAAATAAAATAATAAAATAAAATATAACGGTTCTGGAAAATTTACAATACATGTTTGACTTGGATGAGGCTCTGTCTGATGAGAAGTCTCTCTCTACCTTCCAAAGTAGCAAGTAAACTAATCTTATAAATTAATTGATGTCGACTGGGTGTGGTGGGCTCACGCCTGTAATCCCAGCACTTTGGGAGGCCGAGGCAGGCGGATCATGAGGTCGGGAGTTTGAGACCAGCCTGGCCAATATGGTGAAACCCTGTCTCTACTAAAAATACAAAAATTAGCCAGGCGTGGTGGCTTGCACCTGTAGTCCCAGCTACTCGGGAGGCTGAGGCAGAAGAATCGCTTGAACCCAGGAGGTGGAGGTTGCAGTAAACTGAGATTGCACCACTGCATTCCAGCCTGGGCAACAGAGCAAGACTCTGTCTCAAAAAAAAAAACAAAAAACCCTGATGTTAATGAGAGAGAAGGATATATAGTTATAAAATGTCTCTAGAGGGCTGGGCGCGGTGGCTCATGCCTGTAATCCCGGCACTTTGGGAGGCTGAGGCGGGTGGATCACGAGGTCAAGAGATCAAGACCATCCTGGTCAACACGGTGAAACCCCGTCTCTACTAAAACTACAAAAAATCAGCTGGGCATGGTGGCGCGTACCTGTAATCCCAGCTACTCGGGAGGCTGAGGCAGGAGAATTGCCTGAACCCAGGAGGTGGAGGTTGCGGTGAGCCGAGATTGCGCCATTGCACTCCAGCCTGGGTAACAAGAGCGAAACTCCGTCTCCAAAAAAAAAAAAAAAAAAAAAAATGTCTCTAGAACCCCAGCTTGTAACATTTATCATTAGAACTCAGGCTGGGCGTGGTGGCTCATGGCTGTAATCCCAACACTTTGGGAGGCCAAGGCGGGTGGATCACCTGAGGTCAGGAATTCGAAACCACTAGCCAACATGGTGAAACCCCATCTTTACTAAAAATATAAAATTTAGCTGGGCGTGGTGGTGGGCACCTGTAATCCCAGCTACTCAGGAGGCTGAGTCAGGAGAATTGCTTGAACCCGGGAAGTGGAGGTTGCAGTGAGCCGAGATACTGCCACTGCACTCCAGCCTGGATGACAGAGCAAGACTCAAAAAAGAAGAAGAAAGCCATTTGAAAGACAGAGGCAGAGATTGGAATTATGTGACTACAAACAGGAATGCTAAGGATTGTCCATAGCCATCACAATCTAGGACAGAAACGTACAACAGAATGCCCTCTCAGAGCTTCTAGAAGGAACCAACCCGGCAGACACCCTGATTTCACTAATTTCTGGCCTCTAGAACTGTAAGAGAGTAAATTTCTGTTGTTTCAAGCTATGAAGTTTGTGGTAATTTGTTACAGCAGCCCTGGAAAGTAATATAGCATGCTGTCTCCAGGTAAATATCATTTTCAAAGCTTAGCCACTTTCGTGTTTTTACAACATGCTGGAGAGAGGGAGTGGAAAGCAGGTTACCTCGTCAAATACATGTATCATTTTCTTCAAGCACTGATTCCGTTTCTGCCCTAGAGACTTCTGCTTCTCAGTCCAGACCTGCATCACCTTTTTCTGGTAGTCATCAAGTCTGCTTAGCATCACATAAAGTTTCCTGGTCTCATAGCCTTTCCCAGTATTCTGGATGGCTTTTAGTCGTTTCATTATGTTGTTTCTTGAAAAGATAAATAAGAATTAGAATGATGGCTGGGTGTGGTGGCTCATGCCTGTAACCCCAGCACTTTGGGAGGCCAAGGCAGGCAGACAGCCTGAGGTCAGGAGTTTGAGACCAGCCTGGCCAACATGGTGAAACCCCATGTCTACTGAAAATACAAAAACTTGGCCAGGCACCATGGCTCAGGCCTGTAATCCCAGCTACTCAGGAGACTGACACAGGAGAATTGCTTGAATCCAGGAGGCAGAGGTTGTAGTGAGCCGAGATCGTATCACTGCACTCCAGCCTTGGGCAACAAGAGACAAACTTCATCTCAAAAAAAAAAAAAGAAGAAGAAGAAGAATGCTGGGTGAGGTGGCTCAAGCCTGTAATCCCACTTTGGGAGGCTGAGGCGGGCGGATCACGAGGTCAAAAGATCAAGACCATTCTGATCAACATGGTGAAACCCTGTCTCTACTAAAAATACAAAAAAAATTAGCTGGGCGTGGTGGCTTGCACCTGTAGTCCCAGCTACTTGGGAGGCTGAAGCACGAGAATTGCTTGAACCCAGGAGGTGGAGGTTGCAGTGAACTGAGATCGCGCCACTGCACTCCAGCCTGGCGTCTGGTGACAGAGCAAGACTCTGTCTCAAAAAAAAAAAAAAAAAAAAGAGAATGATAACAGTTATGACCCTACTTCATCAAACTTGTCCTCAGTTTCTTTCTTTCATGTTTTTTTTTTTTTTTTTTTTTGAGACAGAGTCTCTCTCTGTTGCCCAGGCTAGAGTGCAGTGGCATGATCTTGACTCATTGCAATCTCTGTTCCCCGGGTTTAAGCAATTCTCATACTTCAGCCTCCCAAGTAGCTGGGAATACAGATGCACACCACCACGCCCAGCTAATTTTTGTATTTTTAGTAGAGATGGTGTTTTGCCATGTTGGCCAGGCTGGTCTCGAACTCCTGACCTCAAGTGATCCTCCCGCCACAGCCTCCCAAAATGTTAGGATTACAGAAGTGAGCCACTAGGCCCCAACTGTCCTCAGTTTCTTTCAATTCTCCCATCATACCCAGTAAGTAGAGAAGGATGGGAACCTTACTTCATCAGACTTTAATCCAGTTCCTTTATGAACGAACCTTCAAAAATCTATATGATAACCAAAATTTTCATTAAGTCTTCACAAAGTTTTTAGTGTTACAATAGTGTTGCTCATTATTATTTTAATATATTTTAAAAGTTAGGCCAGATAAGGTAGCTCATGTCTGTAATCCCAGCACTTTGGGAGGCTGAGGTGGGAAGATTGCTTGAGGCGAGGAGTCTGAGACCAGCGTGGGCAATATAGTAAGACTCCGTCTCTACAAAAAAATAAAAATAGCTGGGCATGGCCAGGAGAGATGGCTCACGCCTGTAATCCCAGCACTCAGGAGGCCAAGGCAGGCAGATCACAAGGTCAGGAGTTTGAGACCAGCCTGACCAACATGGTGAAACCCTGTCTCTACTGAAAATACAAAAATTAGCTTGGTACAGTGGCACATGCCTGTAGTCCCAGCTACTCAGGAGGCTGAGGCAGGAGAATTGCTTGAACTGGGGAGGTGGAGGTTTCAGTGAGCTAAGATCATGCCACTGCACTCCAGCCTGGACGACATAGCAAGACTCCATCTCAGAAACAAAAACTAAAACAAACCACCACCACCACCACCACCACAAGAAATCTTCAAACTACTTTCCACAGTGGCTGAACTAATTTACATTCCCATTAACAGTAGATAAGCATTCCTTTTCTCTGCAGCCTTGCTATCATCTGTTATTTTTTACTTTTAATTTTTATTGTTATCATATTGAGACAGAGTCTCGCTCTGTGACCCAGGCTGGAATGCAGTGGAGAAATCTTGGCTTACTGCAACCTCTGCCACCTGGGTTCAAGCAATTCACCTGCCTCGGCCTCCCAAGTGGCTGGGACTACAACTGTGTGCAGCCACACCGGCTAATTTTTGTACTTTTAGTAAAGACAGGGTTTTACCATGTTGGTCAGGATAGTCTCGAACTCCTGACCTCAGGTGACGCCTCGGCCTCCCAAAGTGCTGGGATTACAGACATGAGCCACCGCACCTGGCCTCCTGACTTTTTGATAATAGCCATTCTAACTGTTGTAAAATGGTATCTCATTGTGATGATTAATTTTGTTGACCATTTTTTCATGAGTTTGTCAGCTGCTTATTTGAGATACTTTTGAGAAGTGTATATGTATGTCCTTGGCCCACTTTTTAATGGGTTTATTTATTTATTTATTTATTTATTTGCTTGTTGGATTGTTTTAAGTTCCCTTTAGATTCCAGATATTAGACTGTTGGATGCATAGTTTGTGAATATTTTCTCACATTCTGTAGGTTGTCTGTCTACTCTGTTGATAGCATCTTTGGCTGTGCAGAAGTTCTTTAATTAGGTTTCACTTGTCAATTTTTGCTTGTGTTGCAATTGCTTTTGAGGACTTAGTTATAAATTCTTTGCCAAGGTTGATGTCCAGAATGGTATTTCCAGAAGACACAAATTTTAAATAAAGAAACAGTGGGAGTTTGAGACCAGCCTGGCCAACATGATGAAACCCCGTCTCTACTTAAAATCCAAAAATTAGCCGGGCTTGGTGGCAGGCACCTGTTATCCCAGCTACTCAGGAGACGGAGGCAGGAGAATCACTTGAACCTGGGAGGCAGAGGTTGCAGTGAGTGAGATCGTACCACTCACTGCAGCCTGGGCAACAGAGCAAAAACTCTATCTCTAAATAAATAAATAAAATTTAAAAAGAAACAATGGTACTTCCTAGGTTTTCTTCTAGGATTTGTATAGTTTGAGGTCTTACTTCTAAATCTTTAATCCATCTTGAGTTAACTTTTGTATATGATGAAAGGTAGGGATGCAATTTTATTCGTCTGCATATGGCGAGCTAGCTGTCCCAGCATCATTTAATGGATAGAGAGTCCTTTCCCCATTGCTTATTTTTGTTGACTTTGTCCATGATCAGATGGTTTGGGCATGGGGCTTTATTTCTGGGTTCTCTATTCTGTTCCATTGGTCTATGTCTGTTTTTGTACCAGTACAATGTTGTTTTGGTTACTGTCACCTTATAGTATAGTTTGAAGTTGGATAATGTGATGCCTCCAGCTTTGTTGTTTTTGCATAGGATGGCTTTGGCTATTTGGGTTCTTTTTTGGTTCCATATGAATTTTAGAATAGTTTTTTTCTCATGTAGTGAAAAATGATGTTGTAGTTTAATAGGAATAGTATTGAATCTGTAGATTGTTTTGAGCAGTATAATCATTTTAACGATATTGATTCTTCCTATCCACAAGCATGGAATATTTTTTCATTTGTGTCATTTATTATTTCTTTCAACAGTGTTTTGTAATTCTCCTTGTAGTGATCTTTCCTCTCTTTGGTTAGAAGTAGTCCTAAACATATTAAATTTTTGGTGGATATTGTATATGGGATTATGTTCTTGATTTGTCTCTCAGCTTGAACATTATTGATGTATAGAAATGCTACTGGTGGCTGGACACAGTGGCTCAGGCCTGTAATCCCAGCATTTTGGGAGGCCGAGGCAGGTGGGTCATCTTAGGTCAGGAGTTTGAGACCAGCCTGACCAACATGGTGAAACCCTGTCTCTACTAAAAATACAAAATTAGCCAGGCGTGGTGGCATATGCCTGTAATCGCAGCTTCTCAGGAGGCTGAGGCAAGAGAATCGCTTGAACCCCAGAGCTGGAGGTTGTGGTGAGCCAGGATTATGCCATTGCACTCCAGCCTGGGCAACAAGAGTAAAACTCTGTCTCAAAAAAAAAAAGAAGAAAGAAAGAAAGAGAGAGAGAGAGAGACTACTAAACTTTTGTACATTAATTTGTATTCTGAAACTTTGCCAGGCAGGCAGGCAGGGCGCAGTGGCTCATGCCTGTAATCCTAGCACTTAGGCAGGCTGAGATGGGTAGATCACCTGAGGTCAGGAGTTTGAGACCAGCCTGGCCAACATGGTGAAACCCCATCTACTAAAAATACAAAGATTAGCTGGAGGTAGTGGTGCGGGCCTGTAGTCCCAACTACTCGGGAGGCTGAGGCAGGAGAATCTCTTGAACCTGGGAGGTGGAGGTTGCAGTGAGCCAAGACCACATCATTGCACTCCAGCCTGGGCAACAAGAGCAAAACTCTGTCAAAGAAAGAGACAAAGAGAGAGAAAGAAACTTTATTGAAGTCATTTATCAGTCCCAGGAGACTTTTCGTTGATGGAATCTTTAGGGTTTTCTAGGTGTGGAATTCATCAGCAGAGACAGACAATTTGACTTCTTTTCCTGTTTGGATGCCTTTTATTTCTTTCTCTTGGGTGACTAATCTAGCTAGGACTTCCAGTACTATATTAGACAGGAATGGTGAGAGTGGATATCCTTGTCTTATTCCTGTTTTGTTTTGTTTTGTTTTTTAAGGTCTTAACTACTTCAGTTTTCTGTGGACTATTCCTGTTCTTTAAGAGAATGCTTCCAGCTTTTGCCTGTTTAGTATGCTGTTGGCTGTAGATTTGTCATAAATGTCTGTTATTATTTAGAAGTATGTTCCTCCAATGACTCATTTGTTGAGGGTTTTTATCATGAAGTGATGTTAGATTTTATTGAAAGTTTTTCCCACATCTATTGAAATGATCATGTGGTTTTTATTTCTTTGTTTATGTTTATTTCTTTGACATGGGAGTTTTGCTCTTGTTGCCCAGGCTGGAGTGCAGTGATGTGATCTCAGCTCACTGCTCCCTCCGCCTGCTGGGTTCAAGCAATTCTCCTGCCTTAGCCTCCCAAGCAGCTGGGACTATAGGTATGTGCCACCACGCCCACCTAATTTTATGTTTTCAGTAGAGACAGGGTTTCTCCATGTTGGTCAGGCTTGAACTCCCAACCTCAGGTGATCCACCCGACTTGGCCTCCCAAAGTGCTGGGATTACAGGCATGCGCCACCACGCCTGGCCTATTTTTAATTCAGTTTATGTGGCAAGTCACATGTATTGATTTGTGTATGTTGAGCCATCCTTGCATCCCAGGAATAAACCCTACTTGATTGTGGTGAATTAAGTTTTTGATGTGCTCTTGGATTCAATTTGCTAGCATTTTGTTGAGGATTTCTGCATCTTGGACATCCATTCTTTTTTTTTTTTTTTTTTTAAGATGGAGTTTCACTCTTGTTGCCAGGTTAGAGTACAATGACTTGGTCTCAGCTCACTGCAGCCTTCACCTCCCAGGTTCAGGCAATTCTCCCTCAGCCGCCCAAGTAGCTGGGATTACAGGAGTGTGCCACCACACCCAGCTAACGTTTTTTGTATTTTTAGTAGAGACAGAGTTTAACGTGTTGGCCAGTCTGGTCTCGAACTCCCGACCTCCCCTGCCTTGGCGTACCAAAGTGCTGGGATTACAGGCATAAGCCATTGCACTGGCCAGACATCCATTCTTTTTTTTTTTTTTTTTTTTAAAGACGGGGTTTCACCATGTTGGTCAGGCTGGTCTTGAACTCCGGACCTCAGGTGATTCGCCCACCTTGGCCTCCAAAGTGCTTGGATTACAGGCGTGAGCCACCACGCCCGGCCGACATCCATTCTTAATTTAAAAAAAGAACAGGAACACATGGATACTTCTTTAATATGATCAAATGTATTTCAGCTGGCCAGGCTTGGTTGCTCAGGCCTGTAATTCCAGCACTTTTGGGAGGCCAAGGTGGGAGGACTGCTTGAGCCCAGGAGCTTGATACCAGCCTGGGCAACATAGCGAGGGATCCTGTCTATGAAACAAATAAACAAAAAAACAAACCCAGGAGTGGTGGCTTGCACTTGTAGTCCTAGCTACTCGGGAAGCTGAGGCAGGAGGATGGCTTAAACCCAGGAGTTTAAGGCTGCAGTAGGTCACGATCGTGCCACTGAACTCCAGCCTGGGTGACAGAGCAAGATACTGTCTCAAAAAAAAACAACAAAAAAAGTATTTCAACCCAAAAGTCAGCACTTTTCTTAATGACAAGTACTAGAAAGATGTTCACTATCTCTAATACACATATACATATATATATATATATATACACGCACATATACATATATATACGTGTGTGTGTGTATATATATTATATATATATATATATATATATATTTTTTTTTTTTTTTTTTTTTTTTTGAGACCAAGTCTTGTTCTGTCACCCAAGCTGGAATGCAATGGTGTAACCTTGGCTCACTACAACCTCTGCCTCCGGGGTTCAAGCAATTCTCCTACCTCAGCCTCCCTAGTAGCCAAGATTACAGGTGCATACCACCACACCCCACTAATTTTTGTATTTTTAGTAGAGATGGGGTTTTGCCATGTTGGCCAGGCTGGTCTCAAACTCCTAAACTTAAGTGATCCTCCTGCCTTGGCCTCCCAAAGTGCTGGGATTACAGGCGTGAGGCAACACACCTGGACTTATCACTACTATTTTAAAACAAATTAATAGTTATATTGTAATAATTAGTAATAAAGAACAACTCACATTTTGGCAATTTGAGTTACATAAGACTGGAGGAAATAAAAATATGAAATTAACTAAGACTGAGAATGTTTTGCAGTTTTTCAGAAGTGAGAATATAAATGTAAATGATACTTTAATATCCCCCCCTCTTTTTTTTGTTAAGGGGCAAGGCCTTGCTCTGTTGCCTAAGTGGGAGTGCAGTAGTCGGGTCATAGCTTTTTGCAGCCTGGAACTCCTGTCTCCAAGTGATCTTCCTGCCTTGGCCTCCCAAAGTGCTGAGATTACAGGTGTGAGCCACTGCACCCAGCCTCTAAATTACTCTTTTTTTTTTTTTTTAAGACAGAGTAAAATACTCTTAAAGATTAAATTTTCCTAGAAAAAAATAATGTGGGGCCATGGAAAGGCATTCCTAGCTGTTCCTCAGAGCAAGTCAAATGAACATAGCCTTATAGTCTTATCCTCGCTATTTTTTGACATTGTTCTGATGGTAGTTACCAATATATAGGCAAGAAACAGAAATCAGATGTTTAAAAATTGAAAAATCTAGGCCAGGTGTGGTGGTTTATGCCTATAATCCCAGCACTTTGGGAGGCCAAGGCAGGTGGATCACTTAAGGTCAGGAGTTCGAGACCAGCCTGGCCAACATGGCAAAACCCCATCTCTACTGAAAATACAAAAATTAGCCAGGTGGTGTGTGCCTGTAATCCCAGCCACTGGGAGGGTGGTGGCTGAGACAGGAGAATCTCTTGAACCCTGGAGGTGGAGGTTGCAGTGAGCTGAGATCATGCCTCTGCACTCCAGCCTGGGCAACAGAGTGAGACTGTCTCAAAAAAAAAAAAAAAAAAAAAGTTGGAAAATCTAGATATTAAAAAATCATTTTCAAGTAAGATGATTATATATCTGGAAAACTCAAGAAAATCAATTGAGGCTGTACATGGTGTTTCACACCTGTAAACCCAGCACTTTGGGAGGTTGAGGTGGGTAAATCACTTAAGCTTAGGAGTTGGAGATCAGCCTGGGCAACATGGTGAAACTCTGTCTCTATAAAAAATACAAAAGTTAGCCAGATATGGTGGCATATGCCTATAGGCCAAAAGGCTGTGGTGGAAGGATTGCTTGAGCCTAGGAGGCAGAGGTTGCACTGAGCCAAGATTGCACCACTGCATTCCAGCTTGGGTGACAAAACCAGACCCTGCAAAAGAAAAAAAGAAAGAGAGGGGAGGGGAGGGGAAGGGAGGGGAGGGGAGAGAGAGCAAAAAAGAAGAAAGACAATGAACAAAAGGTTCACATGCTTTAATATAGCAAGATGGTTGCATACAATATTGAGTCTCCATTTACCATAGCACCAACAACAAAAATAAAAAACACTTAGAATATGCAAGAGCTAGACAAAAACTTTAAGATGCTCTTTTTTTTTCTTTTTTTGAGACCAAGTCTTGCTCTGTCATACAGGATGGAGTGCAGTAGTGGCGTGATCTCAGCTCACTGAAATGTCTGCCTCCTGGGTTCAAGTGATTCTCCTGCCTCAGCTACCTCAGTATCTGGGATTACAGGCAGCTGCCACCATGCCCACCTAATAATTGTATTTTTAGTAGAAACAGGGTTTCACCATGTTGACCAGGTTGGTCTCGAATTCCTGACCTCAGGTGATCTGCCCACTTCAGCCTCCTAAAGTAGCTGCTAGGATTACAGGTATGAGTCACCATGCCTGGACCTATAGCTGTTTTATGCATTTATTTAAACATATAAAAATTAAAATTTTGTGCATATGTGGTCACGCATGCACATGCACACACACAAAAAAAAAACCTGAACAAAAAAAAGAGATGTATACTTGGCCTGGGTGACAACGTGAAACTCTGTCTCAAAAAAAAAAAAAAGATATACCATATTCTTGGGTAGGAAGACTATATTCGTGAAGATAAGCTAGGTTTTACTGTTTTAGCAAAACCCACAAGCCTCAGTGCCTTAAAACAACAAACAGTTTACTTGTTGCTCATACTATGAATCCATCATGGCTTGGCAGGAAGTGAACTTCACTGTATTCTCTCAGCGCCATGTCTAAAGGAACAGCCATCAGCTTGAACATTATGGGTTATTATGCCAGAGGAAAAGTAAACTCTGTGGGTCATCAAATGAGTTGACAAGCTCAGCACAGAAATAACATATCAATTCTGCTCACATCTCATTGACAAATGCTGGCAAATAGCACCAACAACGACCTCAAAGACTCAGCATCATAAAAATAAAACTAAAATAACAGAGAATGGAAGTGACTTATCAATAGGCAGATCAATAGAAAATAATAGCCAGGCATGGTGGCTCCCACCTGTAATCCCAGGACTTTGGGAGGCTGAGGCGGGTGGATCACCTGAGGTCAGGAGTTTGAGACCAGCCTGGCCAACATGGTGAAACTCCATCTCTACTAAAAATATACAAATTAGCTGGATGTAGTGGCACATATCTGTAATCCCAGCTACTCAGGAGGCTGAAGCCAGGAGAATCGCTTGAACTTGGAAGGCGAAGGTTGCAGTGACCCAAGATCACGCCACTGCACTCTATGCTGGGCGAAAGAGGGAGACTCCATTAAAAAAAAAAAAAATCCCCAAAATAATAGGTTGGTAACCTCAAGTGCAAATGTTAAGAATGGCAGGAAAATTGTCACCTGCCCTAACCCATTTCTGATATTTGCAACTTTTAAAAATCAGGACCAGGACCTGCTGCCTCCAGGTCACCCCAGCAGCAAATTTGCTGTGGCCATACCTCCTACATAATCTGCCATCTCCCTTTGTATTTACTTCTTTTTTTTTTTTTTTTTTTTTTTTGGAAACAAAGGCACAGTCTTGCCTCACTGCAGCCTCTGCCTCCTGGGTTCAAGCAATTCTTCTGCCTCAGCCTCCTAAATAGCTGGGAGTACAGGTGTGCTTCACCATGCCTGGGTAATTTTTTGTACCATGCCTGGGTAATTTTTTTGTATTATGCCTGGATAATTTTTTTCATTTTTTTTATTTTTTATTTTTATTTTATTTTATTTATTTATTTTTTGAGACGGAGTTTCACTCTTGTTACCCAGGCTGGAGTGCAATGGCGCGATCTCGGCTCACCGCAACCTCCGCCTCCTGGGTTCAGGCAATTCTCCTGCCTCAGCCTCCTGAGTAGCCGGGATTACAGGCACGCACCACCATCCCCAGCTAATTTTTTGTATTTTTAGTAGAGGGGGGTTTCACCATGTTGACCAGGATGGTCTCGATCTCTTGACCTCGCGATCCACCCGCCTCGGCCTCCCAAAGTGCTGGGATTACAGGCTTGAGCCACCGCGCCCGGCCGTATTTTTTTTAATAGAGATGGTGTTTCACCATGTTGGCCAGGGTGGTCTGGAACTTCTGACCTCAAGTGAGCCACCCACCTTGGCTTCCCAAAGTGCTGGGATTATAGGCGTGAGCCACCACCCACTGCCTGTATTTACTTTCATTTTTTTCTTTTTTTTTTTTTTCTTTTTTCTGAGACAGTCTTGCTCTGTCACTCAGGTTGAAGTGTAGTGGCTCCACCTCAGCTCACTGCAGCCTCTGCTTCCTGGATTCAAGCAATTATTCTGCCTCAACCTCCTGAGTAGCTGGGATTACAGGTGCCCACCACGAAGCCCGGCTAATTTTTGTATTTTTAGAAGAGACGGGGTTTCACCATGTTAGCCAGCTGGTCTCGAACTCTTGACCTCATGATCCGCCTGCCTCAGCCTCTCAAAGTACTGGGATTACAGGCATGAGCCACCTCACCTGGCCTATATTTTTTTTTCATTAAAAAAGATTTTGGGGGGTTATATAGTAGGTATACATATTTTGGGGTTACAGGAGATATTTTGATACAGGCATGCAATGTATAATAATCACGTCAGAGTAAATGGGGTATCCATTGCCTCAAGCATTTAACCTTTGTGTTACCAGCAATCCAATTATACCTTTTTAGATATTTTTAAATGTACAATTACATTATTGACTATAATCACCTTGTTGTGTTTTCAAATGCTAGCTCTTATTCATTCTATTTTTTTGTACCCATTAACCATCCCTATTTTCCCCCCACCCCCACTACCCTTTCTAGCCTCTGGTAACCATCCTTCTCTCTTTTTTTTTTTTTCCCCTGAGACTGGGTCTCTCTCTGTCACCCAGGCTGGAGTGTAGCGGTGTGATCTTGGCTTGCTACGGCCTCGACCTCCTGGGGCTTGAGTGATCCACCAAGCTCAGCTTCCTGAATAGCTGGTACTACAGGCATGCACTGTCACGCCCAGCTAATTTTTTTGTATTTTTTGTAGAGACAGGGTCTCACTTTGTTGTCCAGGCTGGTCTCACACTCCTGGGCTCAAGTGATCCTCCTTCCTAAGCCTTCCAAAGTGCTGGGAATACAGGCGTGAATCATGGCACCCATCCTTTCCTTCTACTTTCTATGTCCATGAGTTAAATCATTTTAATTTTTAGCTCCCACAAGTAAGTGGGAACATGTGAAGTTTGTCTTTCTGTGCCTGGCTTATTTCACTTAACATAATGACGTCAGTTTTGTCCATGTTGTTGCAAATGGCAGGTTCTCGTTCTTGTTTGTTTGTTTTGAGACAGTCTGACTCCCAAACCCAGGCTGGAGGGCAGTGGCGCGGCTGACTCATTGCAACCTCCACCTCCCAGGTTCAAGAGATTCTCCTGCCCTAGACTCCCAAGTAATCCTGGGATCATGCCTGAGTAATTTTTGTATTTTTTGCAGAGACAGGGTTTCACCATCTCAGCCAGACTGGTCTTGAACTCCTGGCCTCAAGTGATCCACCTGCCTCAGCCTCCCAAAGTGCTGGAATTATAGGCATGAGCCACCATGCCTGCTCTCATTCTTTGTTATGCCATCTTCCATTTTGAAAATCATATATTTCTGGTGAACCAAAAAGGATGAAAGAAATTCACAGCCGGGCACGATGGCTCATGCCTTAATCCCAGCATTTTGGGAGGTCGAGGTGGGTGGATCACGAGGTCAGGAGTTTGAGACCAGCCTGACCAACATGGTGAAACCCTGTCTCTACTAAAATTACAAAAATTAGCCAGCCTTGGTGGCCTGTACCTGTAATCCCAGCTACTCAGGAAGCTGAGGCAGGGGAATCGCTTGAACCCGGGAGGCAGAGGTTGCAGTGAGCCACGATCACACCATTGTACTCTAGCCTGGGTGACAGAGCAAGACTCTGTCTCAAAAAAAAAGGAAAAAAAAAAAAAAAGAAATTCAGAATAACTGGAAAGCATCTCTAAACTTTTGAAGTTGATATTTTGGAGACAAACCATGATCCACAAAATACACTTGGCATCTCTGCTGGAGATATATATGAATGAAATGGATTATGGTATATGTCATTTCTTATTTTCTAAAAAATAGATCTTTTGCTATCTTAAACAGGCTTCCATCCCATAGACCTTATATAAGACAGTCTTTGAGAACATATGACAAACATTAGTATACTTCTAGGGCAATGACAGAGAATATTTGAAATCAGAACTAAACCAGAAAACTAGATGTATAATAATTAAATCTACCTGGCATACTGGATCAGCCTATAGGCAATGTACTTGCGGAATAGGTATCCCAACTGAACCGTGTCCATATGAAGTATCTCAATTATGAGAGTCCTGGCTGTTATGTGTAGCTGTGAAGGGAATCCACAAGTTTTTATAGCCCGATTTAATAATATCAGGTTCTTCTTCTGAGCCTCCACATCAACAAAATACCTCTTCTCTTCAAGTTCTTTAGGAGAGGAAGGAGGCACCATAATCTTGGGTTTCTTGGTACCTGAAACTGAACTCAGTATCCAGGGCTTATCTATAGGAGGGAAGCGGGATTTCTGGTACCATTCAGGAGGTGAAATCTGTGTTGTTTTGAGTAGAGTAGTAAGAGAAGATAGTGATATTGTAGGCTTCATGAGAGTGGGAAGGGCCCCTTCATCAGTGTAAGGGGTTTGCGATACTGGTGTCCTGTATTTGGTGAGATGGGACTGAAATGTTCTAAATGATTCTATAGCAAAAGGATCTCGAAGTATCTGGGTTTCTTCAGAAGTATCAGAGACCTCTGACATTTGGAACTTAGTGGTGAAAGGAGCTTGAGATACCTTGAAATCTGGAGCACTAGGATGGATCAGTGCTGATTTAGATTTCAGAGAAGAAATAAATGCCAGTCTCTTCTTAGCAAAAGAAGGGGACCAAATGGGAGGATGTCTAGGGGTGGGAGGGATCCATAATGAAGAAGCTTGCTCAGGAAGGGTCCATGGTGCCAAATGCTGCCCAAGAGTAGAAGGAGCCTGAATATAGGGAGATTGCTCAGCAGTGGCAGGAGGCTGGAATTCCTGGAGCTGCTCAGAGAAGGTTAAGGATCCAGATTGCAGGCGGTCCCCATGGATGGAAGAGGCTCCAGGAACTAAGGGCTGCCCAGGAAAGAGAGGAGCCCAGAGACTGGGAATCTGTCCAGAAGCGGGTGGGACTGCAGCTATAAGTTGCTGCCTGGGGGCAAGAGGGGCTTTTGACATTCGAGGTGGTAGAGGAGTCAGAGAGGCCCCAGTTTTGAAAAGCTCCCTAGAGCTAAGGGCCTCCTGTTCAAAGGGCTGCCCTGGAGTGGGAGGGGCCCCAGATATTGGGAGCTGCCCAGGAGTGGGAAGGGCCTGTGGTGCTGGTAACTGCACAGAAGTGGATTGACCTCCGTATACCAGGGTCTGTCCAGAGGAATGAAGAGTCTGTGGTGGCCCAAGTGTACCAGCCTCAGGTAGAATCCCCATTTCTAGGGGCTTCCCAGGGGCAAAGGTGCCTTGATTGAGGGGAAGCCTTGACACCTGCAAAGGAGTAGAAGAGACCCCAAATATAGAGGACTTCTCAGCAGTAGGAGCAGATGATGCCAGAGACAGCCTAAGGCTTGGAGATAATCTTGATATGATGGATTGCCCAGTGGGGAGAGAAGCCTTTGATTCCTGAAATAGTCTATGGGTAGGAGTAGCCAATATGGCCTGCTGCTTAGGAATGTGAGGCACTCTTGGTGTGACAGAAGCCCTTGATTTAGGATCATGCTCAGACATGAGAGTAATACGCACAGGCTGGACCTGTCCTGGGGTGAAGGGGAAGCCCAAAGGTTGGACTTGGCTAAGGGTGAGGAGCGATCCCAAGGTATGGGCTTTATCTAAGGTGAGAGGGACCCCTAATTTCAATGACTGTTCTTGAGCCTGTTCTAAGTAGATAGGAGACTCCAAAGCCTGGGTTTGCACAGGGGTAAGAGTGACAGCTGACACCCAGGCATTTGCTGAGGTTATAGGGACTCCCAGTGCCTGGGCCTGCTGAGGGGTGAGAGTGATCCCCTGAGCCTGTGCCTGTTGAGAGGTGAGAGCGATCCCCAGTTCCTGAGCCTGCTGAGGGCTGATAGTGATCCCCAGTTCCTGGGCCTGCTGAGGGGTAAGGGGGATCCCCAGTTCCTGGGCCTGCTGAGGGGTGAGAGGGATCCCCTGAGCCTGTGCCTGCTGAGGGGTGAGACGGATCCCCAGTTCCAGGGCCTGCTGAGGGGTGAGAGGGATCCCCAGGGCCTGGGCCTGCTGAGGGGTGAGAGGGATCCCCAGGACCTGGGCCTGCTGAGGGGTGAGAGGGATCCCCAGTTCCTGGGCCTGCTGAGGGGTGAGAGGGATCCCCAGTTCCTGGGCCTGCTGAGGGGTGAGAGGGATCCCCAGTGCCTGGGCCTGCTGAGGGGTGAGAGGGATCCCCAGGGCCTGGGCCTGCTGAGGGGTGAGAGAGATTCCCAGGGCCTGGGTCTGCTGAGGAGTGAGAGTGATCCCCAGTTCCTGAGCCTGTTGAGAGGTGAGAGTGATCCCTTGAGCCTGGGCCTGCTGAGGGGTGAGAGGGATCCCCAGGACTTGGGCCTGCTGAGGGGTAAGAGTGATCTTCTGACCCTGGGCCTGCTGAGGGGTGAGAGGGATCCCCAGGGCCTGGGCCTGCTGAGGGGTAAGAGTGATCCCCTGAGCCTGGGCCTGCTGAGGGGTGAGAGGGATCCCCAGTTCCTGGGCCTGCTGAAGGGTGAGAGGAATCCCCAGGGCCTGTGCCTGCTGAGGGGTGAGAGTGATCCCCAATTCCTGGGCCTGTTGAGGGGTGAGAGGAATCTCCAGGGCCTGGGCCTGCTGAGGGGTGAGAGTGATTTTCTGAGCCTGAGCCTGCTGAGGGGTGAGAGGGATCCCTAGGGCCTGGGCCTGTTGAGAGGTAAGAGTGATCCCTTGAGCCTCAGCCTGCTGAGGGGTGAGAGTGATCCCCAGGGCCTGGGCCTGCTGAGGGGTGAGAGGGATCCCCGGGGCCTGGGCCTGCTGAGGGGTGAGAGTGATCCCCAGTTCCTGAGCCTGTTGAGGGGTGAGAGTGATCCCTTGATCCTGGGCCTGCTGAGGGGTGAGAGGGATTCCTAGTTCCTGAGCCTGCTGAGGGGTCAGAGGAATTCCCAGGGCCTGGGCCTGCTGAGGGGTGAGAGTGATCCCCTGAGCCTGGGCCTGCCGAGGGGTAAGAGGGATCCCTAGTTCCTGGGCCTGCTGAGGGCTGAGGGTGATCCCCACTTCCTGGGCCAGCTGTGGTGTGAAATGAATGCGTTTACTGAGAGGCTGTCCAGAAATAGGTAGAGCTCCAGGTGGGGAGGATTGTGGGGAGGGAGGTGTGGCTAGTACGGGCTTCTTTTCATCAGGAAGATTTTCTAACTTCTTCAGATTCCTATGAAACGCTTCTCCTTGATATAACTGCTGTACATCTTTCACTGCGCTCTTCCACCTGGGAGATAATGTCATTGGAGTTTGGATGACCACTTTTTCTAGCTCTGTAGGTTTTGTTTTCTTCATCTGCATCCGATCCTTTGTTTCGGTCTGTCTTTGCCTTTCAAGGTCCTCTAGCCCTCTCCCTGGCTTCTGCTTTTTCTTCTCTTTCTCCTGTTTTATGATTGGCTCCAGATGTTTCACTTCCTTCTGAATCTGCCTTATCTGTCCATTCTCCTTTTCCAAGAGCAACCCTTGTGCCTTCATTTTTTGCATCCCTTCTTCCAGCCACTGCAGGCTTGACTCTGGAAGCTCTTCTTCCTCCAGTCCTCTTTGCTTTTGCTTGTCCTCTTGCTCCGTCTGCTTTGGAGTCCTCTCTTTTTGCTCTGTCTTCCATATCTCTTCTTCCTGCCACTGTTTCTGTCTCTGTTGTTCTTGCTTTCCCTCCTTCATCTGGCGATACACCTTTTTCTCTTCCCAATTCTCACTTATCCTCTTATAGTGCTCCTTTAAGAGATTTCTTTCTTCCAGCAACTGTTGTTTGAGACTCACACCAGACATTTGTTCTTGATCCTCTTGCAAATCCTCTTGCTCCTGCCTTTGTTCTTCCCTCTCCTTGCGGTCTTTCTGTACTTTTGGGACTGTTGAAACATCTCTTTCACTTTCAATTTCAGCCAAGATCATTTGTATTAAATTGTTAATTACTGGATCTGTGCTCTCATGTGAGAGAAAGGTGCTGCTTTCAGACTTCTGAAAATGCAATCCTGGCATAAATGAGACTACCTTTTTTTGTTTTTTAGGTTTCCCAACTTGTTCTTCCTTTTTTTTATCTTTGTATTTTCTCAAGATTTTAGTCACAGTTTCAGCCACTTTTTGGAAATATTCCTCCATTTTTGCCTTTATGGTTCCTAATTTTTCAGCTTCTGCTCTTTTTAATAACTCCTCTTCCTTCAGATGAGTCTTTATGTCAAAAGGCTTTCCGATGTTATCGATTTTCTGTTTTAGGAAAGCCATTATGGCGTTCTGAAATTCTTCGAGGTTACTCTGTTCACTTTTGCCATCTGGACTTTCTAGAACTCTGGTAGATTCTGAAATCTCTTTAGCTACCCTTGAGAGTGATTTAACAAGTTGATGAGATTTGACTTGTTTGGTTAACACTTCCTTCTCTTCAGTTTTTTCTTCTTTGCTTGCAGTAGTTCCTGAAGAGATATGGTGTTTTTTTCCTTTTATTTTTCCTTTCTGTGGCTCAGCAGTATAATCAGATTGGATTGTACTGAGTGGCTTCACTAGGCTTCTGATTTCACCTTTGCTTTCTTTGTGCAATGCCTCAGTGGTGGGTTCTACTTTAATCTCTGGTTCAGTTGGTCTTCTGTCAAATGGGGACTCACGTTTGACCTTCCTAAATTGCTCCAACATAATACTTGTTCTACTTCTGCCACCTTGGCTCTTTGTTTCAGTGAAAAAGAGATGTTGGCCTTTTGCTTCAGTGGGTGACTTTGATTTGACTTCAGATATGGATTTCTTTTCTTTTCTTTTCTTTTCCAGTAGCTCATAGTATTGACTAGGTTGGGCCTCTGAGACTTTCTGTCCATCTTTATTATCACTCAGATTTGGTTCAGAAGTCTCATCTACATATGTGACTTTTGTGTGCTTTTTTTTCCATGCTTGATACTCGTCACCTTTCCTCAGTGATACGTAATCTTTAGTGCCATCTTCAGAAATATCTTTGGAAGCCACAGGTTGCTGTTGCTGTTCAGTTAAATCTGGAGTTGTTTCAGCTTGGGCTGTATATGAAATAGTGGAGTCCCATGTTATTCCAGAGCCCTTGGTCCCTTTTCTTTGGACTTCTTTTACAATATTTTCAAGTTCCTTGTCTAAAATATTGTCCATATTGTCCTCAATATCATCAGCTTTGATAGTGGCCCTGGATGACTGCAGAGAAGATCCAGGTAATGCTTTCACAGTTGATGATGCAGACAATGTTTTATACACCTGTTCTGTAACAATTTTGGATCGAAGAAGTTGTTCACATTTTTCTTCTGCATCATGAAGTTTCTGCTGAAGCATTTCATTTTCGTTACTGAGATCTTGTATTATGTTCAGAGAGAGCTCCTTTCCTGCTTCACTTGTTTCATGTTCATATATAGTGGAACTTTGGAAGTTAATACCTTTTAATTCATCACTTAGCGCACTCAAAGCTTTAGAAAGGTTTACTATTGTTGATGATATATATTTAATAGCATTGTTTTCCAATGTACTGAACATTGTGGTGGCTATGAGTTCCTGTAGCATACCTTGGATTTCTGAAACCTTTGTATTTGTTGCAAACTGATCACTAATCATCTGATCTGGTCTTAAAGCATGGGCTGTTGCAGGTCGTTTCATGACTCTTTCTTTCCAAGATTTCCACAGAGTACCTCTAGATACTGAAGAAAAAAACGTAAAACTGTGAAATTGCACTTTTTCTTTTGCATTGTGTTTATCTATGTTTAAACCTAAGGAATTTAGCATAGATTAACTATAACTAATTAACTATAAGATAAAGATTAATCTGAAAACTTTAACTCTAAAATAAACAGTATTATTTTTAAAAGAATGACTCTTTTCACATAATCACCTACAACTTTTTCTTTCTTTTTTGTTGAGAGGGATCTCCCTGTTTCCCAGGCTGGAGTGCAGCAGCATGATCACTACAGCCTCAACTTGGGCTCAAGCAATCCTCCTGCCTCAGCCTCCCTGCCTCTCTGAGTTGCTGGTGTTACAGGTGCAAGCCACAGGACCTGCCAACTAAAACTTCTGCTTCCAGAGTTTAGGACATGAACTCAGCTACGACCTCAACTTAATTTTAGTTACAAGTTTGGGGTTAGATATAATGTAAGACAAGGCCAGGCTTGGTGGCTCATGCCTGTAATCCCAGCACTTTCGGAGGCCAAGGCAGGCGGATCACCTAAGGTCAAGAGCTCAAGACCAGCCTAGCCAACATGGTGAAACCCCATCTCTACTAAAAATACAAAAATTAGCCATGCGATGGTGTGCACCTATAATCCCAGCTACTCAAGAGGCTGAGGCAGGAGAATTGCTTGAACCCAGGAGGCAGAGGTTGCAGTGAGGCAAGATCACACCACTGCACTCAAGACTGTATGAGAAAGAGAGACTCTATCTCAAAAAAAAAAAAGTAAGACAAAACTTTGCCTTGGCTTTGGTTGTGCTAATACTTTCCATTTTCTTTCTCAGATTCCTGTCTCTCCTTTCTCTTTTTTTCTGAATCAAAGCTAACCTTAGTTCTCTCAAAAGTGTCATAAATTAACAGATAAAAGACACACATTTGGCCAGGCATGGTGGCTCACTCCTGTAATCCCAGCACTTTGGGAGGCTGAGGCAGGTGGATCACTTGAGGTCAGGAGTTCAAGATCAGGCTGGCCAACATGGTGAAACCCTGTCTTTACTAAAAATACAAAAATTAGCTGGGTGTGGTGGCATGAGCCTGTAGTCCCAGGTACTTGGGAGGCTGAGACGGGAGAACAGGTTAAACCTGGGAAGCAGAGGTTGCGGTGAGCCAAGATCACGCCACTGCACTCCAGCCTAGGTGACAGAGTGAGACTCCATCAAAAAAAAAAAAAAAAGACTCACATTTGAAAAGATTTGCAGAATGGCTGAGTGAAAAAAATCAACAATTTTTTTTCCCAAAAGCAAAGATAAAACAGGGCAAAACTATCAAAACAACGATTTTAGGATTTTGAAAACTGACCAAAGGCATACAACACAATGAGAAGCATTTATTCACAAAAAACTACAGAACCTTAGTAACAAACAGTGAAAGTGTGCTAAATTGGAGTTGCATCCATCCTCAAACCCCTAGATCCATGGCCGGGGACTTCTACCAGAGTGAGACAGACTGTAAGGATTGACAACTCTACTGCCTACGGGGATGATTTGACTTGGCACAAAGCCTGGAAAAACCCATGCCCAGTGGCATTATTGGCTGAGGCAGGAGAATCACTTGAACCTAGGAGGCAGAGGTTGCAGTGAGCCAAGATCGTGCCACTGCACTCCAGCCTGTGTGACAGAGTGAGACTGTCTCAAAAATAAATAAATAAATAAATAAAAAGAAATCATACAAAGTATGTTTCCTAATTGCAAAAAAATTATCTATAATGTTATATAATTCTGCCTCTCTTATTGAACCCTGAGTGATATGAGTTCTTAGTACAATATTAAAATCATGATTCATTTTAAAAAATTGATAAATTGATTGATTAGATTTCATCAAACTAACACTTTTAGGCTTTAAAAACACCACTAAGAAAATGAAGACAAGTCACAGAAAGGGAGAAAATATTTGCAAATCACTTTTCTGATAAAGGACTTATATCCAGCCATGTGTGGTGACTCACGCCTATAATCCCAGAACTTTGGGAGGCTGAGGCAGGAGGATCATTTGAGCTCAGGAGTTTGAGACCAGCCTGAACAACATGGTGGGACTCTGTCTCTACAAAAAGTTTTTAAGGCCGGGTGCGGTGGCTCAAGCCTGTAATCCCAGCACTTTGGGAGGCCGAGGCGGGTGGATCGCGAGGTCAAGAGATCGAGACCATCCTGGTCAACACGGTGAAACCCCATCTCTACTAAAAATACAAAAAATTAGCTGGGCATGGTGACGTGTGCCTGTAATCCCAGCTACTCGGGAGGCTGAGGCAGGAGAATTGCCTGAACCCAGGAGGCGGAGGTTGCGGTGAGCCGAGATCGCGCCATTGCACTCCAGCCTGGGTAACAAGAGCGAAACTCCGTCCCAAAAAAAAAAAAAAAAAAAAAAGTTTTTAAAAATAAGCTGGGTGTGGTGGCACACACCTGTAGTCCCAGTGACTCAGGAGGCTGAGGCAGGAGGATCCTCTGAGCCCAGGAATTCCAGGTGGCAGTGATATACTATTGCACCAATGCACTCCAGCTCAGCCAACAGAGCAAGACCCTATTAAAAAAAAAAAAAAAAAAAAAGACCTATATCCAGAAGGTATAAAGAAATGTTAAAACTCAATTTAAAAAATGGACAAGTAGGCCGGGCGTGATGGCTCATGTCTGTAATCCCAGCACTTTGGGAAGCTGAGGCAGGCAACTCACCTGAGGTTGGGAGTTCGAGGACAGCCTGACCAACATGGAGAAACCCCATCTCTACTAAAAATACAAAATTAGCCATGCATGGTGGCACATGCCTGTAATCCCAGCTACTCAGGAGGCTGAGGCAGGAGAATAGCTTGAACCCGGGAGGCAGAGGTTGCGGTTAGCCGACATCGTGCCATTGCACTCCAGCCTGGGCAACAAGAGCAAAACTGTCTCAAAAAAACCAAAAAATTGGGCAAGTATTTGAATAGATATTTCACTAAAAAATATATAGAAAGGGTTAATAAGCACATGAAACATGCTTAGCATCATTTGCCTAGAAAAATGCAAACGGGGCCGGGCGCCGTGGCTCACGCCTGTAATCCCAACTCTTTGGGAAGCCGAGGCAGGCGGATCACCTGAGGTCAGGAGTTCAAGAGTCTGACCAACATGGAGAAACCCCCTCTCTACTAAAAATACAAAATTAGCTGGGCGTGGTGGTGCATGCCTGTAATCTCAGCTACTTGGGGGGCTGAGGCAGGAGAATCACTTGAACTCGGGAGGCAGAGGTGGCAGTGAGCCAAGATCGCGCCATTGCACTCCAGCCTGGGCAACAAGAATGAAACTCTGTTTCAAAAAAAAAAAAAAAAAAGAAAAGGAAATGCATGTAAACCAAAACCACAGTGAGATACCACTTCACATATACAAGGGTGGCCATAATAAAAAAAGACAATAACAAGTGTTATTGAGGAAATGGAGAAATTGGAACCTGCATACATTGCTGATGAGAATGCAAAATGGTACAGTCATTTTGGAAAACAGTTGAGAGTTTCTTTAAAAGTTAAACATAAGCCGGCTGCCTTGGCTTACGCCTGTAATCCCAACACTGTGGGAGGCCAAGGTGGATGGATCATAAGGTCAGGAGATCGAGACCATCCTGACCAATATGGTGAAGCCCCATCTCTACTAAAAAAAATACAAAAAATTAGCTAGGCATGGTGGCACGTGCTTGTAGTCCCAGCTACTCTGGAGGCTGAGCAGGAGAATCGCTTGAACCTGGGAAGCGGAGGTTGTAGTGAGCTGAGATCCTGCCACTGCACTCCAGCCTGGTGACAGAGCTAGACTCTGTCTCAAAAAATTAAAAAAAGTTAAACTTACCATATGTCCTAGCAATTCTACTCCTAGCTATCTACCCAAAATAAATGAGTAAATAATGGCACTCCTGGCTATCTACCCAAAAAATGGATAAATAATGGCATTATTCATAAAAGCCCAAAGTGGAAACAGTTCAAATGTGTATCAACTGGTGAATCGGTAAACAAAATGTGGTATATCTAAACAACTGTGTAAACTAGCAATGAAAAGAAATTACCAAAATGTCCTATAACATAACTGAATTTCAAAAACATTGTGCTAGTTGAAAGAAAACAGACAGCAAATACCACATATAATATGATTCTGTTTGTGTGAAATATCCAGAAAAAGCAAATGTAGTGGGAGAGAAAGTACATGAGTGACTGTCTGGCGCTGCTGATGGGTATGAGATTGACTACAAATTAGCATGAGGGATCTTTTTGGATAATGGAAATGTTCTCAAAGTAGATTGTTGGCTGGGTGCAGTAACTCACACCTCTAATCCTAGCACTTTTCTAGGCCAAGGTTGGCGGATCACTTGTTCGAAACCAGCCTGTCCAACATGATGAAACCCCTGTCTCTATTAAAAATACAAAAAAATTAGCCAGGCATGGTGGCAGGTGCTCATAATCCCAGCTACTCAAGAGGCTGAGGCAAGAGAGTAATAGAGTGAGAGGGTAATAGAGTGAGACTGTCTCAAAATAAAAAAAGAAAAAGAAAAAGAAGCCGTTTCTTTAATAAAAAGTCAAACTCCATCTTCAAAATCATAAAGCACCCTTACATATTTTTTTCTTTTGTTTCTTCTTTTCGTCGAGGAAAAATGTGCTAAATCTGCTTAGTATCTTGACATTGTTGTCAATAGCTTTTAATGTTTCCGGTAACATCTCCATTTGTGCTATCCAGTGGTGGTGTTCATCAACATCCATTACAGTAATCTCAGACAAAATGGCATCTTGAAGAGAGAAAAAAAAATCATTTTTGTGCAGCAAAATAAATAACTATATATAAGCCTATAATACTGGGTAATTACTCAATATAGTTGTGTTGGGGAATATAGGTATCCCACACTTATTGCCATTCTGAAGCTTTCCTCAATGAAGAAATTGAAAGAAACTGGCCGGGTGCAGTGGCTAACACCTGTAATCCCAGCAGTTCAGGAGGCCAAGGCAGGCAGATCATAAGGTCAGGAATTCGAGACCAGCCTAACCAACATGGTGAAACCCCGTCTCTACTAAAAATACAAAAATTAGCCAGGCGTGGTGGCAGGTGCCTGTAGTCCCAGCTACTTGGGAGGCTGAGGCAGGAGAATCATTTGAACCCGGGAGGTGGAGGTTGCAGTGAGCCAAGATTGTGCCATTGCACTCCAGCTTGGGCAAGAGAGTGAGACTTCATCTAAACAAACAACCAAAAAAAAAGGTAAAGTGTAAAGAAAAGTGCCAAGTGGTAGGGAATGGGCATGGTCAGAGAACATCTCATTTTAAAGTGGAATTTAAGCAGGAAATGAACCATGTGTCCATCTGGTGGAAGATGCTCCAGATAAGGGAATAGTATGCATAAAGACACTGCTGGCATGCTTTAAAAAAAAGCAACGAGTCCTGCAGAGCTGGTACTAAGTGAATAAGCCTATATTTTTTCCTATTTCCTACTGGAATAGAGGATAACTATTCTCTGAATAACTTCCTTAGTCTTTTCTTCTTTAGTCGAATTAATCCTTCAAAATTTACTTATATATTCTATCTTTTTCATTAACTTTGTGGTTTTCCTCTGAACTACTTCAGTAAACTTACTCCATTCTTCCAGCCAGACCAGAATGTTGACAAGAGTCTTTTCTCTAATTTCAGCAGTCTTAGCGTAAGTAGCCATTTTCTCAAGAAAACTGGTTCTCTGTTTTCTCTTATGTTCTGCAAGGGAGACATTCCTTTCAGGGGGTGAGTTAAAAACAAGAGTATAGCGAGTCATTATTCGATGCACATTGTTCATTATTTCACCCAGCTGCATATCAATGTCCTGTAAGAATAAGAAGGGGGAATGTATTAATCTTCAGTTTGAAAAGAAGCTTTGGTCACCTTTCTTCTCAGAATGTCAGTGACAGTTAATTTAAAGCTATCCAATTAAAGTCTTGCTAATTCTAGCTTTATTGTGAGTCTCAAATTTTCCCTATTAAAAAAATTCCTTTTTTTTGCTTTCATCATCCTAGCTATGCTATGATATAATGGAAAGAGCATTGGGTTTGAACCCATATCTGGATCTTAACTCTAGGTCTTTCATTATCATAACTTTTTTTTTTTGAGACAGTCTTGCTCTGTTTTGAGGCGCCAGGCTGGAGTGCAGTGGCATAATCTCGGCTCACTGCAATCTCCACCTCCTGGGTTCAAGCAATTCTCCTGTCTCAGCCTCCCAAGTAGCTGGGACTACAGGCATACGCCACCATGCCCAGCTATTTTTGTATTTTTTATTAGAGATGGAGTTTCACCATGTTAGCCAGGATGGTCTCGATCTCTTGACCTCGTGATCCGCCCGCCTCGGCCTCCCAAAGTGCTGGGATTACAGGCATGAGCCACTGCGCCCAGCCTATCATAACTTTTTAACTTTTTTTTGAGACAAAGTCTTGCTCTTGTCTCCCAGGCTGGAGCGCAATGGCATGATCTTGGCTGACTGCAACCTCTGCCTCCTGGGTTCAAGCAATTCTCCTGCCTCAGCCTCCTGAGTAGCTGAGATTACAGGTACCTGCCACCACACCTGGCTAATTTTTGTATTTTTAGTAGAGATGGGGTTTCACCATGTTGACCAGGCTGGTCTGGAACTCCTGACCTCAGGTGATCCACCCACCTCTGCCTCCCAAAGTGCTGGGATTACAGGCATGAGCCACCTCATCCGACCTAAAATGACTTTTAATAAATCACAGCATTTCTGAGCTCCCTCTGCAGCCTCTGTAAAATGATGGAGATACTAAATTCACAGTTGATGTGAAGCGTATAAAATTTGTGATTATGCTTTATAAGCTATAGCTGCTAAAAAAAACAAAACAGACAAAAAACCATGGTGGCTCACCTTGTAATATCAGCACTTTGGGAGGCCGAAGCAGGCAGATCACAAGGTCAGGAGTTCAAGACCAGCCTGGCCAACATGGTGAAATCCTGTCTCTACTAAAAATACAACAAAAAAAAATTAGCCTGGTGTGGTGTCAGGCACCTGTAATCCCAGCTACTCGGGCTGAAGCAGGAGAATTGCTTGAACCCGGGAAGCACAGGTTGCAATGAGCCAAG
>NW_022436942.1:25966917-25979683 GCF_009761245.1 Sapajus apella | reverse complement strand
AAAAAAAAAAAAAAAAAAAAAAAAAAGAGAGAGAGAGGAAAGAAAAAAATGCAAGTTGCTTCTTTTTTGCTTTTTTAAGTGGAAAGCAGTTATCAGAATATTCCTCAAACATACTTTCCTTTTATTTTTTATTTATTTATTTATTTTTTGAAGATGGGGTTTCACCATATTGGTCAGGCTGGTCTCGAACTCCTGACCTCAGGTGATCCGCCCACCTCAGCCTACCAAAGTGCTGGGATTACAGCCGTGAGCCACCGCCCCGGCCAAACATACTTTTCTTTCGTTATCTCCTTTGGTTATCACTTAATCAGCTTAGTACATTGAGTATGTAGGGAAGAAAAAGAATCTTATCAGCAAATCTCTTTTCTTCATCATTCTATCCTAGAAATTTTTTATGGATAATTACTACCTCATATATGGCATTTGGAAATTTGTGAAATCATTTTTGGTTGTCATAATAATTATGAGGGTGGAATACTGCCATTTAGTAAAGGGTGCTAAGAATGCTAGTCCATCCTGCAGTGCAGTGGGCAGTATCACACAATGAAGAATTGTCTCAAATCCTGTGTGAATTTGAATGTCTCATAGGACATTGATGTAGGTTAAAAAAAAAAAAAATCTATTTATACTTATCCAAGCCTAAAACCAAGCTCTTTTTAAAAATATAAACAGGCCAGGCGTGGTGGTTCACGCCTGTAATCCATGCACTTTGGAGGCCAAGGTGGGCGGATCACCTGAGGTCGGGAGTTCAAGACCAGCCTGACCAATATGGTGAAACCCCATCTTAAAAAAAAAAAAAAAAAATATATATATATATATACAGACCAAAAGCAGTGTCTCACACCTGTAATCCAAGTGCTTTGGGAGGCCAAAATGGGAGGATCTCTTGTGGCCATGCATTCAAGACTAGCCTGGGTGACAGAGTGAGATCCTGTCTCTAAAAGAAAAAATTTTTTTTTTGCTGGGCATAGTGGCTCACGCCTGTAATCCCAGCACTCTGGGATGCCGAGGCAGGTGGATCACTTGAGGTCAGGAGTTCGAGACCAGCCTGGCCAACATGGTGAAACCCTGTCTCTACTAAAAACACAAAAAAAATTGCTGGGCATGGTGGTGGATGCCTATAATTCCAGCTACTCAGGAGGCTGAAGCAGGAGAATCTCTTGAACCCAGGAGGCAGAGGCTAAAGTGAGTCAAGATCACACCATTGCACTCCAGCCTGGGCAACAAGAGTGAAACTCCATCTCAAAAAAAAAAATTTTTTTTTTTTTGGCCGGGCGCGGTGGCTCAAGCCTGTAATCCCAGCACTTTGGGAGGCCGAGGCGGGTGGATCACGAGGTCAAGAGATCGAGACCATCCTGGTCAACATGGTGAAACCCCGTCTCTACTAAAAATACAAAAAATTAGCTGGGCATGGTGGTGCGTGCCTGTAATCCCAGCTACTCAGGAGGCTGAGGCAGGAGAATTGCCTGAACCCAGGAGGCAGAGGTTGCGGTGAGCCGAGATCGCGCCATTGCACTCCAGCCTGGGTAACGTGAGTGAAACTCTGTCTCAAAAAAAAAAAAAAAAGAAAAATTTTAATTCAAAGTGGTTTTGCCCAATTTAATGATACACTACAATTTCCAGGAATACAAGTAATATATAAATCAAGAAAAAATGTTCTTTAAAATTTCTCCAAGAAGTTAGTGTTAATAGTATTTAGCGCTAGTACAGTAAAGCTGAATTTGTAATAGCCTCCATTTGTATCTTTCTTATTTATTTATTTTGAGATGGAGTCTTGCTGTCTTTTAGGCTGGAGAGCAGTGGCGTGATCTTGGCTCACTGCAACCTCCACCTTCTGGGTTCTTGCAATTCTCATGCCTCAGCCTCCCCAGTAGCTGGGATTACAGGCTTCTACCACCAGGTCTGACTAATTTTTGTATTTTTAGTAGAGACAGAATTTCACCATTTTGGACAGGCTGATCTCGAATTCCTGACCCTAAGTGATCCACCCACCTCAGCCTCCCAAAGTGCTGGGACTACAGGCACGAGCCACCACGCCTGGCCCAGATTTATTTTAATTCTACATATAGATGCAAGCCTCTGTCTACTTCTAGGGCAGTTTGACCTATGACTTACACACTGAAATGCATGTTATTATAAATTGCTTTGCTTTTACTTATTCTCACATTTATATTTTTTAAGTATAGGTAGTGTTTTGTCTTGTTTTGTTTTGTTTTTATAGAGATGGGTGGTTATAGGGTCAGGGTGGTTTTGAACTTCTGACCTCAGGTGATCCACCCACCTCGGCCTCCCAAAATGTTGGGATTACAGGTATGAGCCACCACGCCCGACCAAAGTATAGGTAGTATATCTATGAATATCATTTTAGAGGAATAAAGGGAATGTTAAAAATATTTTTAGAGGCACAGTATATCTGACAGTTAAGAACCACTTCCAACTTTTTTATTCTTTCATTTTGTCTTCAGAAAAACTGAACTCTCTCTACACTCCTTATAATAAGAGTAAGATTTGGATTTTGCAAACCAAATCATCATACAAAATAAGTATTCTGATGTTAGGTGTATTTGCTCTTACAGCAAATAATAATTTAAGTCAGGAACACAGGAGAGTCAAGGCAAAGTTTGCTAAGCCAAGTGATGAAGAATAACATTACAAGCTAACACATAGCACAGTGATCAAGGAAAAAATACTACCAACTCCTCGTAAAGTCTCCTAGAAAAGTGAAGAGGAAAAAATACTTCCCAACTCATCCTTTGAGGCCAAGATATATCAAAGCCAGACAAAAGCACTATAAAATAAGAAAACTAAATACAAACACGCCTGACGAATATTGTTACAGAAAACCTTAGCAAAATACTAGTGAACAGAATTCAACAGCACATTAAAAGGATTATGCACCATGATCAAGTGAGATTTCTTTCTGGAATCCAAGGATGGTTAAATATATGTAAATCAATCAATGCAATGCACGAAATTAACAGAATGACAGGAAAAAACCACACGTGGTCATCTCAATTGATGCAGGAAAAGCATTTGACAAAATGTAACACCCTTTCATAATAAAAAATACACAAGAAACTGGGCACAGTAGCTCATGTCTGTAATCCCAGTACTTTGAGAGGCCAAGGCAGAAGGATCACTTGAGTTCAGGAGTTCAAGAGCAGCCTGAGCAACACGGTGAAATCCTGTCTCTACAAAAAATAAAAAATATCAGCCAGGTATGGTAGCATGTGCTTATAGTTCCAGCTAGTCAGGAGGCTGAGGTAGGAGGATTGCTTGAACCCAGGAGGTTGAAGCTGCAGTGAGCCATGATTGTGCCACTGCACTCCAGCCTTGGCGACAGAGTGAGCCCCTGTCTTAATACAAACAAAAAATACACACAAAAGAAACTAGAAATAGAAGAAAACTGCAGCATAATAAAGGCCATATATGAAAAGCCCACAGATAGTAATATACTCAATAGTGAAAGACTGAAAGCTTTTCCTCCAAGATTAGGAAGTCAAGGATACCCACTTTCACCATCTGTCTAACCTATTACTGAAAGTTCTAGACACCACAATTAGGCAACAAAAAGAAATAAAAGGCACACAATTTGGAAAGGAAAAACTAAAATTATCTCTGTTCACAGATAACATGATCTTAAGTTGTAGAAACTCTATATATGTAGAAACTCTATATATGTAGAAAACCCTAAGGATTACCCCTGCATACACACACACACACACACACACACACACACACACATACACACACACATATACACACACACTATTAGACTAAATCTAGCAAATTTGCAGGGTAAAAAATACATACAAATCAGTCACATTGCTATGCACTAACACTGAGCAATCTGAAAAAGAAATTAAGAAAATAATGCCATTTATAATAGCATCAAAAATAATATATTTAAGTATTGCTGGGTGCAGTGGCTCACGCCTATAATCCCAGCACTTTGGGAGGCCGAGGTGGGTGGATCACCTGAGGTCAGAAATTTAAGACCACCTTGGCCAACATGGTGAAACCTCATCTCTACAAAAATACAAAAATTAGCCAGGCATGATGGTGGGTGCCTGTAATCCCAGCTACTCTGGAGGCTGAGGCAGGAGAGTCACTTGAACCGGGAGGCAGGAGTTACAGTGAGCTGAGATCGCACCATTGCACTCCAGCCTGGGTGACAGAGACTCTGTCTCAAAAATAATAATAATAATATTGGGAGGCCAAGACAGGCAGATCACTTGAGGTCAGGATCGTGATCAGCCTGGCTAACATGGTGAAATCCCATCTCTACTAAAAATACAAAAATTAGCCTGGCGTGGTGGCGGGCACCTGTAATCTCAGCTATTCAGGAGGCTGAGGCAGGAGAACTGCTTGAACTCAGGAGGTGGAGGTTGCAGTGAGCCAAGATCACACCACTGCACTCCAGCCTGGGCAACAGAGCAAGACTCTGTCTCAAAAATAAATAAAAATTAAAAATAGTAATGTATTTAGGAATAAACTTATCCAAGGAGGCAAAAGACTTGTACGCTTGTCATTTTCACTACAAAATGTTACTGAGAGAAATTGAAGAAAACATGAGCAACTGGAGAGATATTACATGTTTATAGATTGGAATATTTAATATTGTTAAGATGTTAATACTACTAAAAATGATTTACTAATTAATGCAATCTATATCAAAATACAAATGGCACTTTTTTGCAGCAATAGAAAAATTAATCCTAAAATTACATGGACTCTCAAGGGACCCTGAATGGCTGACGCAATCTTGAAAAGGAATAAGAAAGTTGGAGATCCCACATTTTCTGATTTCAAACTTATTCCAAAGCTACATTAATTAAAATAACATGGTACAGTTCTAAAGACAGACATGTAAACTGATGGAACAGAATAGAAAGCCCATAAATAAACAAGTTAACAATATGTGTATAGTATAGTATATTCATAGCATAAAGTCAAATTATTTTCTGGAAGGATGCTAAGGCCATCCAATGAGGAAAGAACAAGTCTTTAAAAAAAAAAAACAAAAAAAAACTAAAACTAAAACAAAAAACAAATGGTGGGAAAACTGAACATCTACACATAAAAGAATAAAGTTGGATTCTTATATAAAGTTTAACTCAAAATGGATCAAATACCTAACTCTTAACACTATAAAACACTTAGAAGAAAACATAGGAGAAAGGCTTCATGGGCATTGGACTTGGCAGTGATTTCTTGGACATGGCAAAAATCACATGCAACAAGAGTAAAAATAGATAAATAGACCATATCAAAGTTAAAAACATTTATTTGTCTAAGGACAAAATCAAGAGATTGAAAAATCAACCTAGAAAATGGGAGAAAATATTTACAAATTGTATATCCAGTAAGGGTTAATATCCACAATATATAAATAACTTGCACAAACTCAATGTCAAAAAAAATTTTTTTTAAATATGCTGGGCACTGGTGGCTCACCCCTGTAATCCCAGGACTTTGGGAGGCTGAGGTGGGAAGATCAGTTGAGGTCAGGAGTTTGAGACTAGCCTGGCCAACATGGTGAAACCCCGTCTCTACTAAAAATACAAAAATTAGCCAGGCATGGTGGCACACGCCTGTAATCCCAGCTACTCAGGAGGCTGAGACACAGGAATCACTTGAGCCTGGGAGGTAGAGGTTGCAATGAGCCAAGATTACGCCACTGCACTCCAGCCTAGGCAACAGAACAAGACTCCATACCCCCCAAAAATGAAATAAACCAATAAACCCAAATAAACCAATTTTAAAATGGGCAAAGGATTCAAAAAAGATATACAAATGGCCCATAAATATATGAAAATATATTCAACATAACTAGTCATTAGGAAAATGTAAATCAAATCCACAATGGTATACTACTTCATACCCATTAAGATGGTACTATGAAAAAAACAGAAACTAACAAGTGTGGGTGAGGCTGTGCAGAATTGGAACCCTGTGCACTGTTGTTAGGAATGTAATATTGTGCAGCTTCTGTGGAAAAAAGGATGACAGTTCCTCCAGAAATTAAAAATAGAATCACCATATGATCCAGCAATTGTTCTCTATGTACATATCCAAAAGAACTATAAGCAGGTTCCCTAAGAAATATTTGTTCACTCACGCTCATAGTGTTGTTATTCAGGATAACCAAGAGGTAGAAGTAACCCAAGTGTCCACTGACAGATAAATGGTTAACAAACGTGGTATATATTGATATATCTATACACAGTGGAATCTAGACATGGTGGCCCACGCCTGTAATCCCAGCACTTTGAGAGGCCGAGGCGGGCAGATCATTTGAGATCAAGAGTTTGAGACCACCCTGGCCAACATGGTGAAACCTCATGTTGCACTAAAAAATACAAAAGTTAGCCAGGCATGTTGTCAGGTGCCTGTAATCCCAGCTACTTGGGAGGCTGAGGCAGGAGAATCGTTTGAACCTGGGAGAAGGAAGTTACGGTGAGCCAAGATCACACCACTGCACTCCAGGCTGGGTGATGGAGTGAGACTTTGTCTCAAAAAAATAAAATTTAATTTTTAAATATACAAAATAGAATGTTATTCAGCCTTAAAATTAAAGGATATTTTGACATGCACTACAATATGGATGAGCCTTGAATATATTAAGCTAAGTGAAGAAGCCAGTCATAAAAAGACAAATACTTTATGATTCCACTTAAATGAGGTGTCAAGAATAGTTGAATTCATAGAAACAAAATACAGTACAGTGCCTGTAATCCAGCTACTTGGGAGGCTGAGGCAGGGGAATCGCTTGAACTGGTTAGGCGGATGTTGCAGTGAGCCAAGATCATGCTACTGCACTCCAGCCTGGGTGACAGAATGAGAGGGTCGCAAAAAAAAAAAAAAAAAAAAGATGAAATAGCTCTGGACGTTGGTTGCAAAATAATGTATAGCAATATATATTCATACTTAAAACCATTGAAAACTATTGTACTATATACTTAAAAAATAATTAAGAGGGTACATTTTATGTATATTTTACCACAATTATTTTTTTTAATTTAAAAAGGAATAATTAAATAAGTGATAGAAATAATGCAATCAGAAAAAGAGGTTATGCAGTTGTAGCAAATCTAAATTAAGTCAAAAACACAGGAGACTGGAGTCAAAGTTGGCCAAGCCAAGTGATAGAGTAACTCAGAACTGACACATAGTATGGTGGTTAAGAAAGAAATAATACTGTTGCTCACAAACTTTTCCAAAGAGTTGAAGAGGAAGGAAAAATTCCTCACTCATTCTTTGATGTCAGCATTACCCTGATATCAAAATCAGATAGATAGAAGAGAAGAAAACTATAAACCAGCATCCCTCACCTCTTGAAAATAGTCACAAAAAATGCTTCATAAGATTTTCAAAAATTCTAGAACAGATAGGTAACCAATAAAATAAAATAGAAAATAAAATCAAACAATTTCTTTTAAAAAAATAGGATAACGAACAAGTGGGATTTACCCTAGTATGCAAAGCTAGTTCAAAATTTGATAATTTCTAAATGTAATTCACTATGTCAATTGATTAAAGGAAAACCGTGTATTGCCTCAGTAGATACAGAAAAAGCAGTTGACGAAATTCAACATTCATTCATGATTTCTTTTTTTTTTAATTATTTTTTATTTTTTTAGGCCCTGGGTAAGAGATTATTTTTTTTTCTTATTTTTTTTTCTAATGAAAAATGACTTTTTAATTTTTTAAATTTTTTTTCCTAATGAAAAGTGATGGGGTTTTTTGTTTTTTTGGTTTTTGTTTGAAATGGAGTTTTTTGCTTGTTGCCCAGGCTGGAGTGCAATGGCAGGACCTTGGCTCACCACAACCTCCACCTCTAGGTTCAAACGATTCTCCTGCCTCAGCTTCTCAAATAGCTGGGATTACAGGCATGTGCCACCATGCCCGGCTAATTTTGTATTTTTAGTAGAGAGGGGGTTTCTCCATGTTGGTCAGGCTGATCTCGAACTCTCAACCTCAGGTGATCCCCACCCCTCCACCCTTGGCCTCCCAAAGTGCTGGGATTACAGGTGTGAGCCACCACACCTGGCCTCATTCATGATTTCTAAAAGAAGCTCAATAATAAACCAGGAATAGAGGGTAATTTCCTCGACCTGATAAAGAGCATTTACAAAACATTTATAGCTAGCATCATACTTAATGGTGAAAGTCTAAAGTGCTCTAAAGGTTGTTGTAGTCACTTCTACTCAACATTGTACAAATGTCCTAACCAATTCAATAAGGTCAGAAAAAGAAATACAAGAAAACGGATTGGAAAGAGAGAAGTAACATGGTTTCTGTTTACAGACAAAAGTTTGTCCATATAAAAACTCCCAAAGAATTTACCAAAGAGGCCGAGTGCAGTGTCTCATACCTGTAATCCCAGCACTTTGGGAGGCCAAGACTGGCAGATGACTTGAGACCAGGAGTTCAGGACCATCCTGGCCAACATGACAAAACTCCATTTCTACCAAAAATACAAAAATTAGCTAGGCATGGGGGCATGTGCCTGTAATCCCATCTACTTGGGAGGCTGAGGCAGGAGAATCGCTTGAACCGAGGAGGTGGGCGTTGCAGTGAGCCGAGATTGAACCACTGTACTTCAGCTTGGGTGACAGAGCAAGACTCCATCTCAAAAATAAATAAATACATAGGGGGATGGAAAAAATAAAAGTAAAAATAAATAAATACATACATACAAATAAAACAAATCAAAAACCATTTATTTACACTAGCAATATACAATTAGAAGTTGAAATTTGGCTGAGCGCAGTGGCTCATGCCTGTAATCCCAGCATTTTGGGAAGCCAAGGCAGGTGGATCACCTGAGGTTAGGAGTTTGAGACCAGCCTGGCTGACATGGTGAAACCCCATCTCTACTAAAAATACAAAATTAGGCCAGGTGCAATGGCTCATGCCTGTAATCCCAGCACTTCGGGAGGTACAGGCGGGTAGATCACCTGAGGTCAGAAATTCAAGACCAGCCTGGTCAATGTGGTGAAACCCTGTCTCTACTAAAAATACAAAAAATTAGCTGGGCATGGTGGTGCATGCCTGTAGTCCCAGCTATCCAGGAGGCTGAGGCAGGAGAATCACTTGAACCCAGGAGGTGGAGGTTGCAGTGACCCGAGATCACACCATTGCACTCCAGCCTGGGCAACAGAGCAAGACTCTGTCTCAAAAAAAAAAAAAAAAAAAAGAAATTTAAATTTAATAAAACAGTGTCTAGGATTTTTTGGGTGTCACTTTGCCAACCAGTAACCTCTGTGGCCACTGTTGCTTCTGCTTGAGTTTTGCTCCTGCACACTGGGCTCATTCCACCTACTAGGCCCAGCAGGCTGCCCTCAGATCATGATATTGGCCCAGATCTCATGTCTGCCAAGGATGAGCCAGGCATGGAACAGCGAGGGGTGTGTGAGCAAGCAAGCGCAGGGTCTGCCCACTGCAGCACCAAAACAGGCTGCTCCAGGTGCCAGCACAAGCACCAGCTCTGGGAGAGGCTGTGACTGGACCAGACATACCACAAGCAGTGTCTGCTTTAGGCACCAGTGTCTGGATGAGGGAACCTCAGTGGTACCCAAAAGCTCAGAGGTCTGGACCTTAGAAGGATCACCACTCTTCATTCGCACAGTCCAGGAGCATGTCACAACCCACAGCTCAGTGTGCCAGCTGAGGATGTGTTACAGCTCCTTTAGCTCCCACCGTTCAGTCCTGAGTTCCTGCCCCATGTCCAGGAAGAATGAGGTTACATGGACAACTGAAGGGTTAGCAAGGTGGAGAGGAGCTTTTACTGAGCAACAGAACAACTCTCAGCAGAGAGGATGCCTGAAGTGGGTAGCTCCTATCCACAAGCAAGTCATCCCGACAAGTATAGAGGAGACTTGAAGTGGGTCCTGCTATCCAAAGGCAGGTAGGCCTGATGAGTGTAGTCACTCAAAGTGGATAGCTCCTGTCTGCAGGCAGGGAGTCCCTAGGAGTCTCTGAGTTGGGCTCAGTCTGGGGTTTTTATGGGCTCAAAAGGGAGGAAATCCATGCTGATTATGGGCAGTCATGAGTTGGCCTGGAAAAAGTACCACCTGATTGGCTGAAAGGCATCAAGGAAGTTCTCGCTCTAGTCCCAGACTCCACCCTAAACTGGCAGCCAGGAAGCAGTTGCCCAGCCCTGCCACTGCTTCCTATTGTGTGGGTGGCCACCTGGTGCTGGCAAGGTGCAGGAGGGCTGTAGAGTTACAGCAGCTCTGGCTCAGGGAATCCCAGTCCCCAGGCTTCAGGCCTCCCTGGCTTGAAGGTGGGGTTTCACTGGGGACCTGCCATTTACAGCTTAGGAACAAATCTGCCCCCTGCCGCCATCAACATGCTGTCCACGGCAACCTGGCTGTCCGGCTGAGGGGCACCTTCAGGCCTCTAAGGAGGGGCATTCAGCCCCCTGGCCTCCCTCCCATGCTCATCGATGACCAAAGTTCAGAGGGACTGAGGCAGCAGGGGACAGGCCTGTCAGTGTCACCCCAACCACATGCACACCTGACCCGGTTGTGACAGTGCCTGAGCTTGGCCACAGCTTTGCTCTGCACTGTAGCAGGTACTGGGAGCAGAGAGAGGACAGGGAGCGGGAGCAGGCACATCCCTGAGGGTGCAGGGATGCCTCAGTCCAGAGCTGCGGCCGGGTGGCTGCTGCTACTCCCGGGAGTGTGGGGCTCCTCCTGGACAACTTGGTAGGGTGCAGGGCTCCAACTGGGATCACCTGTCCCCAGACCCTGCTTGGGTCCACAGAGCGAAAAGCCCCAGCTGCACCTCTCTCACTGAAACTGGTATCCTCACTGCCACCATCAACAGGATTTGCAATAACACTAAAAACATGAAATAGGTATAAATTTAGTAAAATAGGTACAAGATCTTTACATTGAAAAATACAGAATACTAAGATCTGAGAGCTATAGTCTAGAAATAAAAAAACAGAAAAATATAAAATATTAGTTTAAAAAATAAAAGAGCTAAATAAATGGAGAGATATACCTATGGATTGAAAGACCCAGTATTGGCCAGGCACAGTGGCTCATGCTGTAAGCCCAGCACTTTGGCGGCCAAGTCAGGAGGATCATTTGAGGTCAGAGGCTTGAGACCAGTTTGAGCAACATGGTGAAATGTTGTCTGTACTAAAATTACCAAAATTAGGTAGGTGTCTGTAATCCCAGCTGCTCAGGAGGCTGAGGCAGGAGAATCACTTGAACCTGGGAGGCAGAGATTACAGTGAGTTAAAATCACACCACTGAATGCCAGCCTGGGTGACAGAGTGAGACTCTGTCTCAAAAAAAAAAAAAAAGACCCAATATTGTTAAATGCCAGTTGATATGTTAGATCACAAATCTAGTAATTTATCAATATCACATATTACAAATCATATATCTGATAAAGAGCTTGTATCAAGGCCGAGCGGAGTGGCTCACGCCTGTAATCTCAGTACTTTGGGAGGCCATAGTAGGCGGATCACAAGGTCAGGAGTTCAACACCATCCTAGCCAACCCCATCTCTACTAAAAATACAAAAAAATTAGTTGAGCATGGTGGCACATGCCTGTAATCCCAGTTACTCAAGAGAAATGATAGAAAGAAAAAGAAAGAAAAAGAAAAAAAAACTCAAGAGAAAGGAAAACTTATGTTTATACAAAACCCTGTATGTGAATGTTTGGAGTGGCTTTATTCAAAATTGCCCCATACTGAAAACTACCCAAATGTCTTTCAATTGATGAATAAATGCTTTATGCTAAGCAAAAGGAGGCAGACTCAAAAGACTACATAGGGTATGATCCCATTTATATGGTATTCTGGAAAGGAGAAAACTATTACTAATAGAAAACTAATGGCTAGGTGCAGTGGCTCACACCCGTAATACCAGCACTTTGGAAGACTGAGGTCGTCAGATCACATGAGCTCAGGAATTTGAGACCGGTCTGGGCAACATGATGAAACCCAATCTCTACAAAGTAATACAAAAATTAGTCAGATGGTGGTGTGCACCTGTAATCCCAGCTACTCAAGAGGCTGAGACGGGAGGCCGTGAGCTGTGATCGTGCCGCAGCACTCCAGCCTGGCTGACAACAAGAAAACCATCCAGGTCAAAGAGCACCAAATTTGAGGCAAACAGAAATCAAGCACCCCCTTTTGAGTAGGGAATGAGGGAAGAAGTGCTTGGAAAGTTGGTGATTTGGGGTTAGTCCCTCAAAACCATTTTAGGGTTTCTCTGCTCTGCCTACCCTCTGGAGAAGGTGGACACTGGTCAGTTAACAGATGATGTTACTAACAATCACTTGATCCCCATGGCTTTGGTTTAAAAGACACATACACTTGTCCACACATGCTTAGAGATAAGAGTGGGCTGTCAACTGAAGCATGTTACTGACAGAGGGGGTACAGGGTTTATTTTCTAGGGGGAACAGCATGTCACTAAAGCATGCCTTTTAATATATTAATTTAAAAAAAAAAGCAAAATACAGCCTGGTGTGATGGCTCACACTTGTAATCCCAGCAATTTGGGAGGCCGAGGCAGGAGGATCACTTGAGGCCAGGAGTTTGAGACCAGCCTAGCCAACATGGTGAAACCCCATCTCTACTAAAAATACAAAAATTAGCCTGGCGTGGTGGCACACGTCTGTAATCCCAGCTACTTAGGAGGCTGAGGCAGGAGAATCTCTTGAACCTGGGAGTCGGAGGTTGCAGTGAGCTGAGATTGTACCACTGCACTCCAGCCTGGGCAACAAAGCAAGACT
>NW_022436942.1:25936190-25966817 GCF_009761245.1 Sapajus apella | reverse complement strand
AAAAAAAAAAAAAAAAAAAAAATAGCCCCGTGTGGTGGTGTGTGCCTGTAATCCCAACTACTCAGAAGACTGAGGTGGGAGGATCACTTGAGCCTGGGAAGTGATGGTTGCAGTGACCTGACATTGCAGCCACTGCACTCCAGACTGGGTGACACAGTGAGACTTTGTCTCAAAAAAGAAGGAAGCAAGGGATGGAGGGAGGGAAGAACCCCACCTTTATCCCTACATTTCCCCTACTGTTCTGTGGTTGTTTTTATGTTGATTCCAACAGGCTGGTTATGGTTTTTCTCTTGCCATTACTTCTTTTTTTTTTTTTTTTTTTTGAGATGGAGTTTCACTGTTGTCTACCAGGCTAGAGTGCAATGGCGCAGTCTCGGCTCACTGTAACCTCTGCCTCCTAAGCTCCAGTGATTCTCTTGCCTCAGCCTCCCAAGTAGCTGGGATTACAGGCGCCTCCCACTATGCATGGCTAATTTTCATATATATATATATATATATATATATATATATATATTTTAGTAGAGACAGGGTTTTGCCATGTTGGCCAGGCTGTCTCGAACTCCTGACCTCAGGTGATCCACCTGCCTTGGCCTCCCAAAGTGCTGGGATTACAGGTGTGAACCACCATGCCCAGCCAGGACAACTTCTAATTGCCATGTGCAGTATGTTCAAAGCCAGGTAACTCCTCATTGTAGACAAACTATGTAACTGCCCAGAGCAGCACTTATAAACTAGCCTATAGTAAAAAAGAAAGAAAGAAATCCTAAGATATGTATGGAGGCCAGGTGTAGTGGCTCACACCTAGAATCCCAGCACTTTGAGAGCCCAAGGCAGAAGGATCACTTGAGACCAGCCCAGACAACATAGGGAGACCCCGTCTCTACAAAAAAAATTTTTTTATAATTAGCTGGGTTCGGTAGTCCTAGATGTTTGGGAAGCTGGGGCTTGAGCATCACTTGAGCCCAGGAGTCCAAGGCTTTATTGAGCTCTGATTGCATCACTGCACTTTAACCTGGGTGACAGACCCAGACCATGTCTCTAAACAAAAATAAACTAAAACACTTATGGAGCCACAACAGACTCTGAATATCGAAAGCAATCTTGAGTAAAAAGAACAAAGCAGGAGGCATCACAGTACCTGATTTCAAAATCCAGTACTAAGCCGTAGTAATCAAGACGCATGGTAATAGCATAAAAACAGACATGTTAGACCAATGGAACAGAGTAGAGGGCACAGAAATAAATCTACACATTTCACAGTCAATTGATTTTCAGCAAAGATGCCAAAAACAATGTGAAATGGAGTCTCTTCAATGAATGGTATTAGAAAAACTGGATATCCACATACAGAAGAATGAAATTAGACTATCAGCTTACACCATATACAAAAATCAACTCAAAATGGACTAGATTTTTTTTTTTGAGACTGAGTCTCACTCTATTGCCCAGGCCGGAGTGCATTGGCACCATGTTGGCTCACTGCAATCTCTGCCTCCTGGGTTCAAGCAATTCTCCTGCCTCAGCCTCCCAAGTAGCTGGGATTACAGGTGCCCACCACCATGCCCAGTTAATTTTTGTATTTTTAGTAGAGACAGGGTTTCACCATGTTGGCTGGGCTGGTCTCGAACTCCTGACCTCAGGTGATCCACCTGCCTTGGCCTCCCAAAGTGCTGGGATTACAGGCATGAGCCACCATGCCAGGCCTGGATTAGGTTTAAACATAAAACCTAAAATTATAAAATTACTAGAAGAAAACATAGGAGAAAAGGTCCATGACATTGTTCTAGACAATAATTTTTGTATATGATTCCAAAAGTACAGGCAACAAAAACAAAAATAGACAAATGGTATTACATCAAACTAAAACGCTTCTTCATGATTTCACTCATACGTGGAATCCAAAGAAGTCAAACTCATAGATGCAGAGAGTGTAGAATGGTGGTTAGTAGAGGCTGGGGATGGGTAGATTGGGGCGATATTGGTCAAAGAATACAATTTTTCAGTTAGGAGAAATAAGTTCAAGAACTCTATTATACATCACGATGACTATAACTAATAACACATTATATACTTGAAGATTGCTGAGAGCAGGCTTTAAGTGTTCTCACCACACACAAAAAAATGATATATGAGGTGGCTGGGCACAGCCACTCACGCCTGTAATCCCAGCACTTTGGGAGGCTGTTGGAAATGGGTTTATAACATCGGGAAAAATGCACACCGAGACAATGGGTCACTCAGCAAGGCTAGCTTACTTCCTGCAGGAAGGGTGCAACTTGGCAGCAGCCTTGCCATGACAACACACCTGAACAAAGGAGACAGGGACATTTATAACTTTCATAACCTGGTGCAATCGCTCTACTGCTTTGTCCAGTCTCCATTGGCCGGAACAGGACCTCACATTCAAGCTTGACCTGATTGGCTAAAAACTTGGAAATTTTCTAGAGGTAAAGGCAGAGGAGAACAAAGGAAAAGAGGAAGTGACTTGAGGAATGCTTAGAGAAGCGACAACATTTCCAAATATGGAAGGGGAATAAGCTATGACCTAAGACTTGCCTGGGCTTGTCCAGGAATGTCAGGGCAACTAGCTAGGTTAAAGTGTAAGGACTAAGAACACGGGATGCACTTGCTTCTTTTTTATGACCAGCAGCTACTTTAAGATTATTAGCAAAAGCTTTAGAGTAAATTAACCTTTGAAGAAACTATTATTTATTCATAATGGACTAAGAGAAAAGCTTTAAAAAGGAAACTTGTATTTATTCTTATTTCCTACAGAGGCCACGGTGGGTGGATCACCTGAGGTCAGGAGTTCAAGATCAGCCTGGGCAATGTGGCAAAACCCTGTCTCTACTTAAAAATACAACAATTAGCCAGGCGTTGTGGTGCGCACCTGTAATCCCAGCTTCTAAGAGGAGCTGAGGCAGGAAAATTGCTTGACACCTGGGAGGTGAGGTTGCAGTGAGCCAAGATCATGCACTGTACTGCAGCCTGAGAGAGCGAGACCATTACAAAAATATATGTGTGTGTGTGTGTGTGTGTGTGTGTGTGTGTGTGGAAATGCATGCTTTAATTAGTTGGATCTAGCCATCCACAATGTATAAATATATCAAAACATCATGTTGTACACCACACATATACAGTTTTGGTCAACTCAATGTTATAAGTAGAATTTTCAATGCTGCAAAAGAGGTAGCACACAAATACAAATTTCTTCAGCAAGGCAATTTATTTCTATAGAAGGTTGTGGCTCACAGATGGAACAATGGCAAGCACACAGCTGGACAAGGAGGGGAAGGGGTACTTATGCCTGACAGGGGTCACCCCTACTGCTGTGTCATTCCCCTATTGGCTAGGGTTAGACAGCACAAGCTAGACTAATCCTGATTGGCTACTTTAAAGAGAGCAGGGATCAGAGCTGGAGTGGCAGGGTGGGTGGTTTGGTGAGAAGGACGGTTCTGGGCAGGTCAGAGCAGGTAGCCAGGGGTGACCTAGGTCAAAGAAGGTGACCAGAGCAGGTCACTGGAGCAGGTGACCAGAGCAGGTGACTGGGATGAGTCAGGACGATGGAGCTGGGGGCTGGGGGAACAGATGTGAACTACTGATTAGAACCAGTGGAGAAGGCTGTTTACTGGAACTACAAGGAGGTTAAACTTTAAAATAAAAAAAGAATAAGAGAGCTGAACATACTGACATAGTGATTCTTTGAAGATAAACTTAGGGTTCACTATATCTAATATCAATTAAGAAAAAGAGCATTTTGGCCAGCGTGGTGGCTCATGCCTGTAATCCCAGGACTTTGGGGGTCCCAGGTGGGCAGATCACTTGAGGTCAGGAATTTGAGATCAGACTGGCTAAATGGCAAAACCCCGTCTTTACTAAAATACAAAAATTAGGCCAGGCGTGGCGGCTCATGCCTGTAATCCCAGCACTTTGGGACACCGAGGCAGGCAAATCACGAGATCAGGAGTTCGAAACCAGCCTGACCAACATGGTAAAACCTCGTCTCTACTAATCCCAAAGTCCTGGGATTACAGGCATGAGCCACCATGCTGGCCAAAATGCTCTTTTTCTTAATTGATGTTAGATATAGTGAACCCTAAGTTTATCTTCAAAGAATCACTATATCAGTATGTTCAGCCCTCTTCTTTTTTTTTTTTTTTTTTTTTTTTGAGACAGAGTTTCACTCTTGTTACCCAGACTGGAGTGCAATGGCGCGATCTCACCTCACCGCAACCTCCGCGCCTCCTGGGTTCAGGCAATTCTCCTGCCTCAGCCTCCTGAGTAGCTGGGATTACAGGCACGCACCATCATGCCCAGCTAATTTTCTGTTTTTTTAGTAGAGACGAGGTTTCACCATGTTGACCAGGATGGTCTCGATCTCTTGACCTCGTGATCCACCTGCCTTGGCCTCCCAAAGTGCTGGGATTACAGGCGTGAGCCACCGCGCCCGGCTAGCCCTCTTATTCTTTAATTTTTTATTTTAAAGTTTAACCTCCTTGTAGTTCCAGTAAACAACCTCTACTAAAAATACAAAAATTAGCCAGGCATGGTGGTACATGCCTGTAATCCCAGCTACTCAGGAGCATAAGGGCAGGAGAATTGCTCGAACCCAGGAGGTAGAGGTTGCAGTGAGCCAAGATTGTGTCACTGCAGTCCAGCCTGGGCGACAGAGTGAGACTCCTCTCAAAAAAAAAGAAAGTCCCAACCGTCTAATCAGGCATTTGTCTTTCTAATGACCAGTCCCATCCTGAAGCTATCTGTCAATCTTCAGCATACTAAAAGATATAACTTTGGAGATTCCAAAGATTTTAAGAGTTGTTATATTTTACAATATCGCAATGGAGTAACAGGGTCAAGATTTATCCTCTGGGCCAGATGTGGTGGCTCACGACTGTAATCCTACCACTTTAGGAGGCCAAGGAGGGTGGATCACTTGAAGTCAGGAGTTCAAGACCAGCCTGGCAAACATGGTGAAACCCCATCTCTACTAAAAATACAAAAATTAGCCAGGCGTGGTGGCATGTGCTTGTATTCCCAGCTACTTGGGAGGCTGAGACAGGAGAAATGCCTGAATCCAGGAGGCGAAGGTTGCAGTGAGCCAAGATTGTGTGCCACTGCACTCCAGCCTGGGCAACAGAGTAAGACTCTGTTTAAAAAAAAAAAAATATATATATATATATATATGTATATAATGTATATATATAATGTGTATATATATATACATTATATACATATATATATATATACATTATATACATATATATATACACATTGTAAAAATATATATATATATATATATATATAAAATGTATCCTCTAATCCAAAACAACGACAGTTACCTTTTCCCAAAAGGATTATTGAGAACAATTCACAGAGCTCACCTAGGGAGGGGCAGCAGTTTCTCCCTAGGAAAAATTAATTTCTTAAAATTCAGTGCCTGGACACAGTGGCTTACGCCTATAATTCTAGCACTTTAGGAGGTCAAAGAGGGCAGATCACTTGACATCAGGAGTTTGAGACCAGCCTGACCAACATGGGGAAAACCCATTTCTACCAAAAATACAAAAATTAGCTGGGCGTGGTGCATACCTGTGGTCCCAGCTACTTGGAAGTGGGAAGTGGGAGGATCACTTGAGCATGGGAGGTGGAGGCTGCAGTGAGCCTAGATCGAGCCATTGTACTCCAGCCTGGGCTCCAAAAAGAGGGAGACTCTGTCTTAAGAAAAAAAAAAAAAAAAAAAGAACAGGTAACAGGTGTGATGCCTCATGCCTGTTATTGTAACACTTTTGGAGTCTGAGGTGGGAGGAATGCTTGAGTTCAAGAGTTCAAGACTAGCTTGAGCAAAATAACAAGACCTTAGCTTTACTAAAAATTTAAAAAATAGGCCAGGCATGGTGGCTCACGCCTGTAATCCAAGCACTTTGGAGGCCAAGGCGGATGGATCACCTGAGGTTGGGAGTTCAAGACCAGCCTGACCAACATGGTGAAACCCCATCACTAAATTAAAAAAATAAGGCCAAGGGGGGTGGATCACGAGGTCAGGAGTTTGAGACTAGCCTGGCCAACATAGTGAAACCCTATCTCTACTAAAAATAAAAAAATTAGCTGGGCGTGGTGGCATGCACCTATAGTCCCAGCTACTCGGGAGGCTGAGGCAAAAGAATTGAAGGGAGGTGGAGATTGCAGTGAGCTGAGACTGTGCCACTGTACTCCAGCCTGGGTGACAGAGTGAGACTCCGTCTCAATAATAATAACAATAATAAACTGGGTGTGGTGATGCGTGTTTGTAATTCCAACTACTTGGGATGTTGAGGCAGAAGGATTGCTTAAGGCTGGGAGATTGAGGCTGCAGTGAACTATGATTGCACCATTGCATTCTAGCCCTGGGTGACAGAATGAGATTCTGACTCAAAAAAAAGAAAGAAAAATCTTAAATCAATAACCTAGCTTTGCAACTTGAGGAACTTGGAAAAGGATAAACTATACCCAGCCGGGCGGGGTGGCTCACATCTATAATCCAAGCACTTTGGGAGGCCAAGGTGGGCGGATCACCTGAGGTCAGAAGTTCAAGACCAGCCTGACCAACACAGAGAAACCCTGTCTCTACTAAAAATACCAAATTAGCTGGGCATGGTGACACATGCCTGTAATCCCAGCTACTCAGGAGGCTGAGGCAGGAGAATCGTTTGAACCTGGGAGGCGGAGATTTCGGTGAGCCAAGATCATGCCACTGCACTCCAGCCTCCGCAACAAGAGTGAGACTCCCTCTCAAAAAAAAAAAAAAAAAAAAAAAGAATAGGCTGGGCACAGTGGCTCACACCTGTAATCCCAGCATTCTGGGAAGCCAAGGTGGGCAGATCATGAGCTTAGGAGTTCGAGACCAGCCTAACCATCATGGTGAAACCCTATCTCTATTAAAAATACCAAAATTAGGCAGGCATGGTGGCGCTTGCCTGTAATCCCAGCTACTCAGGAGGCTGACACAGGAGAATCGCTTGAACCAGGGAGGCGGAGGTTGCAGTGAGCTGAAATCATGCCACTGCATTCCAGCGTGGGGGACAGAGTGAGATTCTGTCTCAAAAAAAAAAAAAATTAGAGCAGGCTGGGTGCAGTGGCTCATGCCTATCATCCCAGCACTTTGGGAGCTTGAGGAGGGAGGATTGTTTTGAGTCTAGGATTTGACACCAGCCTGGGCAACAAAGTGAGACCCTGTCTCTACAAAAAATAAAAAAATTATCCGAATGTGATGGTGTGCGCCTTTAGTCCCAGCTGTCCAGGAGGCTGAGGCAGGCGGATCCCTCAAGCCAAGGAGGTTGAACTATGATAGTGCCATGACATGACACTCTAGCCTGAGCACCAGAGCAAGACATGGGCTCGGGGGGAAAAAAAAAAAAAAAAAAAAAAAAAAAGTAAATAAGTAAAATAGAGCAAATAAATAGAGCAAATCACCAAAACAAAAAATTGGTTCTTCCATAAAAATCAAATTAGCAAACCTTTCCCTAGATTGACTAAGAAAACAAAGAGAAGACTCAAATCTCTAACATCAGAAATAAAAGGGAGGGCATTACTGCCAATTCTACAGAAATAAAAAGGAGTATAAGAGGATATTCTGAATTATATGCCACCAAATTGGATAAGCTAGATGAGATGGAAAAAGTCCTAGAAACACAAAAGCTACTAAGACCAAATCACAAATAAATGGAAAATCTGAATAGACCCTAGCTAGTAAGGAGAATGAATCAATAATAAAAAAGAAACTTCCCAGCTGGACATGGTGGCTCACACCTACAATCCCAGCACTTTGGGAGGCCAAGGCGGGCGGATCACCTACAGTCATGAGTCCAAGACCAGCCTGGCCAACATGTGAAACCCTGTCTCTGCTAAAAATACAAAATTAGCCAAGAATGGTGGTGCATACCTGTAATCCCAGCTACTTGAGAGGCTAAGGCAGGAGAATGGCTTGAACCCGAGAAGGCGGAGGTTGCAGTGAGCCAAGACGGCACCGCTGCGCTCCAGCCTGGGCAACAAGAGTGAAATTCCATCTCAAAAAAAGAAACTTCTTTGGGCCAGGTGGTTTTGCAGGTAAATTCTACCAAACTGGAGAGCTGATATACTCCTGAGAGAGAAGAGTGAAGCTATCTTGCTGACCTTGCCAGCCAAAAGCAAACTACTTCTGGTGGGCCTTATTGACAGGTCTGAAGAAATAATCATTTGCCAGATCATAGCTGCATTCCAAGAACCAGGGGATGTGTTAATTTGTTCAAGCAATGAAACCACATCTGGTACAGAAGCTGTGATTGGAGTTAGTACCTAGTTAAGCTTACAATAATCCAGTCATTCTCCAAAATTCGTCTGTATTCTTCACAGGCCAAATAGGCAAGTTGAATGAGGATATGCTTGAAATCACCACCACCGCATCTTTGAAGTTCTTGATGATGGCGTTAAATTCCTCCATGAATGGGATATTTGGTTTTTACTATTTTCCTAGGTAGAGGCAGTAGTGGCTCCTATTTGACCTTTCCCATCATAGTATCCCTCATTCCACAGGTCAGGGAGCCAGTGTGGGAATTCTTCCAGCTGCTGAGTATGTATATTCCAATTATACATTTTGGAACTTGTGAAATAACCACAGGATGGGTTTCAGGACACACTGGGTTCACTGTGAGATAGGCCTGAGCTAAAGCTTTTTTGATTAATGGGTAGACCACAATGTTTTTGGTCTCCTGGAATTAATGTCAGCTCAGAGCCAGTGTCCAGCAGTTCCCTAAAGGTCTGATTATTTTCTTTTTCCCGATGCAGTTACTCTGGTACAAGGTCATAGGTCCTTTTAGGGAAGGTCAGGAAAAAAGGTAATAGTATAAATGTAGGCCAGGCACAGTGGCTCACACCTGTAATCCCAGCACTTTGGGAGGCTGAGGTGGGCGGGTCACCTGAGATCAGGAGTTGGAGACCAGCCATGGTCAACATGGTGAAACTCTGTCTCTACTACAAATACAAAAAATTAGCTAGACCTTGTGGCAGGTGACTGTAATCCCAGCTACTCAGGAGGCTGAGGCAGGATAATCGCTTGAATGCAGGAGCTAGAGGTTGCAGTGAGCCAAGATCACGCCACTGCACTCCATCTTGGGTGACAGAGCAAGACGTGTCTAAAAAAAAAAAAAAAAAAAAAAAAAATGGATCATAGACCTGAATGTAAAGTCTAAAAGTCTAAAACTCCTATAAGAACACATAAGAGAGGGCTGGGCGCGGTGGCTCAAGCCTGTAATCCCAGCACTTTGGGAGGCCGAGGCGGGTGGATCACGAGGTCAAGAGATCGAGACCATCCTGGTCAACAAGGTGAAACCCCGTCTCTACTAAAAAAATACAAAAATTAGCTGGGCATGATGGTGCATGCCTGTAGTCCCAGCTACTCGGGAGGCTGAGGCCGGAGAATTGCTTGAACCCAGGAGGCGGAGGTTGCGGTGAGCCGAGATCGCGCCATTGCACTCCAGCCTGGGCAACAACAGCAAAACCCCGTCTCAAAAAAAAAAAAAAAAAAAAAAAAAGAACACATAAGAGAAAAGAAAAAGAAAAAAAATGAATAAAAAATAAAAATAATACAGAGGAGAAAATGTTTATGACAGATAGACAATTTGCTTATACATCACACCAAAAGCACAATCCACAAAAGAAAATAGTAAATTGGACTTAGAACTTCTCTTCTTTGAAAGACGTTATTAGTAGAAGAAAAATACAAGTTATAGAATGGAAGAATATTCTTGCAAATCACTTATTTCATAAAGTTGTATTCAGCATATAGAAGAATACTCACAACTGAATAATGAGAAAATTAACACTCAATTTAAAACATATAGGCAGGCCAGGAGCAGTGGCTAATGCCTATAATCCTAACACTTTGGGAGGCTGAGGCGGATGGATCACATGAGGTCAGGAGTTCAAGACCAGCCTGGCCAATATGATGAAACCCCATCTCTACTAAAAATACAAAATTAGCCTGGCGTGGTGGCACGTGCCTGTAATTCCAGCTACTAGGAGGCTGAGGCGGGAGAATCGCTTGAACCCAGGAGGTGGAGGTTGCAGTGAGACAAGATCTCACCACCGCACTCCAGCCTGAGCAACATAGCAAGACTCTGTCTCAAAAAAAAATAAGTAAAAATAAAAATCAATGAATATCTACTCCAATAGTGCTTCTAGCTATACAGAAATAAATAAATAAAATAGAACATATGGGCAAATTATCTGAACCACAATGTCATATCAATGCAATTATTTTCCTCTTATGCAATCTAGTTGATTTGTTTTTGTTTTTGTTTTTTGAGACGAAGTCTTGCTCTGTCACCTAGGTTGGAGTGCAGTGGTGCGATCTTGGCTCACTGCAACCTCTGCCTTCCAGTTCAAGCAATTCTTCTGCCTCAGCCACCCAAGTAGCTGGGACTACAGGTGCACACCACCATGCCCAGCTAATTTTTGTATTTTGTATTTTTCACCACATTGGCCAGGCTGGTCTTGAACTCCTGACCTTGTGATCCACCCACCTCAGCCTCTCAAAGTGCTGGGATTACAGGCGTGAGCCACGACTCCTGGCCTTAATTGATTTTTTTTTTTTTTTTTTTTTTTTTTGAGACAGAGTCTCACTCTGCTGCCCAGGTTGGAGTGCAGTGGCAGAATCATGGCTCACTACAGCCTCCACCACCAAGGCTCAAACCTCACTTCATCCTCCCACCTCACCCTCCCAAGTAGCTAGGATTACAGGCTCATGCCACCATGCCTAGCTAATTAATTTTTTTTTTTTTTTTTTTTTTGGCAGTGACAGGTTTGGTCATGTTGCCTAGGCTGGTCCTGAACTCCTGGGCTCAAGTGATTTGCCATCCTCAGCCTCCAAAGTGCTGTGATTACAGACGTGAACCACTTTGCCTGGCAGATCAGTGCAAATTAACCCATGAAAAGATGTTCAAAATCATTTGTCATTATGAAAGTGCAAATTAAAACCACAATGAGATTGTTGCATACCTTTTGGAATGGCTAAAATTTAAATGATTGAGTACATCAAATGTTGATAAAGATTCAGGGTAACTGAAAGTCTCATATCCTGCTTGTGGGAATGTAAGATAGTATACCCACTTCCAAAAACAGTTTGGTATTTTATTTTATTTTACTGAGACCAAGTTTCACTGTTGTTGCCCAGGCTAGAGTACAATGCTGCGATCGTGGCTCATAGCAACCTCTCCATCCTGGGTTCAAGCAATTCTCATGCCTCAGCCTCCTGAGTAGCTGGGATTACAGGCATGGGCCACCATGCCCGGCTAATATTGTAGTTTTAGTAGAGACAGGGTTTCTCCATGTTGGTCAGGCTGGTCTTGAACTCCCGACCTCAGGTGATCTGCCACCTTGGCCTCCCAAAGTGCTGGGTTACAGGCGTGAGCCACCGCACCCAGCCTGGTAGTTTATTTTTTAAATTGAACATTGACTACCTTTAGACTTAGCCATTCCAAACTTAGGTATTTATTCCAGAGAAATGAAAGCATATGTCTATATAATAACTTGTGCATGAATGTTTACAGCAGCTTTATTTGTAATAACCCAAAACCAGAAAACAGTCCATGCCATGTCATGGAAAAACACTCAATGATAAAAAAGCATCAACTATTTATATATGCAAAAGTGTAGATAAATCTCAAAACAATCATGCTAAGTGAAAGACGTGAGACAGAAGAAAGTAGATGCTGTTGGCTCCACTTATATAAAATCTAAAATATGCAAACTAATATACAGTGACAGAAGCAGATTGGTGGTTAGTGGGGATTGAGGTGGGGTCACGGAACAGCATGTGGGAGGGATTATAAAGCCACATGAAGAAACTTTTGGAGGGGGGGAAGTGGGTAAATTCATTATGTTGAAGTGGTGAAGGTTTCACAAGTATTTATGTATATGGATACTTATATATTTTTAAAATGTACATTTTAGGCCGAGCACGGTGGCTCACGCCTGTAATCCCAACACTTTGGGAGGCTGATGCAAGGCACATCATGAGGTCAGGAGATTGAGACCATCCTGGCCAACATGGTGAAGCCCCTTCTTTACTAAAAATTTTTTTTAAATTAGCTGGGTGTGGTGGCATGTGCCTGTAGTCCTAGCCACTTGGGAGGCCAAGGCAGGAGAATAGCTTGAACCTAGAAGGCGGAGGTTGCAGTGAGCTGAGATTGTGCCACTGCACCCCAGCCTGGTGACAAAGTGAGACTCGAATTTCAAAAAACAAATAAATAAAATAAAACAAAACAAAACAAATACAATAAAATGTACATTTTAGGACAGGTGTGGTGACTCCAGCCTGTAATCTTAACACTCTGGGAGGCTGAGGAGTCCAAGACCAGCCAAGGTAACATGGTGAAACCTCATCTCTACGAAAATGCAAAAATTAGCCAGCCATGGTGTATATATATGTATATATGTGTATATATATGTATCTACATATGGAGAGAGAGAGAGAGAGAGAGAGAGAGAGAGACTGGGGTCTCAGTATGTTGTCCAGACTGGTCTTGAACTCCTGGGCTGAAGTGATCTTCCTGTGTTGGCCTCCCAAAGCGCTGGGATTACAGAAGTGAGCCACTGTGTGTGGCTAGCATTCTTTCTCCCTCTGTCACCAGGCTGGAATGCAGTGGCACAATCCATAGCTCACTGTAACCTCGAACTCCTAGTCTCAAGGGACCCTCCCAAGTAGCTGGGACTAAAAGCACGCATCACCACTCCCCAGCTATTTTGTAGAGACAGGGTCTTGCTTTGATGCCTGGGCTGGTCTCAAACTCTTGGGCTCAAGTGAGCCTCTCACCTTGGCCTCCCAAATTGCTAGGATTACAGATGTGAGCCATTGTGACCAGTTTAGCTTTCCTTACACATAGGAACGCTCTCCCCCTTAATCAATTTTGTCTAATATGATTGACTTTTTTTTTTTTTTTTAAGACAGGGTCTTGGCCGGGCACGGTGGCTCACGCTGCCAGCACTTTGGGAGGCCGAGGCGGGTGGATCACGAGGTCAAGAGATCGAGACCATCCTGGTCAACATGGTGAAACCCCGTCTCTACTAAAAATACAAAAAATTAGCTGGGCATGGTGGCGCGTGCCTGTAGTCCCGGCTACTCGGGAGGCTGAGGCAGGAGAATTGCCTGAACCCAGGAGGCGGAGGTTGCAGTGAGCCGATATAGCACCATTGCACTCCAGCATGGGCAACAAGAGCGAAACTCCATCTCAAAAAAAAAAAAAAAAAAAAAGACAGGGTCTTGCTCTGTCACCCATGCTGGGTGGAGTGCAGTAGTGCAAGCTCGGTGCTCACTGCAGCCTCCTGGGTTCAAGGGATCCTCTGTAGCTGGGACTACAGGCTTGAGTTCCCATGCCTGGCTAATTTTTTTATTTTTAGTAGACAGGAGGTATCCTTATGTTGGCCAAGCTAGTCTGGAACTCCTGAACTCAAGAGATCCTCCTGCCTTGGCCTCCCAAAGCATTGGGATTACAAGCATGAGTCACTGTGTCTGGCCTGATTTTGTACTTTGAGAGAATAAAATGCAGTATAACCGTAATTGTTTGGGGTATTTTGATTCTTACGTTATTTATTTATTTATTTATTTATTTATTTATTTCATTTTCTGAAAATATAGAGATGGGGTCTCACTATGTTGACCAGGCTGGTCAACTCCTGGCTTCAAGAGATCCTCCCGTCTCAGCCTCCCAAAGTATGAGGATTACAGACATGAGCCACTGCACCGGGCCAATGTTATTTAAACACTCTACTGAATGTCCTTCAATTTCTCTTAGACAATTTCTCCCTTGAAGTGTTTAGGGAAAATGAAAGGAACTAGAATTCAAAGCAATCTAAATTCCATCTGGTTAATAGCTGTTTGATAAAAGCTCCACAGGGAACAAATGAAAACTATTGGCTGAAATTAGATATTGGTAATAGCTATAAATTTAAAACTTTTTTTCTATCCCAGTCATTCGGGTAGCACATGATTTCTCTCTTTCTCTCTCTCTTTCTTTCTTTTTTTTTTCTCCGAGTCTCACTCTTGTTGCCCAGGCTAGAGTACCCTGGCACGATCTCAGCTCACAGCAACCTCTGCCTCTGAAGTTCAAGCGATTCTTCTGCCTCAGTCTCCTGATTAACTGGAATTACAGGTGCCCACCACTGGCTAATTTTTGTATTTTTAGTAGAGACAGGGTTTCACCAGGTTGGCCAGGCTGGTCTCAAACTCCTGGCCTCAGGTGATCCACCCATCTCGGTCTCCCAAAGTGCTGGGATTACAGGTGTGAGCCACCAGGCATGGCCTTGATTTATTTCTTAAAAGGCTTTATTAATCCTGACATAAAGAGATTAATGTCAAATTGGAGCTTGTTATATCCACAGTCAGTGTCAGGTGAAATTGTCATTTGAAGTCAAAGCTACCTTAAATACAGTCAAATATTGTGAAAATGATTTCTAAAACAAACAAAAATGTACTTGGTCACAGAAAGTTTAAAAAGAAAATTGCAGCCTCTAAACTTTGAATTCACTACCTACCTCTCTGGCTCGATGGAGCTGTGCTCGCTCAATCCTGGAGATGATATCCTTTACTGAGAATGGGATCTCAAGTTTAGGGAGCACCGAAGGACCAAGAACATTTTGGGGATCTCTTCTCATGATGGTGGAATCCTTGATGTATTTTTCTGATTCATGGTCATGGTCTATCTCATTTTGCATTTTGATAAACATTTTGAAAATGTGGGTGATTTCCTTTTATTTCTTCTTTTTCATAGAATCTAGGAAAATGGGAATAAAGATATTCAGTAGGAAGCTAAGAGAGGTCTTTTCTGCTCCCAGAAGTTGTGGCATACTCAGCTACTAATTGATGGCTACCACGGTATTCCAGTCCCGTTGATGTCACAATAGATCCATTGTGACATTATCATTGATCAAACATGTAAAGAGTGCTTACTATATGCAGAGAACTGGGCATTCTATATGCTGCCATGGTAGAAGGGTGAAGGGGGGATGGAGGGTAGGAAATAACAAGAACACTTAAATAAATAGAAGATATAGCCCTGCTTAAATTAGCTTAAAATCTTGGTGTGTCAAATGCAATTCCTGGCTCTTCTCTCTTCCTGGGCTTTTGCCTAGGCTTTTTTTTTTTTTTTTTTTTTTTTGAGATGGAGTTTCACTCTTGTCGCCCAGGCTGGAGTGCAATGGCCTGATCTCAGCCCACTGCAACCTCCCACTCTTGGGTTCAAGCAATTCTTCTGCCTCAGCCTCCCGAGTAAGTGGGTTACAGGCGTGTACCACCACGCCCGGCTAATTATTGCATTATTTGTAGAGATGGGGTCTCACCATGTCAGTCAGGCTGGTCTTGAACTCCTGAGCTCAGGTGATCTACCCATCTCAGCCTTCCAAAGTACTGGGATTACAGGCGTGAGCCACCACACCCGGCTACTTAAGTATTTTTAAACCTGTAATGGAATAAGGGTTTACAACTACTTCCTTAGGTGCCCCTTAACTTTTCCTAGACAAATGGTAACATGGATGATATCATTTGGATGTAGATCATATTCTGCACTGCTTACTCTTTTTTCTTTTCTTTTCTTTCTTTTTTTTTTCCAAGACAGATTCTCATTCTGTCACCCAGGCTGGAATGCAGTGGCGCAATCTCAGCTCACTGCAACCTCTGCCTCCTGGGTTCAAGCGATTCTCCTGCCTCAGCCTCCCAAGTACCTGGGAATACAGGCATGCACCACCATGCCCAGCTAATTTTTTGTATCTTTAGTAGAGACAGGGTTTCACTGTGTTAGCCAGGATGGTCTCCATCTCCTGACCTTGTGATCCACCTGTCTCAGCCTCCCAAATAATTTTTTTTTTAGATGGCGTCTTGCTCTGTCATCCAGGCTGGAGTGCAGTGGTACGATCTCAGCTCACTGCAACCTCTGCCTCTTGGGTTCAAGCAATTCTCCTGCCTCAGCCTCCTGAGTTGCTGGGATTACAGGAGCACACCACCACGCCTGGATAATTTTTGCATTTTTAGTAGAGACAGGGTTTCATCATGTTGGTCAGGCTGGTCTCAAACTCCTGATCTTGTGATCCTCCTGCCTTGGCCTCCCAAAGTGCAGGGATTACAGGTGTGAGCCACCTTGCCCAGCCTAATTTTTGTATTTTTAGTAGAGACAGTGTTTTACCATGTTGGCCAGGCTGGTCTTGAACTCCTGACCTCAGGTGATCCACCCATCTCAGTCTCCCAAAGTGCTGGGATTACAGGTGTGAGCCATGTACCCGGCCAGGTGTATGTATTATTAATAATAAGCTATATAGTATGATTTTATAGCTTTTACATTCTATATAAATTATGGATGCAATTTCTTTTTTGTTTATTTATTTATTTATTTATTTTAAAGATGGGGTTTCACCATGATGGCTAGGCTGGTCTTGAACTCCCAACCTCAGGTGATACACCCACCTTGGCCTCCCAAACTGCTAGTATTACAGGTGTGAGCCACCGCGCCCGGCCTGCAATTTCTTTATGTCTCTGCAAGAACTTCCTATGTTGAGTCCTTGTAAACTTATTAGTCCTATGTTAAGTCCTTGTTGTAAATTTGTAAAATTAAACAATTTATGTGTTTCAGTCCTACAGAGAAAGGGAGGCTAGGAATCATTAAGTAACAGTCTTTTTTTTTTTTTTTTCTCCTTTTCCTTTTTTAGATGGTGTATTGCTCTGTTGCCCAGGTTGGAGTGCAGTGGCGGGATCTCAGCTCACTGCAACCTCCGCCTTCCAGGTTCAAGCAGTTCTCCTGTCTCAGCCTCCCAAGTAGCTGGGATTACAGGCATCTGCCACCACACCTGGCTAATTATTTTGTAGTTTTAGTAGAGACAGGGTTTCACTACATTGACCAGGCTGGTCTCAAACTCCTAACCTCAAGTGATCCACCTGCCTCGGCCTCCCAAAGTGCTGGGATTACCAGCGTGAGCCACTGCACCCAGCCAAAGTAGTGTTTTTTTGTTTTGTTTTGTTTTTTGAGATGGACTTTCACTCTTGCTGCCCAGGCTGGAGTGCTGTGGAAGAGTTTCAGCTCACTGTAACCTCTGCTTCCTGGGTTCTAGCGATTCTCCTTCCTCAGAGTCCCGAGTAACTGGGATTACAGGCATACATCACCACGCCTGGCTAATTTTTGTATTTTTAGTAGAGATGGGGTTTCACCATGTTGGCCAGGCTGGTCTCAAACTCCTGACTTCAGGTAATTCACCTGCCTTGGCTTCCCAAAGTGCTGGGATTACAGGCCCAGAATGTTGTCTTTTAAAGATATCAGTCAATATACAGAAAGCAAATTAAATATTTTTTCTTCCCTTTAACATCTCATTGACTAAATTGCTGCTGCCGCATGTTCTCAAATTACTTTTCGAACTTTCTATTATAGTACTTGCTTCACTGAGGTGTAACTGTAACTATTATTGGTCTCTATCCAGTAGTTCCTGAATATCTTTTTTTTTCCCCTAGACTGCTCAGCAGGAAGTTCGTGAATATCTTAACACCACATGCTGTGCTTTAATTTTGTTTTTCTCACGTTTGGCATGTTCTTCATTAGGTCATACACAGAAACTGTCTACAATTTGGATGTCCATTATAGTTTCTGATGTCTCTTCTAATGGAAATTTTTCTTTCTTTTTTTTTTTTTTGAGATGAAGTCTTGCTGTGTCACTCAGGCTGGAGTGCATTGGCACAATCTCAGCTCATTGCAACCTCTGCCTCCTGGGTTCAAGCAATTCTCCTGCCTCAAACTCCGGAGTAGCTGGGATCACAGGCACCTGCCACCACACCTGGCTAATTTTTGTATTTTTAGCAGAGATGGGGTTTCACCATGTTGGCCAGGCTAGTGTCAAACTCCCAGCCTCAGGTGATTCGCCTGCCTCAGCGTCCCAAAGTGCTGGGATTACTGGTGTGAGCCACTGTGCCTGGCATACTTGGCTAATTATTTATATTTTTGGTAGATATGGGTGTTCACTCTGTTGGCCAGGCTGGTCTTGAACTACTGACCTTAAGTGACCCACCTGCCTTGGCCTCCCAAAGTGCTGGGATTACAGGTGTGAGCCACCATGCCCAGCTATAATGTTAGATTGTGACATCCTTAAATAAATTTTATGGCCGAGTGGGGTGACTCATGCCTGTAATCCCAGCACTTTGGAAGGCAGAGGCAGGTGGATTACTTGAGGTCAGGAGTTCAAGACCAGCCTGGCCAACATGGTGAAACGCTGTCTCTACTAAAAATACAAAAATTAGCTGGGCATGGTGGTGGGCACTTGCGGTCCCAGCTACTTGGGAGGCTGAGGCAGGAGAATCACTTGAACCTAGGAGATGGAGGGTGCAGTGAGCTGAGATCATGCCACTGCACTCCAGCCTGAGTGACGAGAGGAACGCCATCTCAAAAATAAATAAATAAATAAATAATTTTATTTGTCATGCATTGCTTACCCCAGTAGGCATTCACAAAGTAGCCTAAATGCTTGTCAACTACACTAACTGTGTGTTATTTCTCTCTCTCTCTCACTTGCATCTTTTTATGCAGCATGGAATTCATCAATCAGCAAGTGGACATGAAGGCATCTTAAAGTTAGTTTTTAAGTCCCACTTCCCTTTCAATCTGAGAAACATTTGTTGAAAAACTATGCAGCTGCCATTATCCTAAACTGAAGAATATAAACAAAAACAAAAACAAAAAACAGATAAAGAAAAAAATTTAAGATAGAATATAACAATCAAGTGCTAGAGGGACACGAAGAAATCTGTAGGAAGCAGAGTCTGTGAAAAACCTTATGGAGAGAGAAGGTTGATTGACAAATGGAGGCAATACAGACAGGGAAGATACCTTGAGCCATGGCTTTGGAGGTGAGTGCTAATGAGTTTGTATCTTGGGCAGAAAGTAAGGAGATTGGTTTAATCACTGAGATAACCTAACTGGAGTTTACTGTGGACCAGATTAGTGGGTCTGAGATAGATTTCAGCAGTTTGGTGGTCGAATGAATTTGGTATCTGAGGAGATTCCGTTTGCAGCAAAGCAAGGAAGATTACATGAGATCAGAATGGCAAGTCTTGAAATCAAGTAACAGCTGTTTTGTGAAAATGGAACCTTCACTTTAGGAAGATTTTAAAGATAATAGAATAGAAAAATCTATTGGAAAAATCAAGACATGATTATTTACTTATTCTTATTTATTTGTTTTTGAGACAAGAGTTTCGCTCCTGTTACCCAGATTGGAGTGCAATGGCACAATCTCAGCTCACTGCAACCTCTGCCTCCCAGGTTCAAGTGACTCTCCTGCCTCAGCCTCCCCAGTAGCTAGGATTGTAGTCATACGCCACCATAATTAGCTAATTTTGTATTTTTAGTAGAGACGGGATTTCTCCATTATGGTCAGGCTGGTCGCAAACTCTTGATCTCAGGTGATCTGCCCGCCTTGGTCCCCCAAAGTGCTAGGATTACAGGCGTGAGCTACTGAGAGCAGCCTATTTATTTTTAGAGACAGAGTCTTGCTCTGTTGCTCAGGCTGGAGTGTAGTGGCAGGATCTCTGCTCACTGCAACCTCTGCCTCCCAGGTTCAAGCGAATCTCCTGCCTCAGCCTCCTACGTAGCTGGGACAAAGGTGCATTCTGCCATGACCCGCTAATTTTTTTTGTATTTTAGTAGAGACAGCGTTTCACCATGTTGCTCAGGCTGGTTTCAAACTCCTGAGCTCAGGCAATACACCCACCTTGCCCTCCCAAAGTGCTAGGATTACAAGCATGATCCAGAACTCCTGGCCAATTTTTATTTATTATTATTATTATTATTTTTTTTTTTTTTTTGAGACAGTGTCTCAGTCTATTGCCTGGGCTGGAATGCAGTGGCATGATGTTGGTTCACTGCAATCTCTGCCTCCTTGGTCAAGCGATTCTCCTGCCTCAGCCTCCCAAGTAGCGGGGATTACAGGTGTGCACCACCACATCCGGCTTATTTTGTATTTTTAGTAGAGATGATGTTTTACCATGTTGGCCAGGCTGATCTTGAACTCCTGAGCTCAAGTGATTGGCTTGCCTCAGCCTACCAAAGTGCTGAGATTATAGGCGTGAGCAACCCCTCCCTGCCAAGACATGATTATTTCAAAAGATGAGTGTTTGAACTAGGATGTAGAAGTGGGAGTATTAAGGAAGGGATAGATGCTACTATATATTGCTAAAGATAATAAGGAATTTGGACCATCTTATAAAAAATTATAGCTGGGCGTGGTGGCTCACGCCTGTAATCCAAGCACTTTGGAGGCCAAGGTGGGCGGATCACCTGAGATTGGGAGTTCAAGACCAGCCTGACCAACATGGTGAAACCCCGTCTTTATAAAAAAAAAATTTAAAAAATTATAAAGATAATTTTAAAAATTAATTTTGTTTTTATTGTATTTCATTTGAATTAATGGTAGAACATTAATGAAGAGACTATCCAGACTAAGTGTTATTACCAGTAGCATATATTATGTATATATATATATATATATATATGCTACTGGTTTTTTTTTTTTTTTTTTTTTGGAGGCGGAGTTTTGTTTTCTGTCACCCAGGCTGGAGTGCAGTGGCTCGATCTCTGCTCACTGCAACCTCCACCTACCGGGTTCAAGCAATTCTCTGCCTCAGGCTCCCAAAGAGCTGGAATTACAGGCACATGCCACCATGCCCAGCTAATTTTTTTTTTTTTTTTTTTTTTGGAGACGGAGTTTCGCTCTTGTTACCCAGGCTGGAGTGCAATGGCGCGATCTCGGCTCACCGCAACCTCCGCCTCCTGGGTTCAAGCAATTCTCCTGCCTCAGCCTCCTGAGTAGCTGGGACTACAGGCACGCGCCACCATGCCCTGCTAATTTTTTTGTAGTTTTAGTAGAGACGGGGTTTCACCATGTTGACCAGGATGGTCTCGATCTCTTGACCTCGTGATCCACCCGCCTCGGCCTCCCAAAGTGCTGGGATTACAGGCTTGAGCCACCGCGCCCGGCCCGACCAGCTAATTTTTGTATTTTCAGTAGAGACAGGGGTTTCATCATCTTGGCCAGGCTGGTTTTGAACTCCTGACCTCGTGATCCACCCGCTTTGGTCTTCCAAAGTACTGGGATTACAGGCGCTGGGTCTATTGTATATTAAGCAGAGATATGAGTAACTAATTCAAGTGAGCCTGGGGCAAAGTTCTTTAAAGGTGTGCTTAAGGGGGCCAGGCAGTGTGCCTCCCGCGTATAATCCCAGCACTTTGGGAAGCCTAGGCGGGCGGATCACGAGGTCAGATCAGGACCATCCTGGGCAACACAGTGAAACCCCGTCTTTAAAAAAAAAAAAAAAAGTAAAAGGGTGCTTAAGGGAAACCCAACCTCCTAGAGGGCCCCTTCAAGTGTGAAATGGGAATGAATGATAATAGTAGTATTTATTGCATAAGATTGTTTTAAGATTAATTAACATAAAATGCTTAGTATAGTGCCAAACGCAATGTGAGCATTTAATATACAGCAGTACAGTAGAGGCTATTAATATGTTTATTACTCTCACAGTTTTTTTTTTTTCTTGTCTACTTTTTTTCTGTGAGCCACTACGTTTTCAGCAGGGTTGGACGTTTGTTCAGTGCACTTTGACAAGGTCGTATTTTAAAATCAAATCTAGATTTTGAACTATGAAAACGGCGGAATTATGAGTGCTGTGTAGCTATCTGGCAAGTGATAAAATGTATCATTAAGATTTTTACACATCCCCTTGCCACAGAATGGCGTCTCCTTCTAATCGTCCCCCACCCCGGAGAGATGATAGTACATCCCACACTGCTGCTGGAAAAGATAGTGCAAAAGTTGAGCGCGCCGAGAGATCTCTTTTCTCCCGGAAACAATTTTTCCCTAGACCCGGAAGCAGTTGTTGTTTTAAGGGAGGTGGAACTGGGCGGGTCAGGCCGCAGCGGCTGACGGCGGGGGAGGAGCCGGGTCCACTGCCGGGTGGAGGGGCAAGGCGAGTGTGTGTGTCCTTATCCTAGCAATTAGGGCGCGGGCCTGTGAGCCAGTTGGAGTTGCGGCGGCGGGAACGATTGGGCCTAGCGGAGGACGACATGTTGCTTTTCGTGGAGGTGAGTGGGTTTGCTAGTCTCGTCCTGCTCTTAGGAGAGCAGGAGTGTGGAGGCGCCGGCCGGTCCCACCGCCATGTGACTTTCCGGGCCGTACACGCCGCGGAACCGGCAGACAGGCTGACACAGCACCTGGGCCGAGCAGGCCTTCAGCTCCCCTCTGCGCGCTCACCACACTCTAGGAAGCTGTGGGAGGTGAGGTCCGTCGTGGAGGAGAATTGAAGGAGAAGAACGGAGGGCTGGTCTGGTGTGGCGTGAGGATCAGAGGAAGGGGAAAGTGTCCCATATGGATCTCCTAAAGGAGGCAGCATAGGGGGGTTGGGGGCGGAGTCTGAGGGAGGAGAGGGTAATCAGGTGGGCATGTTCCGGGGGCCGAGTGCGTCCTCGCTGGGCCCTCTGGGAGGGAGGCGAGCAACATGTGGGAACGCGGAGGGAGGAAGGTGAAATGCGGTAAGTGTTTTGAAAATAAAATTGAAAACTTCCTTTGAGCCACCTCCACCAAATTCTGTCCGGGCCAGGTCCCTAGGTCTCTGGAACGTTCTATGGGTGAAAGCGAGTTACTTTGAATCGTGGAAAAGCCAATAGGGTTTAGAAGCCTTGAAAGGCACCGCTTTGACCTTTTGTAAAAGTTACTCTAGCAGCAGCTGCGTGATGAGGGGTTGGTTCTGTGAGCCGATTAAAAGCCGTTTACAGAGAAAATTGCAAGAATGAGAGAAACTTCTTCCGGGAAAAGCCGTTTTTGTAATGTTATTTGAACAACGAGATACTTTTATTACTTTAACTAGAACGTCTGCTGTTGGCCTATTTTAGTTTTCAAGATAGAGTTGGATACCTAACCTTACAGAAATACGAAATTTAATTTTCCTTAATTCTGCCCTCTTGTGTGCAGTGAGCGTCAGCTGACTGCCTGGCTAATGCTTTGAGTAGATTCCAGATCATATTGTTCTTATATTGTGAAAACGTCAAACCAGCAAAGCTGCAACTTCGCAACTTGGCATTTGTTAACTATGCTCATAAAAAGAATCTTTTCAATGATGGAAGAAATTTACAGGTTGTATAATGGATCTCGGAGTCGGGGCCAGCTTATGGCAGACTTTTTTTTTTTTTTTTTTTCCGGGTTGTGGGAAAATCTTACCTCGTAATATTTCAACATAAAGTAAGTAAATGATTTTACGTTTTTTTTCTTCAACTTTGTATCGCCGATAAGTTTGAGATATTTAAATTAGTTTTTAAAAAGACTACTAAGAGTATATCTAACATTTATAACATTCATTGGAACATTCCAAGGAAATCATGAAAAGACTTAAAATTACTGAACTCATTCCGTTTACTGTTTTTTATCCTCATTGTTGTTTTCCTTAGGCAGAATAAGAAATCAGATAAGATTTTTAGCCATGCCAGCCAGTTTGTTTTAGGAATGGTATGCTACGCAGATACCCCAGTTATTCGTATATGTGTTTTGCTGGGCAGAAAAAAGATTGTGAAGTTTATATAGACAGAATTCCACAACAAACGTTTGACTTCCAAATTGATTCCTTTGGCTTTATTAAAATGTAGGCTTTAATAACAGCTCCATTTATTGTTTAAGCTAGGTCCTGTCCTGTCTCTAAAACAATACTTACAATGTTTTAAAGATGACAAAACTAAGGCCCAGAGGTTAAAGTAACTTTACTTAGTAAAAGTAAAGTACTGTAACTGGGATTTAGATAGGTCCAGGCCATGCTGATGTCAAATCATGGACAGGCTGTTAGCAATTCAGGCCTGTCCAACTATACCATATGTTTAGACAAACTATACCATATGTCTTGCCAAACTATTATAAAGTTGTGTCTCTACTAATCATTTTCTTTGTGAATCATTATGTCGTTCTTATATGAGTTTTATTGAAAATTAACTGTCTTTAAATATTTGGGGCTGAATATGTGGTATTAAAATCAGTCAAAAACAGCATGTTGGTCATTTGGTGTTGTAGTAACTAATATTTGATCTCTATAACCTCATGATAGAGGAATTGTTCTCAGTGAGAGAACCAAAGCTCAGAAGTTGGATGTCTAAGGTCATTCAAGTGTAAATAATGTAGGGACTAAAGTCTGAAGTCTGGCTTCTAGTACATAAATTTCTGGCTCCAAAATTATTTTTGCATTTTCCTGTAAGTCAAAGGTTTTTAATCTAGATTTTTGGATAGAATTGAGGAAGTAAGTACCTGAGCTTGGTTGAGGAAAATATTTGCCTATTTTCACTAGTTTCTAACTGAAACCTAAATGGAAACAAAGTGAAAATTCTTTAAATGTCAATGGCAGCAACAGTGTCTGTGACATTGTCACCAGGATAAATCACTTTTTTTCATATATTGCAGTTTTTGCAGATGTCTTGAAATATCCTTGCTCATTACTTGCTGTATGTAAAAATATTATTTACTGTATTGCTATATTAGACATTTAAAAATATTTTGGCAACTGTGTTTCAATATAATTTGCTTACTTCATGATTCTATATATTTAAAAAAAATTTTAAAACTCTGAGAAAAGATCCATAGATTAATTGGACTACTAAAGAGTTCTGTGTCACAAAAGAGGTTAAGAGCGGTTTTACTAAACCAAGTTGCTTTTAGATCATCTTTGCCAGGATTAATCTGAGATCCGTGGGTCCTCTGCAGTTGTGTTCAATACCTTTTACTTATGTGCATTTTTCTGGAGAGATTACAGCTTAACTTCCTACTAGAATCAGTAGAATAGATAGTAACAATATAACAATAATACTAGTAGTATGTGCTTATATGGTACTTTGTGTCAGAAACGTTAGATGTTTTTGCATATCTAGGTAACTGTACATCCATTTAAGTCTCAGTGTCTCTATAAGGTGTTAGTATCCCCATTTTAGTGATAAACTAAGGCAGCCAGGTGTGATGACTCATGCCTGTAATGCCAACACTTTGGGAAGCCAAGGCTGGCAGTGGATCACCTGAGGTCAGGCGTTTGAGACCAGCCAGGCCAATATGGCGAAACTGTATCTTTACTAAAAATACAAAAAGTAGCCAGATGTGGTGGCACACACCTATAATCCCAGCTATTTGGGAGGCTGAGGTAGGAGAATCATTTGAACATGGGAGGCAGAGGTTGCAGTGAGCTGAGATTGTGCCTCTACACTGCAGCCTGGACAACCAGAGTGAGAGACTGTCTCAAAAACAAACTAAGCCATAGAGAATTTAAACTTGCTTAAGTTTATACAGCTAGTGAATGTGGAAGCTTGTTTAGAACTCGTCAGCCACCTAGTTGTGTTTGGAGTAGAATATATTGCAGACAAGGAATCCTATGTAAATAATACTTAGATGCAACTTTTAAAACCCAAGGGTCCAGTGTGGTGGCATGCGCCTGTAGTCCCAGCTGCCAGGGAGGCTGAGGCAGGATTTTCACTTGAGTATGGGAGGTTGAGGCTGCAATGAGCAGTGATTGTGCCATTGTATTCCAGCCTGGGTGACAAAGCAAGACCCACTATATTGACTTCAGTAGATTGTTGGTTCTCCTCCTCTCTCCCCCCAGACAGACTCTCACTTTGTCACCCAGGCTAGAGAGTGGCTCCATCTCAGCTCACTGCAACCTCTGCCTCCCAGGTTCAACCAATTCTCCTGCCTCAGCCTCCAGAGTAGCTGGGATTTCAGGCATGTGCCACCATGCCTGGCTAGTTTGTGTGTGTGTGTGTGTAATTTTAGTAGATGTGGGTTTCGCCATGTTGGCCAGTCTGGTCTTGAACTCCAGACGTCAAGTGTTCCGCCTGCCTCGGCCTCCCAAAGCGCTGGGATTATAGGCCTGAGCCACCGTACCTAGCCGACTATTTTTTTTTTTTTTAATTACCTCTGTTCTGAAGGAGAAACAAACAGTGTCCAGGACCTCTCTGGGAAGAGATAGAAATTTGGATGATTCACAGGTCATCAATTATGACCTGCCTGAAGTTCTTTTACAACACATTTTTTGTAAGTTTGAAACTGCAATGTACTACCTTCATCTGAATGCTGTCAAGTTACTTAAGACTTTTCAGCCCTGAGGAGGCAGATTGTAATTTTTTTATTTTTTCATTTCTCTCTCTTATTCAAAATTTTTATTTTTATTATTTTATTATTTTTAAATTTTTATTTATTTTTTAAAATTAAGACAGGGTTTCACCATGTTGGTCAGGCTGATTTTGAACTCCTGACCTCAGGTGATCCGCCCACCTTGGCCTCCAAAGTGCTTGGATTATAGGCGTGAGCCACCACACCTGGCCAATTTTTATTTTTATTTGGAAACAGAGTCTTGCTTGCTGCAGCCTCCACCTCCCAGCTCAAGTGATCCTCCTGCCTCAGCCTCAAAGGAGCTAGGACTGTAGGTACACACCACCATGCCTGGCTTTTTTTAATCTTTTTTTTTTTTTTTTTTTTTTTTGAGACAGAGTTTCGCTCTTGTTACCCAGGCTGGAGTGCAATGGCGCCATCTCGGCTCACCGCAACCTCCGCCTCCTGGGTTCAGGCAATTCTCCTGCCTCAGCCTCCTGAGCAGCTGGGATTACAGGCACGCAACACCATGCCCAGCTAATTTTTTGTAGCTTTAGTAGAGACGGGGTTTCACCGTGTTGACCAGGATGGTCTCGATCTCTTGACCTCGCGATCCACCCGCCTCGGCCTCCCACAGTGCTGGGATTACAGGCTTGAGCCACCGCACCCGGCTTTTAATCTTTTTTTTTAAGAGGCAGGGTTTCAACATGTTGGCCTGGCTGGTCTCGAACTCCTGACCTCAGGTGATCTGCCTGCCTCGGCCTCCAAAAGTGCTGGGATTACAGGTGTGAGCCACCGTGCCTGGCCTAATTTTTTTTTTCCCTTTTTTGTAGCGACAGGGTTTTACTCTTTTGCTCAGGCTGAAAATTTTGTTTTTTCTTTTTTTTTTTTTGGAGATGGAGTTTCGCTCTTGTTACCCAGGCTGGAGTGCAATGGCCCGATTTCGGCTCCCCGCACCTTCGGCCCCTGGGTTCAGGCAATTCTCCTGCCTCAATCTCCTGAGTAGCTGGGATTACAGGCACACACCACCATGCCCTGCTAATGTTTTGTAGTTTTTTAGTAGAGACGGGGTTTCACCATGTTGACCAGGATGGTCTCGATCTCTTGACCTCGTGATCCACCCGCCTCGGCCTCCCAAAGTGCTGGGATTACAAGTGTGAGCCACCGCGCCCGGCCTGAAAATTTTTTTAAATTAAAAAAATTAAAACTAGAGGCCAGGAAGGGTGGGTGTGGAGTGACTATTAAAACTGAGTTTCTGTCTTTGAGTTTTTCCTTGAAAATGAAGACAGTTGTCCCGCGGTATCTGTCGAGGGTTTGGTTACAGGACCCTCTGTAGATACCAGAAACCGTGGTTGCTCAAGTCTTACATAAAAAGGCTTAGTATTTGCATATAACCTATGCACATCTTCCTTTTTGTGTTAAATCATCTCTAGATTATTTATAAAACCTAATACAATGTAAACGCTATATAAATAGTTGCTATACTGTATTATTTTCAAAGTGATAAGAAAAGTGTCTACATGATCAGTACAGATGCAATGATTCTTTTTCCTGAATTTTATTTTTTATTATTATTTATTTATTTTTGAGACCGAGTCTCACCCTGTCACCCAGGCTGGAGTGCAGTGGTGAGATCTTGGCTCACTGCAACCTCTGCCTCCTGGGTTCAGGCGATTCTCCTGCCTCAGCCTCCCTAGTAGCTGGGACTACAGATGCACTCTACCACACCCAGCTAAATTTTTTGTATTTTTAGCAGAGACAGGGTTTCTCCATGTTGGTCAGGCTGGTCTTGAACTCCTGACCCCAGGTGCTGCCCGCCTCAGCCTTCCAAAGTGCTGGGATTACAGTCGTAAGCCACTTCGCCTGACCTTTTAATATTTTTAATCTGTGATTGATTGCTCAACTGATACAGAACCTGTAGATATGGAACCCATGGATATGGAGGGCCAACTGTACTTACAGCTGCTTACTTAGGTAGCAGTAAGTTTCCTACACCCTAGGATACTTTAATAACTCTTAAATAATTAAAACATGTTTTTTTTTTTTGAGATGGAATTTCACTGTTGTTGCCCAGACTGGAGTGCAATGGCACAATCTCGGCTCACCGCAACCTCCGCCTTCTGGGTTCAAGCAATTCTGCCTCAGCCTCCCGAGTAGCTGGGACTACAGGCACGCACCATCATGCCTAGCTAATTTTTGTATTTTTAGTAGAGACGAGGTTTCACCTTGTTGACCAGGGTGGTCTCGATCTCTTGACCTCGTGATCCACCCGCCTCGGCCTCCCAAAGTGCTGAGATTGTAGGCATGAGCCACCACGCCCGGCCTAAAACATGTTTTAAGCTGGATAATGTGGCTCATACTTGTAATCTCAACACTGTGGGAAGATAGCTTGAGCCTAGCAGTTCAAGACCAGCCTGGGCAACAAAGTGAGACCCCCTCACCCCCATTCAACCTCTACAGAAAAATTTTAAAAATTAGCCAGACCTGGTGGCATGTGCTGTGGTCCCAGCTACACTGACGGTTGAGGTGGGAGGATTGCTTGAGCCAGGAGATCGAGGCCTCAGTGAGTCATGTCTGTGCCCCACCCTGGGTGACAGAGCGAGATCCTGTCTCAAAAAAAATTTTTTTTAATTGTCATTTTTTTAGAGACAGGATCTCGCTGTGTTGTTCAGGCTGAAGTACAGTGGCTATGCACAGGTATAATCATGGCACAACACAGCCTCAAATTCCTGGGCTCAAGCAATCCTGCCTCAGCCTCTTAAGTAGCTAGGACGACAGGCTCATGCCACCAATTTAAAAAAATTTTTTTTTTTTTTTTTTTTTTTTTTTTTTGAGACGAAGTCTTGCTTCATCACCCAGCCAGGAGTGCAGTGGCAGGATCTGGGCTGACTGCAACCTCCACCTCCCGGGTTCTAGCAATTCTCCTGCCTCAGCCTCCTGAGTAGTTGGGATTACAGGTGCACTCTACCACACCCAGCTAATTTTTGTATTTTTAATAGAGACAGGGTTTCACTGTGTTGGTGAGACTGGTCTCGAACTCCTGACCTTGCAACTGACCTTTAAAAACTATTTTTAATTGTGAAATACGTATAACAAAAAGAAGGAAAAAAAGAAAAAAGAAATACATATAACATAAAAAGCATCATCTAACAGTTTTTTTGTGGTGTTTTTTTTGTTTTGTTTTGTTTTGCTTTGAGAGGGAGTCTGCTCTGTTGCCCAGGCTGGAGTACAGTTGCACGATCTCAGCTCACTGCAGTCTGTGCCTCCTGAGTTCAAGCTATTCTCTCACCTCAGCCTCTCTAGTAGCTGGGATTACAGGCCTGCACCACCATGCCCGGCTAATTTTTGTGTTTTTAATAGAGATGGTGTTTCACCATGTTGGCTAGGCTGGTCTTGAACTCCTGACTTCAGGTGATCTGCCCTTGGCCTCCCAAAGTTCTGGGATTATGGACGCGAGCTACCGCATGCAGCCTTCCATTAATTTTATAGTCATTATTAGGTAGTGTTGTGCCTTTCACTCCAACTACAGTACTCAGTTTTTCCTCAGTCTAAAGAATCATTTATAATTATTAGATATCACTGACTGAAAGTGGATTTTTAAAACAGAATGATGTAGAGGCTGGGCACAGTGGCTCACATCTGTAATCCTAACACTTTGTGAGCCAGAGGCAGAGATGGATCACCTGATGTTGGGAGTTTGAGACCAGCCTGATCAAGATGGAGAAACCCTGTCTACTAAAAATACAAACAATTAGCTGGGTGTGGTGGCACGAGCCTGTAATCTCAGCTACTTGGGAGAATCACTGGAACCCAGGAGGCAAAGGTTGCAGAGAGCCTAGATCGCACCGTTGGACTCCAGCCTGGTCAACAAGAGCGAAACTCTTGTCTAAACAAAAAAAAATGATTCAGAAGAAAAAGGTACATAAACAAATTGTGAAATGATTGCCAAGAAAAATTATGAATGAGTGAATAGCTAAGTGGTTTTTGAATGGTTTGATTTTGGAATACTTATTGGTGCTTGATATAGAATTTTAAAATGAATAAAAGTGTTGCCAAATGATAGATACAATGGACTGCAAATGGAGTAGAAAAAGAGGGTGAAAAGTGGAATAAAATGCATAGAAGTTAACATAAAGATGTAAAAGCACCCCCACAAGGCTTCATATTACAGTGTATAAAATCCTAGTAGCTAGAAATACTTACACTGGGCTATTTTGTATTTTTTTTTTTTTTTTTTTTTGAGACAGAGTTTCGCTCTTGTTACCCAGGCTGGAGTGCAATGGCGCGATCTCGGCTCACCGCAACCTCCGCCTCCTGGGTTCAGGCAATTCTCCTGCCTCAGCCTCCTGAGTAGCTGGGATTACAGGCACGTGCCACCATGCCCAGCTAATTTTTTGTATTTTTAGTAGAGACGGGGTTTCACCATGTTGACCAGGATGGTCTCGATCTCTTGACCTCGTGATCCACCCGCCTCGGCCTCCCAAA
>NW_022436942.1:25921599-25936090 GCF_009761245.1 Sapajus apella | reverse complement strand
ACTGGGTTCAGGCAATTCTCCTGCCTCAGCCTCCTGAGTAGCTGGGATTACAGGCACGTGCCACCATGCCCAGCTAATTTTTTGTATTTTTAGTAGAGACGGGGTTTCACCATGTTGACCAGGATGGTCTCGATCTCTTGACCTCGTGATCCACCCGCCTCGGCCTCCCAAAGTGCTGGGATTACAGGCTTGAGCCACCGCGCCCGGCTATTTTGTATTTTGATCAATTTTGGTTTGTTTGCACTATCTGCCAGCTCCTTATTACTTCCTAGCTAGTTTAAGTAATAGTTAGTATCAGACGTGAACATTTCAAATCTATGTTTGGTCTTCTACGCTAGAGCTTAAAACAAGATTTTGATGCTGTAGTTTGAGTCTGTATTGCAGGGTAGTAGAAAGTAGAGAAAGTTGAGAAACTCATTAATCCAGCTATCATTGTGAAGTTATGAAAAAGATTTCTAACCTTCTCTTTGAATATCCTTTTGAAAATGAAAAATGACCCTTTGGCTCTGGTAGTGTTCATTGCATTTTGATTTGTCATTCCTATAGTTTTTGGTTTGCTGAAACTTCATTTTCTTTAAGGCATAATATTTGAGATAGGTTTCCAATCTTGAAAACATTGTAAATGTTTTGTATTATAAACCATGATTTTCTATAATGGTTTTAGAATCTTGAGTTCAAACGTATGACCTGAGGCAGGTAACATAACTTCCCTGAACCTGAAGTTTTATTTGTAATTTGAGAATAATGATATCTTCTGACAGGTTGTGTTAGGTAATGGCTTGGCATACTATCATTTAATCCTCAAAACCAACTATATTTTGGTATAAAGGTATTGGTGCCTTCCAAAAACCTCCAAAATTTGTACTTTATATAGTAAATATTTCTGGAAAGCTTACTGAACTACGTGATCATAGCACTGATAATTGTAAAAATCACTGTGAGATAGCACTAATTAAGAGATGTATAACTTCTAAATTTTCATCTCAGCCTTCTTACTAATTTAATCTGATTTAGGGCAAACCAATTTAGTTATTTTTTTTTCTTTTTTTTTAAAGCCAGTCAAATTTAGCAGTTGGGGGTTGTATACCAACTTTAGTGACACTAATGTTAATAAGTTCTGATAACCTACTACCATCGGACCAGCCCAGTTTAATTATTTAAAGTTTTTTTTTAATATTTGGAGATTATACTTTTGTTTGGACAAATAAAAGTTTTAAAAGAAGAATGAAGGTGGCAGTATGTTAAAATACACATTTATATGTGAGGTTTAAATGAATACAGCTGGGCGTGGTGACTCACATCTGTAATCCCAGAATTTTGGGAGGCCGATGCAAGTGGATCACTTGAGGCGTGTGTCTGTAGTTTCAGCTACTGGAGACTGAGGCACACCCTGAAGCAGAGATTGCAGTGAGCCAAGATCATGTTACTGTACTCCAGCCTGGGTGACAGCAAGACTGTGTCAAAAAAATGAAGATTAGTTAAAGGAATACAAATGTTAAAATGCAAATAGGCACTTTACATTTACTCTTTTGAAAAAAATTCTAATGTAAAAGTGTAAGTAAATGTAAGAAAGAGAAACGTTTAAACGTGTACTCATCTTTCCTGTCTTACCTGTGTCCTTGTCCGACCACTTGAACCAATCTTTGGTTCACAGAATATCTCTACTGTTTTTAAATGACTGGCTCTAAACCAAAGACAGAAGAGTATTATAGATGAATATTATTAGGGATGGGATGTGAACTGCATTCATAAAAGTCAAAACTCCAGAGGTGAGTAGTTTAGTTCTATTGGGTTTGTACGTTATTGAGAGAAGAGAAGAGAAGAGGATTTTCTTGTCAGGGTGAAAAAGTCAGCAGTAATGCAGGGTTTGTGTAGCAAATAGTTGGATAGTATGTCATACTGCTACCTAACAGGTAAGATGACCATACCTGCCATTGTGCCCTGGAGGGTCACAGCATACACGTATTTTCTGGGACAGATGTTTTACCTGTTTTCCTTCTCAAAAGTATTTGAGTTTGTGTAATAACTTGTAAATTTTCAGAAGAGGGTAGAGGTTTACTGTGTGCTTACTGGCAAGACTTTTTTTCCTTCCATATTAATAAAGAAACAGTGCACATGAGTGGCACTAAAATATGTGATATTGACCCAGCGCGGTGGCTCAAGCCTGTAATCCCAGCACTTTGGGAGGCCGAGGCAGGTGGACCACGAGGTCAAGAGATCGAGACCATCCTGGTCAACATGGTGAAACCCCGTCTCTACTAAAAATACAAAAAAGTAGCTGGGCATGGTGGCACGTGCCTGTAATCCCAGCTACTCAGGAGGCTGAGGCAGGAGAATTGCCTGAACCCAGGAGGCGGAGGTTGCGGTGAGCCAAGATCGCGCCATTGCACTCCAGCCTGGGTAACATGAGTGAAACTCCGTCTCAAAAAAAAAAAAAAAAATGTGATATTGGCTGTGGCAGGCCAGGTGGTGTAGCTCATACTTGTAATTCCAGCACTTTGGGAGGCTGAGATGGGAGGATTGCTTGAGTCTAGGAGTTCGAGACCAGTCAGGGCAACATAGTGACATCCCATGTCTTAAAAATTAAAAGAAAAAAATACACATTTATATGTGAGGTTTAAATGAATACATATATAATATATATGTATATATATTAGCTATGGGAAATGTAAGTGTATAGGGCACAAAGTTGCAGTTGAGCAAGATAATGAAAATAGGATTACTTTTGCCTTTTAATTTGGAGGAAGAAAAAAATAGGAGGACAGTGACTGAGTAAAATTAAGATACATTTATATACAAGGTTGCATCAAAGATTCTTTTTTTTTCTTTGACCAGCAGGCAAGAAAAGAATGTCTAAAAATATGGACTCTTCTGCTAGCCTGCCTGGGTCTAAATCTCTCCTGAGACTGAGCCACTTTTTTGTTGTATTGATCTTGGGCAAGTTGTTTTACGTCTTTTTCAATTTCCTTAGCTATAAATTGAGGACAGTAACATAGGAGGGTAGGCCCAGCATGGTGGCTCACCCCTGTAATCCCAGCACTTTGGGAGGCGGAGGTGGGTGGATCACCTGAGGTTGGGAGTTCCAGATCAGCCTAACCAACGTGAAGGAACCCCATCTCTACTAAAAACACAAAATTAGCCAGGCACGGTGGCACATACCTGTAATCCCAGACTCTCAGGAGTCTGAGGCAGGAGAATCACTTGAACCCAGGAGGCGGAGGTTGTGGTGAGCGGTGATTGCGCCATTGCACTCCAGCCTGGGCAATAAGAGTGAAACTCTGTCCTAAGGAAAAAAAAATAATATAGGAGGATAATATTAATATCTATCTCATAGGGATGTTAAGAGAATTGACAGAATAAAACACTTAGAGTTGTAGGCTGGGCATAGTGGCTGACACCTGTAATCCTAGCACTTTGGGAGGTAGGCAAGAGGATGGCTTGAGGCCAGGAGTTCAAGACCCAACCAGGGCCAGGTGCAGTGGCTCCTGCCTGTCGTCCCAGCACTTTGGGAGGCTGAGGCAGGTGGATCACTTGAGGTCAGGAGTTTGAGACCAGCCTGGCCAACATAGCAAAACCCCATCTCTACTAAAATAAATAAATAAAAATCAGGTGGGTGTGGTGGCACGTGCCTGTAATCCCAGCTGCTTAGCAGGCTGAGGCAGGATAATTGCTGGAACCTGGGAGGTGGAGGTTGCAGTGAGCTGAGATTGCACTGCCGCACTTCAGCCTGGGTGACAGAGCAAGATTCTGTCTCAGAAAAAAAAAAAAAAAAGACCCAAACAGGTTAACATAGGAAGATCCCTTTGCTATATAAAAAATTAAAATTGAGTCAGGTGTAATGGCTCACACCTGTAATCCCAGAACTTTGGGAGGCTGAGGTGGGAGGATCCTTTGAACCGAGGAGTTCAAGACCAACCTGGGCAACATGGGAAAACCCATTTTTACAAAAAATATAAGAAGTAGCCAGGTTTAGTGGCACATACCTGTGGTCCCAGCTACTCGGGAGGTTGAGGTGGGAAAATCGCATGAACCTGGGAGGTGGGAGGTGGAGATGGAGGCTACAGTGAGCCAAGATTGCCTCCTGGGCAAAAATAAAATAATTCTTTTCTTTTCTTTCTTTCTTTCTTTTTTTCTTTTTTTTTTTTTTTTGGTGACTGAGTTTCACTCTTGTTGCCTAGGCTGGAGTGCAGTGGCTCGATCTCAACCCACCGCGACTTCCACCTCCAGGTTCAAGCAATTCTCCTGCTTTAGCCTCCCAAGTAGCTGGGATTACAGGCATGTGCCACCATGCCTGGCTAATTTTGTATTTTTAATAGAGATAGGGTTTCACCATGTTGGCCAGAGTGGTCTTGAACTGACTTCAAGTGATCTGCCTGCCTCGACCTCACAAAGTACTGGGATTACAGCTGTGAATTTTAAAAAAGTTTTATGGCTAAGAAAAGAAAGAAAAATAAATAAAATGAACACTTAGAATTATATCTGGTACCAGGCTGGGTACAGTGGTTCGTGCCTGTAATCCTGGCACTTTGGGAAGCCGATGCGGGCGGATCACCTGAGGTCAGTAGTTTGAGACAGCCTGACCAACATGGTAAAACCCCTTCTCTACTAAAAATACAAAAATTAGCTAGGCGTGGCAGCACACACCTGCAATCCCAGCTACTCAGTAGGCTGAGTTAGGAATATCGCTGGAACTGGGGAGGCAGAGGTTGTGGTGAGCTGAGATTGCACCACTGCGCTCCAGTCTGGGCAACAGAGCAAGACTGTCTCAAAACAAAAATTATTTTGGTATTTGAGATTGAGGTATGTTTAAGTTCTTTTGAAGTAATGGGTGAATATTTTGAGGATTAAATACTAAATGTTAGATATCTTTTTTAAATAGAGATGGGGGTCTTAGTATGTTGGCTAGGCTGATTTTGAACTCTTGGCCTCCCAACTTGCTAGGATTACAGGTGTGAGCCACAGCACCCAGTCAGTTAGATATCTACTAATAGAGGATTTTTTTATCTTTTTTTTTTTTCTTTGAGACAAAGTCTCACTTTTCTCCCCCAGGCTAGAGTGCAATGTCGAGGTACGCTCACTGCAATCTCTGCCTCCTGGGTTCAAGCGATTCTCCTTCCTCAACCTCCCAAGTAGCTGGGATTACAGGTGCCTGTCACCACACCTGGCTAATTATTGTATTTTTAGTAGAGATGGGGTTTCGTGATGTTGGCCAGGCTGGTCCTGAACTCCGGACCTCAGGCGATCCACTCTCCCTGGGCCTCCTAAAGTGCTGGGATTACAGGTGTGAGCCCCCAAGCCTGGCTGAGAATTCTTTATCTTTAATGAAAGGATTAATGAATCTTATGTTGAACTTTCTAGGGAGAAATTTGTAACTTTGATCATATTTTCACATCAATTCATGACACCAAAAGGTTAAGTGCCACTAATCTATGGTGGTGTCAGGTTCTTTTGATGAATGACAGATGCCATCTGATTAAGATAGTGGGAATTTTAGGATATAAGTCCTGTCTTTTCCACTGGTACTGGAGTACCAGCAATAATACTGATCATAATATTGATGAATAAACTTCAGATTTTCTTCCACAATAGAGGGCAAGTGAATTCTGATTTTTGACAACCTGGAGAGGTTGATGGAGACAATTTAGGGTGGGTCCAGTTTTCTTGCTCGTCAGTGTTATCCATAGATAGCAGCAAACTCCTTATGTTACCATTACTGTTAAAAAAAAAAAAAAAAATAGCAGCAAGCTCATTTAACCCAGGGGTTGGTTAGAAGAAAAATCCTGATTTGTTACAATAGAAACTCTACCCCTGAATTACTGAATCAGAGTCTGGATTTTATCAAGATTCCTAGGTGATTTTTTTTTTTTTTTTTTTTTTAAGACAGTGACTTATTCTGTCCTCAGTGCAGTGGCATGATGATCTTGGCTCACTGCAATCTCTGCCTCCCAGGTTCAAGCTACTCTCCTTTGCCTCCCGAGTAGCTGGGATTACAGACGCGCACCATCATACTCATCTAAGTTTTGTACTTTGGGTAGAGATGGGTTTCACCATGTTGTCCAGGCTGGTCTTGAACTCCTAAGCTCAGGTGATTCGCCCGCCTCAGCCTCCCAAAGTGCTGGAATTGCAGACATGAACCACCAAGCCTGGTCTGGGACCCTTGTTCTCATCTGGTGGCTATTTTCTGTATTCATTTCTTTTGGATCCTTAGTCACTCTAGGCAAAACTGGGTCCAGGGGCCATTTGGCCTAAAGAGGAAATTATAATATTCCTTATGTAGTATATATAACTCTTAAAGTTTTTTCTAAGGCAGCTGTACTGCAGTGGCTTAGAACATGTACTCTCTAGACTCCTTTTTTTTTTTCCTTGTTTTTTTTGAGACGGAGTCTTATTCTTTTGCCTAGGGTGGAGTACAGTGACACCATCTCAGCTCACTGCTACCTCTGTCTTCTGGGTTCAAGCGATTCTTCTGCCTCAGCTTCCTGACTAACTGGGATTAGAGGTGCCCACCACCACACCTGGCTGGTTTTTGTATTTTTTGTAGAGATGGGGTTTCTGTGTTGGCAGGGCTGGTCTTGCTCCTGACCTCAAGTGATCCACTGGCCTCATCCTCCCAAACTGCTGGGATTACAGGTGTGAGCCACCACACCCAGCCCCTAGATTCCTTAGATTTAAATCCGGATTTTGTCTTAATAGCTATGTAACTGTGGGCAGGTTACTTTACCTTGAAGTAAAGTAACTTTTTCCTTGTCTGTAAAAAAAAAAAAAGAGTGGTTGATAATAGGACTTAACTGAGATTGTTAAGAAGATGAATTAAGTGTTCCATAAGTGTTATTTCCATTCTCTGAATGAGTGAAGAATTCCCACTTTAATTTTCATTTTTACTTTTTGTAAAATAGCCCTATGCATCTTCTGGTAGGATTCTGAAGTTATATGGGAAGAAATGACAGGTTTTTTTTTTTTCCTCTAAGTGCTTATAACTTAGTAGTAGCCCTCTCAGTATGGGAGATGTGAAATTGAACCTGGTTGATTGATCTGCCATGGGGCAAAATACATTTAATCAATTTATACATTTTATTTCTGTTTTACAGCATTTGTGGGGTTAAGTGGCATGGGATTTCTGTTTCTGATAGTAAATAGGTAAGTAAAACAAAAGTTATGTATGTCCAAAGAGATGGTTGTACCATATTTATGGTGATTTTTTTCCTAACTGTTGGTTCTGTTTCTTTAGATCTATAGCATTTTAGGACAGGAAGATAACATTTTTATAAGAATTTGATGGTTCTCTTTTTTCCTTTCATTTTTATCTCTCTGAAAGTAGAATTTAGCATTAAATGGGCAAATAATCAGGACTGCCTTTGGCTTATTTGGGGATGACATATTGCTTAGAAATAAGGGTGTTGATTGAACTGTCAGTTTTACAGATTGTTTGGATTTTTTTTTTTTTTTTTTTTTTTTTTTTTTTTTTGCGACGGAGTTTTGCTCTTGTTACCCAGGCTGGAGTGCAATGGCGCGATCTCGGCTCACCGCAACCTCCGCCTCCTGGGTTCAGGCAATTCTCCTGCCTCAGCCTCCTGAGTAGCTGGGATTACAGGCACGCGCCACCATGCCCAGCTAATTTTTTGTATTTTTAGTAGAGACGGGGTTTCACCATGTTGACCAGGATGGTCTCGATCTCTTGACCTTGTGATCCACCCGCCTCGGCCTCCCACAGTACTGGGATTACAGGCTTGAGCCACCGCGCCCGGCCCTGTTTGGATATTTTTATTGTGTATCCACGTGCTTGCTTACTATGTGTATGTTGGCAGATAGTTTAGCATGCATTTGGACAATTTACATTGTTTAGTAGATACTTGCAACTATGTAAACTCAAGGGCTTTTGTGGAAGTGATCAAGATTTTGATGGTGGTCTTTGTTAAACTGTGGTGAGAAGATGAATAAAATTTGGCTATCGTCTGGGCACGGTGTCTCATGCCTGTAATCTCATCACTTTAGAGGCAGAAGTGGGTGGATCACGAGGTAAGGAGTTCGAGACCAGCCTGACCAACATGGTGAAACCCCATCTCTACTAAAAATACAAAAATTAGCCAGGTGTGGTGGTGGGCGCCTGCAATCCCAGCTGCTCAGGAGGCTGAGGCAGGAGAATCGCATGAACCCGGGAGGCGGAGGTTGCAGTGAGCCGAGATCATGCCACTGCACTCCAGCCTGGGTGACAGAGTGAGACTTCATCTCAGAAACAAAACAAACAAACAAAACCAGCTTGGCTATCTAGAATTGAAATGAAAAGATATATTTTATTCTAGTTAAACTGACTTAGGGGCGACCGGCCATTGGTTAACTCAATAGCATGCAAAAACACATTACTTTGGAGATGGTAAGGATTTTTGTTTTATATGGATACTATCATATACAACTAAAATATGCTATAAAATATATATTTTACAGTATACAGTGAACATTTCCCATGCTTTCTGGATTTTTTTCTGCATTTTTCAAAACTTTTTAAATTCAATTTTGCCTTGGTCAGTGATACATCCTGAGGGATGTGTCATGGATTTTATTATGTGAACATCAGAAAATATTTATACAAATCTAGATGGTATAGCCTTCTACACACTAGGCTATATGGTATCGCCATTATAATCTTATGGGACCACTGTTGTATGTACAGTTTGTCCTTGATTAAAATATTAACGCAGCACATCCCGTATTCAAGTGATTCTCCCGTCTCAGCCTCACAAGTAGCTGGTATTACAGGCACCTGCCATTATACCTGGCTAATTTTTGTATTTTAGTAGAGACGGTATTTCACCATGTTGGCCAGGCTGGTCTTGAATTCCTGACCTCAGGTGATCTGCCCACCTCGGCCTCCCAAAGTGGTAGGATTGCAGGTGTGAGCCACTGTGCTTGGACTGATTTTTCCTTTTTATGCTTATCAAAATAGTCTTGAACCTGGGCTGTTCAATAGGGTAAAAATGATATCTTATCATAAACTATTTCAGTCTGTCCTTTGCATAGTTTTCATGTTCAGCAAACAATCTTAGTAATTTGTAATTCTATTGTTAACAGTACTGTAACCTTTCAGGTCTTCTCTGGGTTTTTTGTTGTTGTGATGGTGGGGTTTTGTTTTGTTGAGACAAGACTCTTGCTCTGTCATCTAGGCTGGAGTGCAGTGGCATCATCTCGGCTTACTGCAGTCTCCTCCCATGCTCAAGCCATCCTCTCACCTCAGCCTCCCAAGTACCTGGGACTAAGAGGTGCATGCCACCATGCCTGGCTAATTTGTGTGATTTTGTAGAGACACAGTTTCACTGTGTTGCCCAGGCTGATCTTGAATTCCTGGGGTCAAGCTATCCGCTAGCCTCAGCCTTCAGAAGCTCTGGGATTACAGACATGCACCACCATGCGTAGCCTATATCTATATATTTATCTGTACGGTGATTCTGTTTGTTTATAGAAATGATAATATAAAGTGCTTATTGTTTTACAGCTTGACTTTTTTCACTGAACAATATGCATTGGAACAATTTCTGTATTAGTAAATGGCCCAAGATATACCATATTTAACTATTCACCAATAGGTGGACATTTAGGTAGTTTTCAGTTTTTTACTTGTGGTTTCAATACTTCACTATACAATCTTTTATATGTCTTCTTGCGTGCATCGATGGCTTTTAAAATGTGTAATCTTGGCCGGGCGCGATGGCTCATGCCTGTAATCCCAGCACTTTGGAAGGCTGAGGCTGGTGGATCATGAGGTCAGGAGTTCAAGACCAGCCTAGCCAACATGGTGAAACCCTGTCTCTACTAAAAATACAAAAATTAGCTGAGCGTGGTGGTGTGTGCATGTAATCCTACCTACTCAGGAGGCTGAGGTAGGAAAATTGCTTGAACCTGGGAGGTGGGAGGTTGTAGTGGGCCAAAATTGCACCACTGCACTCCAGCCTGAGCGACAGAGTGAGACTCTGTCTCAAAAATAAATAAATAAAATAAAATATATATAGGCTGATGAAAAAGATTAATATGCCCAGAAGTACTGCTTGTCTGTATGCCATAGACCTTCCACTTGGAGTATTCTTAGCACCATTAATCATCAGGGACACATCAGATTTTAGGGTAGTATACTGCTGAAGGGAATATATTTATTAATTATTTTGATCAGTTATTAAATATTTAATGAAATAGTATACCCCATCAGGAGAAAATGTTTTTGAGCATAATCCTCCAACTTTGTATGTTAAATATTAGCCTTAGTCTCTTATGGTGACTATTTGTCATATCTGAAGCCTTCCAATTTTTGGTTGAATGTCTATATTTGCAAATGTGCGCATGTTATGGGTCAGGCCTCCTCAGTATGTGTACTAGTGAAAACTCAAATTCCCAGCTCCTCTCTCTTTTTTTTTTTTTTTTTTGAGACAGACACTTTGTCACCCACGCTGGAGTGCAGTGGCACAATCTTAGCTTACTGCAGCCTCCACCTCCCAGGTTCAAGCGGTCTTCTTGTCTCAGCCCTCCAAGTAGCTGGGACTACAGGCATGAGCCATCATGCCCAGCTAATTCTTGTTTTTTTTTTTTTGTTTGTTTGTTTTTCTGTAGTGATGGGGTTTTGCCATGTGGCCCAGGCTGGTCTTAAACGCCTAATCTCAAGTGATTCACTCACCTTGGACTTCCAAAGTGTTAGGATTATTATAGGCGTGAGCCACGGCCTCTGTCCTCCATGTTCTCTTGGATGCAGGCATGTGACCTACAGACACACTCAGATGACTTCTCTTTGAAAGTACACAATATAAGGAAGTGAAGGTTCTATTTATAACTTCCATTTTGCAGTTAGGCATGGCAGCAGGGTTGTTCAGTTTTAAGTGGAGGTAATAGTTGTGGAATGAGTTCCCAATAGAGAGATGCGGCTTTGGTCCTGGTAGTAGTAAAGGTTATAATGGATTTGAATCTTGTTATTTAGTGCCTGGTGGTGACAGGGATAGTGATTTCCTCACCAGACCACTTGTGCAACATTATTTTGGGTGATATTATCTTTGCATCTATTTTTTTTTTTTAGCCCTCCCAGTGACAATAGGAGTAGTGATACTCTTCTTTAATAATTACCTTTCAGGGCCGGGCGCGGTGGCACACACCTGTAATCCCAGCACTTTGGGAGGCTGAGGCAGGTGGATGGCAAGGTCAAGACATCAAGACCATCCTGGCCAACATGGTGAAACCCTGTCTCTACTAAAAATCCAAACAAATTAGCTGGGTGTGGTTGTGCGTGCCTGTAGTCCCGGCTACTTGGGAGGCTGAGGCAGGAGAATTGCTTGAAACTGGAAAATGGAAGTTGCAGTGAGCCAGGATCATGCCCCACTGCACTCCAGCCTGGTCGTAGAGTCAGACTCTGTCTCAAAAAAAAAAAAAAAAAAAAAAAAAATACCTTTCAGGTGAACTGGGTTCAGTGACTCAGCACCTGTAATACCAGCATTTTGTTTGGGAGGCTAAGGTGGGTGAATCGCTTGAGCTCGAGAGTTTGAGACCAGTCTGGGCCACATGGTGAAACCCTGTCTGTACTGAAAAAACAGAAAAATTACCTGGGCATGGTGGCACGTGCCTGTGGTCCTAGCTACTCAAGACGCTGAGGTGGGAGGATCCCTTAGAGCCTAGGAGGCAGAGGTTGCGGTGGGCCAAGGTCGCACCAGTGCAGAGTGAGACCCCATCTAAAAAAATAATTACCTTTCAGGCCGGGCATGCTGGCACACGCCTGTAGTCCCAGAACTTTGGGAGTCTGAGGTGGGCTGATAGATTGAAATCAGGAGTTCAAGACCAGCCTGCACAACATGATGAAATCCTGTCTCTACAAAAAGTGTAAAAATTAGCCGGGTATGGTGGCATGCGCCTAAAGTCCAGCTACTTGGGAGGCTGAGGTGGGAGTATTGCTTGATTTCGGGAGGTTGAAGCTGCAGTGAGCTTAAGTGGTGCTACTGCTACAGCCTGGACAAAAGAGTGAGACCCTGTCTCACAAAAACAAAACAAAACTCTTCTGCTTAATTTAGCCAGAGTGGATTTGAATAGTGATTGTTTAAAAAATTTTATAAGATACTTTTCGTACAAGGAGCACTTTTTACATTTCTATATAGTGGCAAATATGAAAGTGTCTTGCTTTTGAAAATTGCTACTTATAAGCTCTTAAATAATACCTTATTACCTCTCTTGGTGGGGCTATTTGAAAACTAGTTGGTTTTCTCCCTGAGCTAATTAAGATATGAGGAAGTTGTGAATTAACATCTGTAATGTAAGATGTTGCTAGTTATTCATGGTGCTCCTGTAAAGTTGCTTTAGCTCCCTGTGTAAGGGTTATTTTGTTACTGGTTTTGCTATTATTGTAAAAGCTTCTAACAGCTTGAGACCAAAAGCCAAGGAGCACTACAAAATAAAAGACTTCTATTTTAAATTAATTAATTAATTTTTTGAGACGGAGTCTCACTCTATTACCCAGGCTGGAGTGCAGTGGAGTACAGTGGCCCAGTCTTGGCTCACTGTAGACTCTGCCTCCCAGGTTTAAGTGATTTTCCTGTCTCAGCCTCCCAAGTGGTTGGGACTACAGCTACATGCCAACACGCCTGGCTAATTTTTGTATTTTTAGTAGAGACGGTGTTTCACCATATTGGCCAGGCTGGTCTTAAACTCCTGACTTCAAGTGATCCACCAGCCTTGTCTTCCCTTTGGGATTACAGGCATGAGCCACTGTGCCTGGCCTAAGTGTTATGTTCTTAAAGACAGAGAAATGAGATGCTTACGTAATTATTGGGTGGCAGAATAAAGTTAATTTTTTTCTGTTATAACATAATTGTCTCAATTGTTGGAATTACTCTTTAATATAACTTTAAGAAAAAAATACTGATATTCTTGAAATACTATGAATTAGCTATTCTGGGAATACCTCATGGCTCTTTTCAGCCTTGACCTCCTGGACTCAAGTGATCTTCTTGCCCCAGTCTCTCAAGTAGCTGGGACTGTAGGAACGTGCCTCTATGCCTGGCTAGGTTTTTTTTAATATTAAAAAAATTAAATTAATTAAAATATTTAATTAATTTATATAAATTAATTATAATATTTAAAAATCCTTGTAGAGACAGGATTTTGCCAAGTTGCCCAGGCTGGTCTCGAACTCCTGAGCTCAAGCAGTTTGCCTCCCTCAGACTCCCAAAGTGCTGGGATTAAAGACATGAGTCACCATGCCCCAGCTGTTTTTGTTTTGCTTTGTCCTTTGAGACAGTCCCGATTTGTCATCCAGGCTGTAGTACAATGGTATGATCTTGGCTCATTGTAGCCTCAACCTCCCAGACTCAAGCAATCCTCCAGCCTTAGCCTCCCAAGTAACTAGAACTCTAGAAGTGTACCACAACGCCTGGCTAAGATTTTAATCTTTTTTTGTAAAGATGGGGTCTTCCTATGTTGCCAGGCTGGTCTTGAACTTCTGATTTCAAATGATCCTCCAATCTTTGCCTCTGAAAATGCTGAGATTGCAAGTGTGAGCCACTGCCAATTCAATACATACAAAGCTTTTTTTTAAAGCAGAGATTTAAGCTAGTAAGAAAGCAAATGAGGCTGGGCATGGTGGCTAACGCCTGTAATCCCAGCACTTCGGGAGGCTGAAGCATGAGGATCACTGGAGTCCAGGCATTCAAGACCAGCCTAGTCAACATGGCAAAACCCCATATTAAAAAAAATATTGGCTGGGCAAAGTGTTGTGTGCCTGTAATCCCAGCTACTTGGGAGGCTGAGAAGTTGAAGGATTGCTTCAGCTGGGAGATCGAGGTTGCAGTGAACCTTGATGGTACCACTGCACCCCAGCCTGGGCAATAGAGTGAGACCCTGTCTCAAAAATGGTAGGGAAAAAAAAAAAACCTTCCCCAGAGAAAAGCACTCTTGACAGTTTTTTGCCTTCGCCCTGGGTTGGTGCAAGAGAGGTCTTTGATAATTGTAAACATAAATCCTCTTTGATTCCAAAGTATGGCTAGAATTTACACTACCTATTGTTTCAAAAAAAAAAAAAAAAAAAAAAAAAACTCAAATTGAAAATTTAAATCTAGTCCAGATTAATAGTCTTCCTAGGCAGACATCTAGCAAAAGTAAAACAAATTCTCTCCTTAAGAGCCCATTTAGTCACATTGTGGTGGGTCATGCCTATAATTCCGGCACTTTGGGAGGCCAAGGTGAGATGATCCTTTGAGGCTAGGAGTTCACGACTGGCCAGACAGCATAGCCATAACCCATCTCTACAAAAATGAAAACAACCTATCCATGTGGTGGCTCAAACCTGTAGTCCCAGCTGGTCACCAGGTTGAAGTGGGAGGATTGCTTGAGCCTAGGAGTTCGAGACTGCAGTGAGCTGTGATCACGCCCCTGCACTCCAGCCTGGGCAACAGAGTGAGACTCTGTCTAAAAAAAAAACTCATTTAAACATAATCTTTTTTTTTTTTTTTTTTTTTTTTTTTTTTTTTTTTTTTTT
>NW_022436942.1:25908570-25921499 GCF_009761245.1 Sapajus apella | reverse complement strand
CACTCTTGTTACCCAGGCTGGAGTGCAATGGCGCGATCTCGGCTCACTGCAACCTCCGCCTCCTGGGTTCAGGCAATTCTCCTGCCTCAGCCTCCCCAGTAGCTGGGATTACAGGCACGCACCACCATGCCCAGCTAATGTTTTGTATTTTTAGTAGAGACGGGGTTTCACCATGTTGACCAGGATGGTCTCGATCTCTTGACCTCGTGATCCACCCGCCTCGGCCTCCCAAAATGCTGGGATTACAGGCTTGAGCCACCGCGCCTGGCTAAACATAATCTTTAATAAAATTCTTACAAAGTTCTAAGAAAAATGGCCTTACAGTGTAAAATTATGAAGCATGTATGTCATTAGGATCATGATTTAGCAGAAAAAACAAGTCTCAGAGTTACAAATATTGGAATTATCAAGTGTAAACTATAAAATTAAAATGTTTCATATGCTTAAAAGAAGAAAAAAATGATCCAGAAACAAAAAAATTGATCAGATAGATTTGAGGAAAGAACTACAAGGAATTTTAAGAAATGAAAAATGTAAAAAGGGAGCTTAGAAACTTACTAGACAAGTTAAACAGCAAGTTGGAAACAGCTTGAGAAAATTGGTGAACTGGAAGAAAGATCATAAGAAATTGTTCAGAGTGCAACTAAAGAGAGACAACAAAATGGAAAATAGGAAAGAACTTGATACGTGGAACATATGATGACAAGGTTGTGTGTGCCTGTGTGTGTGTGTATTTTTTTTTTTTTTTTTTTTGAGATGGAGTTTTGCTCTTATTGCCCAGGCTGGAGTGCAATGGCATGATTTTGGCTTGCTGCAACCTCCGCCTCCTGCCTCAGCCGATTACAGGCATGTGCCACCACACCTGGCTAATTTTGTATTTTTAGTAGAGACAAGATTTCTCCATGTTGGTCAGGCTGTTCTCAAACTCACGATCTCAGGTGATCTATACACCTGGACCTCCCAAAGTGATGGGATTACAGGCGTGAGCCACCACACCGGCCAGTAGTGTATATTTTATTGGGGTTTCAAAAGGAAATAATAGAGCAGTTGATGGAGAGTGAACATTTTAAGAGAGAATGGCTGAGAATTTTACAGAACTGATGAAAGATGTCAGGGAGTTCAGTGGATTCCATTTATATTAAATAAAAAACAATTCCACACTTAGACTCTTAATGATTGTAAAACACCATCAACAAAGATTTAAGCAGTCAGAGAGTAAAGAGAGATTAAGAATGGCTGCTAACCTGATGGCAGAGTGCTTGTTAGCAATAGTGTAAACCAGAAAGTACAGGAAATGTCTTTAGAATGCCTGAATGGGGTTGTATGCCTATTGAGATTCTGTATATGGCAAGGATGGAGGGAAAACATGTATTTTCAGAGAAAGCACAACTTGAGATAATTTACTAAGAAGTTCTAAAGGGCCGGGCGTGGTGGTTGATGCTTGTAATACCAGCACTTAGGGAGCCTGCGGTTGGCAGATCACCTGAGGTCGGGAGTTCGAGACTAGCCTGACCAATGTGGCAAAACCCCTCTCTACTAAAAATACAAAAAAATTAGCTGGGTGTAGTGGCGTGTGCCTGTAATCCCAGCTAATTGGGAGGCTGAGGCAGGAAAATCACTGGAACCTGGGAGGCGGAGGTTGCAGTGACCTGAGATCTTGCCACTGCACTACAGCTTGGGTGACAGAGTGAGACTCCATCTCAAGAAAAAAAAAAAAAAAAAGAAATAAAAAGATGCAACTCTCATATTTCCACATATATTAGCATTAGTTATGAATGCTAAGAAATGCAAATACCCCTGTTTAAACAGATGAGGAATACAGGAAATGATAGACTCACTACATAAAGTATTACACAGCAATCCAAAATTATAGATACCACATTAACAAGTTTTATAAATCTGATGGGATACTGCTGTCTCAAAGAAAAAATTGCTGTTTATCCTAGCTACTCAGGAGGTTGAAGCAAGAGGATCATGTGAACCCTGGAGTTTGAGGCTGCAGTGAGCTATGAGTATACCACTGCACTCCAGCCTGGGTGTCAGAGGAGACCTTGTCTCTGGAAATAATAAGAATAAAAATAAGGATGTTTTACGTCGATTTACACCAAATATTTTAAGATGTATCCCAATTTTCAAAGTTAAAATGTGCAAAAATATGCATCTTAGGGTTGATTAAATATGGAAAAGCAGGAAAACTAGAAAATCCAGCTGGTCGCGGTGGCTCACGCCTGTAATGCCAACACTTTGGGAGGCCGAGGCGGGTGGATCATGAGGTCAAGAGATCGAGCCCATCCTGGCCAACATGGTGGCCAGGATGGTCTAAAAATACAGACGGTGGCTGTCTGTACTAAAAATACAAAAACCAGCTGGGTGTGGTGGTGCGTACCTGTAGTCCCAGCTACTTGAGAAGCCGAGGCATGAGAATCCCTTGAACCTGGGAGGCAGAGGTTGCAGTGTGCCAAGGTCGTGGCTACTGCACTCCAGCCTGGCTCTATTGCCCAGGCTGGAGTGCAGTGGCACAGTTTCGGCTCACTGCAACCTCTGCCTCCCAAGCTCAAGTGATTCTCCTGCCTCAGCCTCCCAGGTAGCTGGAATTACAGGTACCTGCCACCGTGCCCAGATAGTTTTTATATTTTGTTAGAGACAGGGTCTCACCATGTTGGCCAGGCTGGTTTTGAACTCCTGTCCTCAGGTGATCCGCCCACCTCAGCCTCCCAACGTGCTGGGATTACAGGTTGGAGCCACTGTGCCCGGCCTATTTTCTTAGTCTTTTTAGGTTTTTTAGGTTTCCGTTTTATAGCATCCTATAATCACCTTTTGTAATTTTTATGTTTTTTTTTTCAAAGCTAATTTTCTGTGACATAATAGTTTACATTTAACTTCCCTGTGCAATTATTTTGATAGAACGCTTTGGTGTTTGTGTAGTATACTTTTGAGGGTGAGACAGCAGAATAGCCTTTCGTTCAAAACCAACATGCTTCATAAAAGAGGATATGCGGTGGTTTGCTGTTGTTGTTGTTGTTGTTGTTTTGAGGCGGAGCCTTGCTCTCTGGCTTAGGCTGGAGTGCAGTGGCGCAATCTCGACTCACTGCAACCTCCACCTGCCAGGTTCAAGCAATTCTCCTGCCTCAGCCTCCCGAGTACCTGAGTTTACAGGCATGTGCCACCACTCCTGACTAGTTTTTGTGTTTTTAGAAGAGATGGGGATTCACCATATTGGTCAAGCTGGTCATGAACTCCTGACCTCGTGATCCGCCTGCCTCTGCCTCCCAAAGTGCTGGGATTACAGGCGTGAGCCACTGCCCCTCCTCCCCGATGCAGTGTTTATACTGGTTATTAATTACTTTTCAAGCATTAATGTAATGTAATTTTTAAAATAAGGTCTTTGGCACAGTGCAGTGACTCATGCCTGTAATCCCAGTGATTTGGGAGGCTGAGGTTGAGAGGTTCTGTTGGGGCCAGGAGTTTGAGACTAGCCTGGGCAACATAATGAGAACCCAACTCTGCCAAAAAAATTTTTTTACTTAGCAGCGCATGGTGTTCCATGCCTGTAGTCCTAGCTACTCAGGAGGTTGAAGCAAGAGGATCATGTGAACCCTGGAGTTTGAGGCTGCAGTGAGCTATGAGCATACCACTGCACTCCAGCCTGGGTGACAGAGGAGACCTTGTCTCTGGAAATAATAAGAATAAAAATAAGGATGTTTTACCTCAATTTACAGTAACAAAAATTGAGACTCAGAAGAATGAAGAAATTTTGCCAAGATCCCACAATAATACAAAGTTTGTATTAGAACTGCTTTTGGATTCAGGAGTGATTCTGGCATCTCAATCGTTGTGTGTTTAGACAGTGATTATTAAACTACCTTGAAATGATGATTTTGCTTTACTTAATCCACACACTACTATGCATAGCAACTCCATGAGTTAGGGGTATTTCTAATAGGTATATGGTTTTTTCACTGTATCTTTTTCATGTACAGATCTTATTTACTAAATGAATATTGTACTCTGTATTTATCGGGATTCAAAAGTTTGATCTCTGTGTCTAGAGAGCTGTACCTTTACCATCTGCCGTCTTCTTGGTAGGCACATATTTGGTATTCTCAGAATGGAGGAAAGAAGAAGAATAAGCATGTAAATACATGCATTTTCTCCTATTGAAAACAATTAACGTCAAATATTGTTGACATGGCAGGAGAGCTGGGCTATCACAAGCTCCTCAGAGTTCTATTTTGCTATCAGTCAAAAATTATGCTGTACCCGAAGAATTTGAATTTATCACCCTTAGTGGTGGGCTTTCGAATCTTCATCATCTCTCTTATTGTCACCTACAGCATCAGTGTGAAAGCTCACTTGGAGTCAGGAGCTGGGTCTTACTGAGGTGGACCCCAGCTTTTCCTGCCAGCTCTGCAATTCACTTCCTAGATTATTTGTCCCCCTGGGACACAAACTACCAGTTTGTCCCTGGAAACTCTCTGGTCCTGTCTCAGACTGGGATTAACATAAAGGAGTGGAACTTTTCAGAAGAGGCAGGGAGAAATAAGTAAGTTGCCTCCTCCTCAGCTTCTCCTTCCCACCTCCCCTTGCCTGTTTCCTCCTTCCTCCCCTGCAGGATTCCAGGGTTACAAATAGAGGCTTCTTTCTTCTGTTTAATTCCATAGTTACCCACCCTAGTTTGCCCTTCTCTAGAATCTCTCTACTCGAATATTGCACCCCGTTCTGTACCTCCTCCTCCCCGCCTCCACCCGCTATACCCAACCATCTTCCTGACCAGGAAGGAGGACATGAAGGGTTGAGTGTCAGGATCAAACTACATTGAACCCCTGAGGGAGGTGGATAGGGTGATCTCTGGACTGAGGCTGCTGTCTCCTTCCTTACTGTCCTTTCTGCAGGTCCTCAGATGGCACATTAGGGTGGGCTTGTTGGGTAGGTATCCCACCTCCAGTCCACAGTGCTTAGTTGTACTTCTTCTTATGCTGTAATGATTATTTTTTAGGGCATACATATGAGTAGCAAATTTCATTAAAATAGATTATCCCCTTCTCAACATGAAAATTATGTGGTACCTAAATTCCAACATCACATTCACCAGTCAACTCAGCTTCAAATCAGTGGCTACCAAAGGCAGAGGGGTGGGAGAGTACTGCCCTTCTGTGGGTAGAAAACAGATGTATTTTCTGTAGGGAATTTTGAGACAATAATAAAAATCATTAAAAGGTCTATACTTACTATCTTACACTTGGAAATTCTAGGTGACAAAGTATTCCTCACTACCACCACCATTTTGAGGCTCCACCCTTGCTCCCAAGATATGAATGAACCTAGACATGGAACAGGGCATTATGTTTGTTTTGTGTGTATGTTTTTGTTTTGTTTTGTTTTGTTTTGAGAGACAGAGTCTCACTCTGTCTCCCAGGCTGGAGTACAGTGATGCAAACTTGGCTCACTGCAACCTCTGTGTCCCAGGCTCAAGCCATCTTTCCACCTCAGCCTCCTAAGTAGCTGGAACTACAGGCGCCTACCACCACATGCGCTAATTTTGTATTTTTTGTAGAGACAGGGTTTCACTATGTTGCTCAGGCTGGTCTTGAACTCATGAGCTCAAGTGATCCGCCTGCCTTGGCCTCCCAAAGTGCTGGGATTACAGGAATGAGCCATTGCACCCTGCCTCGAGATTACTTTAAATGGTACTATTTAAAATAGTTACGCTATAGACATTAAGAACATACACTGTCAGGACAGATGGAAAAAAACATTCCAGTATAAAGCACATCATTGCTTTTAACTTGGGATAAAATTTCCAGTGATAGAATTATTCAGACTCCGAAGTCTCTGTCACAGCTTAGATGGCAATAAAAATTCATAATATTCTGGAATATTACTGTAAAAAAAAATTTGCTGTAGATGCACAAATACACAGGTATCTCAGAAGTTATGTAAATAGTTTAAGTAAATTTTGTGACACTTATAAGTAGGTTGGGGTAAAGCAGTATTTCTATTTTACTTCTTTTTCTGAGACAGGGATCTCCCTCTGTCTCCTAGGCTGGAGTGTGATGGTGTGTTTATAGCTGACTGTAGCCTTGAACTTTCTGGGTTCATGCTATCCTCCTGGCTCAGCCTCTCAAAGTGGTGGGATTACAGGCATGAGCCGTTGCACCTGGGCAGTATTTCTATTTTAATATTTTATAGAGATACATATTTTTTATTATATAGGAAGCTAAATTTTAAGTAGCTATTAGTTGATCAAAAACATTAATATTTGCTATTTGTTAAATAGAATTATTGGGTTTCTTCTCACTTTTAAGTAATGGAAAAGCAATTTTATCTAAATTTGTAATTTTCATGCTCTATTTTTTAAAATTTACAAATAGATCCTTCGATTATTTAGCAGGTAACATCTAAAGGAACTGGTTTAAATCCTAATGCCAAAGTATGGCAAGAAATTGCTCCTGGAAATACTGATGCCACCCCAGTAACTCATGGAGCTGGAAGTTGTTGGCATGAAACAGCAGCTACATCAGGTGCTTATCCTGAGGGTAAGTCTTAAATATTTGATCATAAAAAAATCACAGTTTGGTTAAACATATGGCCAAGTATGGCCAAGCAAGTTTACTGAACTTGAAATATATCTTCCCTGCTTGTGTGTGTGTGTGTGTGTGTGATGGAGCCTTGCTCTGTCACCCAGGCTGGAGTACAGTGGAACAATCTTCGCTCACTGCAGCTTCTGCCTCGCAGGTTCAAGCGATTCTCCTGCCGCAGCCTCCCAATTAGCTGGGATTACAGGTGCCCGCTACCACGCTGGGTAATTTTTGTGTTTTTAGTAGAGACAGGGTTTCACGATGTGCGGGCTGGTGATCCACCCGCCTGGGCCCCCTAAAGTGCTGAGATATAGGCATGAGCCACTGCGCGCAGCTGAACTTTTGTATTTTTAGTTGAGATAGGGTTTTACCACGTTGGCCAGGCTGGTCTTGAACTCCTTACCTCAAATGATCCACCACCCTTGGCCTCCCAAAGTGCTGGGATTACAGATGCGAGCTACTGTACCTGGCCAGGATACATCCTTTGATTATTTGATGAAGTATATTCATAAAATTTTCTTCCCTTAAACATACTGCATCTAGCATTTATAAATGTTTAACATGTAGTTTGTATAAAATCCTCATTTATATCTAACATGAATAGATTGCCACTAATTTCAAGTAATAGTTATGTCTTTGGGTTCACCATGCAGCCCATCTATAATAGTGATATTTATAAATTAGCTTTTATCTACCATAATTGACTGTGCCATTTACTCACTGTTCGTCCTTGGGCAAATAACTTAATTTCTCGGTGCTTTTTGCCTCCATCTTTAAAACAGAAACAATAATAATTACAGCATAGGATTTTCTGAGAATTAAATGAATAAAGTGCATGGAATAGTCTGACACATGGATAATGCTGTATACATTTTAGCAATTGTTGATCATTTTAGTTTATCAGTAAATGTCAAAACTTGACTCCCTTGGAATGATAACTCTTGCTTAAAACCATGTGAACAGCCAGGTGTGGTGGCTCATGCCTGTAATCCCAGCACTTTGGGAGGCCAAGGCGGGTAGATCACGAGGTCAGGAGTTCAAGACCAGCCTGGCCAACATGGTGAGACCCCGTCTCTACTAAAAATACAAAAATTAGCCGGGCATGATGGTGGGTGCCTGTAATCCCAGGTACTAAGGAGGCTGAGGCAGGAAAATTGCTTGAACCTGGGAGGTGGAATTTTCAGTGAGCTGAGATCATCCCACTGCACTCCAGCCTGGGTGACAGAGCAAAACACTGTCTTGGAAAAACAAACAAACAAAAACCATTCGAACATATTCCCAACTGGTAGAATTCCTTAGAATCTTTTTATAGGTGAGTTACTGCCCACAGTTCCTGAAAATGGAATTTAAAGAATTCTTATTTACTTTCAGTGTCTGTCTTTAATACAGGTAATGCAGAGCTCTCAGAAGATATATATAAAGAATATGAAGTAATGTATTCTTCGTCTTGTGAAACCGCAAGAAATACTACTGGCATTGAAGAGTCAACCGATGGGATGATTTTAGGACCAGAAGATCTGAGTTACCAAATATACGATGTTTCTGGTAAACTTGATGGTTTTATTGTTAAAATGAGAGAGTCCAGCACATCCCCCACGTGCACGGTCTCTATATCCTTTTTCTGATAAACCTATGGCATTTTTTTTTTATTTGAAAAGAAGATTATTTTATTTTATTTTATTTATTTTTTGAGATGAAGTCTCACTCAAGTATAGATCACTTGAGGTCAGGAGTTCAAGACCAGCCTGGTCAACATGGTGAAACACTGTATCATACTGGGGGAAGAAAAAGGGTGGCGTGGTGGCATGCTCCTATAATCCTGAGATAGCACCACTGCACTCCATCCTGGGTGACAGAGTGAAACTGTGTCTGAAAAAAAAAATTATGTGTATATATATGTGTCTGTGTGTGTATGTATGCCTAACAACTGCCAACTTTGAACATAGAGTTGAAGTGGGATGGCAAGCAGTTGGTGTTTTAATGAGTTTTCTATAAATGACATTGGAATGTTAAATGAATTTGATTGCTTATTTAGCATTTAGGTGGATGAGTTTTGTTTGTTTGTTTTGAGACAGAGTCTTGCTCTGTTGCCAAAGCTGGAATACAGTGGCACGATCTTGGCTCACTGCATCCTCTGCCTTCCAGGTTCAAGCAATTCTCCTGCCTTAGCCTCTGGAGTAGCTGAGATTACAAACATGAGCCACTCTGCTAATTTTTATATTTTTAGTAGAGACGAGGTTTCACTATGTTGACCAGGATGGTTTCAATCTCTTGACTTTGTGATCTACAAAGTCTGGGATTACAGGCGTGAGCCACTGCGCCCGGCCAAAAATAACTCTTAAACTAATATGAAATGTGTCTGATGAAAGAATATCTAGGTTGAGAGAAATTAGTTAGACTTTGAACTGTCCAAATAATAAATAGAGTTTGGGCCAGACATAGTGGTTGACACCTGTGGTAGGAGGCCAAGGTGGGAGATGTGCTTGAGCCCAGGATTTTGACAACAGTCTGGACAACAAAGTGAGAGCCTGTCTCTACACAAAAATAAAAGTTTAGCTGGGTGTGGTGGCACAAGTTTGTGGTCTTAGCTACTCAAGAAGCCAAGGTGGGAGGACCATTTGAACCCAGGAAGTTGAGGCTATATTGAGCCATGATCACACCACTGTACTCCTTAGAGAAAAGGAAGACCCTGTCTCTCTCTCTCTCTCTCTCTCAAAAAATATTTTTGTTGTGAATTTTGATTGTAGACTTTGTGGCTTCTGAGTACAACAATATGTCAGATTTATCACTTCAGATAACATGCTATTAACTTTTTTTCCTCCTCTTTTCTACCATCAGGAGAAAGCAATTCAGCAATTTCTACAGAAGATCTAAAAGAATGTCTGAAGAAACAATTAGAATTCTGTTTTTCACGGTACTTCATTTTATATTGCTGTTTCTCCTTTATTGAATTTGATTAGTAGATGTAAAATATGTGTGAAATAGAGTGCAAGGAGAGTGATTATTATTTTCTTTTAATGATGTGTTTCGTATTATTGTTCAGTATATTTAACTAGATTTTTTTTTTTTTTTTTTTGAGACAGAGTCTTGCTCTGTCACCAGGCTTAGGCTGGAGTGCAGTGGCTGATTTCAGCTCACTGCAACCTCTGCCTCCTGGGTTCAAGTAATCCTCCTGCCTCAGCCTCCCGAGTAGCTGGGACTACAGGCGTGCGCCACCACACCCAGCTAATTTTTGTATTTTAGTAGAGACAGGGTTTCACTGTGTTGGCCAGGATGGTCTCAATCTCTTGACCTTGTGATCCTCCTGCCTCAGCCTCCCAAAGTGCTGGCATTATAGATGTGAGTCACTGCACCCGGCTTGGAGAAGTCTTATTTACAGATAAGAGTTATTGGGAAGGGGGCAAAAAAAAAAAAAAAAAAAAGAGAATTATTGGCTGGGTGCAGTGGCTCATGCCTATAATCCCAGCACTTTGGGACTCTGAGGTAGGCGGATAACTGGAGGTCAGTAGTTTGAGACCAGCCTGGCCAAGATGGTGAATCTGTCTCTACTAAAAATACAAAAATTAGCCAGGCGTGGTGACGGGCGCCTGTAATCCCAGCTAGTCAGCAGGCTGAGGCAGAAGAATCACTTGAACCTGGGAGGCAGAAGTTGCAGTGAGTTGAGATCATGGCTGGCCTCCAGCCTGGGCAACAAGAGTGAGACTCCATCTCAAAAAAAAAAGTAATAGTTACTTTAGCCTATACTTTGGGAGGCCAAGGTGTGTGGATCATCTGAGGTCAGGAGTCCGAGACAAGTTTGGCCAGGATAGCAAAACCCCATCTCTACTAAAAATACAAAACTAGCCAAGCATGGTAGCAGGTGCCTGTAATCCCAGCTACTTGGGAGGCTGAGGCAGGAGAATCACTTGAACCCCGGAGGTGGAGGTTGCAATGACCTGAGATAACAGCTAGCCTCTAGCCTGGGCGACCAGAATGACACTCCAAAAAAAAAAAAAAAAAAAAAAAAAAAAACAGTAACAATAAAATATATGTAATAGTTACTTTAGCCTGTACTTTGGGAGGCCAAGGTGGGTGGATCCCCTGAGGTCTAGAGTCCAAGACCAGCCTGGCCAAAACTTCGTCTCTACTAAAAATACAAAAATTAGCTGGGTATGGTGGCGTGTACCTGTAGTCCCAGCTATTGGGAGGCTGAGGTGGGAGAATTGCTTCAACCCAGCAGGTGGAGTTTTCAGTAAGCTGAGATCACACCACTGCACTCCAGCCTGGGTGAATTTTACACCTACTAACTGGATCGTTTTTGGGTCTGCTTGTATTGTCAGTGTTTCTTCTCTTGAATTATCTGTCATAATTTACTGCCTTTTTGTATGTCTTGTAAATTTTGATTATATGCTGTACATTACATACAGAAGAAGCATAGAAGCTGCAGGTGATAAAACTAGACAGAGTTTGAGCTTTTTTTCTGTTAGGCAGAGAGTGAAATGTTGATTGCTTCAATCCAGTGAGGAATTGAGCGAGGTCAGGGCTGAGCAACCATTTTAATTAGACTCAATTCACCTTTGATATAGCTCTATTCCTTCTTCAGGCCCTTTCTTTCAGGCTTTTGATTTAGAGCTTGGCAGTCACCCTCATCTTACAAAATAAAGGAGATTTAGATCTCTAATATAGAGGTTTGAGATTTAGATGTTTTAACTTCTTACCCCATACTACTTGAAAATTGGCAATGTCTTAAGGGGGAGACTGCATTTGCAGCATTTTTGCTTGCATCTTTTCAGCCTATCTCCCATCTTTCCCCTTAAAACTCAGGGAACATTGTATTGGGAAAATCAGCTGTGTTGTTGGCTCCCATAATTTTAATTCATAATTTTAGTTCTGTGCCCATTACACATACCACGTATTTATACACAACTGTCTAGAGATCTGCTGGTTTCTCTATTGTCCAGTAGAGTCTGAGTTAAGATCTGCAAATGCTCTTGGGAAAGAAAGATCTTCTTTTTGGGCATTTTAGTCCTTTTGTGATTGAAGCTTCCACAGTTCTTCCACATCTCCAAACACATGATTTTTTGTAGTTTATCCAAGCTTTTTTAGTTGTTGCAGTGGGAGTTCCTACTGGTCATGATCTATCACATCCTACTCAGGACTGTGATCTGGTTTGAACCAGTTGGGTAATTGACATTTGTAGCTCAGCAAAATTGCCTTTAATACATATCAGGTATTAATTAAAAAAAAATAAATAAATAATATATAATTTTAAAAAGCGAAAAAAATACATATCAGGTATTATTCATGAATAGTCAAATGTTGGATGTTATGTCCATTAATTTGATTTATTTCTGACAAGGTACAGTTTCTTTATCTAAGAGTTTTGAATCACTGTATAAGAATAAACCTGCTAAATTTCAGAGTTCATTTAGGCTATAGCTTTTTAGTTTTGTAAAGATCATATCTGTAGTTATCTTATTTTCAGATTCTTTTCTTTTTTGGCTCACTGCAACCTCCACCTCCGGGGTTGAAATGATTCTTCTGCCTCAGCCTCCCGAGTAGCTGGGCTTACAGGCACCTGCCACGACACCCAGCTAATTTTTTGTGTTTTTAGTAGAGACAGGTTTCACCATGTTGGCCAGGCTGGTCTTGAACTCCTGACCTCAGGTGATCCGCCCACCTCAGCCTCCCAGAGTGCTGGGATTACAGGCATGAGCCATAGTGTCTGACCAACACATATTGATGGAACAACAAAGATCCTCCATGGTACCTATATTGTGACTGGGGGAACACAAAACAAACATAATAAATAAACAACTCAGAAGTATGTTAGGTGATAAGTGCTATGGGAAAAAATTAAATGCAAGTACAGAAATCAGGAGCGCCTGGGTGGTTGCAGTTTTAAATAGGGTGGTCAGTTCAGTACTCTTTGAGAAGGGGGCTTATAAGCAAAAACTTCCAGCTATTTATAGCCAGGCTGCTTCAAAGGATATTTGATGTGTATAGCAAGGTGTGAATTTGATTTTATTTGTTTATTAAGCAAGATTTTGTGTGTAAGATGCAAGTGTTTGCATCTTTTTAAAAAATGTACCTTAGGCTGGGCGCAGTGGCTCAAGCCTGTAATCCCAGCACTGTGGGAGGCCGAGGCGGGTGGATCACGAGGTCAAGAGATCGAGACCATCCTGGTCAACATGGTGAAACCCCGTCTCTACTAAAAATACAAAAAATTAGCTGGGCATGGTGGCGCGTGCCTGTAATCCCAGCTACTCAGGAGGCTGAGGCAGGAGAATTGCCTGAACCCAGGAGGCGGAGGTTGCGGTGAGCCGAGATCGCGCCATTGCACTCCAGCCTGGGTAACAAGAGCGAAACTCC
>NW_022436942.1:25882157-25908470 GCF_009761245.1 Sapajus apella | reverse complement strand
CCAAAAAAAAAAAAAAAAAAAAAAAGTACCTTAAAGAATCTTTTGTGTTAATATTAAATATGTATTTTTTTATTTTTATTTTTTGAGATGGAGTTTCACAGTGGCGTGATCTTGGCTCACTGCAACCTCCGACTCCCCGGTTCAAGTGATTATCCTACCTTACCCTCCTGAGTAGCTGTGATTACAGGCCCCTGCCACCAAGCCTGACTAATTTTTTTTGTTGAGGCGGAGTCTTTGTCGCCCAGGCTGGAGTGCAGTGGCTCCATCTTGGCTCACTGCAACCTCTGCCTCCTGGGTTCAAGCAGTTTTCCTGCCTCAGCCTCCAAGTCACTGGGATTACATGTGTGCGCCATCATGCCCAGCTAATTTTTGTATTTTTAGTAGAGATAGGGTTTTGCCAAGTTGGCCAGGCTGGTCTCAAACTGACCTCTGGTGATCTGCCCACCTCAGCCTCCCAAGGTGCTGGATTACAGGCCTGAGCCACCACGCTTGGCCAATTTTTTGTATTGTTAGTAGAGGTGGGGGGTTTCACCGTGGTGGCCAGGTTGGTCTTGAATTCTTGGCCTCAAATTATCCACCCACCTCAGCCTCCCAAAGTGCTGGGATTACAGACCTGAGCCACATCGCCCAGCCAGTGTGCATTTTTATAAGCGTGTTTGACTTACGTAATTTTTTTTTTTCAGAGCCCATAAGGCATTTTATTTATAAATATATGTATTACATCCCTAGAAAAAGAATCCCAGGATTTTCCCTCCTGTGTGTTTTCGTCTTGCTTCGTCATGGTCCGTGATGCCAGCTGAGGTTGTCAGTACAATGAAACCAAACCAGCGGAATGGAAGCAGATTATTCTGCCATTTTTCTAGGTCTTTGAGTTGCACATCAAATCTGGGGCTGATCACTCCACACTTGTTTAGCCTGTGTGTCAGGTTCACAACGATTTTCTCAGCTCTGTGATTATCAGTGATTTCAGATTCGCTAATGTAACCATGCTTCATCATCACAGTGAGAAACCGGCTGATGACTTTGGAGCATGGCCTAATAAGCACCTGGCGTTTGCTTTTCTTTTCAGCATTGTTGATGTTCTTGAGAGCATCAGCGAGGACATTCATGTGCACCATTGTGGCGGTGCATGAGGACTTAAATAATTTAAAATATATATTTTGGCCAGGCGCAGTGGCTCATACCTATAATCCCAGAACTTTGGGAGGCTGAGGCAGGTGGATCACCTGAGGTCAGGAGTTTGAGATCAGCCTGGCCAAGATGGGAAACCCTTTCTCTACTAAATACAAAAAATTAGCTGGGCTTGGTAGTGCATGCCTATCATCCCAGCTACTTGGGAGGCTGAGGGAAGAGAATTGCTTGACTGCAGGAGGCAGAGGTTGCAATGAGCTGAGATAGCGCCGTTGCACCTCCAGCCTGAGCAACAAAAGAGAAACTCTATTTAAAAAAAAAAAAAAAATACATTAAGAAATAGAAAATCTGACTGAACACAGTGACTCACGCTTGTAATCCCAGCACTTTTGGAGGCTGAGGCCTGCAGATCATGAGGTCAGGAGTTTGAGACCAGCCTGACCAACATGGAGAAACTCCGTCTCTACTAAAACTACAAAAGTTAGCTGGACGTGGTGGCGCGTGCCTGTAATCCCAGCTACTTAGGAGGCTGAGGCAAGAGAATTGCTTGAACCCAGGAGGTGGAGGTTGCAGTGAGCCGAGATCATGCCATTGCACTCCAGCCTGAGTGACAGACAGCAAGACTCTATCTCAAAAAAAAAAAAAGAAGAAATAGAAAATCCTTCATGAATTAGTTCATAGTTGAGCTACAGCTTTTATCATGCATATTCTAATATCACTGATGAAGTATTTATAAGATGGGACTAGGCTATATGTAATGTTTTGTTAAAATGCTACTTGTAATGTTAAGCCTATTCACATATTAATATAACTAATTGTCCACTGTTGTGCTAGATGTGTTTGGGAATTTAGATACTGTAAAGGTTATATTAACTAATGTATGTATATTACATGAGTGTCTTTTGAACTTTTAACAACTTTTGTGAGTTCCCTGAAAAGTTTAGTGTTATTAATCTTATTTCCATGCATTTAAAAAGTAAGAAAAATGAATAAGATACCTCTTCTCATTAGGTACTTTTTAATAATTGTTTGTTTTATAGTACTATTGCTTTTATTTATTCTTTTTAGAGAAAATTTGTCAAAGGATCTTTACTTGATATCTCAAATGGATAGTGATCAGTTCATCCCAATTTGGACAGTTGCCAACATGGAAGAAGTAAAGAAGTTGACTACAGATCCTGATCTAATTCTTGAAGTGTTAAGATGTATGTAAAAATGCCTTTTAGCTTTTTTTTTTTTTAATTTTACACATTACATGTTATTTTGACTTCTGATCATGTAGAGAATTGTTTTTTACTGCCCCCAACCCCTTTATTTTGTTGTTTTGTTCCAAATTATCTTTTTTTTATTTTTGGGTGTGGGACAGGGTCTTGCTCTGTCACTCAGGTGGGAGTATGGTGGTGCAAATCGCAGCTCACAACAGCCTCAAACTCTGGGCTCAAGCCATCCTTCTACCTTTTTTTTTTTTGGAGACAGAGTCTTGCACTGTGGCCTGGGCTGGAGTGCAGTGGTGTAGTCCCAGCTCACCGCAGCCTCTGCCTCCTGGGTTCAAGCAATTCTCCTGCCTCAGCCTCCCAAGGAGCTGGGATTACAGGCACCCATCACCATGCCCAGCTAACTTTTTTGTATTTTTAGTAGAGAGGAGGTTTCACTATGTTGTTCAGGCTAGTCTCAAACACCTGACCTCGTGATCCACCTGCCTCGGCTTCCCAGAGTGCTGGTATTACAGGCATGAGCCACCATGCCCAGCCTTTATATAGCTTCTGTTGCAATTCTGCACTTGGTTGTTCAGCATCATGCTTAAGAATTAGTCAGGACCTGTAATCCCAGCTACTTGTGAGACTGAGGCAGGAGAATCAGTCGAACCCAGGAGACAGAGATTGAACCCACTGCACTCCAGCCTGGGCGACAGAGCGACCCCATCTCAAAAAAAAAATTTTTTTTCAATTAAATTTAATTTAAATTAAATCTCATTTTTCTGGACTGTTAGATATTGTTATCACACAACCTTTAAAAAATGTATTTCAGAGGCAGGGTGCAGTGGCTCACGCCTATAATCCCAGCACTTTGGGAGGCCGAGGCAGGTGGATCGCAAGGTCAAGAGATCGAGACCATCTGGTCAACATGGTGAAACCCCGTTTCTACTAAAAATACAAAAATTAGCTGGGCATGGTGGCACATGCCTGTAGTCCCAGCTACTCGGGAGGCTAAGGCAGGAGAATTGCTTGAACCCAGGAGGCGGAGGTTGCGGTGAGCCGAGATCGTGCCATTGCACTCCAGCCTGGGTAACAAGAGCGAAACTCCATCTCAAAAAAAGAAAAAAAAAATGTATTTCAGGCTTTTGAACCCAAATAAGAAGCACATTTTACGTCATAGCCCCAATACACACCATGTACCTATCCCCAACTAAAAATATTTGTAACAGATGTGTTGATTTTACAACCTACTAATGAGTTGCGATGGGCAGTTTGACAAATACTGCTCTGAAGTTTGGTAATGAATTTTTATTTTCTTGACTGAAGCTTTAAGCATTTTTGCTGGATTTTGTGTCTTGTATCAGTATTTCTTGATACTAGGTGGGTTTTGTTAATTATTTGAGGGAATAAAGGCAGATCTTGACCCTTTTTTTTTTTTGAGAGGGAGTTTCGCTCTTGTTGCCCAAGTTGGAGATCTCATTTCACTGCAAGCTCTGTCTCCCGGGCTTAAGGAATTGTACTGCAGCCTCCTGAGTAGCTGGGATTACAGACATGCGCCACCATGTCTGGCTACTTTTTGTATTTTTAGTCGAGACGGGTTTTCTTCATGTTGGTCAGGCTGGTCTCGAACTCACCTCAGGTGATCTGCCTGCCTTGGCCTCCCAAAGTGCTGGAATTACAGGTGGGAGCCAGCACACCCTGCCAGATGTTCACTTTTATATGAGATATGTTGGAAATGTTTAAAAGTTAAGTATAGCAAGTCTGATAATAGACTTACATGGGAATAGATTTCCATTCCCAGAGGATTACAAACATTTATGGAATCTCTCATTGGTTTGTAAAGACACCATTTCTTAAAATGGCACAGTCTTATCTACATAAAAGTTGACAAAGAGAGACAGAATTTCCCACCAGTTCAGGCTGGAACCTGGCTCTTATACCCATGCCATCACACTTTTTTTTTTTTTTTTTGAGACAGAATTTCACTCTTGTTACCCAGGCTGGAGTGCAATGGCGCAATCTCGGCTCACCGCAACCTCCGCCTCCTGGGTTCAGGCAATTCTCCTGCCTCAGCCTCCTGAGTAGCTGGGATTACAGGCATGCGCCACCATGCCCAGCTGATTTTTTGTATTTTTAGTAGAGACAGGGTTTCACCATGTTGACCAGGATGGTCTCGATCTCTTGACCTCGTGATCCACCCGCCTCGGCCTCCCAAAGTACTGGGATTACAGGCGTGAGCCACCGCGCCCGGCCCACACTTCTTTTATTGTATGTACTTACCTACTCAGGGAGATCTGGTATATTACCTCCATCTGGTATATTTCTCCAAGAGACGAGAAATGTTTTGGCTATTTGGTACTATATTTAGTATAATATTTCCGTATGATCAGCATTTAAAAGATGGCTTTTGGGTCTGTGTAGTATGCAAAATTAAGTTGAAATCAAGACTAGCTTATAATTTGTGCGTAGTTCTTGGTTTAAGGGCTTCTTGAACTTTAATCTTAGGAAGAATTTCTTCATATCAGATCTTATTACATTCCTTAGAATAGTGTTTTGCTAATGAAAATACGATAATTTCTGTTAACATCCAGTTATCTATCCAATTGTTATCTTAACGAAGAATTTGGTTATTGTATAAAAGAAATTTGCCTTATTAGATACATGTTTTATGCTCCCTTAAGTGAGTGTCAAAGTTACAGAGTAAGTACTCTGAATATTTTTTCAGTGAATAGCATTTGATAGTGTTCTTTTTACATATAAATCTCAAAAAAATTGTCATACCTATAATCTTTGATTCTACAATTTAGTTTCTTTGGAATATTAACACAACATCTGCAAATTTACTCAGTTGGAAAGTAAATTGAATAGTTTTTTAATGGCATTAATAATATCACTACTTGTCACTTTTTTTCTTTCTTTTTTTTTCCAGTAATGGCTATAAGCAATACTTGTCACTTTTGAATGATACGCTTTCTTTTAAATTTCAGCTTCTCCCATGGTACAAGTTGATGAGAAGGGTGAGAAAGTCAGACCAAGTCATAAGCGTTGTATTGTAATTCTTAGAGAGATTCCTGAAACAACACCAATAGAGGTAAATTATTAATCATTGTTAACACTAAAAGTTCTCTGTTTAAATTGGAAGAGGCTTCTCCTGCCTTTCGTGGGAAAGAAAAACCAATTGGAAGAGGTACACAAGCAAAATGTAAGCCAATGCCTTCATCAATTACTGTGTTAATTTGTTTCATTAATCCTGAAGTACTAGAATGGTATAGAGGAACGAAAAGATATAATTCTGTTTTCTTAGAAGGGTAGACTAAATATTGCAGTGAAACTAATTCTGAATTTGCTGGATTGATTTCATGGCAACTAATATATAAATAGACTATTTTTGGGATCTTGAGAATTCATCTGTAAGAATGAGTGAAAAACTAGATTTTGATTAAGGTTTAAGGAGGCAGGACTGATCCTGTTCGGCAAAATATTATACAAAGCAAATTTGGCAGTCATAAAGATGGTGTGGTACAGGTACCAGAATAAAATAATATTTGAATGAAATATAATAAATTTGACAATTAGGCTCTACTAGCTATCATGTACTTCGCAGTTATTTAAAGCCAAAGGCTTTATTTTCTGTTTTACTGATGAAGTAGCTGATTGTTAGGATGGTTAAGTAGCTTGCTCAAGGATACATGGGCTCTTAAATGACAGGAGTTTGAGTGTGAACATGATCGCTCTGATCTGAATCCCATGTCATAATCACTTGCAACAGAGCTTCATATTAAGTTCCCATGATATGCATTAAAGAAGATAAGGATTAGCTAGTAACTGACATTGTAATTTATCAGCCATTTAGAATATAACTTTATTTTACTTTTTCGAGACAGGGTCTTAGTCTGTCACCTGGGGTAGAGTGCAGTGGCACAGTCGTGGCTTACTGTAGCCTTGACTTTAAGGGCTCAAGCGATCCTTGCACCTCAGCCTCCTGAGTAGTTGGGACTACTGACACATGCCACCATGCCTGGCTTATTTTTGTACTTTTTTGTAGAGATGCAGTTTTGCCATGTTGCCCAGGCTGTTCTCAAGCCCCTGGGCTCAAGTGATCTGTGTACCTCAGCCTCCCAAAGTGCTGGGATTACAGGCACAAGCCACTGTGCCCACTTCATTATCATTTTTATGGTTATAATAATTCATATTCTGAATACATAAAGAGTTCATACACATAAAAACAGATAAGGCTGGGCATGGTGGCTCACGCCTGTAATCCCAGCACTTTGGGAGACTGAGGCGGGTAGATCACCAAGTCAGTAGATCAGGACCACCTTGGCCAACATGGTGAAACCCCGTCTTTTAAAAAAAAATTAAAAAAAAAAAAAAGGCATCAAATGTTTTGTTGGGTTTTCAAGGGGTTTTTGTTTTTTGCTTCTTTTAAATTTTTTTTTCATGTTAAAAAAAATTTTTCCTCAATCAATGGTTTTCTGAGACAGGGCCTTGCTGTGTCGCTGAGGATGGAATACAGTGGTAGGATCGTAGCTCATTGCAGCCTCAAACTCCTTTGCTCAAGCCATCCTCCCACCTCAGCGTCCAGAGTAGCTGTGACTACAGGTGCCCACCACCACACCCAGCCAACTTTTAATTTTTTTTATGTAAAGACGTGTCTAGCTGTGTTGTCCAGGCTTGCCCTGAGCTCAAGCAATTCTCCTGCCTCAGTCACCCAAAGTTCTGGGATTTATAGGAGTGAGCCACTGAGCTACCAGGCTACATTTGACTTTTGCTGTTTCGGTAGATATTTTCTTTCCTTCTTTTGCTTCTTTTCCTTTTTTTTTTTTTTTGAGCCGGAGTCTCACTCTGTCACCCGGGCTGGAGTGCAGTTGTGTGAACTAGGCTCACTGCAACCTCTGCCTCCTGGGTTCAGGCAATTCTCTTGCCTGAGCCTCCCAAGTAGCTGGGATTACAGATGCCTGCCACTGCACCTGGCTAATTTTTTTTTTTTTTTTTTTTTTTTTTTTTTTTTTTTTTTTTTTTTTTGTATTTTTAGTAGAGACAAGGTTTGACTGTGTTAGCCAGGATGGCCTCAATCTCCTGACCTCATCATCTTCCTGCCTCAGCCTCCCAAAGTGCTGGTATTACAGGTGTGAGCCACTGGCACCCAGCTCCTTCTTTTACTTCTTAAGGATACTTAATATTCACTATCTTACCTGTCTATCTATATCTATATAGATACAGATATAAATAATTTTTTTTTTTGAGAGGGAGTCTAGCTCTGTTGCCCAGGCTGGAGTGCAGTGGTGCCATCTAGGCTCACTGCAACCCCCGCCTCCTGGGTTCAAACAACTCTCCTGCCTCAGCCTCCTGGCTGGGATTACAGGTGCATGCCACCATGCCTGGCTAATTTTTGTATTTTTAGTAGAGATGGGGTTTTACCATGTTGGTCAGGCTAGTCTTGAATGCCTGACCTCATGATCCACTTGCCTATCAAAGTGGTGGGATTATAGGCCTGAGCCACTGCACCCAGACTTTGTTTTCTTTTTTGAAGTATCTTTCAATCCATTAACTGTTTTACCATCTTTAGTTTTGGTAGTCACCCTTTTTCTGAGTCCATATAGCTGTGGAATTTCTGTTTACGTTTATACTAATTATGGAAAAGAGAAAATATATTTGCACAGAGTTAATGTGTATGTTGTAAGCAAAGCATCTGGCTTAAATGAGAATGCATGAAAATTTTTATTGCCTAGAAAATGTTAATGAAGAATATCACTTGTCCTGTGGCAGGCCAGGCAGGAAAAGGACGGGGGAGATTTCACTATGAGGAGTATTTGGCTTGCCACTAGAAGTAAAATACTTATGCCTTGCCGATTGTAAAATAAATCATTTCAAAGTCATGTACAAAATGCATCCCCTGGCCAAGTGGGGTGGCTTATGCCTAGAATCTCAGCACTTTGGGATGCTCAGGCAGAAGGATCGCTTGCATCCAGAAGTTTGAGACCAGATTCAAATATATCTCCTAACTCCGTATTTGTTTTGAAACACAGTCTATCCTCAGTAGAAAAATGGGCAAAAGTTAACAAGTGGAGTGATAGGAAAGATCAAAGACATGAAGAGATGCTCAACATTACTAGTAGACAAACAAAAAATGCCAATTATTGATGTATTTTTTAGAGTTAACTGATTTTTTTTTTTTCCTTTTAGGAAGTGAAAGCTTTGTTCAAAAGTGAAAACTGCCCCAAAGTGATAAGCTGTGAGTTTGCACACAATAGCAACTGGTATATCACTTTCCAGTCAGACATAGATGCGCAACAGGTAAGAAAACTTGTATCAGTTTTTCTGATACAAGCCTGTCCCAGTGGCAAAATAAGTAGTGATATATTTTAATTGAGAATATGTGTCTTTACACTGATGTTTATCAAGACTAGTGAGTACCTTGGTTACCCTTTTGCTTTTGCTCAGCTGGTTTCCTTGTTGATGATCTTCCTAAAGTTTTTCAGTTTTGATTTAGGAAGTTTTCTGTTGATAAGAATATTAACATAACAGTTTTAAAATTAACATAGGAATTGAGAACCATGAACTTAGTAGTATTTTTAGTACATAGTAGGTCTGTAATAAAAAATTCTTGGAATTTTGACTTGATGGTTTTATTCTTAATTGTTAACATGTCTTAAAGAGAAAAGATAATCCTTTGAAACAAAAATATACCAATGATAAGAGTGTTGGCCAGGCAAGGTGGCCCACACCTGTAAATCCAGCACTTTGGGAAGGCTTAGGCAGGCAGATCACGAGGTCAGGAGATCAAAACCATCCTGGCCAACATGGTGAAACCGCACCTCTACTAAAAATACAAAAAAAATTGGCCGGGCGTGGTGGTGCACACCTGTAGTCCCAGCTACTTGGGAGGCTTGGGGCAGGAGAATTGCTCCACTAGGGGCAGAGATTGCAGTGAGCTGAGATCTCGCCACTGCACCAGTACAAGACTTCGTCTCAAAAAAAAAAAAAAAAAGTGTTTAAAATCACTCAGATTTTTTTTTTCTTTTTCTGTCTTTTTTTTTTTTTTTTTTACCAAGCCTCAATTATAGATAGACCAGGAAGATTTTTATTTAAAAAAAAAAATGTATTTCTTTCTTTTTTTTTTTTTTTTTTTTTTGTGGGGGTACAGAGTCTCGCACTGTTGCCCAGGCTGGAGTGCAGTGGTGTGCTCTCAGTTCACTGCAGCCTCCACCTCCCAGGTTCAAGCAGTTCTCTGCCTCAGCCTCTGGAGTAGCTGGGATTAGAGGCTCATGCCACCACACCCAGCTAATTTTTGTATTTTTAGTAGAGACGGGGTTTCACCATCTTGGCCAGGCTGATCCTTGAACTCCTGACCTCATGATCCACCTGCCTCGCCCTTCCAAAGTGCTGGGATTACAGGCGTGACCCACTGCACCCATCTGATTGATTATTTTCAAATTGGTTTCTAGGGATATTTTGGGTCTGTTTTCAGTCTTAATGCATTTTGTCTGCAGTAATCCATGGGGGCTTTTCTACAATAAAAATGAACCATAGTTGAGAAGGCCTAAAATTTTTACTTCTTCAGTCTCTATCCACCTGCACAGTGGAATTACCTGCATAATTTTTTTTTTTATAGTTTAATACTAAACTCTCTTAATAAAGATGACTTTACTGAAATGTTTGGATGCTAATGAAAATTTTTTTGTGCTTTGTTAACAGGCTTTTAAATACTTAAGAGAAGAAGTTAAAACATTTCAGGGCAAGCCAATTATGGTAAGAAATAGAGGAGGGCAGTGTGAAACCAGAACAGGTTTTGGTTTGTCTGTATGAGAATTTTAAAACTACAGACAGATAATATTTTATAAAAACCTGTAGTGACTTTTAAAAAATTTCTGGCTTGGGCTGGGCACGGTGGCTCACGCCTGTAATCCCAGCACTTTGGGAGTCCAAGGCAGGTGGATCACTTGACATCAGGAGTTCAAGACCAGCCTTGCCAATATGATGAAACCCTGTCTCTACTAAAAATAGAAAAAATTAGCCAGGTGTGGTGGCACATGCTTGTAATTCCAGCTACTCAAGAGACTGAGGCAGGAGAATTGCTTCAACCCGGGAGGCATAGGTTGCAGCGAGCAGAGATTGCACCACTGCTCCCCAACCTGGGCAACAGAGCAAGACCTTGTCTCAAAAACAAAACAAAAACAAATTTTTGATTTGTATTATGTGTTACTTCAGAAAATTCTTTGATAAGGCATGAAAATACTTTGCATACAGCATTTCTTTACAAAGGGGTAACTCCAAATAGCATGCTGATGAGATAATTCCAGATCTCAAAAGTGAGCAATAGGAATAATTTTTAGTAACAGACATGAAAAATATTCATAGTACTTTCAACCTGATCTCAATTAATTGCATCACTACATTAACATACAACCATTTGGGAACCTAAGCATTGTCATTGATGACACTTGCCCCTATCTTTACATGTCTAATCTGTTCTGAGGTCCTGTGAAAATGCTTTCTAAAAATCTTCCACTGTTTAGGCTTGAACACTTGGAATAGCCTCTTAACTGCTGTGTTATCAGCCTTTTACCCCCTTAACAGTCTGTTCTTTGCTACCAGAGCTAGTGTTCTAAATAATGATCCAGTAATATACATTTAGTTTGACTTGGTCCTCATTCCCCAAGTGCTATAATTCTTCTTTGTAAATGTAATACATTATTCTTACTAATTCCTCTGTGTTGAACTCTTACTGTGTATCACTTTGTTTTAAGCACTTTACTTGTATTGACTCATTTAATCCTTACAAGAAAGAACCTAATGAGGTAGTACTTTTGTTTTCTTCACTTTACTATCGAGGATAATAAGGCATGAGGGTAATACATAACTAGTAAGTGGAAGAACTAGGGTAAAAGTGGCTACATTTACTAAGAGGTTCTATGAACTTAACCATATTTAAATCTCATTAATGCTGTGGTATAAGTGGGATTATTAGCTTCCATATTACAGATGAGGCTATTTTCTAGCTGTCATTCTACTTCCTCTCTGCCTATGATAGTCTTCTCCCTATTATCTTTCCCTGCTTTGAGGCTTTAATATTCTCCTAAGTCTTCTTACTAGCTTTAATGTTTTATTGCATTTCAGATGCAGATTTTTTGTATATCTGTAATTAATTTGATATATAGTATAAGATAGGGATCTAGTTCTATTTTTCCCCATATTTGGAAAGACATTTATCTCAACTCTTAATTTGTTGTCATTTCTATTCTTCTGCAACTTGTGTGTAATGCCACAGCTATGAGATTTGTTTCAGATTTCTGTTTTCTTTGAGTTCTGCTTCCCTGAACCAATATGGTTGTTTGTTTTATTTTGTTTTTGAGATTTGGTTTCTTTCTCTCTGTCACCTAGGCTCGAGTGCAGTGGCATGATCACGGCTCACTGCTGCCTCGACCTCTTGGGGTCAAGTGATCCTCCTTCCTCAGCCTCCCAAGTAGCTGGGACCACAGGTGCGCACCATCATGCCTGGCTAATTTTTAAATTTTTGGTAGAGTTGGGGTCTCACTATGTTGCCCAGGCTGGTATCAAACTCCTGAACTCAAATAATCCTTCCATCTCAGCCTCCCAAAGTGCTGGGATTACAAACGTGAGCTACCACACTGTGATTGCATTCTTGGATGTCACTGTTTTGTTTTATTCCATTTTATTTTATTTTATTTTTTGAGATGGAGTCTCATGTGTTGGCAGGCTGGAGTGCAGTGGCATGATCTCAGCTCACTGCAACCTCTACCTCCTGGGTTCAAACAAGTCTCCTGCCTCAGCCTCCTGAATAGCTGGGATTACAGGCGTCTGCCACCATACCCAACTAATTTTTGTATTTTTAGTAGACAGGGTTTCACCATATTAGCCAAGCTGCTGTTGAACTCCTGACTTCAGGTGATCCGCCCACCGCAGCCTCCCAAAGTGCTGAGATTACAGGCATGAGCCACCACACCTGGCCAGATGTCACTGTTTTAATTACCGTCGTTTTACAGTATCCTTATTTACTTCTGCTGGTTCTTTGTCCTTGATCTTATTTTTCAGAATTGTCTTGGCTATTCTTAGATCATTACATTTTCACACAAATTTTAGAATATTTGTCTAGTTTCAACAAACAACCAAACAGAATCTGTAATGGAATTAATGGAATTGTGTTTAATTTATTGGTTAAATTGGGGACAGCTGGCTGTTTTAGCCTACGTTATACACTATTGTAACTATTAGGTATTTCAGTGTTAAGTCATTTTAAATTACTACTTTAAAATAATTTTGGTTGCATTTTCTTCTTCTTGGTATCTTACTGATTTAAAAAAAAAAAATTTTAGTGTCAGCAGCAACCTTGCTGAACTTGTTTTTGGTGGGTCTTTTGGATTATCAGCCTAAGAGATCATATGATCTACAGATAATCACTATTTTGATTATATCTCCCATTTCTTATTATAAGTAATGTTTTTCTCTGCCATTTTAGTTTTTCTTGATGCTTCTTTTGATTAGCCATCACATAGCAACATAAGTTTCAAGGAAATTCACATTAACTTTTATACCATTTATTAAAATCAAATGACCTAACACCTGGAAAGACAGGTACAGAAGCAAGGAATAGCTATACTCCAATCCTGGAGGTGCTTTCTGCCACCAGCTATTGTATCTTGAGTGTGTCGTGCCAACCTGTAAGGTTCTAGTTTGTTTCTTTGTAGTGTGCATGCTCCTCATCTCTAAAGTTCTGTGATTCAGAAGTGATTACATTGGAGGAAAGGGGCATTAAGTGGATAATGTTTATCCATCTGTTTCCTAATTTATTTATGATTTCATTAAGAGGCATTGCTTCATTCTGTTTTAACTGTGATTTCTATGCCTGATAATAACTGGTATCAGTTCCCTTCAGCCTAAGGAGGAACTTCCATTAGTGTTTCTTTTTTTTTTTTTTGGGGACGGAGTTTCGCTCTTGTTACCCAGGCTGGAGTGCAATGGCGCGATCTCAGCTCACCGCAACCTCCGCCTCCTGGGTTCAGGCAATTCTCCTGCCTCAGCCTCCTGAGTAGCTGGGATTACAGGCACGCGCCACCATGCCCAGCTAATTTTTTGTATTTTTAGTAGAGACGGGGTTTCACCATGTTGACCAGGATGGTCTCGATCTCTTGACCTCGTGATCCACCCGCCTCGGCCTCCCAAAGTGCTGGGATTACAGGCTTGAGCCACCGCGCCCGGCCAGTGTTTCTTAAGAGTACCCATGAGCAATGAATTCTCTTATGTTTTCCTTAACTAAAAATGTCTGATATTTCACACTCCTTTATTTTATTTATTTGTTTGTTGTTGTTGTTGAGACAGGATCTTGCCCTGTGACCCAGGCTGGAATGCAATCTCAGTTCACTGCAACCTGGCCTCAAGTAATCCTCCCACCTCGGTGCTGCCCCCCCCAACCCCGTCCTAATTAGCTGGGACAATAGGTGCATGCCACCATGCCCAGCTAATTTTTCTATTTTTGGTAGAGGTGGAGTTTTGCTACATCGTCCAGGTTGGTCTCAAACTTCTGAGTGCAAGCAGTCCCCCTACTTTGACCTCCCAAAGTGCTGGGACTATAGACAGTGAGCCACTGTGCCCAGCATTTTTGATGGGTATTTTCCATGGAAACAGAATTCAGGGATGACAGCTAAATTTATTTTCCATCCTTTCAGGATATCATTCTGGGCTGGACAAGGGGACTCATTCCTATAATCCCAGTACTTTGGGAGGCTGCGGCGGGCGGGTCATCTGAGGTCAGGAGTTCAAGACCAGCAAGGTCAGGAGTTAAAGACCAGCCTGGCCAGCATAGTGAAACCCCATTTCTATTAAAAATACACAAATTAGCCAGGCGTGGTGGCAGGTGCCTGTAATCCCAACTACTTGGGAAGCTGAGGCAGGAGAATTGCTTGAACCTGGGAGGCTGAGGTTGCAGTGAGCTGACATTGCTGTGCCATTGCACTCCAGCCTGGGCAACAGAGAGAGACTCTGCCTCAAAAAAAAAAAAAAAAAAAAAAAAGATATCATTCTGGACTCTTGTTTCTGATGAGATATTCATCATCATTTACATGACTATTCCCATGTATATGATGTGTCCTTTTTCTTTGCCTGCTGTCAAGATATTTTTTGTTTTTAGTAGGTTGGCTGTAATGTATCTAGTATGGTTTTTTTTACTCATCATACTTGGCAAATACTAAACTTCTTGGCTCTGTAGGTTATTACTCTTCACTGCATTTGGGAAGTTTCCAAATACTTGCCAATTTTTTTTTCTGCCTTCCCTTCTCCTTTCTTTTTATGGGACTCCAATTTTTTATGTTGGACTGATTGATATCAGTGAGATTCTATTCATTTTTCTTAAACCTATTGTTGTTGTGTTCTCCAGATTGGGTAATTGGATTTGGGTTCATCTTTAAGTTCACTGCTTTTCTTTTGCTATCCCCAATATGATAAGACTCTCCAGTGAATTTTTTTACATGCTGTATTTTAGAGTTTCCGTTTTTAAAAGCATTTCTTTTCTCTCTGCTGTGATTTCCCCTTAATTTCAATTAATTAGAAAAATAATTATTATCTATGAATATATTTACTTGTGAAAGCTGGATTGAAATCTTAGTCTGTAGTCTAACATCTGGGTCATCTTAGAGTCTTTTTTTTCCCCTCCTTTTTTTTGATTCTTTTTCATTTGCAGTTCCATGCCCTGAAAAGTTTCTTTAATTTCTGTTTTCTTGGCTAGCAGACTTTTTTTTTTTCCTTTTTTTGAGACAGAGTCTCACTCTGTTGTCCATGTTGAAGTGCAGTGGCACTATTTTAGCTCACCACAACCTCCACCTCCTGGGTTCAAGGGATTCTCTGCCTCAGCCTCTGGAGTAGCTGCGACTACTGGTACGCGCCACCATGACTGGCTAATTTTTGTATTTTTAGTAGAGACAGGGTTTCACTGTGTTGGCCAGACTGGTCTCAAACTTGTGACCTCATGATGTGGCTGCCTCAGCCTCCCAAAGTGTTGGGATTACAGGTGTGAGTCACTGCGCCCAGCCTAGTGGACTATATTTTTAAAATAATGCTGTTTACTTGATTTTAGTTCCTTAGGGAACATTTTAACATTAAAGTATACTATAATGTATGACATTACGTTAGTTAAAGCAATAGCCATAATTATTTTTGAGGTTGTATTAAAGTCTGTTTGTCAAGTTTGGCCATAATTCATTTCCTGTTGTTTGGTTGCAGTATTAAGAGTGGAGGAGGGTTCCTGCCCTATTGCCGTAAGGATCGTAAAACATAGCTTTCATACATTCATTCAAGTGGTAATTTTATGTTTTCACATGTGTTTTTTCATTTGATATTCCTAGTAACTTGGTGTGCCTTGTGCTTCTAATCTAACCTTTACACATTTTCGTATTACATATCTTGAGCATCCCAAATCCTAAATTTGAATTGCTCCAAAGTTGAAGACTTTTTGAGTGCTAACATGCTGCTCGGTGGAAATGCTCATTAGAGCATTTTGAATTTTTGGATTTCGGATGCTCAACTGGAAAATACAATGGGAATATTCCAAAATACAAAAAAACTGGTACCAAGCATTTTGGGTAAGGTATAGTCAACCTTTGGTTTTATTAAAAGGGTCAGCAAACTTTTTCTTTAAAGAGCCAAACAGTAAACATTATAGATCTTGCTGGCCATGTGATTCCTGTTGCAGCAACTTGTAGGGCAAAAGCAGCCACAAGCAATGTGTAAAATGGTCGGCTTTATAAATTTGCTGAGTGTTAGAGGATTTTTTCCCTTTTTAAACTTAATATAGGAATTTGAAGCATGTAAATTGATAAAATGTTGTAATTAGTGTTTACCCATTATCCAATTGTTTCCCCAATTTATTTTACTTTCTTTTATTTTTTATTTTTATTTTTTTAATTTTTTTTTATTTTTTTTTTTGAGACGGAGTTTTGCTCTTGTTACCCAGGTTGGAGTGCAATGGCGCGATCTCGGCTCACCGCAACCTCCGCCTCCCGGGTTCAGGCAATTCTCCTGCCTCAGCCTCCTGAGTAGCTGGGATTACAGGCACGTGCCACCATGCCCAGCTAATTTTTTGTATTTTTAGTAGAGACGGGGTTTCACCATGTTGACCAGGATGGTCTCGATCTCCTGACCTCGTGATCCACCCGCCTCGGCCTCCCAAAGTGCTGGGATTACAGGCTTGAGCCACCGCGCCCGGCCTCTTTTATTTTTTAAAGAGACAGGGTCTCACTTTGTTGCCCAGGCTGGAGTACAGTGTTGTGTGATCATAGCGCACTACCACTTTGAACTCCTGGGCTCAAGGGATCCTTCTGCCTTCATAGTAGCTGACTCAGGTAATTATTTTGTTTGTTTTTGTGGAGACCGGGTCTTGCTGTCTTGCACAGGCTGGTCTCAAACTCCTGACTCAAGTGATCTCCCCGCATTGGCCTCCCAAAGTGGTGGTGTGATTACAGGCCTGAGCCGCTGTGCCCAGCCTCCCATCCCCGCTTTTTTTTTTTTTTTTTGAGAAAGAGCCTCGCTCTGTCTCCCAGTCTAGAGTGTAGTGGCATGATCTCGGCTCACTGCAAGCTCCACCTCCCGGCTTCAAGCAGTTCTCTGCCTCAGCATCTCAAGTAGTCTCAAATAGCTGGGATTACAGGCTAATTTTTATATTTTTAGTAGAGACAGGGTTTGACCATCTTGGCCAGACTGGTCTTGACCTCCTGACATCGTGATCCACCTGCCTTGGCCTCCCAACGTGCTGGGATTATAGGCGTGAGCCACCACACCCAGCCCCATCCCACAATTTTAAAATTTTGGCAAAATACACACAAAATTTATTATCTTAACTGTTCTTATTTTTGTTTTCTTTCTTTTATCTTTTTCCCCCATCTTAACTCTTTTTAAGTGTACAGTTCAGTGGTATTAAATACATTCATAATGATTTGCTACCATCACTGCCATTTATCTCCAGAACTCTTTATCTTATGAAACTGAAACTCTGTACTTGTTACCCAATTTTAACAGTTAGTAGAAAATGACCATTCTTGTTTTCTCTATATTCCCACTCATTTCTCTATAACCTCCATCATCTTGAAGCAAATCTCAACCTTAATTTCAAATTTCATTCATAAATAAATTAGAATTTGTATCTCTAACAAGAGGGATTCTTTTTTTTTTTTCTTTGTATTTGTTTAGACGGTGTCTTGCTCTTTTGCCCGTGCTGGAGTGAAGTGGTGCAGTCTCGGCACATTGCTACCTGCACCTGCCCAGGTTCAAGTAGTTCTCCTGCCTCAGTCTCTCGAGTAGCTGGGATTACAGACACCCATCACCATGCCTTGCTAAGTTTTGTATTTTTTCATAGAGACAGGATTTCACTATGTTGGCCACGCTGGTCTCAAACTCCTGATCTTAAGTGATCCGTCCGCTTTGGCCTTCCAAAATGCTGGGATTAGAGGCGTGAGCCACCACACCTGGCCGGGATTCTTTCTTAAGACATGGTGACAGTGTCATCCTCAGACTTTTAAAAAATGAACAATGTCTTGAACATTATCGAATATCTAGTCACTGTTCATATTTTCTTGATTCCCCTTCTTTCTTTCTCTTTAAAAATCTGGGCCGGGCATGGTGGCTTATGCCTGTAATCCCAGTACTTTGGCTGGCCCAAGGCAGTTGGATCACATGAGGCCAAGAGTTCCAGACCAGCTTGCCCAACATGTTGAAACCCTGTCTCTACTAAAAATACAAAAATATTTAGCCAGGAATCGTGGCTTATCCCTGTAATCCCAGTTACTTGGGAGACTGAGGCTCGAGAATCACTTGATCCTTGGAGGTGGAGGTTGCAGTGAGTTGAGATCGCAGCACTGCACCCTGTCCTTGGCAGTAGAGTGAGACTGTCTCAAAAAAGAAAGTAAAATAAAAATCTGTAGTTTTTTTTCTTATACCTTTGTATTTTTTCTTTAGCAAGTTAATGGGTAAGATAATCTGTCTTGCAAAGTTTCTTGGAGTATAGATTTTGCTACCTTTATTCTTTCTAGTTTGGTTGATTTTTTTTTTTTTTTTTTTTTTCACAAGAGCTGTCATATCAGAGCTACCTTTATTCTTGAGTGTAGTTTAACATGATCCTCTGTCCCCTCTCCCGTTTTTCATGCAAATTGATAGCTAGATCTTATTTTTCTTTCTTTCTTCCTCTTTTTTTTTTTTTTTTTGAGACATGGCTGTCATGGACGGTAGCTAGATATTGATCTGTCTCCTATATTTCATGCATATTGGTAGCAAGAGCCATGATCAGAATTGAGTTTGATTTTGGGGCAACAGGGAGTCTACAAAAGCTAGCCGCTATGTTCATTGATTTGTTAATTCATCAGAGATTGTAAAAATGGTAGTATTGCTCTTACCTATTTTTCATTTATTAGAAACTCATATTCATCTTCATTACCCTGAGTTACAGGTTCTATGTGAAATCCATGTTACATGCTTGATTCTAGCTTTTATTACCAGTTTTTAAAAAAACTGTTTATTGATTTTTTTAGCAGATATTTAACTCTGTTTTCTGCTTTGAATATTTATATTTAGGGTATTTACTGTTGATGTTGATTTTGGCCTCTTTGAATTGACTCCTGAGACCTTTTGTTACAGCCATAGCACTCTTTACTAGTTACCTTGCTGTGCAGTTTGTCAAGATATTCCAGGCTTTTAAACATTTCATATCAAAGGCCTGGAGTCAACCAGTTCTTTTTAAGTCCTCAGCCTACTTTATGGGTAAATGGTATTTTGTGGACCACTGCCTAGACACAAGTATTTGTGTCTACTGGTTTCGTCATTGTTTCTAAGCTTTTTAAGACAGAACTGTTTAGTTTTTATGTTTTAGGACAAAATACAGGTTTGTACTGAGGCTTTCAATTTAAATTCAGGCTGTATGTTTTTCTTTCTTCTGCTTCGTGTCTGTTTCTCCTTTTTCCCATATGAAAATCTTGGGAAAAAATCCGCCTCACAGGTTCAAGGGATTCTCCTGCCTCGGCTTCCCGAGTAGCTGGGATTACAGGTATGCGACACCACACTCGGCTAATTTTTTTTTTTTTTTAGAAATGGGGTTTCACTGTGTTGGCCAGGCTGGTCTAAACTCCTGACCTCAGGTGATCCATCCGTCTCGGCCTCCCAAAGTGCTGGGATTACAGGCACGAGTCAGTGTGCCCAGCTGCCTTGTCTCTTGTTAAATTTTTTTTTTTTTCACAGTGTATTCTGAAGTCACTCCATAATAGTATTTAGAGCATTTTTTCAATTATTTTTTACAGTCATGATACTCAGTTCTTTGGATATACATGTTTTATTCAATGGTTGATGGACTGTTGGGTTGCTTTTGGGCCTCATGGGTTTTCTTGCCTTTTACAATTAGTGTTAGCAAATAGTCATGTGCTTATATTTCTTTCTCACAGCTTTATTAAGGTATTATGTAATAGGCAAATAAAATTGTATACATGGTTTTTGGTGTTGCAAACATTTAAAGTCAGCAATTTTGCATTATATAATGCATTATTATTAACTATCATCACCCTGCTGTACAACGGCTCCCCAGAGTTTGTTTATTCTAACTGAAACTTTATACGCTGTGATCAACATTTCCCCAGTCCGTCCCTCCCACAGTCCCTCCTTCCCCCTGTCCTTAGCTTATGATAACCACCATTATACCCTCTCTTTCTATGAGTTCAGCCTTGTTAGATTTCACATACAAGTGAGATCATGCAGTGTTTGTCTTTATGTGCTTGCCCCTATTTCACTTAGCATAATGTCTTCTTGATTCATTAAGGTTTCACAAATGACAGGATTTTCTTTTTTAAGACTGAATGCATCTGGGCACGGTGGCTCACGCCTATAATCCAAGCACTTTGGGAGGCCAGGGGAGGCCGAGGCGGGTGGATCACCTGAGGTCAGGAATTCAAGACCAGCCTGGCTATCATGGTGAAAACCTTGTCTCTAGTGAAAAACATAATCAGCTGGGTGTGGTGGCAGGTGCCTGTAATCCCAGCTACTCAAGAGGCTGAGAGGCAGGAGAATTGCTTGAACCCAGGAGGCAGACATTGCAAGCCAAGATCGCACCGCTGCACTCTAGCCTAGACGACAGAGAAAAACTGTCTCAACAACAGCAACAAAAAGAATGGTGTTCCAGTGTGTGTGTACACCACATTTTCTCCGTCTATTCATTTGCTGTGGACACTAGGTTGTTTCCATATGTTAGCCGATATAAATAATGCTACACATATAATAGTGCAGATACCCTTGAGCATACTAATTTCATTTCCTTTGGATATACATAGGATTGCTGAATCATAGGGTAGGTCTATTACATTTTTAACTTTTTTGAGGCAGAGTCTCACTCTGTTCCCCAGACTGGAGTGCAATGGCACAGTTTCAGCTCAACGCAATCTCAGCCTCCCAAGTAGCTGGGATTACAGGCATGCACCACCATGCCCAGCTAATTTTTGTGTTTTTAATAGAGATGGGGTTTCACCATATTGGCCAGGCTGGTTTGGAACTCCTGACTTCAAGTGATCTGCACACCTTGGCCTCCCAAAGTGCTGGGAATACAGGCATGAGCCATTGCATCTGGCCAATTTTTAACTTTTTTGAGGAATGTTCATGCTAGTTTCTATAATGGCTGGGCTAATTTACCTTCCCACCAACAGTATACAGAAGTTCCTTTTCTCTACATCTTCTCTAACACTGTTGTTTTTCTGTTACACTCATTTAAAAGAGATGTGACATGCTGTCTGTGATTTCAGTTTACATTTCTTTGATGATTGGTGATTTTGAGTACTTTTACCTAGGCCTGCATTTATTTTATGAGTGAGTTTAGCATCTATTTCATATGTTAAAGAGCCATTTGCCCTTTTTTGTTCTGTGAACTCTGTTCATTTCTGTAACCCAGTTATATATAGCATTTTTGGGCCTTTTCATGTCTGTTTTTACAATTTGTGTATTAGAGATACTAGTGCCCCTGTCTGCAATGAGCTGCAGTTACTTGGCTGGGCATGGTGGCTCATGCCTGTAATCGCAGCACTTTGGGAGGTGGGCGGATCACAATGTCAGGAGTTCCTGACCAGTCTGGGCAACAATGTCTCTACTAAAAATACAACAACAAAAAAAATTAGCTGGGTGTGGTGGTGTGCACCTGTAATCCCAGCTAGCTACTCAGGAGGCTGAGGCAGGAGAATCGTGTGAACCCGGGAGGCGGAAGTTGCAGCTAGCTGAGATCACGCCATTGCACTCCAGCCCAGGCGACAGTGTGAGACTCCGTCTCAAAAAAAAAAATGAGCTACAGTTACTTTTACTATTTTGACTTAGTTTTCTGGGAGATTTTTATTCTGCTTGTTGTTGTTTAGAGACAGCGTGTTGCTCTGATGCCCAGGCTGGAGTGTGGTGGGGCACATAGCTCACTACAGCTTACAACTCCTGGGCTCAACCAGTCCTCCCCACTCTGCCTCCCCAGGTAGCTAGGACTACAGGTTGCATGCCACCATGCCCAGGTTTTTTTGTGTTTTTCGGTAAGACATAGTTCTCGCTGTGGTATCCAGGCTGGCCTCAAACTCCTGGGTTCATGTAAGTCTGCCCACTTTGCTTCTCAAAGTGCTAGGATTACAGGTGTGAGCCAGTACACCTGGTTGTTTTGACGTGTGTGTGTGTGTGTGTGTGCGCGTGCGCTCGCACACCTGCCTGTGTGTTTACCTTGTTTACTGTGGTTTTTATACCATGAAAACATTTTTATTATTAAGTTGTCATTTCCTTTTCTTTTGTTCTATTGATTCTACCTTAGGCAGAAGTAGTATAGTCATGTAAAATATATGTTAAAATGTAAATTAAATGTATTTTTTAAAATAAACACTTAATTCTTTGTTGCTATAATGTGTTCCTCTTCTAGGCAAGGATAAAAGCCATCAATACATTTTTTGCTAAGAATGGTTATCGATTAATGGATTCTAGTATCTATAGTCAGCCCATTCAAACTCAAGTACAGTATGCCTCCCCAGTCTTTATGCAGCCTGTATATAATCCTCACCAACAGTACTCGGTCTATAGTATTGTGCCTCAGTCTTGGTCTCCAAATCCTACACCTTACTTTGAAACACCACTGGTAAGTGAGTTCCTTATAATAAAATATAATAATATTTTTAATTTGAGCTGACATTTTGATTAAATCAGTTGGAGTGGGAGTTCATTTGGGTTTACACTGGTTACTTTTGGGCTTCTATTTTATTTTTTGTATTTTTCATAGAGATGGCATTTTGCCTTGTTGCCCAGGCTGGTCTCAAACTCCTGTGCACAGGCAATCCACCCACCTCGGCCTCCCAAAGTGCTAGGATTATAGGCATGAGCTACAATGCCCAGCCACTTTTTGGCTTTTAAACATTGATGTGGATATCTAATAGTCCATAACAAATATATGTATATGACTAACAGTTGAGCTATTAGAGCGTGTAATTTTATTCCATAAAATTTGCTGAGTGAATTGAAAGAACAGACTGGATGAGTTTTGCGTGATTTTCAATGCATCTTAGTGTTGTGAAATGTCAGACCAGAATATTCTTTATTAAATTATGAACTATTTATTGTTCATAAATCTGGCAGTACTTCAAGTGAATATTGCAGAAGTGAATCAGTAAAATGTTTTAAGGTATTTCTGCCTTGTAAAAGATAAATCGATACGTTCATTAAGGTTCTTGTGACCCTCACACCAGATTTTGCCTTTACCATTAATATTGTTCAAACATACATTTTCTTCTAGGCTCCCTTTCCCAATGGTAGTTTTGTGAATGGCTTTAATTCGCCAGGATCTTATAAAACAAATGCTGCTGCTATGAATATGGGTCGACCATTCCAAAAAAATCGGTAAGATAAAAACCATAGCTGGCGTGTATTTTAAACAATTCCTTATGGATCTTAAGGCATTAATAGCAGTGCTTGTTGCCCAGCTCAGTAAAAAGGTTTGGTGGGTTTTTTTGTTGGTCTGTTTTGTTTTTACCAAATGTATGTGAACAGTTTAATCCACAATTCAAAAAAGCACTTTGACCTTAGAATTGGTCATGCATGTAACAGACTTAGGACTCAGATTTTTTTTTTTTTTAAACAATAAAGAGAATAGAAAAAAATATTTTACGGCAGCATTCTCTGACAGATCTGGTGACTAATTGCTGATTAGTATGTTAAATGGGTAGCATTTTAGAGAATGAATTCTTTGAAGATATAACTGTTGTTAACCGAATTATATAATAAATGTTGGGGTGTATGTTACCTAGGTTTTTAAAGGGTTTTTGAAATGACTTCCAAGAACTATAGTGCAGAACAGAGAGTAGCTAACATTTATTGCACACTTAATATCACAAATTGTGTTCCTAAGGGCTTTGCATATATTATCAGTTACTTTTCAGAACCCTGTATAGGTGCACTTAAATGTCTTCTTTACACTTAAGAAAATTGAGACATATCATGTCTGAGAAGACACAGCTAGTAATTGGTAGAACTAAGATTTGAACCTAGACAGTTTGACTCCAAAGCCTGCACTTAAAGCACTATGTTCAGAATGAATTATTAAGAACTATAGAAACTATATGCCATCATAATGAAGATTAACATATATGCCTCAGGTATTTTTCTTTATGTAGACATCAACAGATAATCTAAATATTAGGTGTGGTGTATGTTATGGCTTTTTGTTGTTCTTGTTGTTGTTTTGGGGATAGAGACTGGGTCTGCTTGTGTTGCCTAAGACTGGACTTGAACTCCTGGGCTCAAGCAGTCCTGCCACCTTGGCCTCCCAGAGTGCTAGGATTACATGATACTATGGCTTTTAACCGTGTAAGTAACCAAAGAATAAAGGACTGATATATAGTCATTTCAATTTATTTATTTATTTACTTTTATTTTTATTTTTTATTTTTTTTGTTTTGAGACAGAGTCTTGCTCTGTCACCCAGGCTAGTACAGTGGCGCAATCTCGGCTCACTGCAACCTCTGCCTCCTGGGTTCAAGCAGTTCTCCTGCTGCAGCCTCTTGAGTAGCTGGGATTACAGGTGCATGCCACCATACCCAGCTAATTTTTGTATTTTTAGTAGAGACAGGGTTTCACCACGTTGGCCAGGGTGGTCTCAAAATCCTGACCTTGTGATTTGCCTGCCTCAGCCTTCCAAAGTGCTGGGATTATAGGCATGAGCCACCACACCCAGCCCATTTTGATTTATTTAATAGTTACCATTTATTATTTCTCGTTGGCTGTTTTTGTGAGACTCTTGGTCTTTGAGGGTTTTTCCTAATGATTTATTTTCAGTCGTTTGCCAGCTCTGATTCTCTCAATTATTTCTTTTTAGAAAGGAGACTATCTGGAGTATGGTTTTCCAAGATAAGTTCTAGGAACTTAGCCTTTTTTTGACAGGTTTTTCTTTTTTTGACTTGTTTTATTGGAGAAATGAGTCCCAACAGAATGAAAAAATACTCTTCTCGCTGGAAACATTATGTACTACCCTGTCGAGTTTTTGGACTACTCTTGACAGACACAATTAGTTCAAACAATTGAAGATCATTTTCAAGTACTAGAAAAATTTTACTACTAAGAATAAACACAGGCCAAGGTAGGTGGATTACCTGAGCCTCAGGAGTTCAAGAGCAGCCTGGGCTACATTACGAAACCCTATCTTCTACCAAAAGTACAAAAATTAGCTGGGCGTGGTGGTGTAGTGCAAGCCTGAAGTCCCAGCTATTCAGAATGCTGAGGAATGAGAATCACCTGAGCCTGGGCTTCACCCTGCCCCAAAAAGGCATTGATATTTGCAGTTGCTTAACTTAAAAGACTTTAGATGGGTCCATGGTTATTTCATTATTATTACCTTTTATCTGTTGCACCTTTTTGGTGACAGGGATGAAATTATAGTAAGAAAGCCAGGAATGACAGATAACAGTAAAGTTATCTTTACTTATAAGGAAGTATACCTATGGTTTTGAAAATACAAGGCGAATTCAGTACATTTTTATATGTTACTTTTTTTTTTTTTTTTTTTTTTGAGATGGAGTCTTGCCCTGTCTCCCAGGCTGGACTGTAGTGGTGTGATCTCAGCTTACTGCAACCTCCGCCTCCTGTGTTCAAACGATTCTTCTGCCTCAGCCTCCAGAATAGCTGGCACCCACCAGCATGCTTGGCTGATTTTTGTAGTTTTATTAGAGACAGGATTTCACCATATTGGCCATGCTGGTTTTGAACTCCTGACCTTGTAATCCACCCACCTGGGCCTCCCAAAGTGCTGGGATCACAGGCATGAGCCACCTCACCTGGCCAGGTTGTTAATTTTTAATTACAGAAATAATAAGTGAATACTTTCTTTTTCTAAAAATCCAAATAATGACCTTCTGGACCATCAACCCAAATCCTTGTCTCCTTGCTTTTAAAAAAGAGACTAGTGTCAGGTCTTTATTATTATTAATGTCAACAGCCAAGGACAAAGTCAGTTTATGAGAGCCTTTTGCAATTTTTGTGTTAACCTGTGACAGCCCAGTGATGATCACTATTCCTACTTAGAGAGAATAGGACTAACTTTCAGAAATCCAGGCATTTTTCTACCTTTCATACTTTCATCTTGCTTTTCCTTTACTTCTCTTTTCTGTCTTTTATCACTTCTTTCTTCATTCTGTCTCTCTTTTGCCTGGATAGAGATTGTAAGTCCCTCTCAGTGAAGGGTAAGATTATGAGATCTGAGGGCTGTATAAATCTTATAACTTGTTCCTTAAGCAAGTTGAAATGCAGTGTGAAAATTGGATGAATGACATTTTCCAAGCATATGTACATAGCATATCTGTCATATAAGGTCATTTTCAGATGTAATGGATAATACAAAATTATTTTTTCTTTTTTTTTTTTTTTTTTTTTTTTTTTTTTGTTGAGGTTTTCTTTTTTCCCCGGACTGAGTCCCATTTCGCACTATCACCCCCCATCCCCTCCTGCCCCC
>NW_022436942.1:25761879-25881757 GCF_009761245.1 Sapajus apella | reverse complement strand
GAGACGGAGTTTCACTCATGTTACCCAGGCTGGAGTGCAGTGGTGCAATCTCAGCTCACCGCAACCTCCGCCTCCTGGGTTCAGGCAATTCTCCTGCCTCAGCCTCCTGAGTAGCTGGGATTACAGGCATGCACCACCATGCCCAGCTAATTTTTTTTGTGTATTTTTAGTAGAGACGGGGTTTCACCATGTTGACCAGGATGGTCTTGATCTCTTGACTTCGTGATCCACCCGCCTCGGCCTCCCAAAGTGCTGGGATTACAGGCTTGAGCCACCGCGCCTGGGCTTTTTTTTTTTTTTTTTAAAGTACAAACCAGGTTTCACCATGTTAGCCAGGCTGGTCTCCAACTGCTGACCTCAGGTGATTCACCTGTCTCAGCCTCCCAAAGTGCTGGGATTACAGGTGTGAGCCACCATGCCTGGCCTAAGTATTTTTAAAATTACTTTTTGTAGCCAGTGGTGGCTAATGCCTGTACTCCCCACACATTGAGAAGCTAAGGCAGGCAGATTGCTTGACCTCATGAGTTCGAGACCAACCTGTGTAACAGTGTGAAACCTGTCTCTACTGAAAATATAAAAATTAGCCAGGCCTAGTGGTGTGCACCTGTAGTCTCTGCTATTCAGGAGGCTAAGGTAGGAGGATACCTTGAGCCCAGGAGGTAGAACCAGGCCTTTCTCAAAAATAAATAAATAAATAAATAAATACTTTTTGTTAGGGGACATACTATTTTTATTGCTATTTAAGAAATGTAGTTTGTAATATAAAGTACTTCTCTGCAAAAGTGTCACTTTATGTGAAACTCAACCTTTTTTTTTTTTTTTTAAAGACAACGTTTTGCCCTTTCACCCAGGCTGTAGTGCAGTGACATAATCATGGCCCACTGCAGTTTTGACCTTCCAGTTCAATTGATCCTCCACCTCAGCATTCCTAGCAGCTGGGTCTACAGTTGCATACTACCATGCCCAGCTAAGTTTTTTTTTGTTTTTTGTTTTTGTTTTTTTGTAGAGGCACGGTTTTGCCATGTTACTTAGGTTGGTCTCAAAACTCCTGGGGCTCAAATGATCCTCCCATCTCAGCCTCTTAAAGTGCTGGGATTACAGGTATGAGCCACTGTACCCAACCTGATAATTTTCTTTAAGTTTTAATAATAGTTATTTTCTATGGTTTGTAAAAAATAGGACAGCTAGAGATGCTGCAGGAATTCACGTTTACTTGGTGGGTTTATAATCAAGAGGTTTTAAATCCCTATTCCTAAAGTCAGGAATTGGCAGCATGTGATTAATATTGTTAGTTTATAACTATGAAAATAGATTATAAAAACTGGGATATAGAAACTGCAAATAATGGGCCAAACATAAATCTCACTCTTTATCTGTAGAGCCAGGATCCTCAGTTGTTTGAGTTTTTAGGTGTGTTTGTCACTGATTAAACTGCATTTTTTCTCTGTTAGTTGACCTTAGCTTCACCTGCTTGTATGTTTTTAGGAAGTTGGGTGCTTATACCCATCATCCAAGATAAAAACTGCTTTTGTTAGAAGCAGATTGGTTTGTTTAACCACACTGCATTCCTTAATTCCTGAAGTTGTGCTCTGCTGTTGGGTGCATTGCTATATTTTCCTACTTTGCAGTCTTTCATGTGGATCTTTCAACAAATTTTATTTGGTGATGGATGCTTAGTAAGAGACTAGAATTTTTTTTTTTTTTTTTTAATCTACGCAATGCGTGTGTGTGTGTGTGTGTGTGTGTGTGTGTGCGTGCGTGTGTGTGTGTGTGTGTGATGGAGTTTTGCTTTGTGGCACAGGGTGGAATACAATGACATGATCTCAGCTCACTGCCACCTCCGCCTCCCAGGTTCAAGTGATTCTCCTGCCTTAGCCTCCTGAATAGCTGGGATTACAGGCACGTGCCACTATGGCCGGCTAATTTTTGTATTTTCACTAGAGGTGGAGTTTCACGATGTTGGCCAGGCTGGTCTCGAACTCCTGGCCTCAGGTGATCTACCCGCCTTGCCTTCCCAAAGTGCTGAGATTACAGGCGCCAGCCACCGTGCCAGACTGAAGCTAGGATTTTAGTTATATAGTTATATTACAGTGTTTCTTACTCTCTTCATTATTACTCACCCAAACAGCCTTTTCAGGCATTTTCCTTCTAATTTCATCCTGTGAAAATTTAATACTGCAGATTATTATATATCTGTATGTATTTAATATGTGTATATCTGTGCTTTATACTAAAATGATTACTTTTTGCCTATCCCCCTCCTCCCCCCATTTTTACTCCCATTAGCGTGGGGTTTTGCTTCCATTAAGAATGCATGGCATAGGCTGGGCACAATAGTTCATGCCTGTAATCCCAACACTTTGGGAGTCTGAGGTCGGTGGTCAGGAGTTCGAGACCAGCCTGGCCAACATGGCGAAACTCTGTCTCTACTGAAAATAGAAAAATTAGCCAGGCATGGTACCCCATGCCTGTAGTCCCAGATACTTGGGAGGCTGAGGCAGAAGAATTGCTTGCACCTGGGAGGCGAAGGTTGCAGTGAGCCAAGATTGCACCACTGCACTCCAACCTGGGTGACAGAGTAAGACTCCATCTCAAAAAAAAAAAAAAAAAAATGCATTGCATAGACTCATCGATAAGCTTAAAACTTGGCTGATTTAAACATATTGAGGGTACAGCCAATGACAGCTACTTCTGAGACACTAGAAAGATGGTGGCACAAGAGCAAAGAAAAATCCCTTTGTTTCCAGAAAATCTCCTGAAAAAGAGGAGAGCTTATCAAGCCCTCAAAGCCTCTCAGGCAAAGCGGCACTTTTGACAAAGAAGGAACAGAGGAAAGGAAAAGGGCCCAGGTTTAAGCGACTGGAATCATTCCTACAGATTCCTGATGGCAGAAATGTGACAAGGTGTGTGTCAGACTAGAAGTGAAACCTCACGCCTTGGAATTGCCAGATAAACATTCCTTGGCCTTTGTTGTACGCATCTAAAGGACTGATGGCTTGAGTTTACTGGTACAGAGAACCATTGCAAGACTTTGCCTAAAGAAAATTTTTAGTGGTGTGTTTGTAAAAGTCACCCTCCAGAACCTAAAAATGTTGCGTATAGTGGAACCTTATATGACCTGAGGATTTCCAAACCTGATGTCTGTCCAGGAACTCATTTTGTTTGTTTTTTTTTTTTTTTGAGACGGAGTTTTCCCTCTTGTTACCCAGGCTGGAGTGCAATGGCGCGATCTCGGCTCACCGCAACCTCCGCCTCCTGGGTTCAGGCAATTCTCCTGCCTCAGCCTCCTCAGTAGCTGGGATTACAGGCACGCGCCACCATGCCCAGCTGATTTTTTGTATTTTTTTAGTAGAGACGGGGTTTCACCATGTTGACCAGGATGGTCTCGATCTCTTGACCTCGTGATCCACCCGCCTCGGCCTCCCAAAGTGCTGGGATTACAGGCTTGAGCCACCGCGCCCGGCCTCAGGAACTCATTTTGAAACGTGGACAAGCCAAGGTCAAGAATAAGACCATTCCTCTGGCAAACAACACAGGGATAGAGAAGCACCTGGGGAAGTTTGGTGTCATTTGCTTGGAAGACTTCATTTATGAAATTGCCTTCCCAGGGAGGCATTTCCAGGAGATCTCATGGTTCTTGCGCCCTTTCCACCTCTCAGTGGCCCATCATGCTACCAAAACTAGAGTGGGCTTCCTCAAGGAGATGGGCACACCTGGCTATCAGGGTGAATGCATTAATCAGCTTATCCGCCAGCTGAACTAGACCCATGTACCAAACTGCAGTAAATTTTTTATCAATGGAGTGGATGCGTGGGTTTTTGTGTTTTGGAGATTTTTTTTTTTGTTTGTTTTTTTGGAGACAGGGTTTTCGTTCTTGTCGCCTAAGCTGGAGTGTGGTGGCATGGTCTCTGCTCACTGCAACCTCTGCCTCCTGTGTTCAGGCGGCTCTCCTGCCTCAGCCTCCTGAGTGGCAGGGATTGCAGGCACCTTGCCACGACATCCGGCTAGTTTTTTGTATTTAGTAGAGACGGGTTTTGCCACATTGGTCAGGCTGTTCTTGACTTCCCGACCTTGGGTGATCCACCCACCTTAGCTTCCCAAAGTGTTGGGATTACAGGTGTGAGCTCCTGCACCTGGAATTTTTATCAAGTATCTTCAGAGATTATTTCCTGCTTTATCTTCAAAAACTGGAAAGGAAGTGTCAAAGAAAAGATAGTAGCTGGCCAGAAGCGGTGGCTCACACCTGTAATCCCACCACTCTGAAAGGCTGCTGCGGTGGGCGGATCACCTGAGGTCCAGAGTTTGAGACTGGCATGGCCAACATGGCGAAGCCCCATCTCTACTAAAAATGCAAGAATTAGCTGGGTGTGGTGGCGCGGGCCTGTGGTCCCAGCTGCTTGGAAGGCTGAGGCAGGAGAATCACTTGAACCCTGGAGGCGGAAGTTGCAGTGAGCTGAGATTGCGCCATTATACCCTAGCCTGGGCAACAAGAGTGAAACTCTGTCTCAAAAGAAAAGAAAAGAAAAAAACATAGTTTTTGGCAAGCACCATGTTCATGGCAAGCACCTCTCATCACAGTCCAGTTCCAAGGAAAAATTCTGGCATTTTCTACATTGGCTGCTGCCACATCTGAAATCAGCATATTACATGGAGGAAGGAGTCCTGCTTTGTTGCATCTTCTTTTCTAGGGCTTCATGTTGGTAAATGAGTAACTCTAGCATTTATACAAGGCTTCCTAAGGCTCCTGCAGCAGTTGACCAAGCCAAGAGACATAATTGAATCTGGAGATTCCTGGGGCCTTGTTGTGAAAAAGACTTGAAATACACATGGCAAGAAACGTACAAAATAAATGTTCACTTGTCTCTGCAAAAAAAAAATTAAAATCCTAATTCTGAGTATTGAAGTAGAAGTAACTTTCTTTCAAAGAATTTTGGATTTCCCCCCATCTCTCCAAACACAACTTTAAAAATATATATATATTTATTATCTTAGAGATAGGGTTTTCTCTGTTGCCTGTGCATGAATGCAGTGATACAATCATAGCTTGTTACAGCCTCAAACTCCTGGACCTAAGCAGACTTCCACTTCAGCCTTCCAAGTTGCTAGGAGTACTATAGGTGCATATCACCACACTTGACAAATGTTTTAATTTTTTTTTTTTCTTTTTTTTTTTTTTTTTTTGCAGTGATAGGGTCTTGCTGTGTTGCCCCAGCTGGTGTTGAACCCTTTAGCTCAAACAATCCTCCTACTTCAGCCTCCCAAAGTGCTGAGATTATAGGCATGAGCCACTGCATCTAGCCCACAGCAGTTTTTTAATGTAAAATTTACTTCACTTTTTTTTTTTTTTTTTTTGGGACGGAGTTTCGCTCTTGTTACCCAGGCTGGAGTGCAATGGCGCGATCTCGGCTCACCACAACCTCCGTCTCCTGGGTTCAGGCAATTCTCCTGCCTCAGCCTCCTGAGTAGCTGAGATTACAGGCACGCGCCACCACGCCCAGCTGATATTTTGTATTTTTAGTAGAGACGGGGTTTCACCATGTTGACCAGGATGGTCTCGATCTCTTGACCTCGTGATCCACCCACCTCGGCCTCCCAAAGTGCTGGGATTACAGGCTTGAGCCACCGCGCCCGGCTACTTCACTTTTTAAAATGTCTGGGATGTAAATGGGGCTACACTTTTAGAACATAATGCTTTTACGTTTAACTTAATTTCTCAAAAACCCCAGTACAGCAGAAGCCAATTTTTTTTTTACGTGAAGAAAGATGACTTTTGTCTCAATTTACTGCTTTATATATATTATTTTGTATTTCCTGTAGCACGAAGCCTCCTTTTAGGTCATCCGGTGGTTCAGAACACTCAACAGAGAGCTCTGTATCATTGGGGGATGGACAATTGAACAGATCTAGTTCAAGAAACTTTACAACTGAACGGCATAACCCTACAATAACTGGGCATCAGGAGCAAACATATCTTCAAAAAGAGACTTCCACTTTGCAGATGGAACAGAATGGGGACTATGGTAGGGGCAGGTAAGGAAATATGGTACCTGAAAATCTTTGATAATAATATGATCATCCTGAATAGTTGACGAACATGATCTGGCAGTTGGTTTTTGTTTCGTTTTAATTTAATTATTGGTATATGGTTATATTAAATACATTATTTTTGGAACATGAATTGATTGTTTTTTATAATTAAGAAATAGAGTACTCATATAGGATATAGTTATGAATCAGAGGTTTATAAAGCTTTTCTGAAGTTCTTTTTAGTTCATATAGGAAAGAATAGCTCAGAAAAATAACATACCCATCTGCTTTATGGTTTTAATTTCTTCCAATTCTAAAGTATAAAAGTGGCTGGGCACAGTGGCTCACTCTTGTAATCCCAGCACTTTGAGAGGCTGAGGTGAGTGGATCATTTGAGGTCAGTAGTTTAAGACCAGCCTGGCGAACATGATGAAATGCCGTCTCTATGAAAAAAATGCAAAAATTAGCCAGGCATGGTGGCAGGCTCCTGTAATCCCAGATACTCGAGAGGCTGAGGCAGGAGAATCACTTGAACCTGGGAGGCAGAGGTTGCAGTGAGCCAAGATTGTGCCACTGCACTCCAGACTGGGTGACAGCGAGACTCTGTCTCAAAATACATACATAAACTATAGGGGTGAGGTTATATATTGCCAATTAAACCAGAGTATGCTTCTTGTTTGAAGGGGGTGCTACTAACAAATGAGTTCAACTAACTTTATGGTGTGGTAGTAGGTAAAGTTTTTGGTAAATTGGCTCAAGATCCGTCAGAATAACATACTATCTTTTAGTAATAGAGAAGACTAGCCCCAAATGTAGACATATACTTAAAATAGAAATGTATACAGCTTTGGTAGAATGTATATATCTGAAGAAACTTATGAGTTGTCCCCACCCCCCTCCTTTTTTGTTATTAAAAGGAGATCTCTTTTCAGAGGTCGAAGACGACGAGAAGATGACAAGATCTCAGTAAGTTTTTTAAAACTTTTAATTATATTGAGTTTTTTTTCTCTTCTGTAATTTACTGGAATTGACTTATGGTCTTCCTTTTTGGGTTTTTGTTTTATTGATTCTAGCCTTCAGCAAAGGCCTTGGCCTCCCAAAGTGCTGGGATTACACGTGTGTGCCACTGCGCCCAGCCCAACAAATCTTTTTTTAGCATTTCATTGTAGCATTCCACATGACTTCTCAAGTGGCCCTCAACAATTTGGAATAAGAGATTAGGCTGGGCGTGGTGACCCACACCTATAAGCCCAGCATTTTGGGAAGCCAAGGCAGAAGTCAGGAGTTAAAGACCATTCTGGCCAACTTGGTGAAACCTCATCTCTACTAAAAATACAAAAATTAGCTGGGCATGGTGGCTCATGCCTGTAGTCCCAGCTACTCAGGAGGCTGAGTCAGGAGAATCACTTGAACCTGGAAGGCTGAGGTTGCAGTGAGCTGTGATCGTACCACTGCACTCCAGCCTGAGCGACAGAGCAAGACTCTGTCTCCAAAAAACAAAAAACAGATATTAGATTTGGGGTTTATTCAATATGTTGTAAATGTCATGATTGATGACTAAACATTGGGGTGAAAGAAAAGAAAAACAGGTATGCCTTCCAGTAGGTAGATCGTAATAGAGGATCTCTTATGCAGGAGGGAGATTTTAGCTGGGAATAAAATTTTGGATTTGTAAGCCTTCACATAGTAATTGGAGTGATAAGCTCATGCAGGGTACTCTCCTTAGAGTGATGAAGGTGGTCTAATATGGAACTTTGGGGAATAAAGCAGCAGTGTTGGGTTGAAAATGAGTATGCAGCATGCTGGGTTTTTTTTGTTGTTTGTTTTGAGACAAAGTCTTGCTCCGTAGCCCAGGCTGGAGTACAGTGGCATGAACTGAAATCCTGTCTCTACTCAAAATACAAAATTTAGCTGGGCATGGTGACACATGCCTGTATTCCCAGCTACTCGGAAGGCTGAGGCAGAAGAATTGCTTGAATCCAAGAGGCAGAGGTTGCAGTGAGCTGAGGTTGTGCCACTGCACTCCAGTCTGGCAACAGAGCCAGACTCTGTTTTTTTTTTTTTTTTTTTTTTTTTTGAGACGGAGTTTCACTCATGTTACCCAGGCTGGAGTGCAATGGCGCGATCTCGGCTCACCGCAACCTCCGCCTCCCGGGTTCAGGCAATTCTCCTGCCTCAGCCTCCTGAGTAGCTGGGATTACAGGCACGCACCACCATGCCCAGCTAATTTTTTGTATTTTTAGTAGAGACGGGGTTTCACCATGTTGACCAGGATGGTCTCGATCTCTTGACCTCGTGATCCACCCGCCTCGGCCTCCCAAAGTGCTGGGATTACAGGCTTGAGCCACCGCGCCCGGCCAGACTCTGTTTTAAAAAAAAAAAAAAAAGAAAAATTAGCTCCCAAGGAAAGAATGATTAACACACCAAATGCTGTAGTGAGGTCAGGAAAAAGAGTCTGTCAGATTTGCATTGTTGAAAGCATTGGTAACACCTAAAATCATTTTAGTAGAGTGATGACAAAGTGGAGGAAATAAAACAAGTAAGAGTGAATATAGGGTGATAGACAGGAGGGAAGCATGAGTTTTTTAAACATGTTATATAGAAGAAGGATATTGTTCTCTCAAGATACATAGATGGAGAAAGTTGGTGATGGTTGGATGCAGGGGCTTAATCCTGTAATCCCAGCACTTTGGGAAGCCAAGGAGAGAAGATCACTTAAGCTTAAGAGTTCGAGACCAGCCTGGATAGCTTAGTGAACCCTTGTCACTACTAAAAAATAAAAATTTAACCAGGTGTGGGGGCACGCACAGCTACTCCAGATGCATAAAAGGCCAGGAGAATTACTTGAACGCAGGCAGTCAAGTCTGTAGTCAGTTATGGTTGTGTCATTGCATTTCAGCCTGGGAAACAGATCAAGATCCTGACTCAAAAAAAAAAAAAAAAGGGCTCATAGCAAATTTAGGTAAAGTGGATGTTTTTGTTAAGAAGATATAGCAAATTATGAAATGAATAGCGGAGACTGATTAGAAGGTTTAAGGAGTTTGGCAAAGTTTACAAAAGAAGCAGGTGTGAGAACTGACTAAAGAAAAGTAGAACTGATAAAGACTGATGAGAGCTCAAGGGAGATGCAAAACCAAGAATTTATATAGGGATACAGTTCTGTGCATTATAGAGGTTTTGTTTGCTTCTTTTCTTGCAGCTTTAAGCTCTGTGGCACAGGATTTGAGAATGAGATAGCCATGTTACCTATTTTGTTATTTGTCCATTTTAGAGATCTCATCCTTCAACAGCTGAATCAAAGGCTCCAACACCAAAGTTTGACCTACTGGCCTCAAATTTTCCACCTTTACCTGGAAGTTCATCAAGAATGCCAGGGGAACTCATTTTGGAGAATAGGATGTCTGATGTTGTTAAAGGTGTCTACAAAGAAAAGGTAAACACCCACAATCTAATATGAGTCTTACCTTATGAGACCATATTTAGGCTTTATTTGCAGTGTTATTATTTAAAATTTTATTTGCACTTAATGTACATTTCTATCATAGTTTTTATTTTTAGAGTTTTCAGCATACTTAGAGTGTTTTGGGTTTTTTTTTAATATATTCCCCATAAAGCTACACAAAGGCAATAAAATGTTTCTTGGTTTTTGCATGTCTTTTTTTTTTTTTTAAAGACGGGATCTCAGCTTACTGCAGTCTCTACCTCCTAGGTTCAAGTGATTCTTCTGCCTTAGCCACCCAAGTAGCTGGGACTACAGGGGTACACCACCATGCCTAGCTAATTTTTGTATTTAGTAGAGAAAGGGTTTCACCCTATTGTCCAGGCTGGTCTTGAATTCCTGACCCCAAGCAACCCAAGCGACCTGCCTGCCTTGGCCTCCCAAAGTGCTGGGATTACAGGCATGAGCCACCATGCCCAGCCTTGTATGTCTTTATATCAGTCAACTCAGCCTGGTAGAACTGATAACTGATTCATACAAGCTAAATGGTATCATTTCCATTTATGCACCTAAAATTCACCAGTGATGTAAATGAATTCTTTCAAATAATGGAAAATAGATGTCAAGAGGTTGAGATACCTCATCCTATGATTATTTGGTGTGTAGACCTCTCCATATTAGAAATCCTCATGTCTCACAAGTTTTCTCACTTTCTACTATTTAAATTCTAATTTAGTTTTTTAAAAAATTATTATTGTGGCCGGGCGCGGTGGCTCAAGCCTGTAATCCCAGCACTTTGGGAGGCCGAGGCGGGTGGATCACGAGGTCAAGAGATCGAGACCATCCTGGTCAACATGGTGAAACCCCGTCTCTACTAAAAATACAAAAAATTAGCTGGGCATGGTGGTACATGCCTGTAATCCCAGCTACTCAGGAGGCTGAGGCAGGAGAATTGCCTGAACCCAGGAGACGGAGGTTGCGGTGAGCCGAGATCGTGCCATTGCACTCCAGCCTGGGTAACATGAGTAAAACCCCCTCTCAAAAAAAAAAAAAAAAAAAAAAAATTATTATTGTAATAGCACAAGTGTATAGTATATTTAGGCTTTTAATGAAAAAACACCAGTCCCCTGCAACTACATTCAACTCCTTAACTATTTCTCCCAACTTTTATTCCTTTATTTCTCTCTCTCTCTCTCTCTTTTTTTTTTTTTTTTTTTTTTTTTTTTTTTTTTTTTTTTTTTTTTTTGAGACAGAGTCTCGCTCTGTTGCCCAGGCTGGAGTGCAGTGGTACAATCTCAGCTCACTGCAACCTCTGCCTCCTGGGTTTAAGCCATTCTCCTGCCTCAGTCTCCAGATAGCTGGGACTACAGGCATGCACCACCACATCTGGCTAATTTTTTTGTATTTTTAGTAGAGACGGGGTTTTACCATATTGGCCAGGTTGGTCTCGAACTCTTGACCTCGTGATCCATCCATCTCGGCTTCCCAAAGTGCTGTGATTACAGGGGTGAGCCACCGCGCCTGGCCTATTCCTTTATTTCTAATTAACATTCTTTTATTGTAACCTGGGCTTTTCCATTTTCCACAGTGTCTGTAAACTTCACATTCTCAAGCTAAAGATTTAGCTCTCTTAAACCAACATACTCATGCTTTCCCCATCCTCCTGATATATTGTACTTCATTATATCTAAGATATCATCAATTATAAATCACCCATTATTTTAGTATCTCTAAGAAAGTAAAAGATGTTGCTAGTTACACTAGGATGCACCATCCTTTGTAAGTCACATATCAGCATTACATATTTTTTTCACGGCTGAGACTCAAACAACATATACTATGATTGTTTGTTGTACACTCTCAGTGCCCTACTGCATAGCTGTGTTCCTGGGCCTTGTCTTTACCATCACCCTGGGAATTTTCCTTACTCTTCCTTTATCATATCCCCATTTTTTCCTCACTCTTGTTTGACTCTCTTATATTAGGGTGGTTCACATTTTCCACAGTCATGAAGTATAAGTTTCTTGCATTCTGAAAATGTTTTTCTTCTCTCAAATTGATCAGTAGTTCATTTCTATATTGGGATCTCCATTAGAAATCATTTTCCCTTGGAATTTTGAAGGTATTATTCCACTGTCATCTTTCTTTAAAAAAATATTGTGACATGTAGTCGTTACTTCATAAATTCTTCGGAGGCCAAGGGCGGGCAGATCACCAGTGGTCAGGAGTTTGAGACCAGCCTGACTACCATGGAGAAACACTGGCTCTACTAAGAGTACAAAAAAAATTAGCCAGGCGTGGTTGTGGGCGCCTGTAATCCCAGCACTTGGGAGGCCAAGGCAGGAGAATTGCCCGAACCCAGGAGACAGAGGTTGCAGTGACCTGAGCAGAGGTAATAATAATAATTAAAAAATAATAACTTACAAACCATTATTAGCTTGTAAGCAATAAACAAGTTGAAGGCTAGATTTGGCCTTGCAGATCTTAGTTTGCCAACCCCTGCCCTACGTGATAAAACGGTGTGCCTGTTTTTGAACATATTATAAATGGAATTGTACAGTATGTATTATTCTGTTACTTCTTTAATTCTGTGTGAAATGAAACGATTCATCACTGTTGATACAGATTATTGTTCATTTTGAACTATTGTGTAATATTCTATTGTTGGAAATAAAACATTTATTCATTGTACTGTTAATGGACATTTTGCCATTATAAATCTTCAAGTGAGGAAGAACTTTTTGAGGATATATACATCAGCTTGTGTTCTTTTAAAATTTTTTTCTGACGGGCGCGGTGGCTCAAGCCTGTAATCCCAGCACTTTGGGAGGCCGAGGCGGGTGGATCACGAGGTCAAGAGATCGAGACCATCCTGGTCAACATGGTGAAACCCTGTCTCTACTAAAAAATACAAAAAATTAGCTGGGCATGGTGGTGCGTGCCTGTAATCCCAGCTACTCAGGAGGCTGAGGCAGGAGAATTGCCTGAACCCAGGAGGCGGAGGTTGCGGTGAGCCGAGATTGTGCCATTGCACTCCAGCCTGGGTAACATGAGTGAAACTCTGTCTCAAAAAAAAAAAAAAAAAAAAATTTTTTTTCTTTCTCCCTAGACTGCTCAGCAGGATCTTTTAAAATTTTAAAGTCTTTCAACTATTTTTTGAGATGGAGTCTTGCTTGTTGCCCAGGCTGGAGTACAGTGGCATGATCTCCGCTCAATGCAACCTTCGCTGCCCAGGTTCAAGCGATTCTCGTGCCTCAGCCTCCCAAGTGGCTTGGGACTATAGGCGCCACCATGCCAGCTAATTTTTGTATTTTTAGTAAAGACAAGGTGTCACCATGTTAGCTAGGCTGGTCTCAAACTCCTGACCTCAGATGATCCACCCACCTCAGCCTCCCAAAGTGCTAGAATTACAGGCGTGAGCCACTATGCCTGGTCAGTCTTTCAGGTTTTTAAGAAACAGACTCATGTATTTTTTACATATTCTGCATACTAATCCTTTGTCACATATAGTTACATATAGTACAAATAATCTTTCACTTCTATGGTTTCTTTTCAGTCTTTAGTGCCTGTAGGTGGAAACAACTTCTTAATTTTAATATGGTACTATTAGTCTTTTCTTTATAGTGTGCTATTTTTATTTCATGCTTAGGAAATGATCTAGCTTCCATAGATTCTTTTGAGAACCCTAAGGGTGCCGATTCCTGATCTCTGACATGATTTTTTTCCCTTGTCTGGAGGTTTTTTGGGTCTTTTATTGATCCTTGGTTTCTGCAAAAAATTTTGATGATGTGTTTTGGAATGGCTTTGTGTTTTTTTGAGATAGAGTCTGTCTCCGTAGCTCAAGCTAGAATATAATGGGATGATCTTGGCTCACTGCAGCCTTCACCTCCCGGCTTCAAGCAATTCTCTCACCTCAGCCTCCATAGTAGCTGGGATTACAGGCACACACTACCACACTTGTTTAATTTTTTTGTATTTTCAGGAGAGACGGGGTTTTGTTATGTTGGCCAGGCTTGTCTCGAACTCCTGGCCTCTGGTGATCTGCCTGCCTTGGCCTCCCAAAGTGCTGGCATTACAGCCGTGAGCCCAGCCCCAGCCTGTTTTTCACAGATTAACCTTAGCAGCTTAATGGCTCTTATTCATTTCAGCGAATGCTTGGTAGACCCTTTCAATCAGGAAATGCAAGTCTTTCTCTGCTGGGAAATTTTTTGGTATAATCTCTTTGATAAATTCTCACCTGTTTTCTCTCTTGAAATCTTAATTTGGTGTTGAACTTTATAGGTTACTTTTGTTTTTTTGTTTTTTTTTTTTTTCTATTGAGATGAAGACTCGCTCTATCTCTCAGGCAGGAGTGCGGTGGTGCAATCTTGACTCACTGCAACCTCTGCCTCCCGGGTTTAAGCAGTTCTTCCACCCTCAGCCTCCCCAGTACGTGGAATTACAGGTGCGTGCCACTATGCTCAACTAATTTTTGTATTTTTGGTAGGACCGTTTCACCATGTTGGCCAGGCTGGTCTTGAACTCCTGACCTCAGGCGATCCACCCACCTTGGCCTCCCAAAGTGCTTGGATTACAGGTGTGAGCCACCGCCACCAGACCTTACTTAAGTTTAACTCTTTTTGAGATGGGATCTCTGTCACCCAGGATAGAGAACAGTGGCATGATCTTGGCTTCTTGCCGGCTTGATCTCTAGGTTCAAGCAGTCCTTCTGCCTCAGCCCCCCAAGTATCAGGGGTTACAAGTGTAGGCCACCATGCTGGGCTAATTTTTGTGGAGATAGGGCTTTGCCACATTGCCCAGGCTGCTCTTGAACTTCTGAGCTCAAGTGGTCTGCCCACCTTGGCCTCTCAAAGTGCTAGGATTACGGGGATGAGCCACTGCACCTGGCCTTTCTTAAAACCTTTTTTTGTTTGTTTTTTAGATGGAGTTTTGCTTCGTTGCCCAGGCTGGAGTGCAGTGGTGTGATCTCAGCTCACTGCAATCACTGCCTCCTGGGTTCAAACGATTGTCTTGCCTCAGACTCCCGAGTAGCTGGGACTACAGATGTGGTGGCACACACCCGGCTACTTTTTTTGTATATTTAGTAGAGACAGGGTTTCACCATGTTGGCCAAGCTGGTGTCAAACTCCTATTCTCAAGTGATCTGCCTACCTCAGCCTCCCAAAGTCCTGGGATTACAGGCGTCAGCTACCATGTCTGGCCTAAACCTCTGTTTTTATCTTTGTTCTTATTTATATTTTCTGCAAAGTTTTTCTGAACATTATCTTCTAATCCTATTGAACATTTTATTTCATCCATCAGTTTTAATTTCTAGGGCTCTTTTCTAGATTCTATGCCTGCAGTATAAATATACATAACAGCGTTTACCACATTTTTTTAATATACCGTCTTAACCATTTTGTGTGTACAGCTTAGTAGTAGTATTAAGTACATTCACATGGTTGTGCAGCTAACTCTAGAACTCTTTTATCTTGTAAAATTAAAACTCTATACCCATTAAACCATTCCCTCTTTCTCCCTTCTCCTATCCTTTAGCAACCACCATTCTACTTTGTGTCTCTGAATTGACTACCTTAGTAATTCATATAAGTAGAATCATACAGTATTTGTCTTTCTATGACTGGTTTATTTTACTTAACATCCTCAAGCTTCATTCATGTTGAGCATTAATCAAGATTTCATTTATTTATTTTTTTAATGCAGCCTACAAACGTTAGTTTTTTTTTCTTTTCCTTTTTTTTTTTTTTTTTTTTTTTTTTTGACAGTCTTACTCTGTTCCCAGTAGGGAGTGAGTGGCGCTGTCCTATTATGGCTCACTGCAGCAGCCCCAACCTCCTAGGCTCACGTGATCCTCTCAAGTAGCAGGGACAACCTGTGGACACCCCCACACCCTACCTAAATATTTTATTTTATTTTATTTTATTTTATTTTGTAGAGATAGGATCTTGCTATGTTGCCCAAGGCTGGTCTTGAACTCCTGGGCTCAAGCATTCCTCCCACTTCAGCCTCCCAATGTGCTGGGATTATAGCCATGAGCCACTGTACCCAGCCCTATATTTAACTTTTTAAGTAGCTGCCACATTGCTTTCTAAAGCAGTGCATCATTTTACATTACCACTCTTTATGTGTATGCATTTTAATGTTTTCATATCATCACCAACATTTGTTAATGTCTGTCTTTTTTACTGTAACCATCCTGTGGGTATGAAGTGATTTTTCATTGTAGTTTTTCTTTGCATTTTTTAATGACTAGTGATGTTGACCATCTTTTCATGTGCTTATTAGCCATGTGTATATCTTCTTTGGAAAAAGGCCTAAGTGTAATTTTGAAAAATGTTTTTACTTTAAGGATAATGAAGAGTTGAGAGTTAGTTGCCCAGTGCCTGCAGATGAGCAGACAGATTGCACTTCTGTCCAGCCACTCAATATGAGTACCAGTTCTCCATGTACTGCGGAACTTACTGCATTAAGGTACAAGTTTTAGAACAGAAAATCTTCAACCTAGGCCGGGCGTGGTGGCTCACACCTGTAATCCCAGCACTTTGGGAGGCTGAGGCAGGCGGATCACCTGAGGTCAGGAGTTCGAGACCAGCCTGATCAATATGGTGAAACCCTGTCTTAAAAAAAAAAATTTTTTTTTTTTAATAAAAAAAGGAAAAAAAAAATCTTCAACCTTAAATTACTTTTTCTGGCCGGGCACGGTGGCTCATGCCTGTAATCCCAGCACTTTGGGAGGCCGAGGCAGGTGGATAACCTGAGGTCAGGAGTTCAATACCAGTCTGGCCAACATGGTGAAACACCGTCTCTACTAAAAATACAAAATACAAAAATTAGCCGGACGTCGTAGTGGGCGCCTGTAATCCCAGCTACTGGGGAGGCTGAGGCAGGAGAATTGCTTGAACCCGGGAGGCAGATGTTGTAGTAAGCCAAGAGCACGCCACTGCACTCCAGCCTGGGTGACAGAGTGAGACTCCGTCTCCAAAAAAATTTTTTTAATTACTTTTTCTTCTGATTAGTTGCTCAACTGTTCCTTAATGCTATTCTGAGTCTAATTGCAAGCTCTCTTTTTTTTTTTTTTTTTTTTTTTTTTAGCACAACTCAGCAAGAAAAGGATCTAATAGAGGATTGCTCTGTTCAGAAGGATAGTCTCAACCAGATGACTATACCAGTTTCTCCTCCAAGTACTGCAAAGCCATCAAGGGCAAGTACTGCTTCACCATGTAATAGTAATCTGAATGCAGCTACAGCTGTGGCTCTACAGGTAATTTGAAGGTTTTAGTTTATATTTAAAAAAATGAAATAGATTAGTTTTTTTCACTTTAACACTTTGTTAGAGCAGAGTCATTTGGAAGTAGCCCAAATTGGGGCTGACTGTATCAGAAAGACACTTAAGGAATTTAAGGTCACTGCAAAGAGATGGAAAGTTTTAATCATGTTGAGGGAGTGAAGAACTTACTGTTGATTCTGTTTCCTTTCATTTTTTTTTTTTTCTGTTCATATGGTTAAGTGAAGCTTCTTCCAAACCCACATCAGGATGAATTTATCATTTTCGGGCTAACATAAAAAGGCCTTGTGCCTCTTGATATTCTTTTTGTTGTATATGTGATACTTAGCAAGTCTGTAAGTGGCCATTGAGAAGCCACTCCCACTTATTCAAGTTCCAGAATTGTCTTATAATTGTATAATTGGGAAAATACAGAAAAGGAGAATAAAACACAAAATTTACCTACATAATCCCTAGCATTTTAGTACAGCACCTTTTCAAATAGATTGAAAGGGCTATCTTCTCATTTAATAATGATAGTAATAATACTAAAATAGCAGCTACCATTTGAATGCTTACTACATATTATTAGGACTAGTGCTGAAGACTTTACATGCTTTATTCTGTTCTCACAACAGCTCTATTCTACCTTTTTCAGTTGAGGTAACTAAGACTTTTTATTAGTGTTCTGTTTATACCATTGGTTTCTAACTGCTCTGCTGGGATTCTTTTGGAATCTTCGGTTCTTTGTAGCAAGGAAACAGGAGCAGGACCATTTTATTTCATCATATGGCTATAGCATTATTAATTTAATCTGTCCTTTCCTGTTAGGCATTTAGGTCGTTTCCAGTTCTATCATCGTTATAAACAATGCTGACATGAATATCCTTCAGTTAAATTCCTCAAGTGAAGTTATTGTCTAATAAATAAATTGTTACAGATTGTACTACAGTACTCGAAGCAATATATATGAGAGTACTTTTTGCCCTTTTCTGGAAGATAACCTGTGGTTTTCTTGTGGTTAACACAGTTATTTTTGTACTTTATTATTTAGAGAATGTGTACCATAAATATTTTTTTTATCATCACTTCAAAGGAACCCCGAAAGTTAAGTTATGCTGAAGTGTGCCAGAAGCCCCCTAAAGAGCCATCTTCAGTTCTTGTGCAGCCACTACGAGAACTTCGCTCCAATGTAGTGTCTCCCACCAAAAACGAAGACAGTGGAGCTCCTGAGAAGTCCGTTGAGAAACTACATGAGAAGCCAGAAGCAAGGGCTAGTAAGGATTATTCTGGCTTCCGAGGCAATACCATTCCCAGGGGAGCAGCTGGAAAAATCAGGGAACAGAGACGCCAGTTTAGCCATAGGGCTATACCTCAGGGAGTGACTCGACGTAATGGCAAAGAGCAGTATGTGCCACCCAGATCACCAAAGTAAAAATCAACACAACTATTCAAAAACTTCTCTCTCTTCCAGTTAAACTTGAGCTGTGGCTATGTTGAACTGTTTTGGAGGGGAAGGGGTAGCCAGGAAGGAAACAAGAGAAAGTACGTCTTTAAATCATTATGGATTTTGGAGTTTTGAGTGATAGGATCCCAAAATTCATCTCTAATGTGATTTTTAAATGCTGGAGGATTCCAATCAATATAATATATATATACACACACACACACACACATATATATATATAAAAAGTATAATTTTTCTATTTTTGGTTTTGGTTTTAATTTGCAGAGATTTGCTGCCAGGAATCAATTTTGAGGGTTCAGATTTAGCTTGGAGGCAAAAAAAAAAAAAAAAGACATTATACATCCTTCAGTATAGGAGATGAGGGAGTGAGAGAAAATATTTTTTGAAGAAGCATTTCTGTAAAATTATAAATTTTTTAAATCTATTTAAAGTTTGGCTTGAAGAATGCCATCTCTGACTATATGGCCTTGTATTGCAAAGCAGATCAGTGGCTGGGGTGCCTGTTGTGAGTGTGAATGTGTACAAGAGTGATTGAAGCCAAATCTGTTTTCGTGTTAGTAAATGATTTGAAAACTGAATGTAATACTTGAGTAGATTTTTTCTAGTTTGAAATTTAGTCTTTTTGACCTTACTAATATTTCATTCAACAAGTTCTGAAACTCTGATTGTACTCTGAGATGTGACTACCAATCAGTTTGATATTCAAGGAAAGAATGGGGGTTATTCAAAAAACTGAAAATTTCATCTTGGATCTCAGTGCATAGGTCAAATGGATTTCAGAGGTTTAAGTTTCCCTGTGATTCCCTCTTCCCCGAAAATGGGAAACAAAATTTTTTTTCTTACTCCATTTGTTACTTTCTGTTCTTGGACTGCTTACCCGCAAAAGCAAAATAACCAACTACCTTCTGAATTGTATGTTTGTAATTGCTTTAACCAGTTTAGTCAAATCATATAAATTGTTCTAAATTTCAGATTTGAACATTGAATTATTTACTCTTCTGTTCACATATTTAGAATTTTAAATCCTAAGATGGTAGGGCAGACTGACCCTACAGTAATTTATGTGTTGTTAGTGTTAAAGATGAAACATTGTAATTGACTCTTAAGTGTTAAATAGTGTAGAAGTAATTTTTTTTTTTTTTTTTTACAAAAAAGGCTTAATTTTAGGGGGGACTTATTTCTGTTTACAATGTATATCACCTTTCTTCCCTCCTCTTCTCCCCCACACCCAAAAAACATAGTTTGGAACTCACTAAAACAGAACCAGCAAGTTGTGAGATTAAAGATAAGAAAGATGGTTGAAGAAAATTAATGCATAATTTCTCAGTGAATAAAATTGTAGCTCTCATATACTAAATAGATGAGTTTACATGTTGTTGTTTAGAAAATGGATAAAATATTAAAACCGTGTTCTGTCTATGTTAAGTCATGCTGTATTCAGAGCTCTATGTAAGGTGGGTTTTATTTTTCTTTTAAGGGATAGTTTGTAATAGTAAGAACTGTCCCATATGTTAGTGAATTACATATGTACAAATTGAAACTGTAAATTGTGAACACTGGAAAGCACCATGTGACATAGAGTAAACATCTTAGTAATATATTCAAGTGAATGTAAATGGTGGTTAAATTACATTGCTGTGAAATTCATCTTCCAATTCTAAGTTAAGCTTTGGAGATACGTATTAGTGGTTAACTATTAAGAGCTTTGAAAAACTGCACATATCTGTACAAGCCAGAATGAATTACTATTTCTTTGACTTATTATTAGCTTGGCAGTTGCTTTTGATTTGATTGTTTTATGACATGATATACTATATTTACTCAGTTTGAAACTATTCATTTCTACACACTATTTTTTAAAATCACCTACTAGGTGAAAAATACAATAAAACTACCTGTGCTGAAATTTGGGGGGAAGTTTAGGTCCTTTAAGAAAAACATATTAATCACTGACTACATCTATGATTTTTAAAAATGCTTATTTTGGTTTCCTAAGAATGCAGTTGGTGGAAATGATAAACATTTTAAGTGTTAACATCCTTTGAATGCATTGGATTTCAGAGAATAAAAATTTTGTAAAAATCACTTGGTAAGGATTATAAACTTAATTACTGCACTTAAAATGAAACATTACTTTTTCTAAACAATGTGTCACAAATGTGGGCCTGTATTACTTGTATGCTTGTGTGACTTACTATTAGTCCACCAACTTCTAAAAATTTAAATGGCCTAATAAAACACAAGAAAAGGGCCTTCTTTTAGAAGAAAACAAGTATATTTTTTTGCTTTTTTTTCAAATGTTATTGAAAGTAGAAATTTAATTTGAAGATAGAGCCTTTTAAAAAATGTGCTTAAGACATAATGTTTTTAATTTAATTTGCCTCATTACATCTAATAGTTCCCATTTGATGGGATATGTAGGGAAGAGTGAGTGTGTGTATGTGTGTGTAATATTTATATATATTCACAGTATGTATTTAGCATTTATTTTATTACAGCAGATTTAAAGTTTGTATCTAAATAATGCCTGTGAGTTGTGTGAAGCTGTTGGCTTTTTTCCAACATTACTCTGTAACTAATGAGGTTGGATATTCATTGTAGTTTATTTATTTGGTTCTTTAGATGGAGGAATTTAAATATCAAATTTTTCTCTTCACCTTTATGACTTGACATTTTCTTGGTCTGTTGGGGGCTAAAAGTAGGTATAAATGATATTGAATGTTTGATATAGTGATACTCTGCCATATTTCTTACTGCATGAAGAGAACAAGAGTCACACAAGTTCATCACTTTGCAATTCAGAGAAGGTACATAGAGACATTGCAAAACCTGTCTCCATTTGCTATCCTGATAATTAAGATTTTCATAATATCTAGGGCTTGTCTCTGAGTAATTTTAATTTTGCCAAATACACTGATATTTAATTAAAATAGTGATCCATCTAAGTTTTTTTCAACTGGATTTTGAGGAAGATAAGACCTTTCAATGATAAGGTTTTGTTGTGGTAATTATCTTATGTGCTGAATTTGCAGATGATCAGATGCCATGCAGAGTTCTGATTTATTTTTGTTTCCTAAAATTAAGATAGCTTAAATATTGTTTCACATTCCTTTTTCTTTTTTAAATAACCAGGTTTGCTTTGGAGAGGCTTAATGATGGAATGTTAGCATCTTCACTAGGGTAAAGGAGAACAAAAAGGATGTTGCTGGAACATAAAAATAGTATGTAAAAGTTAATGAACAGTTCTCTAGTTTTATTGGTTATGGCCTTAATAATTAGTCTCTTGGCTTAAATGTCCACTGGTTTTACTTCAACACAGTTGAACAACACTGGGGTTAAGTCACATTAAGTCTCTGATATTTATGCTGGCAATATATATTAACCATATTTAAAAAGTACCAATTTTGTTTTGTTTTTACAGAAAAGAAAACTCAAAAGAACAGTGTATTCCTTTTGAGGGGCTTTTGTAAATTCTTAACTAACATATGATGGGTTTTTTTCCTAATTTTTTATATTTCCTTAAAATTTTGGTGGCCATTAATTTAACTTTAGGCTTTTGGGCATATGCTAGTCTGAGCTTCCAAAAAGATACGTACGTGTTTCTCTTTTCATGAGCTGAATGAGGGTATTTTAAGAAGTTGAAAGATAATTTATTTTCAAGTTGTGAGTAAATTCTCTTTTAAAATTCACCTGATTATTAAATAACTTAAAATTTATTTTTAAAAGATGACAACTTTTTATGAATCGTCGAGTAGACAGCTCCTAGAAGTGTAACTCAGATATTAGTGGGCTGTGTATTAAATGGTTTTGTTTTCAGTTTTGCAGCACAGAACACTGTTGAAATATCCATATCAACTTGATTTTTTTTAACCTAAATCAGGTGTCCTTTGACATCTCTTAAATGTTGGGGGTGGGGGTCAGAGCCGGTTATCAGGCTTCTATTTTGTTGATTGCTTAGATTTGTTCCTGTTGTCAAAATTGTCGCCCCCAAAATTGGTGTGGCACATGCTCATGCATAAAATGTTAAAATGAGTACATCCTTGTATTTGTATTTGTTTCAACATCCCCAAGGTGCTATGGGAAATTAAAGTAACAAAATTAGAAAAAAAATAAAATTATTAAAAAGCAGAACTGGTTTCCTTTTCTCTAGGTGTGGTGTATGTCTAATGACTACTTCTGTTTACCTCTCAGTTTTATATGTTGCCATCACTAACTCTATTATTCTGGTCTAAGCTGTTTTTTGGTTGGTGAAGGGAGTGGGAAGTAATGTGTTTCACATAAAACAAGGGCAGAGGCCGGGCGCGGTGGCTCACGCTTGTAATCCCAGCACTTTGGGAGGCCGAGGCGGGTGGATCACGAGGTCAAGAGATCGAGACCATCCTGGTCAACATGGTGAAACCCCGTCTCCACTAAAACTACAAAACATTAGCTGCGCATGGTGGCGCGTGCCTATAATCCCAGCTATTCAGGAGGCTGAGGCAGGAGAATTGCTTGAACCCAGGAGGCAGAGGTTGCAGTGAGCCAAGATCGCACCATTGCACTCCAGCCTGGGTAACGAGCGAAACTCCATCTCCAAAAAAAAAAGGGCAGAGAGACAAGATTCAGCTTTATGATCCTGGGATTTTCTTATAATTATTTTAGTGTCAGAAGCAGTTATTAAAGGTGGGGGAAAGGCTGGGCATGGTGGCTCACACCTGTAATTCCTGCACTTCGGGAGGCCAAGGTGGGCTGATCACCTGAGGTCAGGAGTTAAAGACCAGCCTGGCCAACATGGTGAGATCCCGTCTCTATTAAAAATACAAAAATTAGCCGGGCGCGGTGGCTCAAGCCTGTAATCCCAGCACTTTGGGAGGCCAAGGCGGGTGGATCACAAGGTCAAGAGATCGAGACCATCCTGGTCAACATGGTGAAACCCCGTCTCTACTAACAATACAAAACATTAGCTGGGCATAGTGGCGCGTGCCTGTAATCCCAGCTACTCAGGAGGTTGAGGCAGGAGAATTGCCTGAACCCAGGAGGTGGAGGTTGCGGTGAGGCAAGATCACGCCATTGCACTCCAGCCTGGGTAACAAGAGCTAAACTCCGTCTCAAAAAAAAAAAAAAAATACAAAAATTAGCTGGGTGTGGTGGTGGGCACCTGTGATCTCAGCTACTTGGGAGGCTGAGGCAGGAGAATCGTTTGAACCTGGAAGAGGGAGTTTGCAGTGAGCCAAGATCACACCATGGCACTCCAGCCTGGGTGACAAGTGAAACTCAGTCTCAAAATAAATAAAGGAGGAAAAAGACGAGGTGCAGTGGCTCACACCTGGAATCCCAGCACTTTAGGAGACTGAGGTGCAAGGATCACTTGAGGCTGTGAGTTCAAGACCAGCCTGGGCAATATATCAACCCCATCCCTACAAGTGGTAAACACCTATAGTCTCAGCTAATAACCTAGAGGGTGAAACGGGAGGATTGCTTGACCCCAGAAGTTAAAGGCGGCAGTGAGCTATGATGGTGTAAGTGCACTGAAGCCTGGGCAAAAGAGCAAGATCCCATCTCAAGAAAAGAAAATAGTGATTGGGGAACAGGAATCATGGTAATGTGTAGCTTAAAGATTGTACCTTTGCCACGTGTGGTGTCTCACACCTGTATTCCCAGCACTTTGGGAGGCCGAAGTGGGCAGATCACCTGAGGTTGGGAATTCCAGACCAGCCTGATCAACATGGAGAAACCCTGTCTCTACTAAAAATGTAAAATTAGCCAGGCGTGGTAACCCATGCTTGTAATCCCAGCTACCTGGGAGGCTGAGGCAGAAGTGCTTGAAGGCGGGAGGCCGGGAGGCAGATGTTGCAGTAAATTGAGATCATGCCATGGCACTCCAGCCTGGGCAACAAAAAGGAAATTCCCTCTCAAGAAAAAAAATATATATATACCTTCATGGAACAGATTGTGGCCTCATTTGAGTATGTCAGTATCAAGCCTAGCTAGAGAGTATTTGGGGCTTCTCGGAGGGAAAATTGACTAGGAAATTTAAATTAGTTTTAATTTTTTTTTAAATGCTTTAAAGCAAAAGTGGAAAAGCTAAGTCAGTCTCTGGCTTTTTAACAGGTATCTGTAAATTATTGTGACACTTTTTACTGAATATATATTGCTAAAAAATAATGTAGCCAGGTGCCGTGGCTCGCGCCTATAATCCCAGCACTCTGGGAGGCCAAGACGTGTGTATCAGCTGAGGTCAGGAGTTAGAGACCAGCCTGACTAACATGGTGAAATCCCATCTCTACTCAAAATATAAAAATTAGCCAGGCATGGTGGCTCATGTTACTCTGGTGTCTGAGGCACGAGAATCACCGGGAGGCAGAGGTTGCAGTAAGCGGAGATCCCGCCACTGCAGTCCAGCCTGGGTGACAGGGCAAGTCTCTGTCTCCCAAAAAAAAAAAAAAAGGAGTGGTGTTTTATGGCTATTATGCCACAGTTTATTCTGAAGTTGTCATAAATGAATATTTATTTACTTTTGAGATTGAGTCTTGCTCTTTCTCCAGGCTGGAGTGCAGTGGTACAAGCTTGGCTCCCTGCAACTGCCGCCTCCTGGGTTCAAGTGATTCATTCCCCCGCCTCAGCCTTCCAAGTAGCTGGGACTACAGGCATGTGCCAACACACCTGGCCAATTTTTTAAAAAATTTTTTATTTTAGTAGATACAGGGTTTCACCATGTTGGCCAGGATGGTCTCAATCTCCTGACCTCATGATCCGCGTGCCTCGGCCTCCCAAAGGGCTGGGATTATAGGCGTGAGCCACCACGCCCAGCTTGAAGTGAATTTTTTAATGGTAGAACTCTTTTTTTTTGGGGGGGGGGGGGTGTTGAGACAGTCACTCTGTCACCCAGTCTGGATTGCAGTGGATCAATCTCAGCTCACTGCAACCTCTGCCCCCCAGGTTCAAGCGATTCTCCTGCCTCAGCCTCCGGAGTAGCTGGGAATACAGGCACATGTCACCGTGACTGGCTAATTTTTGTAATATTACTAGAGATGGGATTTCACCATGTTGGCCAGGCTGGTCTCGAACTCCTGACCTCGAGTGTTCCACCCACCTTGGCCTTCCAAAGTGCGGAATTACAGGAGTGACCTACCACTGCCTGGGCGTGGTGGGTCATGCCTGTAATTGTGGCCTAATTTCAAATTCTCAGAACTATTTACTATTTTACCAAGTTATGTAATATGGATACATTTGTAGATATACCTTAAGGTAACAGACTTAATATGAGCATTCACTTTAATAATTACTTAGCTTTTTAAGTAGCATTGCCTTTAGCTAAACTTTTAATTTGCAAATGAACAATTATTTATGTTAAGGAAGATAGCTAATGTCAGTGAGCAAAGTTGTGCTGGTAATGACAGGTTTCTGGGGGTTAAGTGCTAACAAAGCCTTAGGGGACTTACGTCAGTGTTTTAGTCTATTTATTTGGCCAAGAAATGAGGGGTGCATAACTTAAATTTTATATAAAGAGCACAGTATTCCTTTTAGTGGACCCAAAACCAAATTGGTAAACTCAAGTACACTCTCGTGTTGTATTTTAAATGAGTGATTTTGCAGTTTCATTACATACACCTTATATTTAACTACACTTGTTAGAAAATATTACCCTAAATATTATATCTTCAAGTTTTAATTACATATTTCCTTTTTTGTTGTTGCTCATTCACCATCATATTCTGATATACCTGGAGGTTTTTTTAAATGAGAAGTCCTAACAGTTACTGGTAAAGAATTGTGAATTTTCTTAAAACCATAGTGTCTTTTGAAAGGAGAGAGAAGTGTTGTCACAAAAAAAAGTGTCTTTGGTTTGTAGGAGAATTTTAAGGAATTGGAATGTTTTCACTTTTTAAATATTGTTCCCAAATCAGCACCCCCAGTTTCTTACCTTTTTGTTTAAGACAAGATCTCACTCTCACCCAGGCTGGAGTGCAGTGGCACAGTTGTGGCTCATTGTAACCTCGAACTCTTGGGTTCTGGCAATCCTCCCACCTCAATCTCTGCAGCAGCTGGGACTACAGGCACAGGCCACCATGTCTGGCTAGTTTTAGTTTTGTTTTTTATTTATTTTGAGACAGCCTTGCTCTGTTGGACAGGCTGGAGTACAATGACACAGTCATGGCTCACCGTGATTCAAATATTGAATTGGCCTCCTGCATTCAAGTAATTCTCCCACCTCAGCCTCCCAAGTAGCTGAGACTACGGGTATGCTTCACCACACCAGCTAATTTTTCTTTTTCTTTCTTTCTTTTCTTTTTTTTTTTTTTTTTTTTTTGTTGGTGTTTGTAGAAATTGTCTCACTGTATTGCCCAGGCTGGTGTCCAACTCCTGGGCTCAAGCAATCCTACTGCCTTGGCCTCCGAAACTGCTGGTATTACAGGTTGAGCCACTGCAGCTGGCCCTAGTTTACCTTTTAAAATACATTTTTTAGACAGCCATTCATCAAAACTGAGGGTATTGATGGCATTGGAGCTAATCATGACGGAGTGTTTATTTAATCAGTATTGTATGCCATGTTCCAGACCCTGCTAGGCAGCAAAAATAGGATTCCTGCCCTTACGGTGCTTAGCATGAAAAAGTCATAAATAATTGCAAAATTTAGAACAATAGTAAATATGACAGGTGGATTCTGTCTGACAGTCTATGAGACTGGAGTAGAGGATGGTACAGGAAGGAATGCTCGGAGCAACTGAGAGGACATACATCTGAAAGGGTAGGAGTCAATTATATGAGCAGGTAGAGGGTGCCCTTAGATGTGAGGGAACAACCGATACCACTTTATGGAAGAATTGTAAGCTCCTGCAGTTACAGCATGGGGACTATTGTTCCATCTTCTACGATAAGGCTGGAGAAGTAGGTAAGAGCCAAACTCCTGGGATCTGAAGTGTGTGCTGTGGTACTGAGACACGGTGTCACTCTGGGGCTGAGGTGGGAGGATCACTTGAACCTGGTAGATGGAGAGTGCAGTGAGCCAAGATCACACCTCTGCACTCCAGCCAGGGGGATACAGTGAGACCACCTCAAAACAACAAAAAAATCTGCTCTGCAAAAGAGACTGTTGAGAGAAGAAAATACAAGCCACAGACTGGGGGAAAAATTGCAAAAGATGTATCTGATAAGTGACTGTCATCTAATATGCACAAAGAACTTAAAAAAATTTTTTTAATAAGCTGGGTGTGGTAGTGTGTACCTATAGTCCCAGCTACTTGGGAGAATGAGGTGGGAGGATCGCTTGAGCCTGGGAGTTTGAGGCTATAGTTCACTACAGCCTGGGTGATAGGGCTGGACCCTGTCTCAAAAAAAAGAAAAGTTATCTAAAGACCTTAACAACACCTTGTCAAAAAATACATATACATCGAAAATAAGTATCTGAAAAAGGTGCTCCATATTATATGTCATCAGGAAAACGTGAATTAAAACAACATACCTCTACACCTAATGAGAATAGCCAAAACTCAGAACACCGACACCATCAAATGCTAGCAGAATGTGGAGCAACATGACTTCCCATTTATTGCTGGTGGGAATGCAAAATGGTACAGCCACTTTGGAAGACCATTTGAGAGTTTTCCACAAAACTAAACATATCACCATGCGATCTAGCAATCATGTTTCTTAGTATTTACCCAAAGGAGTTAAAAATATGTTCATACAAAACCCTGTACATGGGGCTGGGTGTAGTGGTTCATGCCTGTAATCCCAGCATTTTGGGAGGCCAAGGTGGGCAGATGATGAGGTCAGATCAAGACCATCCTGGCCAACACGGTGAAACCCCGTCTCTACTAAAAATACAAAAATTAGCCGGGCATGGCAGCGCATGCCTGTGGTCCCAGCTACTTGGGAGACTGAGGCAGGAGAACTGCTTAAACTCGGGAGGCAGAGGTTGCAGCGAACAGAGATTGGGCCACTGCACTCCAGCCTGGGCGACAGAGCAAGACTCCGTCTTAAAAAAAAAAAACAACAGGGCCGGGCGCGGTGGCTCAAGCCTGTAATCCCAGCACTTTGGGAGGCAGAGGCGGGTGGATCACGAGGTCAAGAGATCGAGAACATCCTGGTCAACATGGTGAAACCCCGTCTCTACTAAAAATACAAAAAATTAGCTGGGCATGGTGGCACGTGCCTGTAATCCCAGCTACTCAGGAGGCTGAGGCAGGAGAATTGCCTGAACCCAGGAGGCGGAGGTTGCGGTGAGCCGAGATTGCGCCATTGCACTCCAGCCTGGGTAACAAGAGCGAAACTCCAACTCAAAAAAAAAAAAAAAAAAACCTGTACATGGATGTTTATAGCAGCTTTATTCAAAATTATCAGAACTGAGAAGCAACATTCAGTAGGTGACCGGATCAATAAACTGTGGTACATCCAGTTAGTGTTATTCAGCACTAACAAGAAATGAGCTATCAAGCCATGAAAAGACAAGGAAAAAATTTAAATGCATATTATAAAGTGAACGAGGCCAATCTAAAAAGGCTGCATGCTGTATGATTCCAACTTATGACATTCTGGAACAGGTAAAACTACAGAGACAGGAAAAAGAGCAGGGATGGATGCATGGGTGGAACATAGAGGATTTCTAGGGCAGTGAAACTATTCTATATATTATAATGGTAGATACATGTCATTAGATACATGTCATTAGACATTGGTCCAAATCTATAGAATGTGCAGCACCAAAGTGAAGGCTAATGTAAACTGTGTAATTTGATAATGTTGTGTCAGTGTATGTTCATCAGGCCAGGGGAGGTGGCTCACGCCTGCAATCACACCTGACCAGCCTGGGCAACATGGTGAAACTCTGTCTCTACCAAAAAAATAGAAAAATTTTCCAGGGCCTGATGCAGTGGCTCACATCTGTAATCCCAGCACTTTGGGAGGCCAAGGTGGGCAGATCACTTGAAGCCAGGAGTTTGACCAACCTGGCCAATATGGCAAAACCCTGTCTCTGCTAAAAATACAAAAATTGACTGGGTATGATGGCTCATGCCTATAATCCCAGCACTTTGAGAGGCCAAGGCAGGTGGATCACTTAAGGTCAGGAGTTTGAGACCAGCCTGGCCGACGTGGTGAAATCCCATCTCTACTAAAAATACAACAATTAGTTGGGCATGGTGGCAGGCGCCTGTAATTCCAGCTGCTCTGGAGGCTGAGGCAGGAGAATTGCCTCAACCTGGAAGGTGGAGGTTGCAGTGAGTCGAGATTGAGCCACTGCACTCCAGCATGGGAAACAGAGCAAGACTCTGCCTCAAAAACAAACAAACAAACAAACAAGCCAAATTAGCCAGGCATGGTGGCTTGTGATTGTAGTGTCGGCTACTTGGGAGGCTGAGGCAGGAGGATCGAGCCAGCGAAGTCGAGGCTGTAGTAAAACCTGATCATGCTACTGCACTCCAGCCTGGGTGAGAGACCCTGTCTTAAAAAAAGAAAATGTAGGTTCATAATTTGTCATATACGTATCACTCTGCTGGAGGATGTTCATGATAAATGTCACATTTATATGTGAATTGGTGAGATATCTGAAAGGCCCATTGGATTTCACAATTAGGTGGTTCCTGGTAACCATTACCAACCGATTCACTAGAGTGTGAGTGGAATCCTGATTATATAGGGTTGAAAAAAGGTTAGAAAATAAGCAGAGGGAAGCCAGAGGTCTACTTTATTTTTATATTTTTATGTTTTTTGAGATGGAGTCTTGATCTGTCACCAGGCCAGAGTTCAGTGGCTTAATTTCAGCTCACTACAACCTCTGCCTCCTGGGTTCAAATGATTCTCCAGCCTCAGCCTTCCGAGTAGCTGGGATTACAGGCACCTGCCACTGTGCCCAGCTAATTTTTTGTATTTTTAGTAGAGACAGGTTTTGCCATGTTGGTCAGGCTGGTCTCGAACTCCTGACCTCAAGTGATCTGCCCACCTCAACCTCCCAAAGCACTGGGATTATAGGCTTGATTCGCAGTGCCTGGCCTGAATGTTAGCTTTTAAGTACATTGATTTTATTTTGGTGCAATTTTTTTTTCTGAATTAATCGTCATTGTTTCCAAAACCGTTTGTTGAATATTGTATCCTTTCTCTCTGATTTGAGGTGGCACCTTTATCACAAAGGAAACTCCCAGTTATTCCTGAGTTATTGTTTCTTAACTGTTTGTTCAATTCCTTTTATCAATTTTATGCCTACACTAATAGCTTTCTGTCTTAAATCCTACATCTTTTTGTGTGTGTATTTCATGTTTACTCCTATGAATATTCTTGTTTAGCATGCCTGGCCACTCCTGTGAATTATTTTCTTCAATGTGGATTTTAGAATCACCTACTGAATTTTTGTTTGTTTGTTTGTTTGAGACAGAGTTTCACTCTTGTTGTCCAGGCTGGAGTGCAATGGGCACCATCTCCGCTCACTGCAACCTCCACCTCCCGGATTCAAGCAGTTCTCTTGCCTCAGCCTCCTGAGTAGCTGGGATTACAGGCACGTACCACCACCCCTGGCTAATTTTTTGTCTCTTTAGTAGAGATGGGGTTTCACCATGTCGGTCAGGCTGGCCTCGAACTCCCTGACCTCAGGTGATTCGCCCACCTCAGACTCCCAAAGTGCTGGGATTACAGGTGACAGCCATCATGCCCAGCCTTGAATTTTGTTAAAAAGTATTCTGGGCTGAGCACAGTGGCTCACGCCTGTAATCCCAGCACTTTGGGAGGCCGACGTGGGAGAATCACCTGAGGTTGGGAGTTCAAAACCAGCCTGACCAACATGGAGAAACCATGTCTCTATTAAAAATACAAAATTAGGCCGGGCGCGGTGGCTCAAGCCTGTAATCCCAGCACTTTGGGAGGCCGAGGCGGGTGGATCACGAGGTCAAGAGATCGAGACCATCCTGGTCAACATGGTGAAACCCCGTCTCTACTAAAAATACAAAAAAGTAGCTGGGCATGGTGGCGCGTGCCTGTAATCCCAGCTACTCAGGAGGCTGGGGCAGGAGAATTGCCTGAACCCAGGAGGCGGAGGCTGCGGTGAGCCGAGATCGCGCCATTGCACTCCAGCCTGGGTAACATCAGTGAAACTCCGTCTCAAAAAAAAAAAAAAAAAAAAAAAAAAAAAAAAAAAAAATACAAAATTAGCTGGGCATTGTGGCAGGCACCTGTAATCTCAGCTACTCAGGAGGCTGAGGCAGGAGAATCGCTTGAACCTGGGGGGTGGAGGTTGCAGTGAGCTGAGATTGCACCACTGGACTCCAACCTGGGCAACAAGAGTGAAACTCTGTCTCAAAAACAAAAAAGTATTCTGTTAGGACTTTTATGAATATTTTATTGCCCTTGTTTGTTTGTTTGTTTTGAGATGGAGTATCACTCTGTCACCCAGGCTGGAGTGCAATGGTGTGGTCTCAGCTCACTGCAACCTCCACCTCCCAGGTTCAAGGGATTCTCCTGCCTCAGCCTCCAGAGTAGCTGGGACTACAAGTGTGTGCCACGACACCCAACTAATTTTTGTATGTTTAGGAGAGTCAGGGTTTCACTCTGTTGGCCAGGCTGGTCTTGAACTCCTGACCCACCTCAGCCTCCCAAAGTGCTGGGATTATGGGTGTGAGCCACCCACCAAGCCCAGCCCTTTATTTATTTATTTATTTTTTTGAGATGGAGTCTCACTCTGTCACCTAGGCTGGAGTGCTGGGGCACGATCTCAGCTCACTGTTACCTCTGCCTCCCAGGTTCATGTGATTCTCCTGCCTCAGCCTCCTGAGTTGCTGGGATCACAGATGTGCACCACTATGCCCAGCTAAGTTTTGTATTTTTGGTAGGGATGGGATTCTGTCATGTTGGCTAGGCTGATCTTGAACTCGTGACCTCAGGTGCTCCACCTGCCTCATCCTCTCAAAGTGCTGGGATTACAGGTGTGAGCCATTGTGCCCAGCCTGCATTACACTTATAGGAAGTTTTAGGACAACTGACTTGATAAAACATTGAGCCTGGCCACTAAAAAACATGTGTGTTTGTTTTATTATTCATCATTCAGACTTAATTTTTATGTACTTTAATCAGCCTTCTCTTCTGATTTCTTTGTTTTTAGACTTAGAGCTTTTTAGTATGTTTTGATATCAAGTCAAGCAAAGCCCCTTTTTCTATTTTTTATTTTTTGACATTCTTTGAACATTTCATCTTCTGTTTGAAGTTTAGAATCAGCTTGTCAAGTTACAATTTGTAAAAATTACAATGAGGCCGGACACAGTGGCTCAAGCCTCTAATTCCAGCACTTTGGGAAGCCAAGGCGGGTAAATCACTGGAGGTCAGAAGTTTGAGACCAGCCTGGCCAACATGGTGAAACCCTGTCACTCTAAAAATACAAAAATTGGCTAGGCATGGTGAGTCATGCCTGTAATCCCAGCACTTTTGGAGGTCAAGGCGGGTGTATCACCTGAAGTCAGGAGTTCAAGATCAGCCTGGCCAATAATGAAACCCCATCTTTACTAAAAATACAAAAATTAGCCAGGAGTGGTGGCATACACCTGTAATCCCAACTACTTGGGAGGCTGAGGCAGGAGAATCGCTTGAACCCAGGAGTCGGAGGTTGCAGTGAGCAAGCTCACACCACTGCACTCCAGCCTGGGTCACAGAGCAAGACTCTATTGCTAAAAAAAAAAAAAAAAATTACAATGAGATTCTGATAAATATTGCATAGATTTTTTGCTAAGTTTTAGAGTATTGATGCCTTCATGATACTGAGTCTTCTCTTCTAGAAATGGGTAATTATTCAGGTATTCTTTTGTTTGTTTTTCTCCTAGGTCTTCTTTCAGATCAGTTAGTGTTGCAGGTTTTTTTCCTTTCGTATAGGTTTGTACATTTCTTGTGGGGATATTCCTATTTATGTTATGTTTTGCTATAATTATGAATGGATTTCGCCTTTTTAAAAAAATGTATGTATTTATTTATTTATTTATTTTAAAGACGGGGTTTCACCATGTTGGTCAGGCTGGTCTTGAACTCCCGACCTTGGCCTTTAAGCTGACTGGATTACAGGCATAAGCCACCATGCACGGCCTAGGATTTTGCCTTTCAATGAAATTCCTATAAGACAAGAAAATTAGTTATTTTTATATGTTGACCTAATTTTAAGCTACTTTATATAACTCAATAATATTCTGTCAGAACTAGAATTTAAACTCTATATGAATATGGACCTTATTCAAACTCTATCCCTAGCACCTAGACAATCCCTAACATGTTACATTAACTTAATATATTTTTTATTTTTATTTATTTATTTATTTTTAGAGGAAATCTTGCTGTGTCGCCCAGGCTGGAGTGCGGTGGCACGATCTCTGCTCACTGCAACCTCCGCCTCCTGGGTTCCAGCAGTTCTCTGCCTCAGCCTCCCGAATAACTGGGATTATAGGCACTCACCAACACATCCAGCTAATTTTTGTATTTTTGTTGGAGACGGGGTTTCACCATCTTGGGATTACAGGTGTGAGCCACCGCGCCCAGTTGTTTATATGTATTTTAATGAACAAATGATGGTATTTTAGTTGATTCTGTTGCATTTTCTGGATAGACAATATTTCCAATTTTTCAACTATTGTAATCATGAGACTTGGTAGATTGCTCAGAAATTCATGTTCTGAAGTACCCTTTCTCCTATGTATACATCAGTATTAGATAAAATAGAAAAAGGTAAAGTTACAAAGCTATGACATGCAGAAACAAGAACTATTTCTTTGTACTTGAAACAGTGTTAAGATGCCGGGCAGGATGGTTCACGTTTGAAATCCCAGCACTTTAAGAGGCCCAGATGGGAAGAATGCCAAGCATTTGAGAACATCCTGGGCCACATAGGGAGACCCTTTTCTCCACCAAAAGTAAAAAAATTAACCAGGCTTGAGTCCAGGAGGTTGAGGCTGCAGTGAGCTATGATCATGCCACTGCACTGCAGCCTGGCTGATAGTGAGACTCTGTCTCTAAAGAAAAAAAAAAGACTATTTTTATTTAATTTTTAATTTTTAATTTTAATTTTATTTATTGGTGTACCCTATCACCAAACTGGAGTGCAGTGGCAAGTTCTCAGTTCACTGCAACCTCCAACTCCCTGGTTGAAGTGATTCTCCTGTCTCAGACTCCGGAGTAGCTGGGATTACAGGCATGGGCCACCATACCCAGCTAATTTTTGTATTTTTAGTAGGGATGGGGTTTCACCATGTTGGCCAGGATGGTCTTGATCTCCTGATGTCACAATCCACCTGCCTTGGGCTCCTAAAGTGCTGGATTACAGGCGTGAGCCACCTCGCCCGGCCAACACTGATTATTTTTAGAAATAATACCTGAAAACTTCTCAAATTTGATAAGGAATATTAACGTGCATATTCAAGGTCAATTAACTCCAAGAAGAATGAACTCAAAGAGATCCACACCTAGGCACAGTATAGTCAAACTGCCAAAAGACAAAAACAGAGAGAGAATATTGAATGCAGAAAAAAAAAAAAAAAAAGCAACTCTTCTTGTATAAGGGATCCTCAACAAAATTAATGGCTGACTTCTCTTCAGAAACCATGGGGCCCAGGAGGCAGTGGAACAACATTCAAAGCGCTAAAAAATATTGTCAACCAACAATTCCCTATCCACAAAACTATACCTCAAAAATTAAGGAAAGGCCAGGTGTGGTGGCTCATGCCTATAATCTCAGCACTCTGAGAGGCTGAGGAGAGGATCACTTGGTCCCAAGAGTTTGAGACCAGCCTGGGCAACATAGTGGGATCTCATTTCTACAAAATAGTAAAACATCAGCCAAGCGTAGGGGCATGCATTTACAATCCCAGCTACTTGGGAGGCTGAGGCGGGAGCATTACTTAGCCCAGTAGGTTGAAGTTGTAGCAAGTCAACATTGTGCCACTGCACTCCAGCCTGAATGATAGAGCAAGACCTTGTCTCAAAACAAAACAAAAAAGATGGAGAAATGTGACATTCCCAGATAAACAATAACTGGATTTGTTGCTTGCCCTGCAATTTGAGCCATTCAGGCTGAAATGAAAGATTATTAGACAATAACCTGAGTTCATGTGAAGAAATAACACTGGTAAAGATGCTGGGCACAGTGGTTCACACCTGTAATCCCAGCGTTTTGGGAGGCCAAGGCCGGGGATCACTCGAGGTCAGGAGTTCGAGACCAGCCTGGCCAACATGGTGAAACCATGTCTCTACTAAAAATACAAAAATTAGCCAGTTGTGGTGGCAGGTGCCTGTAACCACAGCTACTTGGGAGGCCGAGGCAGGAAAATTGTTTGAACCCAGGAAGTAGAGGTTGTAGTAAGCTGAGATCGCACCACTGCACTCCAGCCTGGGTAACATGAGTGAAACTCCGTCTCCAAAAAAAAAAAAAAAAAAAAAAAAAGGAATGGTTTAAAACTTACTGAAAAGCTGCAAAGACAGTAAAGAGAATTCCTGTGTTTTTTTCATCCTATTTTTCACACTTTTTTTTTTTTTTTTTTTTTTGAGACAGTTTCAACTCTGTTGCCCAGGCTGGAGGGCAGTGGCCAGGATCTCAGCTCACTGCAACCTCCGCCTCCCATTGCCTCCTCGGTTCAAGCAATTCTCCTATCTCAACCCCTCCAAGTAGCTGGGACTATAGGCATGTGCCACTCTTCCTGGCTAATTTTTGTGACTCCTGACCTCAGGTGATTTGCCAGCCTTGGCCTCCCAAAGTGCTGGGATCAGAGGTGTGAGCCACTGCACCCAGCCTTGGACCCTCTTTATATTAAATTAAAATTAATGTTTTGGAACACCTATTAGGCCATATACGGAGGAGGATGAGACAAAGTAAGCTCCCTCCTTGTAAGTTGTTAGAAGTCTAGACAGGAAGAAATGGAGTCCCTTTCCATTGTCTTTTTCTTTTCTTTTCTTTTTTTTTTTTTTTCGAGACGGAGTTTTTGCTCTGTTACCCAGGCTGGAGTGCAATGGCATGATCTCAGGTCACTGCAACCTCTGCCTCCTGGGTTCAAGTGATTCTTCTGCCTCAGCCTCCTGAGTAGCTGGAATTACAGGTGCCCGCCACCACGCTTGGCTAATTTTTGTAGTTTTAGTAGAGACGGAGTCTCACCATGTTGGCCAGGCTGGCCTCGAATTCTTGACCTCAGGTGATCCATCTTTCTCTGCCTCCCAAAGTGCTAGGACTACAGGCTAAGCCACCGCACCCGGCCTGCCTTTGTCTTTTTAAAAGCTAAAACTGAAACAGAAACAGAGAGCTCCTGGCAGTTGGGACCAAGAGCCACCGTGAAGGAGGTGGCCTGTGATTACGTTTTTATAAATGGGCAGGTATTAATTGATCAGGGGAAATGGAGTAAAGGACACGACAAAGACATACATTGCTAAGTCTAGTATTGGAAAAAGTAAGACCCGGGGCCCCTGAACACTCGCTCGAGAGTGAAAGGTAAATGCTACACACTACTGTGGTAAAGCCGACTGTCCACACCGTGAGCCCATTTCGCGCAGGGAAATTCGGGTGGTGGGCTTGGGCCCGTGGTTCTGGCAGCTCTCCGGTAGAGGGCGACGTAAGCATGCGCGTCCTCAGCCTGACCGGGCTGCGGAGGCGGTGCGTCCTCCCGGCCTAGGGGCGGGGCCGCCGCGCTCACGTGACCTTTGCTCATGGCGGCGGCGGCGGCGGCTGTGGCGGCTGTGCTGGTGGCATTCGGCGGCCGGAGCCGGATCCTGTAGCCGGGTGTGGGCCCGCGTCGGTCCGTCCCTCCTTCGGCCCCCTCTCTTGTCTTCCGGAGTGTGGCTGACGGAGCCGGGATGGCGGAACGAGGCCTGGAGCCGTCGCCGGCCGCGGTGGCGGCGCTGCCGCCTGAAGTGCGAGCGCAGCTGGCAGAGCTGGAGCTGGAGCTCTCGGAGGGTAGGAGCCGGGCGGGGGAGCGGGCGCCCGGGGCCCTGCGGATCGCCGTGACTCGGGAGACAGGTCCCCACCGCGCGCCCTGGTGGCCGTGCGGCAAGGGGAGCGAGGGTGCAGAGAACCTGGCCTGGCACTCCACTACCGTCTTCCCTCGTCTCCCACCCCGCTAAGTGGTTTCCCGTGGCTTTCATTGTTTTCTCTTGGAGGGGGCTAAGTAAGGGGTTGTGGGAGGTCTTCCCGGGCCCACATTGCTTCTGCGCTTCCTGCCCCCCAAACCCGAGACAAAGCTGCGCCCTCCCGCTTCTGCCCAGGCGTCTGGGCAAGGTGGGGTGAGGGGGAGGGCTGCGAGGAGGGTGGCTGACAGCTTTTTCCTCTCCTTTCCCCATTTCGTGGAGGGCTCCACGCCTTGTTCTAGCCCCGCTTCTCCTTTTCAAAAAGAGAAAGACACATGGGAAATCCGCAGCGGCATTTCTTCTCTCTTTTAACAATGCGAGATGCCTCCCCAGTGACAGGAGTGAGACAGAAGCGGGTGAGCCATTGAGGGTCCTAGGGAGATGAGAAGCAGTGGCATTAACCCAGAGAGATACACGGTGCTGCTTAGACCACCTTTGTCGTAAGAGTTTTTTTTTTTCCTGGTGCCTTGTTATTCGGGCTACATTTTCCGCATCTGGTCACCTTTTGGAGTCTTCGAAGAAGGAAGGAGACGAGGCTACCGGTTACTTGCAAATCCTGGCCGGCATCCTTTCTTTTGACAATAGATTGGGACAGGGAGGGTTCGATTTATTTTGAGAATTTAAAAAAATGGAATAAATCAAGCCACTGTTATTAGAGAACTCCTTGTACAACAATGAGAGAAACACAGTGCTCTGTTGTGGGCATGTGATCAGGCTTGTTGGGCAGTTGTGATCAGTTCTCTGTAAAGTTCCTGTTTTTATCACTGGCTGCCCGTGAGACAAAAGCAGCATTTTTTCCAAGTCTAATACCAGTACTTTGATTGTGTCTCCAGAGTTGCATATTCTTACTGAGTTCCTTGTAGAAGGCCTTCTTCACTAGCATTTTTTAAGTGGTTCCAAAAACTCTTGATTGGAAAAGAAGACTGTGACCAGCTCCCAGGAGCTTATTAAACATTACATATTGTTTACTTATTAAGGCATTACGGTTCCCTCCCCTCTGAGACTCCTTTACAATGAAAAACCAAAAGTAGACTTGAATGTTATAAATCCTGTTGGGCATTGAAGGAAATAATTATTTTTAATAACCCTTTTTGGTTTTCCCAATGTGTAGGGAAGTGCTGTTTTTACCTGCACTTAACTACCAACATACAGTTTTTCAATTAATCAGTTGGGAAGTTTTTTGGCCAGCCCAGGCAATCACTGGTATTAGATTAGTTTGTTTCTGTGAAGTGCTTAAGAAGATAGGAGTCCTTTGGGCTTGTCTGCCCAGTTATACCTTTGGTTGAAATATTCACCAGGTGAACCCATAGACTTGAATAGCTGGGCCTTAATTTGTTTAAATGTAAATTTCTTTAAGTCCACCCCTTCGAAAATCGACTGGTTTTTTGTATTACCATCAATTCTGTCTCTCAAGTTACCTCCTTTTTCTCCTAGACTAAAGCATTGAAATTAAGTCTGTGTTGATTTGCATTAAAATCTGACTTTTTTTTTTTTTTTTTGAGTCGGAGTTTCACTCTTGTTACCCAGGCTGGAGTGCAATGGCGCAATCTCGGCTCACCGCAACCTCCGCCTCCTGGGTTCAGGCAATTCTCCTGCCTCAGCTTCCTGAGTAGCTGGGATTACAGGCACGCACCACCATGCCCAGCTAATGTTTTGTATTTTTAGTAGAGACGGGGTTTCACCATGTTGACCAGGATGGTCTCGATCTCTTGACCTCGCGATCCACCCGCCTTGGCCTCCCAAAGTGCTGGGATTACGGCTTGAGCCACCGCACCCAGCAGCAAAATCTGACTTTTAAAACTGCTATTTGAGAGTAACATATCAGCTAGCTTTGATTAGCCAGAAAAAGAGAGGTTTGCCTGGATGCTTGCGTCAGAGGGAGATTAAAAATAGTTGATTACTTTCACACGGAGAGGGAAATCCTGGAAGCTCCTTATTCTGGGTATATCTGCTTCCAGCTGATTGTTGTTTATGTCTCTGGGTGTTTCTAGACATCTCTAGATGTCTAGAAACATTATGAGGAACTACTTCTAGGACCCACAACTGATTAGCTCACCTCTCTCTCCTTCAGAAAGGTGTGAAACTTCTACAAATTGTGAATGCCAAGGCTTAAACATTTTAAGGACAAGTGCACAGTTTGCTTTCCAATGCAGGATTGTTTTGGTTGGCATATGACTTAGTTTGAATTTGTTTCTCATGGATTTATACTACACTATCCCATATTTTATCTCTTTTAGCAGTGGATGACTCTGGAAAAAATGCAATTGAAAACTTGGGCTTGCAGTGTCAGCATATTGGTCATGTTTCTTGCTTAAAATACAGGGGATGGTTGACCGAAGAAGTAGATAGACATTAGGAATTCAAGTGAAGTTAAAATAATTCAATAGTCTCCATAGCTATGTAGTATGGTGTTATTTGTGATGTCTGTAGCATATTTGGAACTAAGTTTTATTTGTTTTCCATTTTCTTTCCAGTTACTGCTCTAACAAAAGTACTTTGCTTTTTTTTTTTTTTTTTTTTAATTCTTTTCTTTTGTTCGTTTGTTTTTGAGACAGAGTCTCAAACTGTTGCCCTATTTAAGCTCATGGCAACCTCTGCCTCCCAGGCTCAAGCAGTCCTTCTGTCTCAGCCTCCAGAGCAACTGGGATTACAGGCAAGCACCACTACTGCCCAGCTAATTTTTTTGTATTTATAGTAGAGACGGGGTTTTACCATGTTGGCCAGGCTGGTCTTAAACTCTTGACCTCAAATGATCTACTTGCTTCAGCCTCCCAAAGTGCTGGGATTACAGGGAAGAGTCACTGCTAAAGATGCTTTTAACTATGTATTTATCATGCCTTTCTGATGATTGGTGCACTCATTTCTCTATTTTAATTCTTTTTAAGGTTCAGGCTGTCATTGGTCCTAACCATAGCAATAATTTGAGCTGTATGCTGTTAAAGAATTTTCTTTGTGCTTGCATGTGTTTTCAGCTGCAGGCTTTGGCCATAGATCAGCCAACTCTGTGCTGAGATGCAGGTTTGTGCCTGCTTTGGGCTGTTTGCCGCAGAGTGTGTTGCAGAGCCGTGTGATGTGTCTGGTGCATCAGGCAGGTCACCAGGCATCTTCGTGGTTAAAACCTGCTTCTGTCACAAAAAGAACAGCCTGAAACTGTCTGGAAATCATTTAGAAATTGAATTTACAAATAAGGATAACCTTTTCTATAGATGAGTTGAATAGGTAGAAGGTTTCCGCAAGTATTTATGTGATTGAAATGTTTAATGATCCACGTATATGCTTGACAGTAAGCTCTGTTGTTTGAACTTGTTTATATGGTCTAGTCAAATGTATGCACATCAAATAGCACAAATGGTGAGAATTAATTTGTTTCAGTCTGTCCATAATACGTTATATTTGTGTAATTGTCTTTCTTTGCATTGTCATTTGAGCTTCACTCACCCCCGACCCTTTCTTTTTTCTTTTTTGGCTTAACAGAAGGGAAACTTGTACTCAGAAACACTGTTTTGTCTAAAGTTGCATACCTAATAAGTGCCATTATCCTAAGCTGCCATGTGATGATGACATTGGAATGATTTAAATATCTACACTGTCATTGCACAAGCTGTTAACTAATTTTTACTCTAAGGAAATGCTACAAAGAGTTCTATACCACAGTGTTGATTCTCCCTTTGAAATCTCTTTCAAATCCATCATTTATGCATTCAGTTCAGCAGACATTTATTTTGTGCCTACTGTGTGCAAGTGAGCAGGATACCATGGTAGCTTTCAGGAAGCTCTGAGTCTGGCAGGGAAATTTGAAAATGTCAACAAAAGAGTGCATGACCATGGTGGAGTTATGTATAGGGGCCACCTTCTAAGAAAAGAGGAAGCTGTCTGCGTTATCGTTGTTGTGAGAAACAGAAGAGAATTATAAATATGAGATTGGATCGTGTGGCTAGTAGAGCGGGCTGTGATTTAGCCTGTGCAGTTCAGTCACAAGTGCAATGCAAAGAAGAATGTTCCCGTACTTCTGTGGCATGCAGGAAGGAGCTCAAGTCTTTCAGTGTGTGAGAACAGCCCAAAGATGACAACTGGAAAGGTATTTAAGATAAAATAACACTCACAGGAAGAGACCCTCCCTTTTCTTGTTTGAATACTTCTCTGAGCACAAACAACAAACATAGTCCCATCCTCCCTTTCTCCTGCCTGTTTCGTCACGTAGCTCTGTGGTCCTGAAAGCATGGCACAGGGTCTACCATGAAGGTGAAGGGATAAGAGGAGGCTGCTTCCTAGGAATTGCAGTGACTTTTCTTTAGGAGTGGGGCAGAGGTAGGAGAGTTGAAGAGGAAAAGGAAGAGATGCTGGATAAAGATTTTACAGTCTCAGAAAGAGGCAGATAGACTTAAGCCACCATAAAACTGGTCCGTCCCTCCTGCTTTACCTGTCATGGGAAATGGGGCCACTTTTCCAAAATACCTAGCTTAGTCATAGATTCATAGGATACACCTTTATCAGAAAGTTCTGTCTAAGCAGTTGTAACACTTGATGCTAGGAGTTATTTTATTTATTTATTTATTTATTTTTTTTGGAGATGGAGTTTCGCTCTAGTTACCCAGGCTGGAGTGCAATGGCGCAATCTCGGCTCACCGCAACCTCCGCCTCCTGCGTTCAAGCAATTCTCTTGCCTCAGCCTCCAGAGTAGCTGGGATTACAGGCGCGTACCACCATGCCCATCTAATTTTTGTATTTGTAGTAGAGACGGGCCTTCACCTTGTTGGCCAGGATGGTCTTGATCTCTTGACCTCATGATCCACCCGCCTCAGCCTCCCAGAGTGCTGGGATTATAGGCATGAGCCACCCCACCCGGAGATGCTAGGAGTATTAAGGAAAGCAGGAATGTAGATTTTTAAATAACCAAGAATGTGCATTATCTAAGCGATCTGCCTCCGGAACTTGCGTGTGTGTTTTTGGTGGGCAGCAGCTCATCATCAGGATTACTGTCAGAGCCTGTGACACATTCCTTTGAAAACCCTCATGGTGACAGATTTCAATTCTTTGAGGGTAGAGTTTCATTTATAGGTCACTTGGAATCAAGTAGAGAAAAGCTGGTTGAAATTCTTTTGGAGCCCAAACTAGTTGTGACTGAAAAAACTAGAGTGATTATAAACTGATTTTAGTTGTGATTGTCAAAAAATCAGAATGATTGTAAACTGGTTTTGAGGGAAGTTCCAGAAGAGAAGTTACACATTCACTGGAAGAATGATTCACCTTATTGAAAAGAGTGGCTTGTTTGGATACCCTTGTTCTGGTGTGTATTTTGAAAAATTAATCTTGTTGTTTGACAGCCCCATGGCATTGAGCTAGATTTTTGAATAAGATAAATCATTAACCTGTCACACTTAGCTCAGCCCTTGGTTCTGACGTTCTGTCCTAGCCTCTGTAAGACTTAGCACCTCAGGGTTGAAAGTTCAGATGACTGACTAAAAATAGGGCTTTCATACTATATTTGTGTTATAATTACTAGAGTTCTCCATGGTTCTCTCATGTGACTAATTCAGGGATACGCTTTGAAATGCCCCTTCTTCCTTGTCTGCACAGTCTCTCATAATTCTTCCTTTTTTTTTTTAGACGAGTTTCCCTCTGTTGCCCAGGCTGGAGTGCAGTGGCATAATCTAGGCTCACAACCTCCACCTCCTGGGTTCAAGCGATTCTCCTGCCTCAGCCTTCCTAGTAGCTGGGATTGTAGGTGCCTGCCGCCATGCCCAGCTAATTTTTATATTTTTAGTAGAGATGGGGTTTCACCATGTTGTCCAGGCTGGTCTCAAACTCCTGACTTCAGGTGATCCACCTGCTTCGGCCTCCCAAAGTGCTGGGATTACAGGAGTGAGCCACCGCGCCCAGCCTCAATGTAAGCTCTTATAGAGGTCCTTCGTATCTGAAAGTTATTTTAAATAACTCCCAACCATTTATTTCTTATGTTGTTTTAGGAGTATGATAAATTTTTGGTCACTTCAATTTGAATTGAAAAATAAAGTCTCTGTCTTGGGGACTTGATTTTTGGCATGAGACATTTTTGTGTGATCATTTGAGAAGCAGCATTTTGACATGATGGGCCTGGGTTGAAGTTCCGGCTGTGTCATTTATTAGCTCTGTGACTTTGGACAAACTGTCTAACCTCCCAAGTATGAGTTTCTTCAACGCTTAAAAAAGGGATGACACCCTTCTTAGAGTTGTAAGGAGGTTTAAAGTAAGATAACAGAAAAGCTGAGTGTAGTATGGCATGTAGTGAGCACTCAGCGTGTGTAATCTTTACTGCTGCTGATAGTGAATGGATGCACAGAGACTAGAGACTTGGCAGTTTTTAATATCTTGTGTTACTTAGTAGAATAAGGTAATATATGAAGTGATGAATGGAATCAATTTGTGATATATTTTTTAAAAGTAAGGCTTCCGTCCATCATCAGTTGTTCCTGTCGGCACCTATACCCTTAGCCCAGCACATGCTGGGTCACTGCCAGTAGTTGACTAGAGCAGAAGAAGACTGACTGGTGTGTTTCATACAGACATCTCGCATGTGTACATTTCTGAGCCTGTAGGTTCAGGCAAATGGCTGTGACACGTAAGCTTGGTTTCTGAGACTTAGCATATACAAGCTATGAAAAGGCACATATGGATGTTTAGAACCTTCAGAAGCTATGGGTTTTACTCTTGTCTTATGCCCCACTTGTCCTCAGTGAATACATCCTTTTAGTTTCTCCTTCAAAAGTTTTCTGGCTGGGTGCGGTGGCTCACACCTGTGATCCCAGCACTTTGGGAGGCTGAGGAGGGTGGATCACCTCAGGTCAGGAGTTTGAGACCAGCCTGGCCAACATGGCAAAGTACTACTGAGTATTTTGACTTCCAATTTCAGGCTGCAGAGAACCTGCTGGATTTGGAATCTCTCTCTGCAGCATTGTACACTGTGGACCATTCTTTTTTTTTTTTTTGAGACGGAGTTTCGCTCTTGTTACCCAGGCTGGAGTGCAATGGCGCGATCTCGGCTCACCGCAACCTCCGCCTCCCGGGTTCAGGCAATTCTCCTGCCCCAGCCTCCTGAGTCGCTGGGATTACAGGCACGCACCACCATGCCCAGCTAATTTTTTGTATTTTTAGTAGAGACAGGGTTTCACCATGTTGACCAGGATGGTCTCGATCTCTTGACCTCGTGATCCACCCGCCTCAGCCTCCCACAGTGCTGGGATTACAGGCTTGAGCCACCGCGCCCGGCCTTTTTTTTTTTTTTTTTTTTTTTTGAGGCAGAGTCTCGCTCTGTTGCCCAGGCTGGAGTGCACTGGCATGACCTTGGCTTACCACAACCTCCACCTCCCAGGTTCAAACGATTCTGCTGCCTCGGCCTCCCAGGTATCTGAGACTACAGGCACGTGCTACCATGCCCAGCAAATTTTTGTATTTTTAGTAGAGACAGGGTTTCACTATGTTGGCCAGGCTGGTCTTGAACTACTGACCTTATGATCCACCACCTCGGCCTTCCAAACTGCTGGGATTATAGGCGTGAGCCACCGCGCCTGGCCTGGACCATTGTCTTTATGAAACTCTCCCCCTCCTAACCTTTGTGACATAGTTTCCTTCTGGCTTCTTAACTCTTCTTGTCCTCTCTGGGGTTTCTTCTCTTTCTCCTGATGAGGGTATTCCTTGGATTTGCGTCTGCTCTTTACCTCACTTTACATATACTTGCTGAGTAATCTCATCTGTGCCCAGGACCTCAGCTGTCATGGCTGCGCAGATGGTATCTGCAGTCTGTATCTGTAGCCCTGATTTTCCTCTACTGTAGACATTCCATTGGTTCCCCCATACTAACTTAATAAGTCTAAAACAACTCCATTTCAACTTCCTCCCCCACCCCTGCCCCTATCTCCCTGCTTCACAGATGCTTCTATTTCAAATGTCTGTTTACTATCTCCATCCATTTCTGTTGCTATGACAAAATACCTTAGACTTGGTAAATTATATGTGATAGAAATTTATTGCTTACAGTTTGGAAGCTAGGAAGTCAAAGATCAAGAAGTCAGAAGATTTATTGTCTGTTGAGAGCCTGTTCTCTGCTTCAAAAATGGCACCTTCTTGCTGCATCCTGGCATGGTGGGAGGGGCAGACAGACTCCCTCAAGGTTCTTTTATAAGGGCACTAAACCTGTTCACTAGCACTTCTCTTTCATGACCAAGTTACCTCCTAAAGGCCCCATATCTTATATGTGTGTTTGTGTGTGTATATATATGTAAACATATGTGTGTATGTGTGTGTGTGTGTGTGTGTGTATATATATATATATATATATAGAGAGAGAGAGAGAGAGAGAGAGAGAGAGAGAGAGAGAGGGAGGCAGTGTCTTGCTTCTCACCAAGGCTGGAGTGCAGTGGTGAGATCATAACTCACAGTAGCCTTGAATTCCTGGGTTTAAGTGATCCTCCCAAGCAGCTGGGATTACAGGCGTGTGCCACCACACGTAACTAATTTTTTTTGAGTCTCACACTCTCACCCAGGCTGTAGTGCAGTGGCGCAATCTTGGCTCACTGCAATCTCTGCCTCCTGGGTTCAAGCAATTCTCCTGCCCCAGCCTCCTGAGTAGTTGGGACTACAGGTGTGCACCACCACGCACAGCTAATTTTTTTGTATTTTTCACCATGTTGGCCAGGATGGTCTCGATTTCCTGACCTCGTGATCCACCCACCTTGGCCTCCCAAAGTGATGGGATTACAGGTGTGAGCCACTGCACCCAGCCTAATTTTTTATTTTTTGTGGAGACAGGTCTCGTTATGTTTCCCACGCTGGTCTCAAACCCCTGGCCATGAATAGTAGTCCTGCCTTGGCCTCCCAAAGTGCAGGGGTTATGAGTGTGAGCCACAGCACCTGGACCCCATCTGTTAATACTATCACACTGGGGATTAAGTTCCAATATAGGAATTTTTGGGGTACACTGACAGACCATAGTAACTTACTGAAGTCAAAAAATTAAGAGTCATCCTTATATTCTAAAAAAAAATTAAAAAAATTTTTTTTAAAAATTGAGATGAGGTTTTGTAGTGTTTCCCAGACTGGTCTCACTCTTGAGCTAAAGTGATCCACCTGCCTTGACCTTCCAAAGTGCCAAGATTACAGGTGTGAGCCACCTTGCCCAGTGAGCCATCTTCTAATGGATCACTGAGTCTTGTTTCTACTTCTCCTTCTCCATACCATTCCATTGTTTGTTCAGGCACTAATTTCTTGCTCTGACTAATGAGGTAGTCTCCTAATTCATCTGCCTGTCTCAATCTCTTCTCCTTTCAGCATGTCCTTCTCTGTCCTGTCATTGATTAATCATTCTGAAACACAAACCTAATTGTGTTCTTTTCCCTGTTTAAAACTTTTCCTTGGCTTCTCCCATTCACAGGATAAACTCGAAGCATCTTTCTTTGTATATCAAGACCTCCCTGCCTTTTTAACCTCGTTTCCTGCTCTGTCTATATTTTTTCTCTCCTCTCTAGCCATGCCAGCTGACTTGCACTTCCCTGAGTGCACTGTGCTTTTTTTCACTTCTGTGCTTTTGTATACATTGCCATTCTCTAAAATATCCACTCTGGCATGTTCTTCCCCTTTTTTTTGCCTGGTTAACTTCTGTTCCATTCAGTTTCCTGTGAGAAGCCAGCTTTTTCTAAGCTCCCTTAAGAACTTAAGTCTCTGTATAAGTAGTCATCAGTTATTGAGAGCTTATGATGTAATAGATCCTGTGCTTAGCACTTCATGTACCTTGCCTGGCCAGTAACTAGGTGCTGAATACATAGCTCCTATATCATGATGATGAGGGAACTGAGGTAGCAAAAAGCACCTGAACATTGCATCCAGTGTATCTTCCCACCTGTAGTTACACATTTTTCCGTAAGGTAGCATTCTGGATGAATGGCACTGGGAAGGAGCACTGAATTTGGGTGTCATGCCGAATTGTGTTCACACCCTGAATGGTCCTGGGCAAGTCTTTTTTTTTGAGACGGAGTCTCTTTCTTGTTGCCCAGGCTGGAGTGCAGTGACACGATCTCAGCTCACTGCAACCTCTGCCTCCTGGGTTCAAGCGATTCTCCTGTCTCAGCCTCCCAAGTAGCTGGTGCTGCAGGCGCCTGCCACCATGTCCGGCTAATTTTTGTCTTTTGTATTTTAGTAGAGATGAGGTTTCATCATGTCGCCCAGGCTAGCCTCAACCTCCTGACCTGAGATGATCCGCCCATCTTGGCCTCCCAAAGTTCTGGGATTATAGGCATGAGCCACTGTGCCTGGCCCTTGGGCAAGTCTTTGAAATGTGTTTCTAATCTTAACTCCTAGAGATAGGTGTGCAGTTTCTGTATAGTGTGCTGGTATTGGAAACCAAGTCTGTTTGATTCTAAGCCCTGTGGTGTTTCCACACTGCCATTTGACCACCATCTCCCTGGATATTATTTCAAGTAGTTTTGGCAGAATTATCTTCCATCTTAACTGGTATGTCTCGTTTTTCTTAGGATACAGCTTCTGGTTTTTTGTTTGCTTGTTTTTTGAGACAGGGTGTTGCTCTGTCCTCCAAGCTAGAGTGCAGTGGCATGATCTTAGCTCACTGCAACCTCAAACTCCTTTGCACAAGCAAAGTAACTGGGATACTAGCAAAGTAGCTTATCCAAGTAGCTGGGATAACAAGTCCGTGTCACTATGCTTGGCTGATTTTTTATTTTTTGTAGAGATGGGTCTTGCTTTGTTGCCCAGGCTGGTCTTGAACTCTTGGGCTCAAGCATTCCTCCTACCTTGGCTGCCCAAAGTGCTGGGATTACAGGCATGAACCACTGCACCCGGCCATAGCTTCTGTCTTTATTTTTTGGGGGGTAGGGCTGCCTGGAGGGAGGAGAATTGGAATGTTCTATTTTATTCTTAGAGAAATAGGTAAAGGGGTGTAATTTGTTATTTCTCACCATGCTTTGCAGGAATCAGAGGGGTTAACACTCTGTAGATTCTATTTGGAGGGTTTCCATCATACCAGCATAATTGCTGGCAAGATGTGACTTTCATTTCTTCTTCTTATTTTTAGAGATGGGGTCTCATTGTATTGCCCAGGCTGGTCTTGAACTCCAGGGCTCAAGTGAACCTCCCACCTTGGCCTCCCAAAGTGTTGTGATTACAGGCATGAGCCACCATGCTGGGCCTCTTTTATTTCTTAAAAAAAAATGAAAAATGAAAAATATTAAGATCATCTATAAAGTAAGAGGTAATTTTATGTACATGTCTTTTGCCGGGTAGTTACTTTTTCTTCCTTGAATTGAGATGGAGATGATGAGAAGCTGAAAGGGGAAACTTGGGATGATAATATTTTGGATGCTACACAGGACAGCCCTAAATGAAAATCCACAGGTCTAGCATCTTTGAAAGGTCTGTGTTGTGAACAAGCCTTGAGTTCCTGGACTATTGATACAGGGTTATACTTACATTGTGGTGCCGAAAGAGTTTTTAGTCTTTTTTCCCCGTAGAATATTTCATGTTTAATGTAAAAATCAATGTATAAATGAATGTAGATGTTTCCTTGAATGACATGTACTTTAATTGGTTTTTCTTGGAGTTATAATTTTTTTTTTTTTTGGTAAAGGAATAGTGCTCTAATACTCTTTATATTTAGAGGACTGTTGCTTTTAGGGATACATTAAAGGATCTGCAGGGTTTTCTTTTCTTTCTAAGGGTGTAGGATCATATTCTTATAAGTTAATCATAGGCCAGAACTTGTGGCTTTTGATTTAGTTAAGGCATGAATAAATTTTATAGTGCTGACCAGTCTTGTCATTAAATCTCCTTTTAAAGAAATGAGCCTGGCCGGGTGCGGTAGCTCACACCTGTAATCCCAGCACTTTGGGAGGCCAAGGCAGGCGTTTCACCGAGGCAGTCGGGAGTTTGAGACCAGCCTGACCAACATGGAGAAACCCCGTCTCTACTAAAAATACAAAATTAGCTGGGCATGGTAGTGCATGTCTGTAATTCCAGTTACTCGGCAGGCTGAGGCAGGAGAATCATTTGAACCCGGGAGGCAGAGGTTGCAGTGAGCCGAGATCGTCCCATTGCACTCCAGCCTTGGCAATCGGAGTGAAACTCCATCTCAAAAAAAAAAAAAAAAAAAAAACCCAGCAGGAATTATTAGGTAGAAGCTTCTGAGCTTTTGATAGTTCCTTGTTTAGCAAATCTGTGACAAAGGCCTGAAGGCACTGTCTTAAAATTTTAAGGAGTCATTCTTGATTTATTAGACTTCCTCTCTGGTTTGGAGAAACTTTCATTTTTAAGTTGAAGATGTAGAAAAAGCAGTGGTATGAGTTTTCCTCCCATAGTCCTTTGCTTGTTTTTCTTCAAGGAGACCAAGAGAAGTACTAGAAAATGAACTTCCTGTTAAAAAAACAACTTCTCCATTTGTCGGTTCTCTGAGCTCTGATTTCTAATGTTACTCCTATATCATAGCTATTTTTAAAATTATCTTAAAGTTAGGAAATTATCATTTGTATAAATATTCTCATCTCCCCTAAGTAAGCTGCTTGAGGACAGCACACAGTGTCCTTTAGTGTAAATGCTTTTCAGTTCAGCTAGTGAACAAATCTAGATTATGCCATCAATCTCCTATCTTTTTTTTTTTTTTTTTACTAGTATCTGACACTTTTCTATTACAGTCGTAGGGGTTTCCTCACTCTTGACAAGCTCATTCCCATCTCTGCATTTGTAGTGAGTATTTTCCCTGTCAGGACTGCTTTTTCTATCAAAATCCAACCCTTGTTTTAAGGCCTGGCTGATGTTCCTCTCATCATGAAACCTGCTGACTGCTTTAGTCCATATTAATCTCTTCTATTTTTAGACTATTGTTATATTCAGCAATAGTTTTAACACTTAATTTACCACTATTTGTTTCATTTATGTTATTTTTACCTTCTCAGACCTTAGGCCTTTTTTTTTTTTTTTTTTTCTTTGAGACAGAGTCTTGCTCTGTTGCCCAGGGTGGAGTGCAGTGGCATGATCTCGGCTCACTGCAACCTCCATCTCCTGGGTTCAAGTGATTCTCCTGCCTCAGCCTCCTGAGTAGCTGGGATTACAGGTGCCTTTTACCACCATGCCCAGCTAATTTTTGTATTTTTAGTAGAGATGAGGTTTTTCCGTGTTAGCAAGGCTAGTCTTGAACTCCTGACTTTAAGTGATCTGCCCCCCTTGGCCTCCAAAAGTATTGGGATTATAGGTGTGAGCTACTGTGCCTGGCTTAATTTTTGTCTTTTTTTGTAGAGATGGGGTTTTGCCATGTTGCCTAGGCTTCTTGAACTGCTGGGCTCAAGAGATTCACCTGCCTTGGCCTCCCAGAGTGTTGAGATTATAGCGTGAGTCACCATGTCCAGCTTCCAAACATTTTTTTTTCTTTTTTCGAGATGAAGTCTCACTCTGTCACCCAATCTGGAGTGCAGTGGTGTGATCTCCGCTCACTGCAACCTCTGCCTCCCGGGTTCAAACGATTGTTCTGCCTCAGCCTCCTGTGTAGCTGGGATTACAGGTGCCTGCCACCATGCTCGGCTAATTTTTTTATATATATACTTTTTAGTAGAGATGGGGTTTCACTACGTTGGCCATGCTGGTCTTGAACTCTTGACCTAGTGATCCACTTGCCTTAGCCTCCTGAAGTGTTGGGATTACAGGTGTGAGCCACCATGCCTGGCCAAATTTTTTATTTTATTATTTTTTTAAGATGAAATCTTGCTCTGTCACCCAGGCTGGAGTGCAGTGGCACAATCTTGGCTTACTGCAACCTCCACCTCCTGCATCAGCCTCCTGGGCAGCTGGGATTTCAGGCATGTGCCACCACACCTGGCTAATTTTTGTATTTTTAGTAGAGACGGGGTTTTAACCATACTTGTCAGACTGGTCTTGAACTCCTGACCCTGTTTAGTAGAGACCAGGTTTTACCATATTGGTCAGGCTGGCCTCGAACTCCTGAGGTCCACTTGCTTCGGCCTCCCAAAGTGCCGCGATTACAGGCATGAGTCACTATGCCCAGCCACATTTTTTTAAAAAGTAAAGATTAATATAAACAAATAAGATAATTTATCTGGTTATTGCAGTTGAGGGTCTTGGAAGGTGGGAATCTATCCAAGCAGCTTGGGGTACAAGGCGGGAACAAGCGCTGGAAAGGACTTTCATTGCAGGGTGCACATGTACATACCCACGCTCACTTAGACTGGGACAATGAAATGTGCCAGTTCACATAACGGACACATATTTGGGATATAGGGGAAACTAGAGTACCCGGAGAAAACCCACACAGACACGGGGAGAACGTGCAAACTCCACGCAGACAATGGCCCTGGATGGGAATTGATTTTTTTTTTTCCTTCTCAACCTCTTTATAGCATAACATTGAGTAAAATAATGTTGAGGTCCTACTTGTATATACATAGTATATATTGAGAATGACAAGGATTGTGTAGTATAAATGCTAAGTAAGGATCCTTGAACTAGAAGAAACGTATTCCAAAAGAAAACCTAGTCCTCTGAATGAAGGATTCCCAATGATTTCACAGAACTCAGATGTTGGACAGGGTAATGTGGGTGGTAGATGGGAAGTAAAAGCATTCTTTGTTGCCACTGGGATATTGGCAGTGGAAGAATGGAATTTAACTGTATTGGTGAGGACAAAAATATTTTATTTATAAAAGTGTTAAAAATTATACTTCCTAGAATATATTTGGGAAAAAGAGAAAAATTATAAAATACTTAAATATTGCAAGAAAGACATACGATCTGTATGAAGAAAATTGTAAAACTTTAAGGATATAAAAGCAGTATCTGAAAAAATGGAAATAGATGCAGTTGTTCCTCTGTCCATGGGGGATTGGACTCTCTTCGGTTACCAAAACCCGAGGGTGCTCAAGTCTCTGCTAAAAAGTGGCATAGTATTTGCGTGTAAGTTAAGCACATCCTCCTGTATACTTTAAATCATCTCTAGATTACTTATAGTACCTAGTACAGTGAAAATCCTATGTTGGCCAGGTGTGGTGGCTCATGCCTGTAATCCAAGCACTTTGGAGGCCAAGGCGGGCGGATCACCTGAGGTCGGGAGTTCAAGACCAGCCTGACCAACATGGTGAAACCCCGTCTTAAAAAAAAAAAAAAAGGTTCCTTCTTTGCTGCGTTTACTGCGAGAATGAAGACCATTCTCAGCAATCAGACTGTCGACATTCCAGAAAATGTCGACATTACTCTGAAGGGACGCACAGTTATCGTGAAGGGCCCCAGAGGAACCCTGCGGAGGGACTTCAATCACATCAATGTAGAACTCAGTCTTCTTGGAAAGAAAAAAAAGAGGCTCCGGGTTGACAAATGGGGAGTAACCGAAAGGAACTTGCTACCGTTCGGACTATTTGTAGTCATGTACAGAACATGATCAAGGGTGTTAGGCTGGGCTTCCGTTACAAGATGAGGTCTGTGTATGCTCACTTCCCCATCAACGTCGTTATCCAGGAAAATGGGTCTCTTGTTGAAATCCGAAATTTCTTAGGTGAAAAATACATCCGCAGGGTTCGAATGAGACCAGGTGTTGCTTGTTCAGTATCACAAGCCCAGAAAGATGAATTAATCCTTGAAGGAAATGACATTGAGCTTGTTTCAAATTCAGCGGCTTTGATTCAGCAAGCAACAACAGTTAAAAACAAGGATATCCGGAAATTTTTGGATGGTATCTATGTCTCTGAAAAAGGAACTGTTCAGCAGGCTGATGAGTAAGACTTTAGAGTTGTCCAGCTACAGAAACACAAGATGCCTATCATAGCTAAGACCTACTTGTGATACTTAAATGATGCAATAAAAGACCTATTAATTTGGAAAAAAAAAAGAAAAAAAGAAAATACTATGTCAATAGTTGTTATGCTGTATTGTTTATAGAGTGATGACAGGAAAAAAATTCTGTACATATTAAGTACAGATGCTTTTTTCTCAACAAATATTTTCAGTCCTAGGTTGGTTGAATCCATGGATGTGGAACCCAAGGATATGGAAGGGCCAACTGTACCATATGAGAAGACTGATATATAAAAATTTAGTGGAAATCCAATTAGAGCTCTAATGGAAGATTCTTCAGGAATAGAGAATTAGATAAAGTGATCTTAGTGTTCACATGGAAGAAAGAATAGCTAAGAAAATTTAGAAACAGAATAGTGAGGCGATACTTGCCTTACCATATATTAAAACAGATTCTAAAGTCACTATATTCAAAGCAGTATGGTATTAGCTTTCAAATAAGATCAATGAACAGAATACTGTCCCCAGATTCTTAGATATATATATGGGAAAAACAATTATGTGTGAAAATATACACATTGTATTAGCTTAGTTCAGTTGTCTTCCCAATTTCCTGAAATTAGAAAAGATTTTAAAATAAGTTGACTAGGACTCCATAGGACATCAGAATACTGAACTTGCTGATACTCTGTTTATCCTGCCAAGAAGAGTACACTGGAGCCAGAAAGAAAAGCCCCTTTCTGCAATGCCTTTCCAGTGCCCTCTGCAGACAGGCAAAGCTTAATATCATGGCAGCTGGCAAAGGAAAAATACTTAAAGGGCCCATCTCAGTTTTCACAGAGCAGTGAGGGTATATTTGGAGCTGAAAGGCCGTAAAGTGATAATTAACACATTCTTGATTCCTCTCTTTCCTTTAGCCCACCTCTACATATCAAGTCCATCAGTGAGTCTTTTGGTACTACCTTGAGAATATATTATAAATCTATTTCTCTCCTTCCCAAGTCACTGCTGATCATGCCCAAGTCGTCACATCTCTTGCTTCTTTAGCTCCTTACCTGGTGGTGTCCCAGCCTTCTTCTCTCTAACCCATTTTCCACATAGCAGGTAGGGAGCTTTTTAAACTGCAAATTAGGTCATATTACTTCCCTGCTTTACATTGTCTTTAAAATATAATTCAAATATCTTTCCATAGCCTACACGACCTACACGGTACTGACTCGTCATCTTTTCCCCTCACCCATTGTGCTTCAGCTACATTGGCTGACTCTTCTTTCTCTTTTCCTTCCTCCCTTTTCTCCTTCCCTGTTCTTCTCTCTCTTCTCCTTCTGTCTCCCTGCCTCCCTCCATCCTCCCCTTTCTCCCTTCCCTCTTCCTTTTTTTATTTAGCTGGTGTTTATTGAGTGCCCGCTATGTGCCACATAGATGCAGGTGATATACAGCAGTGATTAACATGACAAAACCCCTCCCCTTGGGGGCTTACTCTGTAGGTGTAGACAGAGAATAACAAGTAATATGTATTGCTTGTCAGATGGTAAAAATTTACTATTATTTTTTGAGACAGGGACTTGCTCATTCTGTCACCCAAGTTGGAATGTAGTGGTGTGATCATGGCTCACTGCAGCTTCCTCCTCCTGGGCTCAAGTGATCCTCCTCCCGGGCTCAAGCGATCCTCCTTCCCCTCAGCCTCCTGAGGAGCTAGGACTCCAGGCATGTGCCACCTTGCCCACCTAATTTTTATTTTTTTGTAGAGACAGGGTCTTGCCATGTTTCCCAGACTGGCCTCAAACTCTTGGGCTTGAGCAGTCCTCCTGCCTTGGTGCCCTGCAAAGTGTTGGGATTACAGGTGTGAGCCCCTGTGCCTGGCCATATGGTAAAAATTTCCATGGAGAAAAAGCAGCAAGAGGGATAGAGAATACTGATAGGAGGTTAGTGGGCACAGTTTAAAAGAGGGAAGTCATCATGAGATGATACTTTGAACAAAATAGTGAGGCATTCCTTTTCTTCCTTGAACTCCCCATGCTTGTTGCTGCCTCTAGGTCCCCCCCCTTTTTTTTTCTAGGTCCCTTTTATTTGAGACAGGGTCTCACTCTCTTGCCCAGGCTGGAGTACAGTGGCGTGCATGGAGCTCACTGCAGCCTTGACCTCCCAAGTGGCGTGCATGGAGCTCACTGCAGCCTTGACCTCCCAAGTGGCGTGCATGGAGCTCACTGCAGCCTTGACCTCCCAAGCTCGAGCAATCCTCCCACCTCAGCCTCCCTAGTAGCTGGGACTGCAGGCTTGCACTATCACACCTTGCTAATTTTTTTATATTTTGTAGCTACAGGGTCTCACTATGTTGCCAGGCTTGTCTTGAACTCCTGGGCTCAAGCCATCCTCCCACCTTGGCTTCTCAAAGTGCTGGGGTTATAGGCATGAACCACCATGCCTGACCACCTCTATGTCTTGTTCCTTGCCTTTCTTCAGCCTGGAATGTTCGCTTCAACTTTGTCTCAGTTCAGAGTTAATCTCCTTAGAGATACCTTCCCTGGTGCTGGGCTCAGTGGCTTATGTCTGTAATCCCAGCACTTTGGGAGGCCGAGGCAGGTGGATCACCAGATCAGGGGATCAAGACCATCCTGGCCAACGTGGTGAAACCCCATCTGTACTAAAATACAAAAAATTGCCGGGCGCGGTGGCTCACGCCTGTAATCCCAGCACTTTGGGAGGCCGAGGCGGGTGGATCATGAGGTCAAGAGATTGAGACCATCCTGGCCAACATGGTGAAACCCCGTCTCTACTAAAAATACAAAAAATTAGCTGGGCATGGTGGTGCGTGCCTGTAATCCCAGCTACTCAGGAGGCTGAGGCAGGAGAATTGCCTGAACCCGGGAGGCGGAGGTTGCGGTGAGCCGAGATTGCGCCATTGCACTCCAGCCTGGGTAACAAGAGCGAAACTCCGTCTCAAAAAAAAAAACAACAAAAAAACAAAAAATTAGCGGGGCATGGTGGTGCACGCCTGTAGTCCCAGCTACTTGGGAGCTGAGTCAGGGGAATTGCTTGAACTGAGAGGTGAAGATTGCAGTGAGATGAGATCACCCCACCGCACTCCAGCCTGGGCAACAGAGTGAGACTCTGTCTCAAAAAAAAAAAAAAAAAAGAAGATACCTTCCCTGTCCTCCAAGGTTAAATTAGCAACCCTTCCCATCATTCTTCATCTCAGCACTCTCCTTTAGTTTCTTTTTTTCCTGTTTAAAATTTTCTAACTAATACTAACATTTGACATGATCTTGTTCATAAATTTATTAATATTATTGGATTCCTCCCCAGTAAAATGTTTGTTTTTTGAGTGCAGAGACTTTACTGTCTTGTTCCCTGCTGTCTCTCTAGTGCCTAGAATAGAAGACTCTCAATAGACACTTGTTCAGTGAACAAATGGACTTTGCAGGGAGAAGATTCCAATGGGATTCTTTAGATGGTGGCAGCTTTAAAGAGTAAAGAAGTGTAGGCTCTGTCCCCAGGGTCTCTGCCAGGAAGGAAAGGGGATCCCTGTGGAAGCTGGTGAGAGCTGCAGCTCAGGGGCCTATGTGTTTCGTGGCATTTGGTTAGTTTTTAATGTTCGCTTGTTTGTTTTCCCCGTGTTTTCCTCGCTATGTGCCCTCTGATTTTTACACGTGACTTTTACACTTAGATGATAGGTAACAACTTTCCATTTCTTCAGTCTACCTGACTACGTGGCTTATCCAATTCATTTGGTATTTATTATGCAAATACTTTCAGAATACACAGCTCCAAGCCTGGGACAGTGCTTGCGTGAGAGCTGGAGCTGTGTGCCTGTGCTCCCTGAATGGGAGGCAGACACTTCTCATTTTTTTGTGCGCTTTGCACATGCATTGGTTCCCTTTTTCCTCTGTCTTAACCAAATGTAGTATCCGTCGGTTCTGCTCTGAAGCATAAGTTGATTAGGTGGGTTTTTCTGTAGACCAGACATTGTAAGAAACCAAAACTAGTTTTGTTTTGGTTTAACTGGTCCTGGTTGGAAAAAAACTGAATATTTCACATGCCTGGTTTTTCAACATCTTTTCTTGGCTACATTACATCTTTGGTAAAATGTTGGAAAGCCATGGAAGTGGAATAATTAGCCATATGGCAAATATTGGTTTTCTTGAACCAAGTCAGACCTTTGGTCAGTTTATTCTAGTTTATGCAAACAGTGTGGCCAACTGCTAAGGACATTCATGGGCTGTGCATAACATGTCCAACTGTACACACAGAATATTTATCTCTTAGGTCCTACCCACGTTCTCTCTGGTCGCTTTGACTACCTATATCTAAGATACTGTTCAGACATAAATTAATTGTAATTTTGCACATAGGAAAATAACAATCTTATTTACTTATTATAATATTGTGAACTTCAGATTTATCTTTATGGCTGAGAGATAGAACTTGTGAAACATCTTAATAACTAAGATTATCCTTGGCCGACAGCACTTAAGGAGGCTGAGGCAAGAGGATCGCTTGAGACCAGAAGTTCAAGATCAACCTGGGCACCATAGTGAGACCCTGTCTCTAGCCTGGTATTATGGTGTGCACCTGTAGTCCCATCTACTTTGGAGTTGAGGCTGCAGTGAGCTATGGTCATGCCACTATACTCCAGGCTGGGCAATAGAGGAAGACCACATCTAAAAAAAAAAAAAGATTATCCTGTTTCAGTAAAGATTAGAAGAAACATGATTAAAATGATTATTAAATGTTAAAACATGATTGAAATCATTAAAATGTTAATTAACAGAAAATCACCATTGTTAGAAGCATATTTGCTCAGAATCCTGAATTTGATTTATCTTCTTTTTCTTACAATTGCATTTGTGGAGAAAAGTGCTTTTCATTAGAGATGGAAATGCCTTCTTTTTTTTTTTTTTTTTTTTGAGACAGTCTTGCTCTGTCGCCCAGGCTGGTATGCAGTGGTGTAATCACGGCTCACTGCAGCCTTGACCTCCCAGGCTCAGGTGATCCATCCACCTCAGCCTCCCAGGTAGCTGAGACTAAAAGCATGCACCACCATGCCCAGCTAATTTTTAAATTTTTTGTAGAGATGGGCTTTTGCCACGTTGTCTAGGCTGGTCTTGAACTCTTGGACTCAAGCGAACTGCCCACCTCAGCCTCCAAAGGTGTTGGGATTATAGGCATGAGCTACCATGCCGGACCCTTATTTTTTTTTGGGTAGTCAGATTTAGTATCACAATCTCCTCATCCATAAAATGAGGATGATAATAGTATCCACATTGTAGGATTGACAGAAGCACTGGACCAGTTATTATATAAAAGTATACTTTGGGAGGATGAATTGGCCAGATTTCTTGGGGCCAGGTGTTCAAGACCAGCCTGGCAGCATAATGAGACCTACTTTCTTTCTTTCTTTTTTTTTTTTTTTTTTGAGTTGGAGTCTTGCGCTGTCACCCAGGCTGCAGTGCAGTGGCATGATCTTGGCTCACTGCAACCTCTGCTTCCCAGGTTCAAGCAGTTCTCTGCCTCAGCCTCCTAAGTAGCTGGGATTACAGACCCTTGCTACCACGCCTGGCTAATTTTTTTTTGTATATTTAGTAGACACGGGGTTTCACCATCTTGGCCAGGCTAGTCTTGAACTCCTGACCTCGTGATTCACCCACCTTGGCCTCTCAAAGTGATGGGATTACAGGTGTGAGCCACAGTGCCTGGCTAAGACCTGCTTTCAAAAAAAAAAGCAAAAGTATAGTGGTTAGTATAGTGCTTGGCATATGGGAAGCACTATAAGTCTATTATGCTGCTGTATTATTTTATATTTCCAAACATTCATCCATGCAGAAGTTGTGATTAGTGAGGAGTATAACCGGGCATATGGACCCAAATTTGTTTTCCAGCTTTATCTAAAGCAGGATGATAGTTAAAGCCGTAAGAATAGATGAGTTCACCTAGAAAAGAGGGCTTAGAGTGAACAGAGAAGAGTATTTCAAATAGAATCCTAAGAAATGCTAACATGGACAGAGGAAAAGAAAGCTTGCAGAGATGGCTGCAAAGACATAGCTGTAGGTTTAGCAAGAAACCTAGAGAAGGAAAGTTAGGAGAGTTGGGGGCTGGGAAGACAAGAGAGAGAATGACCAAATATTGCTGCAAACAAAAGAATGGTTAAGCATTAAGGTGGATTTGTTAGATTTAGCCACAAAATGGTTTATGATTATGAACTTGGTGAGAGTGGTTTTAAGGCTATGGTGTTAGGATCAGAAGCCAGAGATTATAATGGGTTACGAGATGATTGGGAGGAAATGGATAAGTTTCAAAAACAAAACAAAACAACTTTTGGTAAGTTTGACTGTGGTTAGGAAGGGCAGGACATGGCAGTACTTTCTTTTTAATTTTTTTTTGAAACGGAGTCTCTCTCTGCTGCCAATCTGGAGCGCAGTGGCGCGATCTTGGCTGACTGCAGCCTCCGTCTCCTGGGTTCAAGTGATTCTTCTGTCTCAGCCTCTTGAGTAGCTGGGACTACAGGCATGCGCCACCACACCCAGCTAATTTTTGTATTTTCAGCAGAAACGGGTTTTACTATTTTGGCCAGGGTGGTCTTGGTCTCATAACCTCATGATCCTTCTGCCTCAGCTCCAAATTACTGTGATTACAGGTGTGAGCCACTGTGCCCGGCCAAGAGCACTTTCCTGTAGTTATTTCGGGGGAATATAGGATACTGTAATAACTGGCCAGATGTGGTGGCATGCGCCTGTAGTCCCAAAATAGTCCCAGTTACTCAGGAGGCTGAGGTGGGAGAATACCTGAACCCAGGGAGATTGAGGCTGCAGGGAGCTGTGATTGCACCATTGCAACTCTTGCCTGGGCAACAGAGTGAGACCCTGTCTTAAAAAAAAATACTGTAAACAGTATCTTTATTGCATAATAAATGTCATAAAGATAAAGTGTGTAGGGGGAGACCCCATAAGTGCTGAGGCAGGAGCCAGAAGCCTCAGCCTATTTCCATATAAATAATGAAGAAAGTAACTAGAAATATAACTGTAGTAGTTATTAGTTATTTGTAGGTCATCCTAATTCTTTTACTAATGCCTCTCAGGCTGGAAGTGTGAACCTGGGGTGACATTGTGAAAGGAATGACCCTAAGGCAAGATGCTCTAAGCCCTCTGTCAGGCCCGTGTAACGGCTGCTGGTGGGTGCCTCGGCTGTGCGGCAGCGCCAGCTCTGGGAAAGCACCCACCGTTTAGCCAGCTAGGGAAGGAGACGTCCAAGATAGCCAAGACATCTCCTTCCTCGGGGGAGTGAGGAGAAAACTCCACTCCTCTGAGCTCTTGTGGTGGCTTGGCGGCTGTCAGGGAGGCATGCAGACATCCGGGGGCTTAATTGTCCCTCTCTGGTGCTGTGCTTCAGTGGTCATGTTCCACGTCTACTCTCATGTTCTACTTCTGCACTTGGTTCCTTTTTCTTAGAAGAGATAATCAGTAAAAATAATATAAATCTTAATGTCTTTGTTCTTTCTTGACAAGTATGGAAAAGTGCTGACGCATTATGCCCCTTACCTCATCTCGGTTGCTGGAAAGCCTTGGGCGCCACCTATGTGACACGTGATGTTCTTGACCTTATCACTGACCACCAGCGCCATGCCCTACCTACCCTGCCCCCAGCTTTGCACCATGCCCTACCTACCACTGCCCCCAGCTTTGTACTCAATAAAAGAGCGTCCAGGCACTCGGGGCCACTGCTGAACTCTGCACTTTGGTTAGCAGTGGACCCCTGGGCCCAAACTCTCTTTTCTCTATCTCTGTTTCTTGTGTTTTTTATTTCTACAATTTCTTGTCTCCACGCCAGCAGAGAAGGGCTCACAGGACCCTGTAGGGCTGGACCCTACAATAAAGGAGACATGTTCAAGTACTTGAAGGTGCTTAGGTGGAGGGCGTTAGTGTACATGTAGTATTCTGGGAAGGACTGTCATATGCTATCATTTGGGCTCAGATTTAACAGTGGAATAGGAGTTTGGTGAGTTGACAGACGAGGGGAAGAGGGTACTTTAGATTTGGAGAAAGGCATGGATTTGTGAATCATTGAAGCATGTTTGAGGAACTATGATGATTTAGTCACTGCTAGAACACAGAGTGTAAGCTCAGCAAGTCCAGTGAGCCAGGACAGTGGTTAGGGCTGAGAGCATGGCAAGGGGTGGGGTGTGCCTTGTGGCTGCACCCATAGAATCTTAAATTTTATCCTGTAGGTCTTTGCTTCCCAATGGGGATTTGTATTGGTATGCCAGGGGTACTCAAAGCTACAATACAAAAATTAGCCAGTTGTGGTGGCACGTACCTGTAATACCAGCTACTCAGGAGGCCAAGGCAGGAGAATCGCTTAAACCCAGGAGGTGGAGGTTGCAGTGAGCCGAGATCGCATCACTGCACTCCATCCTGGGCAACAGAGTAAGACTGGTCTCAAAAAAAAAAAAAAAAAAAAAAAAAAGCTGCAGGATAAACATTAGCATATCTTCTTAGAATATCAATTAAATTGAATTTCATGGGAAATTATTGCTATAGTAAAGCATGAATTGAAAATTAAGGTCAAACATAATCTTAGATATTAACATTAAATAATAATTCAATGTTCTCTAGTGGCTGCTTCTTCAGGCTCTGCCTCTTCTAGACCCTCCATTCCTCCATCACTTTCTTCAGGAGAAAGAGCATCCGTATAGCATCCATGGGAAACCAATGAAGAATTGTAAGCAGGAGTGGTTGCCATCTGTTTTGGTGGAGATCACCCTAGAAGAGGATAGTTTCAGGTTCCTGTGTCACATAAGCAAGGGACACATTCACATAGATAAAATGCAAAATAGCCTTAAATAGGTAAGAGCAGGGCAAGACAGGACAGGAAGACTTACAGGGAGGCTACTGAAATGAGCTGTCTCTGTAGTAGGATAAGGGAAGAGGGAATGAAAAGAAGTATTGAAAGAGGCAGAAATGACAAGACTAGTGTGAAGGTGGAGGCGTGCACATAGATGTGTAGGTGTGATGGGAGAACCTAGGCGGACTCCTAAGTTTCTTCCTTAGGCACCTTGAGAGAAAGATGGTACCATTTCCTAAAACAGGGAATAGAGGCAGAACAGTTTAGGGTGAAGGTGGAGAAAAAATTCCACTTTACTGAATTTGAGAGGTTTTGGGGATGTGCAAATGGAGATCTGTAGCAGCAGTTGGGGATTTGGAGTTCTGTAGAAAGGCCTATCCTGAAGATACACATTGAGTATTCCTCAGCATGTATCACTGATAGTGGAAGCAATGGGCATGATTGAGGTTGTCCAAGCAGAGCATATTGAGTGAGCAGAGGCTAAACACAGAGCTGGAAAGCACCACCATTTAAGGGGGAAGCTGAAAGAAGAACAGAGGTCAAAAAGGTATGAGTGGCCAAAGAGGGAGAAGAGCAAAACAAGGACTATTAAGAAGTCTCTGTTGTTGCAGAGTTTGAGACTAGGACTGAGAAAATGCAATTGAGATTACAAACAGAGGTCATTGGTGGTGACCTTTGCCTAAGCTGGGTTTTAGTAGGGTTTAGGGACAGGGTTGGCAGGGAGGGGGCACTGCAGCCTTTTGAAGTGGGTAAGGAATGCAGAGCAGAGAGGAAGCGGAAGTAGAGGCAGGCAGTGTACCTTGTTTCAAGCCTGGCCGTGTAAGGTGGAGAGAAAGGAAGTAGGTAGGATGTTTATACATTTATCTGTTCTTTATCTCTCTCCTTGCTAGAAAATAAGTTGCCTGAGGGCATAAACTTAGTTTTATTCACTGCTTATCTCCCGGGTCAAGAAAGAGCTCCTGGCCCATAGTAGGCACTCAACAAATATTTGATGGCCCAACAAATGAATAATGTTAAGAAAGTAGAGACTTGAGTGTGTTCATTTGTTGGGTGGAGGGGTAATAGGTCTTGAGGAGGAGGAATTGAACGTCTAGAGTAGAAAGATGTGATGGCATGAGGTCTCCCTGAGTCAGCAAAGTTTGAGATTGTAAGCGCTGCTGGAGTAATCATTCAGGATGCCAGGAATGGCTCCTTTTCTGCTGAAACAGAAGGGAAGAAGGAAAGGATGGGAGCAGAGGCCGATATTCATAGGTGGTAGATGAGGAAGTTGAGGGAGTTCTTGCCTAATGGCCTTATGAGTATTCTCTCAGTTAAAAATAAGAGTGTTGGCTAGATGCGGTGGCTCACTCCTGTAATCCCAGCACTTTGGGAGGCCGAGGCGGGTGGATCATTTGAGGTCAGGAGTTTGAGACCAGCCTAGCCAACATAGTGAAACGCTGTCTTTACTAAAAATACAAAAATTAGTTGGGTGTTGTAGTGTGCTTCTGTAATCCCAACTACTTGGGAGGCTGAAGCAGGAGACTTGCTTGAACCCGGGAGGTGGAGGTTGCAGTCAGCTGAGATCGCACCACTGCACTAGAGCTTGAGCGACAGAGCCAGACTCCGTCTCAAAAATAAAAAATAAAATAAGAGTGTCATATATGGGTCCTTGGAAAACGCTTTTTGAAGACATACAAAAAAACCCACCAACATTTAAGCTATGCTTCTGTGGAAAGTCACTGTGGTCAGTGACATGAAAGGTAGGTGAGGTGAGGATGTGCCAGAGAAGATGAGTAAGAGTAAGTGAGACAAGAGGTCTCTAGTCTCAGCTGGGAATGTCGGGTGTGGCTTTGACCTGAGAGAAGGGAGTGTGGGTACCTGTGTGAACCCCCTTTCCTTCAGCTCCAGAAGGAGCAGGACGCTGTCCATGGGCTTTCAGGGAAGTGAGAGAAGAAAGGCAGTGCGTAAGTCTTACTCTCTCCTGCGTGAGAAAAAACGAAGAAACTGGAGCCTTGAGTGAAGTAGAGTAACTCTTTGTCAGCAACTCCGCTGGCCCTCACCGGGCTGGTTTTTCAGTGATCTATTTCTGATTCATTTGACAGGAAACTGCTTTCCCAACTTTTACAAGCTGTTATCTAAAATGGTTTGTGTGCTTAGCAGCAAAGGTAGTAGTGAGAAGAGGATGTGACAGAGTCAGTGAGTCATAAAGAGCAAGACATGACCTTATTTGTTTACCTCATCAGGTTTTACATAGAATTAATTTAAAGAATATTAAAGTGTCCATTTTGTTTTATTAGCAGTTGTTTAGTAATAAGTTATCATGCTTTGGAATTCTCTATTTTCAGTCTCATCAAATTCAAGACTACATATTTCTCATGACCTTTCTGAAAGGGAAGGGAGAGTAGTAAGGATGGGTCTTGTAAACTTCCAGTCTTCAGTTGAAATTAAATAACCCAACCAAGATGATTTTTTTCTTTTGCTGTCAGCCCTATCAGCCATTATTGCAGGTTAATCCCTGACAAGCTTTGCAGGGCGAGGGTAGCATTGAACTAGAGTTCTGGCTCTTGCTGTTTCGTATTTTGTGTGTTTTAGAATGTTTTCTCTGTGAACAGAGGATCCTTCAGAAAGGCAGCAGATTCCAAAGGTGGGAAGGGATTTCACTTATAGAAAGTTGCAGATTCTAACCATTTGTTTAACTACCCTATCAAGGAAGACGACTTTTTTCCTTTTTTTTTTTTTTTTTTGAGATGGAGTCTTGCTCTGTCACCCAAGCTGCAGTGCAATGGCGTGATCTTGGCTCGTTGCAACTTCTGCCTCTTGAGCTCAAGTGATTCTCCTGTCTGAGCAGCTGGGATTACAGGCACCGCCACCATACCTGGCTAATTTTTGTATTTTTAGTAGAGATGGGGTGTCATCATGTTGGCCAGGCTGGTCTCAAAAACTCCTAACCTCATGATCTGCCCACCTTGGCCTCCCAAAGTGCTGGGACTACAGGCATGAGCCATTGTGCCCGGCCTCCCCTTTTTTTTGAGACAGGATCTTGTTCTGTTGCCCACGCTGGAGTGTGGTGGTGGGATCACAGCCCACCGCAACCTCTACCTTTTGAGCTCAAGCAGCCCTCCTACCTCAGCCTCCCAAGTGGCCACCATGCTGGCTAATTTAAAAAATTTTTAGACACAGATTCTTACTACCATGCCTAGGCTGGTCTTGACCTCTTGGGCTCAAGCGATCTGCCTGCCTTATAGCCTCCCAAAGTGCTGGGATTATGGGAGTGAGCCATCGAGCCAGACCCAACTTTATATTATAAAAAGTACCTGGCCAGGCGCAGTGGCTCACGCCTGTAATTCCCAGCACTTTGGGAGGCTGAGGCAGGCGGATCCCAAGGTCAGGAGTTTGAGACCAGCCTGGCCAATATGGTGAAACCCCATCTTTACTGAAAATACAAAAATTAGCCAGGCATGGTGGCATATGCCTGTAGTCCCAGCCACTCAGGAGGCTGAGGCAGGACAACTGCTTGAACCTAGGAGGTGGAGGTTGCAGTGAGCCAAGATCTCGCCACTGCACTCCAGCCTGGGTGACAGTGAGACTCTTGTCCCCCACACACAAAAAAATTAATTAATTAAAAGTACCTGTTACTTTTTGGAGATGGGAGTAACTTTTTTTCTCCCTGACAGAATGTGGAATCAGAGATTGAGGTATGATAGTTGGAACTTGGTATCATCATAATCAGAATTCACCAATATTTAGAATTCACTTTTTTTCTAAGCCATCTCCTTGCCCTAATTCCCCATGATTCTAAGTTTTTTTAGCCATTCGTCAACTAGTTAGAACTCTAATTAGGCATGTTTTCTGGGGAAGAAAATATGACTTTATCAGCATTTTGGGGAGAACTCAGGGACAAGAGAGTCATCTGGACAAGTTGGCATCAACAAGCTGAGGACTTATTTCTCATTTTCACAGAGAACCAAGTTATAGCCAGATCCTTATTTTCCTGGAATTTATATTATGTGTGTGTGTTTAAAAAACCACTTTCAAGACTTGAAACCCAATGTCTGGATTCTTTCTACACATTCTCATTTCTGTTGGTTTTTAGAGGAATCAGCTGGACAGCATTCTGAGATTAGGAACATGTCCAAGACAGTGAGGTAACATGGAAAAGATTGTGGGTTCGGATTCCACTTCTGTTTACAAGCTTTGTGACCTTGAGCAAGTCATTTAACCTTTCCTATCCTTTGGGAGATGAAGTGACTAGATGAGAGAATCTAGTTCTTCCTAGCTCTTAGTTCCTGAGATGACCTATATTTATGAAAACATATGAAAAGGAGATCCTATTTTATTTTTTATTTTTTTCAAAGACGGGGTTTCACCATGTTGGTCAGGCTGGTCTTGAACTCCCAACCTCAGGTGATCTGCCCACCTTGGCCTCCAAAGTACTTGGATTACAGGCGTGAGCCATTACGCCCGGCCAAGGAGATCCTATTTTAAATTCACTGGAACATAGCCTGGCGGGGTAGCTTACACCTATAATCTTAGTACTCTGGGAGGTCGAGGCGGGTGGCTTAGTTGAACCCAGGAGTTTGAAACCAGCTTGGACAAGACGATTAAGCCTCGTCTCTACAAATAGTATTTTAAAAGTTAGCTGGGTGTGATGGTACATGCCTGTAGTCCCAGCTACCCAGGAGGCTGAGGTGGGAGGCTTACCTGAGCCCAGGAGGTCAAGGCTACAATGAGCAGTGATTATGCCACTGCACTGCAGCCTGTGAGACAGAGTGTGAGCCTGTTTCAAAAAGAAAAAAAAAAAAAAATTAACTGGGTAGTTATTATTCAAAGAAAATCCAGGCCAGGCCTGGTAGCTTACGGCTGTAATCCTAGAACTTTGGGAGGCCAAGGCCAAGACAGGACAATCACGTGAGCCCAGGAATCAGGAATTTTTTTTTTTTTTTGAGACGGTGTCTTACTGTTGCCCATGCTGGAGTGCAGTGGCATGATCTAGGCTCACTGTAACCTCTGCCTTCCAGGTTCAAGTGATTCACCTGCCTCGGCCTCCTGAGTAGCTGGGATTACAGGTGCCCACCACCACGCCCAGCTAATTTTTGTATTTTGTTTTAGTAGAGATGGGGTTTCACTATATGGGCCAGGCTGGTCTTGAACTCCTAACTTCAAGTGATTCTCCTGCTTTAGCCTCCCAGAGTGCTGGGATTACAGACGTGAGACATCATGCCTGGCTGAGCCTAGGAATTTGAGCATCCCAGGCAACAAAGTGAGACCTTGCTTCTACTAAATACATACATACATACCTACATGCATACATACATACATACATACATACGCCAGGCATGGTGGCGCGAGCCTGCAGTCCCAACTACTGGGGAGGGTTGCTTGAGTTTAGGAGGAAGGCTGCAGTGATCATAGTAGTGAGCTATGATCATGCCACAGCCTGGGCAACAGAGTGAGATTCTGTCCCTTTAAGAAAGAAGAAAAAAATCAATCCATGTATAGTGAGAACCATCATACCCTAATTTATACTCAGTCACTCAAAAGTTACATGTTGAATTTTCTTCTTTTTTTTTTTTTTTTTTTTTTTTTTTTGAGACGGAGTTTCACTCTTGTTACCCAGGCTGGAGTGCAATGGCGCAATCTCGGCTCACCGCAACCTCCGCCTCCTGGGTTCAGGAAATTCTCCTGCCTCAGCCTCCCGAGTAGCTGGGATTACAGGCACGCACCACCATGCCCAGCTAATTTTCTGTAGTTTTAGTAGAGACGGGGTTTCACCATGTTGACCAGGATGGTCTCGATCTCTTGACCTCATGATCCACCCGCCTCGGCCTCCCAAAGTGCTGGGATTACAGGCTTGAGCCACCGCGCCCGGCGAATTTTCTTCTTAAAATTTTATTGACAAATAATAATATATTTTTTTTTTTGAGGTGGGGTCTCATGCTGTCACCCAGGCTGGAGTGCAGTAGTGTGATCTTGGCTCACTGCAACCTCCACCTCCCGGGTTCAGGTGATTCTTCCACCTCAGCCTCTCGAGTAGCTGGGACACAGGTGTGTACCACCATGCCCAGCTAATTTTTGTATTTTTTGATAGAGATGGATTTTCACCATGTTGGCCAGGCTGGTCTCGAACTTCTAACCTCAAGTTATCCACCTGCCTTGGCCTCCCAAAGTGCTGGGATTACAGGCGTGAGCCACAATAATTGTGTTTTTTTAAAATGTTGAATTGTCTTAATGCAAGACATATACTTAGTTATTCAGAGTGTGTGCTGTTGTTTTGGCCTATTGAGGGTTAGGGGACAGGATTTTAGTTCTGACATTTTGCAGCCTGTTGAATCCTTCTCCTAATCTCCTTTCTCCTTTGTCCCCTACCCCCAACCTCATTATCCTGTGCATTTTTTCTTTTGTAACACTTACCAGATTGCTTATTTATTATTCTTTTAAAAATATATATTTTTCTGTCTTTTTGTAGAGACAGGGTCTCACTTGTTTCCGAGGCTGGTCTTGAATTCCTGAGCTCAAGCAAGCCACCTGACTTGGCTTCTCAAAGTGCTGGGATTATAGGCTAGAGCCACTGTGCCGACCAGATTGCTTTCTAATTGTTTGTTTGCACTTCTCTTAATTCTTCCCAAAGGCTAGAAACCTTGTCTTACTAATTTTTACTTTCCCTATTGTAAAACATTGAGGGAAGGAAAGACAGTAAGATGTGAGGGAATAGGTAGGAATTGAGTTAGAGATGGCCCAGATTTTGAGTTTGAGTGACCAAGAGAGTGATAGTGTGTTCTATACAAACACCTGAGATTCTGGTTTGGGGTGAACAGTTTAATTTTGGACATGTTGGAGTCTATGGCAGTATCATCCAGGCAACAAATGGCATTGGCAGGGCATTTGAGTGGCTGTTCAATAGGCAGTTAGAAGTGGTGAATTATATCCTGGAGCTGTTGAAGGATTTGGGCATCATCTTCATGTGATTCATCAGATGAATCAGATCTTTGAAAAGGAAAGTAAAAAATGAAGCTAATGAGGAATGCCTTTGTTTAGGAAGCTAGAGAAGAAAAAAGAGTGATCCAAAATGCCAGGGGGGTGATCAGTCACGGAAGTCGGAGGTGGACCAGGGTGGGTAGTATGGTGCTTTTGTGGAGACAGATACTCAATGTTAAACCTCTAGAGAGGTTAGAAGAATTCAGTAAGAGAATACAAAGGATTGGATTTGTCAGTTTCGCTCCTGTGGCTGAATCAGAGGCTAGATTGCAAACGGGAATGAGGACCTAGAAATGTAGGCTTCTCATGTTGAAGTTGGGGAAATGAACGAGGGTGGATTCAAAAGAGTACTTATTTATTTTACTTTACTATCGCTTAATATTAGAGGATACTGAGGAATGTTCATAGGCCTAGGGGAAAGAAACAGGAATGAAAAGCTTGTGTTGGTTGGGGAGAGCTAGGCATAGGTTAGATCTCTGGATATTTGGAAGAGGCGAGCTGCTAGAGAGCAGGAAGGTGAGGCTGCTGTTCTCTCCTTTACTAGTAGGAAGAAGAGGTTGAGTGAAAAATTCCGCTTCAGAGGGAGGTTGGTGTGGGGATAAAGGGAGAAGTTTCTTCAGAAATGTGGAAGCATAAGGGTTTGAGAAATGTGAAGAGAATGAGAGCATTGGCCATCGGGGAGTATGAGAGGAAGTAATGAAACAATAAAAGCAGTGCCGGCAGTTAGCATGAATTTGGAGTGGACACAGAAATATGAAATGGAAAATAGCCCTACCCCACCTGCAACCACTTTTAAAGTCTGTTTTGGGATGGACACAGTGACTCATACCTGTAATCCCAGCACTTTGGGAGGCTGAGGCAGGTGGATTGCCTGAGCTCAGGAGTTTGCGACCAGCCTGGGCAACACAGTAAAACCTCGTCTCTACTAAAATATAAAAAAAAATTAGCTGGGTGTGGTGGTGTGCACCTGCAGTCCCAGCTACTTGGGAGGCTGAGGCAGGAGAATTATTTGAACCTGGGAGGCGGAGGTTGCAGTAAGCCAAGATTGCACCATTGCACTCCAGCCTGGGTAACAGAACGAGACTGTTTCACAAAAAAAAAAAAAAAAAAAAAAAAAAGTCCGTTTTAGAGCTCTGGTAGTTAATAGCGTAACTTTTAGTAGTAATATGTTGCGGTTAGTAGTGTCTCTCGATTCCCTTCTGTGAACCATGAGAAATGTACCCATTTCTTTTACTCTTTTCTTCCTTTTTTGGTAGTAATATTACTGTTTTTCTATTATCAAAGTAAATAATGTTTATACTCGGCCGGGCGCGGTGGCTCAAGCCTGTAATCCCAGCACTTTGGGAGGCCGAGGCGGGTGGATCACGAGGTCAAGAGATCGAGACCATCCTGGTCAACATGGTGAAACCCCGTCTCTACTAAATATACAAAAAATTAGCTGGGCATGGTGGTGCGTGCCTGTAATCCCAGCTACTCAGGAGGCTGAGGCAGGAGAATTGCCTGAACCCAGGAGGCGGAGGTTGCGGTGAGCCGAGATCGCGCCATTGCACTCCAGCCTGGGTAACATGAGTGAAACTCCATCTCAAAAAAAAAAAAAAAAAAAAAATAATGTTTATATTCTCTTTTGTATAACAACAATTAGTCTTTGTGCTATATGTACAAATTAAACCTTAATATATTCCACAAATACAGTTTTTGCAATATTATTAAGTAACTACTACTTACTTTGGAATCTAGCAGTGCTATTGAATACTGGGAAAAGGAAACATAGTATTTTATCACCAAACTGCCTCTTTAAAGAGAATTAATAAGTCAAATGCTTATTCCATGGTACTGCAAGGAAAAATTTAACATTCAGACAAAAAGTTCTCTCAGCAAGGCAGTTTTACTTTCTGCAGAAAGAGTACAACTCACCAGCAGTCTTGCCACAAGAATACAATAAACAAAAGCAAAGGTAGGCATATTTATTCCTTATGCATTGAGTTCTTACTGCTGTGTCTGATCTCCATTGGTTGGAGCCGGAACTCATAATCTAAAACTGAACCCAATTGGCTAGTAACTTAAAACTTTTCTAAATAGGTAAAGGCAATGGAGAACAAAGAAGAAGAAGTCCAAATAAGGAAGGAGCATAGGCTGCAAGCTGGGACATGCCTGTGAGCACGTCCAGGACAAATATGTTGGTTAAAGTACAAGGACATAGAATGTGCTACATGCCTGTGAGCATGTCTAACAGCTACATAGGATAGGACTTAACAAAGAGTTATTAGCAAAAAGCAAGAAGGTTTTGAAGAAAGTCTTTAAAACAAACCATTATTTCTAACGTTTATTATTATTATTCTTTAACAAGAAGGGAAATTTTGAAGAGGAACTTTTTACTTTCTACAATGGCCGAAACATCAGAATCTAGTGAATCCTCTTAATTTCTTTTCAGCTTTCTACGCTCCTTCTAGGTCATACTCAACTGTTGTTGTTTTTCATACTTTCAAATTGTTATTTTTCTTGTATTTTTTTAAAACTTGGAATAGTTACTGATTTTAACATGGGATGCATGAATGTTGAGCTTTAAGTTCTTGCCTTTCAAAGATGTCTTTGTAGCCGGACGCGGTGGCTCACACCTGTAATCCCAGCACTTTGGGAGGCCGAGGCGGGTGGATCATAAGGTCAAGAGATCGAGACCATCCTGGTCAACATGGTGAAACCCCGTCTCTACTAAAAATACAAAAATTAGCCGGGCATGGTGGCGGCACACGTCTGTAGTCCCAGCTACTCAGGAGGCTGAGGCAGGAGAATCGCTTGAACCCAGGAGGCGGAGGTTGCGGTGAGTTGAGATCACGCCACTGCACTCCAGCCTGGGTAACAAGAGTGAAACTCCGTCTCAAATTTTTTATAAAAAATTTTTAAAAGAAAAAAAAAAGTCTTTGTCTCTCATTTGATTGTCATTTCAATGTAGCCCATTTTAATACTCTGGAAGCTTTTAAGGTTGCTGTTTGTCTTTAGAGTTCTGAAATTAATTAGGATGTGTCTAGGCATGTGTTTTTTCTCTTTCATCCTGTTTGGCTGTAGGTAGACTCAATCTGTCTTTGTTGACAATTCAGGAGATTTTTATTGTTTCTTCCCTTCCCTGTGCCGTGTTTTAATCTGTTTTGTGTTTGTGTATGCTCTTTTTAAACCACACTTTATTATGTATTTTTTTGAGACAGGATCTTGCTCTGTTGCCCAGGGTGGAGTACAGTGGCAGGATCACAGCTCACTGCAGCCTTACCCCTACCTTCCAAGCACAAGTGATCTTCACGAGTAGCTGGGACTGCAGGCTTATGCTAAATTTTGTATTTTTAGTAGAGAGAGTGTTTTGCTACATTGCTCAGGCTGGTCCCGAACTCTTGGGCTCAAGCACTTCGCCTGCCGTGGCCTCTCAAAGTACTGGGATTACAGGTATGAGCCACCATGCCTGGCCCACACTTTGTTCTTGATTTTGATCAATAAGATATCCTGTTGAATCTGAATGTGCCAAGTAGATTTTTTAAAAAAATTCTCATCTAATTCCTGAACTATCTCATATTTCCTTAAGGAAAAATTCTAGCAATCCATCTTGGCCTGTTTTTTCTGTTATATTGGGTTTCCCAATGTTGTATAATTTGTGGTTATTTACAGTTAATGTGAATGACTAGGCTACTGAGTAATTGGTGTGGTATTCTGCTGTTGTTCTATGGGTCTTAATAGGTATTTAAATTTTTCTTACGGAATATCACAAGAGTATATATAAAGTGTATGCACAGGCTGGGTGCAGTGTAATCCCAGCACTTTGGGAAACCGAGGTGGGTGGATCACCTGAGATCAGGAGTTTGAGACCAGCCTGGCAAACATGGTGAAATCCCATCTCTACTAAAAACACAAAAATTAGCTGGGCGTGTAATCCCAGCTATTCAGGAGACTGAGGCAGGAGAATCACCTGAATCCAGGAGGCAGAGGTTGAAGTGAGCCGAGATCATGCCATTGCACTCCAGCCTGGGCAATGAGAAAAAAAAAATGTTTGCACAGTTTAAAGAAGAGTAATAGATTGAACACTGGTAGGTCCACAGTCTAGTTTAACTAAAAGCTTAAAACACCTCTGAAGGCCCTGTTGGCATCTCCTATTACTCTTCCCTCACCCTTAGATGTAACTATCATGCTGAATTTTGTTAATTCTCTAGTGTTGCTTTGTGCTTTGTGTAATCCCAAATAATATATTATTTAGTTTTACGAGTTTCTGTAAATCTAAATAATATGAATTTAGATTTTATTCAGGACCATGAAGAGCTAGAAATTCACCTATTTTCAGAGACTTGTTTGTAGACTATGCAGTAACTTATTTGTCCTTCCTATATTCAACATTTGTACACTCCGCCCCTACAACCACCTCTGAATCCACCGTGAAATCTTTGAGGGGTGGTGAAGGTACCACCTCTGCCACCACCACGCCTTCTGCCACCACAGAAACCAAGACCTCCTCTTCCCCTGTATCCCCCGTGGACACAGTTTGGACAAAGTGGGATTCCAAATGTTTCAGAATTCAACCTTCTTCAGCCCAAGCTGATCTCCATTCTCTATTGTCCTCACAAGAAATATTATCAAAGAAAGATTTAGTTTTGTCACAATAGCAGTTAGGTCCAAGAGGATTTTCTTCATCAGCATTTCCTTCACTGTTTTGGGTATCAACTCCTGAGACTCCTTTATCTTCACCATTTATAGGTTTCTCCTGTTTCTCAAGTTTATCGTCTTTTAATTTAAGTTTATTATGAAACTCTTGTCGGTCTCTTCCTTGTTGAATTGTGCATTTACACATTTATACTTTCAAAGTCTTTCTCAAATTTTATTGGCCTGTCTTGCTGAATACCAAATCTTCTCCTGCCACCCCGATGACCCCCTGCCCTCTCTTTGGAGCTGAAGAAGCACCTGGAACTGCTTGTCTCTTGCTATTATTTCTGAGTTGCTCATTTCTGGCCTTGAAACTTTGTGTACTTCAGCTCACCTGTGCTCTTCATTCTCTATTCTTTTTTGGCTAGTAGATGGCAAAGGCCTGGTTGATAAAAGACTCCTTCTCCCAACAGGTGCTATAACAGGTAAGTGGGCCGAGGAGGTCTACACTGCTTGTTCCGTGGTTGGGCTTTTTCTCAAAGGGTCTGAGATAACCGTGTTTTTAGATGTCGTGAATCCTGTGTAGAGGCAGAACCAACCGCATGACTTTAGGGTAAGGTACCACTGTTTGACATTTCTGGTCCAGAGGATGTCAAAGAGCTTCTGGAAATACCAGCAGCACCAAGCTGCTGCCCAGCTAAGGAACTTAGACTGAACTGTTGATGGGCATCCTACGGAAAGGCCCAAAAGAACACACAGATTGGGATGAAGAAGTTGATGAGCCTAGTGAGGACTGAACTATAGCTGGGACTTAAGGCAAAAAACACTGGTTTTGGTGGCTCACAAATGGTGAGGTCTTTAATGTCACTCCCACAGAATATAATGTATACAAAAACTTCATCTTGAGGTGGTATTGGACATCTGTCCATCTGTCTTCTGTACCAAAGGATCGAACTTTGGCAAGGGCTACGATGGAGTTCTCAGTGTCCTCAGTGTCGATGGTGTAGAAGATGCCCTCATAGTGGATTTTCGCCTTGGAGATGAGGCCGATGTAAGGGGTGCCCCGGCTCATGGCGCTGCTGTGCTGCTCTGGTCACAGAGAGGCAGTTCCTGCTGCTGTCGCCTGTTTAGCACGCCCACTCGCTTCGTGGGTGCCTACAGCAGCCGCCTCAGACCCAACATGGCAGCTATGCCAGGAGTGGTGTGGGGCATGCTGGGAGAGCAAGGCCGTGCTCTCGCGAGACTTCAAGTTGGTGGGAATTTTCTGATGATTACCATCAGATCACCATTTTACGTGGCAATTAAATTTGGATAAAGGAGCTTGCTTAAACATGAGAAACTGTAACCAGTTTTCCTCAGTTGGGTTTATGAAAGAGGCTACACCTTGGGTTTTGGAGGGATCCCAGATGTCCTTGTCACTTGTCACTTGTATGCTGCAACACGTACTATACAAACGTGAGAAAAATTTGGCCATGATGCCAGTTCTAGTTCAGGAAAGTCAAGTTTCAGGATTGGGGTGGATGAAGAAAGTTTCATAATAGTAGATCAGAATTATGTATGGCTCAGGAGATTAGAAAGTAAAAATTGAGGTTGATGCAACAACCCTTAGTGTCCACATTAACTCCTAAAAGATGAGCACTTCATTTCCTGTATTATCTCCTTTTCATATTTCACCAAACAAAATACTCGTGATTCTTCTGTATACTATTGGAGAGCCTTTAAGACTTAGGGTATATTTTGGTCCTGGCTGATTTAAAAATATTTGTAAGTATATTGTAGAGGAATATTAGTTTTTCCCATGCAGAATATAATGCTCTTATTTATTGATTAGCCCCTTTCCTCCCAAAATTTAGAGAGTCTGGAGAAAAAAAAAAAAAAAAAACATGGAGAAAAATATTGTATTCAGTATTTTTGTTACTATTGTTAAGTTAGTAAGCAAAAGGCATCCATGTATACTTGGTTTGAATAAGAGGCAAAACCCCTAAAAGAAGCTGGGTGTGGTGGTACCCTCTGGTAATCCCAGCTACTGGGGAGGCTAAGGCAATTGGATCACTTGAACCCACGTGTTTGACTCCAGGCTGGGCCACATAGCAAGACTCCATCTCCTAAAACAAAACAAAACCCTAAAAGTACTTAGAATGTTAGTAGTGGTTGTAATTTGGGTTTGAAATTTGCATCAATGTAGTAAGAGCAGAACTGATGTTCTTACGGTTGGAAGGAATGTTTAAAAAAAAATTCATGGTCACAACTTTTGTTGGGAGAATAGAGAAAGACTAAGAGAAAGATAGACTAAGAGATAGAAAATGTTTAATCCTGCATTGTGGCTTACTGTAGCATTTCATATTCCCTTGAATTTTAGAGTAGATTTTCTCCAAAATTCTGTAAACTTAGGGATATGTATGATTGCCAGGTGTCTGACACCATTCTAAATTTGGAACTTTTTGGAATCTAATTTCTTCTGCTAACCCATAGTAAATGAAAGAAAGTAACACACACGCTATTTTTTTTTTTTTCTTTAAGATGGAGTTTCACTCTTGTTGCCCAGGCTGGAGTGCAATGGTGGAGTCCCGGCTCACTGCAACCTCCCAGGGTCAAGCGATTCTCCTGCCTCAGCCTCCCGAGTAGCTGGGATTACAGGCGTATGCCACCATGCCCAGCTAATTTTGTATTTTTAGTGGAGATGGGGTTTCTCCATGTTGGTCAGGCTGGTCTCAAACTCCAAACCTCAGGTGATCCGCCCGCCTTGGCCTCCCAAAGTGCTGGGGTTACAGGCATGAGCCACCACGCCCTGTCAAAGTAACACACACACTATTAATGCCAACTAGAAAACATAAAGAGGTTGCCGCGGTGGCTCACACCTGTAATCCCAACATTTTGGGAGGCCGAGGTGGGTAGATCACTTAAGGCCAGGAATTGGAGACCAGTCTGGCCAACATGGGAAAACCCAGTCTATATAAAAATACAAAAATTAGCTGGGTATGATGGCGCATGCCTGTAATCCTAGCTATTTGGGAGTCTGAGGCATGAGAATTGCTTAAACTTGGGAGGCGGAGCCGAGATTGTGCCACTGTACTTAAGCGTTGGCGACAGAGAGAGACTGTCTCAAAAAAAAAAAAAAAGAAAAAAGAAAATTTCAAAATCTCATAAAGACAATGGGAAAGACTGCAGTTGTCTTGGAATTCATGAATGTATTCAAAAATTTTTTCATCTTTGTTGATGCATATTTCTGTAGTAGTTTTTCCTCTCTTCATTTTCTCTCATAGAGGGAAAAGATTTGATATTCTTGAGTCATCTCTCTCCTGAAATCTACTCAGTTTTACTCAGACCTGTGCTATATAGAGTATTATGTTCATGCCCATGTCTGATGAGGGAGAAACACAGGAGAGTGGGTGACTGACTCAGATATAAATGTTCTTATTATACTTGAGCTGCAACCACACCTAGAAACCTTGACAACAACAGGGCCTATGTTTGATATACCTCACTTGTTAAATCCTGTCTGGATTTTAGTGTGTCATATGTGTGTTCATCAGCAAAATTGAACAGGTGCTAGAACAATTGCAAAGCTTTAATCGGACTTATGATTATACTGTTTCTCATTTTGGCCATACAAAAAATATGACACAATAACGAAAACAAATTTCTAGTTGTTTCTGGTTCAGAGCTTGTTTTTTTTTTTTAGACAGAGTCTCACTGTGTCGCCCAGGCTGAAGTGGGGTGGCATGATCTCAGCTCACCGCAACCTCCGCCTTCTGTGTTCAAGTGATTCTCCTGCCTCAGCCTCCCAAGTAGCTGGGACTACAGGCGCACACTACCACGCCCAGCTAATTTTTTTTGTATTTTTAGTAGAGATGGGGTTTCACCATTTTTGGCCAGGATGGTTTTGATCTCTTTACCTCGTGATCCGCCCACCTCAGCCTTCCAAATTGCTGGGATTATAGGCATGAGCCACCACGCTCGGCCAGAGGTTTCTTTTCTTTTCCTTCCTTCCTTCCCTCCCTCCCTCCATTCCTTCCTTTCTTTCTTTCTTTCTTTCTTTTCTTTCTTTTCTTTCTCTTTCTTTCTTTTCTTTCTTTTCTTTCTTTTCTTTCTCTTTCTTTCTTTCTTTCTTTCTTTCTTGTCTCCCACTGTCGCCAAGGCTGGAGTGTAGTGGCGCAGTCTCCACTTACTGCAACCTCTGACTCCCTGGTTCAAGCGATTCTGCTGCCTCAGCCTCCTGAGCATACCCAGCTAATTTTTGTATTTTTAGTAGAGACAGGGTTTCACCATGTTGGCCAGGGTGGTCTCGATAGCTTGACTTCGTGATCCACCCACCTCGGCTTCCCAAAGTGCTGGGATTACAGGTGTAAACCAATGTGCCCAGCCTTCTTTTTTTTTCTTTCTTAGACAGGATCTCACTCTGTTGCCCAGGCTGGAGTGCAGTAAAATGGTCTTGGCCCACTGCAACCTCTGCCTCCCAACCTCAAGCCGTCCTCCCACCTCAGCCTCCTAAGTAGCTGGGACTACAGGTGTGCACCACCATGCCTGGCTAATTGTTTTTGGTCTTTTTTTAAAGCTTTTTTAATTTGTAAAGATGGAGTTTAACCACGTTGCCCAGGCTGTTCTTTAACTCCTGGGCTCAAGCGATTCACCTGCCTCAGCTTCCCAAAGTGATGGGATTATAGGTGTGAGCCACCATGTCTGGCCCAGAGGTGTCAATGCTACATACACGTCCTCCACCAAGATAGAGTCATGGGTAAATTAATTAAAGTTAAGAGACAATTTCAATGTCTTATGGCAAGCTGCTAATGTTTTAAAAATAGCTTTTCCTTCATTATACAAATAACACATGTGGGGCCAGGCATGGTGGCTCGTGCCTGTAATCCCAGCACTTTCAGAGGCCAAGGTGCGAGGCTCACTTGAGGCCAGAAGTTCGAGACCAGCCTGGCCAATGTGATGAAACCCTGCCTCTACTAAAAATACAAAAATTATCCAGGTATGGTAGCACACACATGTAATCCCAGCTACTCAGGAGGCTGAGGCAGGACAGTTCCTTGAGCCAGAGAGGCAGAGGTTGCGGTGAGCTGAGATTGCACCAACAAACTCCAGCTTGGGCGACAGAGTGAGACTCAGCCTCAAAAAAAAAAAAAAAAAAAAAAAAGGAAACTAAAGAAGAAAATGAACATTTCCTTAATCCTAATAGTATTTAAGTAAATTTCCTTGCAGTCACTTTTCTATTCAGATAACTTTCTTAAAAGCTGGAGTATAACTCAAACTATTTTTGAGATGGAAAAAAAAAATAACAACAAAAAAGCTGGGTAGTCCCAGGTGTGGTGTCTTAGGACTGTAATACTAGCACTTTGGGAGGCCAGGATGGGAGAATCACTTGAGCCAGGAGTTTGAGACCAGCCTGGTCAGCATAGTGAGAACCCTCCATCTCTATTTAAAAAACATATTATTTTTTTAAAAAAGCTGGAGTTGGCTGGGTGCAGTGGCTCACGCCTATAATCCCAGCACTTTGGGAGGCCAAGGTGAGTGGATCACGTGAGGTCAGGAGTTCGAGACCAGCCTGACCAACATGGCGAAACCTCATCTCTACCAAAAATACAAAAATTAGCCTGTAATCCCAGCTACTCGGGAGGCTGAGGCAGGAGAATCACTTGAACCTGGGAGGTGGAGGTTGCAGTGAGCCAAGATTGCACCATTGCACTCCAGCATGGGTGACACAGTGAAACTCTGTCTCAAAAAGGAAAAAAAAAAAAAAAAAAGCTGGAGTAGGCTAGGCATGGTAGTTCATGCATATAATCCCAGCACTTTGGGAGGATTGCTTGGACCCAGGAGTTCAAGACCAGCCTGGGCAACATGGCAAGATGCTGCCTCTACAAAAAAAAAAAAAAAAAGTCAACCAGGTGTGTTGGCATGTGCCTATAGTTCCACCCACCTGGGAGGCTGAGGTAGGAAGATCGCTTGAGCCTAGGAGGTTGAGAGTGGAGTGAGCTGTGATCTCACCACAGCACTCCAGCCTTGGTGACAGAGTGAGATTTTGTCCCAAAAAGAAAAAAAAAAAAAAAGAAAACCTGATTATTACTAAATTCATGTCTATCAAGAAAAAAAATCAGTAAATTTATTTCTGTCAACTTAAAACATCTGTTTTGAACATTTTCTATTTCATTATTTAAAAACATGACTAAGTAATGTTCTATTGCATATTCATAATATTTGAACGTTCACCTATGGCTGGACACATACTTTCGATTTGTCTATAATAAACGTTTTAATTAAAGTATAACTTACAAAAGTCTAAACAATAAATGTGTAGCTTAGTGAATTTATAGTGAATTTTTACAAAGTTAACACACCTTGAAACTACCATCTGGATCAAGAAAGAGAACATTGCCAACATCCAGAAGTCATGCTTATTCCTAATTATTACGTCCCTCGAAGTAAACTTGTCTTTGTCTTACTTGTCATTGATTGGCTTTGCCTGTTTTTGAATTTCATGTAAATGGAATCATAGTTATGTTCTCTTTCTTGTCTGGTGTCTGTTGTTGGTTCATTTTAGCTATGAGTTTCATCTGTGCTGTTACTTAAAGCAATAGCTAATTATTTTTCATTTTGCACAGTATTTAATTGTATGACTATACCACATTTATTCTATTGTTTGTGACCTTTTGGTTTGTTTCCAGTTTTGGCTTTTGTGAATGTTTTGTATGTGTTTTTTGGTGTCCATATTTTAGATATAACTACGAATAGTAGAATTGTTTGGTCTTAGGGTATGCATATGTTCGGCTTCAGTAGTATTACCAAACAGTTTTCCACAGTGTTTATACCAATTTACAGCCCTTTTGGCAATGTATGAGAGGTCCATTTCTTCCTGTACTTACCAATACTTGGTGCTGTCAGTTTTCTCCCCTCCCCTCCTCCATCTTCCTCTATCATCCAGCCTAGAGTGCAGTGGTGCCATCATAGCTCACTACAGCCTTGCCCTCTTGGGCTCAAGTGATGAGCTCACCCCTGCCTCCTAAGTAGCTGGGCCTACAGGCATGTGCTACTACGCCTGGCTAATTAAAAAAAATTTTTTTTAATAGACAGTGTGTTGCCATGTTGCCCAGGCTGGTCTTGAACCCCTGTGCTCAAGATAACACTTTGGGCCAAACACTGTGACTCACATTTGTAATCCCAGCACTTTGGGAGCCCGAGGTGGGCTGATCACGAGGTCAGGAGATCGAGACCAGCCTGGCTAACACGGTGAAACCCCATCTCTACTAAAAATACAAAAAATTAGCCAGGTGTGGTGGCACACACCTGTAGTCCCAGCTACTTGGGAGACTGAAGCAGGAGAATAACTTGAATCTGGGAGGTGAAGGTTGCAGTGAGCCAAGATTGAGCCACTGCACTCCAGCCTGGTGACAGAGTGAGACTCCGCCTCATAAACAAACAAAAACGACATTTTGAGTTCCTGCCTCGGCCTCTCAGAGTGCTGGGATTACAGGCATGAGCCACTGTGCCCAACCAGTTTTCTTACATTTAACCATTCTGGTAGTTACATAGTATTTCCCAGTGGTTTTAACTTGCATTTCCTTGATGCCTGATGATATTGAGCACCTTTCCATATGTTTACTGGCTTTGGGATATCCTTTTTTGTGAAGTACTTGTTCTAATGTTTTGGCAATTTTAAAATTGTGATGTTTGTCTTTTATTGATTCGTAGATGTTCTTTATACTAGATATGAGTTCTTTGGTTGTATGCATTGTAGATGTCTTCTTTCTGTGTTTTGAATTTTTATTCTCTTTTTTTGTTTTAAACACACAGAACAGGGTGATTTTTTTCTTTTTATTTTCTTTTTACTGATTTTTGACTCTCAGTGGGGTCTCTTGATCACACAGTAAATGTTTAGAAGTTGACAATGTTATTTTGGTAAAAACGTGCACACATCATATCTCCATAGGGATTGCTTACTTGGAGGCCAGATAATAAGATCAGAGTTCTATTGCAGTTAGTTTTGCCTCCCTAGCAGTGCCATTTGTCTTATAAATAAATATGGGTCCTGAATGCATGGGGAACCAGCTGAGTGTGTGGGTGGATCAACATAAATTCATCTCTAACTCTGGAGACTACTAAAAGCACAATACCTGAAGATATTGACTTACTAGAGTCATGTTTGTATACACAGTATAGAACATACAAGTTAATTCTTGTATGTGCACTGTATGTGCAGTGGTCTAGGATCTCAGTGTGTTTTAATCTATCCATTTTAAAAGTAGGGATTTTTTAAGCAAATTAAATTGACTTCTGTTTTCTGCAGAGTTAGAATACAGTTTAAGAGATCTGTAAGCCAGAAGTAAAAAATATAGATACTAAGGACAAAAGATAGAAAAGTAGTTTCAGTTAGTGGTTAAGAGCTTGGGCTCTGGAGTAAGTTGAAATTCTAGTTCTTTCATTTACTAGTTTAGCAATTTGGGTATTTTATTTAGCCTTTTTTTTTTTTTTTTTTTTTTGGGGGACGGAGTTTCGCCCTTGTTACCCAGGCTGGAGTGCAATGGCGCGATCTCGGCTCACCGCAACCTCCGCCTCCTGGGTTCAGGCAATTCTCCTGCCTCAGCCTCCTGAGTAGCTGGGATTACAGGCACGCGCCACCATGCCCAGCTGATTTTTTGTATTTTTAGTAGAGACGGGGTTTCACCATGTTGACCAGGATGGTCTCGATCTCTCGACCTCGTGATCCACCCGCCTCGGCCTCCCAAAGTGCTGGGATTACAGGCTTGAGCCACCGCGCCCGGCCCTTTATTTAGCCTTTTTAAGCTTAAATTTCCTCATCTTTGAAATTTGGATAATAGTGAACCTGACTTACAAGGTTTTTATGAGAATTAAATGAGATGATTCACGGTGGCTGGCCCGTAATTAGAGCTCACTGTTTACTATTATTGGGAAGTAAAGGATAAAAAAGTTAGATGAAAAACAATTACTTTATTTTTTTGAGATAGGGTCTCTTGCCTAGCCTCAGTACAGTGGCATGATCACAACTCACTGTAGCCTTGACCTTCCAGGCTCAAGCGATCCTCCTGCCTGAGCCTCCCAAGGAGCTGAGACTACAGGCACGCACCACTATGCACAGCTAATTTTATAAAAAGCATTTATTTATTTGTAAGGACAAGCAGAATGTACACATGCTTTTGAGAAAGTAGATTTTTAATTTTTTTGGAACAGAGTCTTGCTCTGTTGCCCAGGCCGGAGTGTAGTGGCGCAATCTTGGCTCACTGGAACCCCCACCTTCTGGGTTCAAGCAGTTCTCCCTGTATCAGCCTCCCAAGTAGCTGGGATTACAGGTGCCCTCCACCATACCTGGCTAATTTTTGTATTTTTAGTAGAGATGGGGTTTCACCATGTTGTCCAGGCTGATCTCAAACTCTTGACCTCATGATCTGCCTGCCTTCATCTCCCAAAGTGCTGGGATTACAGGCATGAGCCACTGCGCCTGGCCCAGAGTTGTTTTCATTGGAGACAGGATACCACTTCTATGTTATCTAGGCTGATCTTGAGCTCCTGGGCTCAAGTGATCTTGCCTGAGTGTCCCAACTATGTGGAACTACAGGAATGCACCATCCTGCTTGTCAGAAATTTTTATCCTAGAGACCTAGGATAAAGATGTTAGTCAGTCATCTCAAAAGACTAAAAATTGACATATTCCAAAATTGTTTTGTCTTACTTTTCTTCCTTTTGGGTTCAAAGTCACATCTGAGTTTGAAGTTGCCTTTCCTATTATCCCAGCTTTTGTCCTGTGCCTCTGGCTCTTCCAGTTAGCACTTGGCAGTGGATAGATACCACGAGTTCAGTTTATTCAGTACAACCAACCACTTAAACTTAAAAATAAATAATTTTCAAAGAATACATAATATTAGAACTATTTTTAAAAGTAGGGATTTGCTAAGAAATTAGTGCCCCGCTGGCCAGGCATAGTGGCTCATGCCTGTAATCCCAGCACTTTGGGAGGCTGAAGCGGGTGGATCACCTGAGGTCAGGGGTTTGAGACCAGCCTGGACAACATAGTGGTCTACTAAAAATACAGAATGAGTTAAGCATGGTATGGCACAAATCTGTAGTCCCAGCTGCTTGGGAGGCTGAGACAGGAGAATTGCTAGAAACCAGGAGGCAGAGACTGCAGTGAGCCAAGATTGCCTCCAGTGTACTCCAGCCTCGGCGAGACAAAGTGAGATTCTGTCTAAAAAAAGAAATTAGTCTCCCTCCAAGAATATAGACACAATTTTCTGTGTTAAACCATCCTTTGATTCCTCTGGAGGACAATGTGGAGAGTCCTAGGATTAATTTAAGGGTAGGAAAGTGACACATAGGCATTATCTCTTGGAGTTATTTATTTATTTACTTGAGACAGGGTCTTGCTCTGTTGCCTAGGCTGGACTGCAGTGGTACAATCATAGCTCACTGCAGCCCTGAATTCCTGGGCTTAAGTGATCCTCCTGTCTCCGCCTCCTGGGTAGCTGGGACTACAGGTGTGTACCACTATGCCCAGCTAATTTTAAAACTTTTTTGTAGAGTCTTGTTATAATGCCCAGTCTAGCCTCAAACTCCAGGGCTCAAGCAATCCTCCTGCCTCAGCCTCCCAAAGTGTTGAGATTATAGGCATGAGCCACCATGTCTGGTTTGTCTCTTGTGTTAAGAATTCATTATATCCTTTCTATAACTTGATGTTCCGAAGAGGAAACAAGATGTATCTGAGATATCTTATAAAATCAATGAGAACTGTTGTGTGTAAGATTTGCGACAGTGAAACAAGCAGATACAACGAAAAGGAAGGGAACTGGTGATTGGTTAAGTTTTAAAATGTTTCTTCTGCCATAGGTTTCTAAATGAACAAAAGGGAGGAAGAAGGAGAGGAGAATCAGGAGAGCAATAATGCAAACAGGACTTAAAATAAAACACACTGAGATATATCCTGCCTGGCAGAGGGAGCATTTGGTGCCTGCGCCTTCCAAATTCTGTCTTGTTGCTGCCCACAGGGGAGATGCGATTCCTGTGCCATTTGACTACCTGGGTTGCCTTCCTCCTCTGTGGAATGTAAGCCAGCTATTTGAATCTTTCCTCCCTTTCCTCCCCTCCCCCTCTCCTCCTCTCCTCTTCTCCCTCTCTGCTCTCTCTCTCCTTTCTCTCTTTCTCTCTCTTTTTTTGAGGTTAAAGTTTTCTTAAGGCCATACTTGTTCATGCCTTTTAAGCCAGTGCACTTTCCATTAATCACCCCTCCTAAGGGACTGATGTGAAATCCCAGGAAACTGCTTTTGCCTGCTTAGTTAGTATTAAAGAATAAACAGGACCAATCAGAGGTTAATTATCAGGAGACTATATGAAAACAGTTTCCATAAAAGAGCAAGGGAGATAGGAAGTATACCAGGAAGTAAATTGGGAGGGTCAAACAGGAAAATCTGCTTAGTTAGACATCAGACTGGAAGGACTGGAGCAGATAGGAGGCTGGAAAGGCAAAGAAAGAGACCAGAGAGGGGACAAGGTACAGCATGTCACAAACTGGTTTGAGTCAGATCTCACAGAGTTCCTCTGGCAGCAGTTTCCCTTGAAGCACAGTTTGATGTGTCTTGCTAGGTTGGGGGTGGTTCCTCAAGTGAAACACCAGACTGAACAGAGCAGAAGCGCCCAGAACCAAGAATGCCTACTTAATATTCTCAGGTCCGTGCACAGTGCTCGACACATAGTAAATACTAAAAAAAAAATTTTTTTTTTTTTTGAGACGGAGTCTTGCTTTATTGCCCAGGCTGGAGAGCAGTGGTGCCATCTCGGCTCACTGCAACCTCTGCCTCCTGGGTTCAAGCGATTCTCCTGTCTCAGCCTCCTGTGTAGCTGGGATTACAGATGCCCCCCACAATGTCTGGCTAATATTTTTGGTGTTTTTAGTAGAGACAGGGTTTCACCACATTGGCCAGGCTGGTCTGGAATTCCCGACCTCACATAATCCACCTGCCTTCGCCTCCCAAAGTGCTGGGATTATAGGCGAGAGCCACTGAGCCTGGCCAAAATAATGCTTTTTTGAGTCATTAATGAATTTATTTCTTATCTTTTGGAGTTGTTGACATGGAAGAGATGCTTAGATCACTAACTTTGACAGGTACATTTTATGACTGAGAATGGTTAATTAAAAAATTGTTACATTTTAAATTATTACAGAAATGCCTACATTATATTTTTGATTTTGTCTTTAGGCCAGTAAACCCTAAAATATTTAATATCTGGCCCTTAAAAGAAAAAGTTTGTTGATCCCTGTACTTACCATACAAGTGTATGTAATCTGTTACATGTCTCTCAGAGCTTTTTATTTATTTGTCTTTAATATTATTATTATGTTTTTAGAGACAGGGTCTTGCTCTGTTCCCCAGGCTGGAGTTCAGTGGTGCTGTCATAGCTTATTGTAGCCTTGTACACCTGAGATCAAGCAATCCTCCCGTGTAGCTGGGACTACAGGCACATGCCTTCTTGCCTGGCTAAATTTTTTATATTTGTAGAGATGGAGATCTTGCACTTCTGGACTCAAGTACTGGGATTATAGGCATGAACCACCGTGCCTCGCTCTAGACTGAGCTTTTTATGGACAAGGACTGAATCTTGCTTATCTGACTATTCCTATTGTCTAGGCTAATACTGAGTATTAGCTATGTAGTAGTAATTTAGTGGATGGGTTTTGCATGAATGATGTGACTCAGTGGTATTTTAAAATTATAATTAAATTACTTTTGTAATACTTTATGCATTTTTGCTTTATATGATGAGTTCCATTGTATTTATAAATGAGAATTATGTAGAAAGCATAAAACTCCTGACCTCACGTGATCTACGTGCCTTGGCCTCCAAAGTGCTGGGATTATAGGCGAGAGTCACTGAGCCCGACCAAAATAATGCTTTTTTTTGAGTCACTGATGAATTTATGTCTAATCTTTTGGAGTTGTTGATGTGGAAGAGATTATGAGAACACTAACTTTGTAACAGAATGTACTTATGGAATGCTTTTTAAACAGACAAAAATCAAGAGTGCAGATAAAATCAGGTATCAGGTTTTTTTTTTGTTTTTTTTTTTTGGAAGCGGATTTTTTTTTGGGGGGGTGCTGTTTGGACTGACTGCAACCTGCGCCTCCCAGGTTCAAGTGATTCTCCTGTCTCAGCCTCCCGAGTAGCTGGGATTACAGGCATGTGCTACCACGTCCAGCTAGTTTTTTGTATTTTTAGTAGAGATGAGTTTCACCATGTTGGCCAGGCTAGTCTCAAACTCCTGAACTCAAGTGATCTGCCCGCCTTGGCCTCCCAAAGTGCTGGAATTATAGGTGTGAGCCATTGCGCCCGGCCTAAAATCAGATTTATTGAGGACTTGTGTATAGCATGGTAGAAATAAAAGCAGAATTCCTTCTCTTGATTTTACAGTTCCTTCTGTGGAAATGAGTACAGTTGATTATAGCAGGGGGCAGTGCCTGTCAACTTTGTTTCCACTTTGCACTGATTCTGTTATCTTATTCTAATCCATGCCAACCAGATGCACTTCCTTCTTCACATAAGATGGAGACAGTTTATTGTACAGCATACATGTGCAAATACCTATAAGTATAGCAAAAGTTGGTCCTGCTTTTCAGAAATATCATTAACTAGTATCAAATGAGAGGTGGCATGGTTTACTTCAGGTACAGCATATAGTTTTAGATGCTTATTCCTCCCTGTTGGTTTGAGTTCAATTCTTTTTTTAAAAAAATTCATTTTTTGCTGTGTGTGGTGGCTCATGCATGCATTCCCAACACTTTGGGGGGCCGAGGTGGGTAGATCACAAGGTCAGGAGTTCAAGACCAGCCTGGCCAACGTGCTGAAACCCTGTCTCTACTAAAAATACAAAAATTAGCTGGGTATGGTGGTGTGTGCCTGTAATCCCAGCTACTCAGGAGGCTGAGGCAGAAGAATCACTCGAGCCCAGGAGGTGGAGGTTACAGCGAGCTGAGATTGTGCCACTGCACCCCACCCAGGCAACAGAGCGAGACTGTCTCAAAAAAAAAAAAAAAAAAAAATTACTTACAATGAACATATCAAAGCCCCATGTCTCACTTTTCAGGACCAGTGTAGGAGGTAATAGGGAAAGAAAAATAAATGAGACATCTCTTAAGAAGTTATAACTGGTTTTATGTATAAATAATTTAGAAACACATTACTTGTAATACAAAACAATTAAAAAATATACCACTGTCTATTTGGCTGTATTTATAACTTTTCTGAAACTGATTACTCAGAGATTTGGTTCACCTAGGCTTATTTTTACTCCCTTCTTTTTGAACCTTCTTGGTACTATTAACCACCAACTTTGGTGGAATCCTTTCTTTCCTTGGCTTTAGTGAAAACATCCCTTTCTAAACAACGAATTTCTTTTTCTGCTGGGCAGAGGCCCTTTTTATGGAGGCAGCATACTTCTGTGTTTAACTTTGATGATCGATTATTGACTCAGTTGGTAATAGAAATTAAAGTTTGGCTTAAAGTGGTGAAACATTTCTGGGAAGTAATTGAATGATGACTGTACAACACTAGAGTAATTTAAAAGTACTTAGGGGAAATATTCATTGATACCATCTTTTTTTAAGAAGTTAATTTAACTACCTCAAAGCAAGATTAATTTTGTGTAACCTGGCACCCAACAGTTGTATGTTTAGGAGTTTGTCCCTCAAAACGATAGCATGAGTGGTAAAAACATTTGTAGGGAGATATTAATTGAAGCATTATTTGTAAGAACAAAAAATGGAAACAGCTTAAACACTTGTCAATAGAAAAATTGTGAAATTGGCTGGGCATGGTGGCTCACGCCTATAATCCTAACACTTTGGGAGGCCGAGGTGGGCAGATCATCAGATCAGGAGATCGAGGCCATCCTAGCCAACATGGTGTAACTTCATCTCTACTAAAAATACAAAAATTAGCCGGCATGATGGAGCGTACTTGTAATCCCAGCTACTGAGGAGGCTGAGTTAAGAGAATCGCTTGAACCAGGAGGTTGGAGGTTGCAGTGAGCTGAGATTGCACCACTGCACTCCAGCCTGGCGACAGAGTGAGGCTCCCTCTAGAAAAAAAAAGTGAAATAGTGAAAGTATGATTTATTCTTACTATTAATCCATTAAAAAAGTGAGCTAGAATGTGTGGAGGCAGAGGGTATAAGAGAACTCTCTATACCTTCTGTTCAATTTTGCTGTGAACCTAAAACTGCTTAAAAACAAAAAAAAGTCTTCTAAAAGAGCTAGAGCTATACACGTACTGAGCTAAAAAATATCTGTATAGTAGAAATAGGCTGTGACACTATGTAGAACATGATTTTATTTCTTTTTTTAAAAAAGGATGTGAGCTGGGTGTAGTCACTCATGCCTATAATCTCAGCACTTTGGGAGGCCAAGGCAGGAGGATTGCTTGAGGGCAGGAGTTTGAGACCAGACTGGGCAATGTAGTAAGACCCCATCTTTACAAAAAATACAAAAATTAGCCAGGTGTGGTTGCACATGCCCGTGGTCCTAGCTACTTGGGAGGCTGCAGTGGGAAGATTGCTTGAGCCCAGTAGCCCAAGGCTGCTGTGGGCTAGTACACTAGTTCTGCACTGCAGCCTGGGCAACAGAGCAAGACCTTGTCTTTGAAAGAATAAATAAATAAAATGTGTATATATTTTGATGAATAGGAAAAACACATCAATTTTAGTGGCAATTTAATCTAGAATTGGGTTTAGAGGGGTAGAATAAGGAACTTTTACTTCTTACTAGGTATACTTCCAAAAAAAGTGATAATTAAGAGTGATATATGTTTTAGTGTATGCTTTTCTGAGATTCTTCAAATACAATGATCTTAAAAAAAACCTGAAAATTAATGGAAAGCAGGAAAAAGGAGATAAGGATCCAGCTAGCTACTTTAACTTTTAATTTAATAAGGATGTCCTTTAAAAATGTTTGTATGCATACCCATGTATGTTGTGTGTGTGTGTGAATAAATACACACACACAAACACAAAATACAGAGTAACTGCAGTCTGACATTGAATTAAGCTACAGAATGTGTGGTATAGGCATGCATTTTTGTTTGTTTGTCTATATTTATTTTTGAGACTGAGTCTCGCTCTGTTGCTCAGGGTGGAGTGCAGTCACGTGATTGCGGCTCACTGCAACCTGCCTCTCCTAGGCTCAAGCGATTCTCCTGCCTCAGCCTCCCAAGTAGCTGGGACTACAGTCACCCGCCATTATGACCGGCTAATTATTTTTATTATTTTTATTTTTATTTATTTATTTATTTATTTTTTGAGACGGAGTTTCACTCTTGTTACCCAGACTGGAGTGCAATGGCACGATCTCAGCTCACGGCAACCTCTGCCTCCTGGGTTCAAGCAATTCTCCTGCCTTAGCCTCCCGAGTAGGCATGCACCACCACACCCAGCTAATTTTTGTATTTTTAGTAGAGACGGGGTTTCACCTCCTTGACCAGGATGATCTCGATCCCTTGACCTTGTGATCCACCCGCCTCGGCCTCCCAAAGTGCTGGGATTATAGGCGTGAGCCACTGCGCCCGGCCTGACCGGCTAATTTTTGTGTTTTTTAGTAGAGACGGAGTTTCACCATCTTGGCTAGGCTGGTCTTGAACTCCTGACCTCAGGTGATCCGCCCACCTCTGCCTCCTGAAGTGCAGGAATTACAGGTGTGAGCCACTGCACCCAGCCTTGGCATGCATTTTCAAAGTGTAAAACATTAAGAAGTGTTTTTCTGCACATCACAATATACAGTTCTTAAGTTGTTTAGAAGTGACAGGATTTGTTCAGAGAATGTGCAGTTCTCTAGTGTTGCAGTAATGTGTATTCAGGTTTCTTTAACACAGGTTATAGCTTATTCATAACTCTGAGTTAAAGTTTAAATTTTATGTAATTAACCACCTGTGTGACCTTTGAAACTAAATGAAGATAGTATTCCAGAGCAGTGAAACTCTTGAGTATAGCTGCTTCGGTTTTGGACTATAAATTGGAATTTTCTTCCACTGAGCAAGAGTCAGGGATGAAAGTGGGGGCTGGTTAAATAAAAAAGCCATGTGATTGTTCATGATTTCTGAATTTTATGCTTAGTACAACATTGGTAGCTTGTTTAGCTTCATTTTATCATGGCCACTTATAGATAGCTTAAATCTGTGTGTACAAAATTATGTTTCATTTTGCTAAATTTTATGACTTTTTTTTAGCTGTAGAGATTTAAGTTCCCTATATAACTAAGGAAAAGCCCTATTCCAAATTTTAGTAATCAAGGCACCTAGTTGTATGAGATTTGGAAATTTTCTTAACCCTCTCTTCTGTGTCATTGGCACTTTTCAATTTTCTAGAAACTCTGGGGTTTGCAAGTTATCGGAGCCTTGAGTGTTCCTTCTTTAGCCCGTGGATGGCAGCCATTTTGCCCTGCATTAGTGCCTTGTCTAGTGGAGGAAAATGAAACACTTAGAAACTGTGAATTTTGCATTTTAGACCTGATTAGTTTTGTATGTAATGGATAATGTCAAGTTTTTAAAACTTCCATGTGATTTCTTGGGTTTTAAATTCAGGGCTTACTAGCAGTATACTCATGGGGCCAACTGGAGTTTCGAACATTGAAGCTTCCTGCAGTTTTGTTGGACAGTTTCTTCACTGATTTTTTTTTTTAATTCGTCATTTTCATGAGGCCAGGGCATTCACAAGTGAATTGAGAAATTGAACTACTCAGAATCTAACTATGAATCTTTGTTGAGAGATAACCAATCTAAAAGGACGATTAGACTGTAAGATATTCCTAACCATTAGTTTATTAATAGCTCTATAAAAGTTTTCCATGTTCTAGGGTCCTGAGGGGAATGGTCTGGATAACCTAACCGGCTTTTCCATCCCTCATGATTCATTTACCCTATTGAAAATTATCTTAAACAGAAGGAAATGAATAGGCCTGGTAGAACCAGATTCTAAACAGTGTTGCTTCAGAGGGAAGGGAGTGGTTTGTCAGTCAGTGCTTGTGGAGTCTGTTACTCCAGAGGCAGCCAGCTTCTCTGCAGTTAGTAAACACTACCATAGGCCAGTGGCAGATCTTGCTGACATACACAGCTCAAAGCTAGTAACATGTTGCTTTCCTAGGAATTTCATTCAGCTACAGATTTAAGGTTTATCAGTATAATTTCCAGAAAGATGATTTGGCACAGTGGCTCATGCCTATAATCCCAGCACTTTGGGAGGCCAAGGCAGATGAATTGCTTGAGTCCAGGAGTTTGAGACCAGCCTGGCCAAGATGGCAAAACCCTGACTTTGCTTGTAGTACCCCTAGCTACTCGAGAGGCTGAGGTAGAAGAATCACTTTGAGCCCAGGGAGGTCAGGGTTACAGTGTGCGGAAATTGCGTCACCATACTCCAGCCTGGGCAATCAGAGTGAGAACCTGTCTCAAAAAAAAAAAGAAAGAAAGAAAGAAAAAAAGGGCATAAAGTATTTTAAAGACCAGATTCTAGGCCGGTGCAGTGGCTCACACCTGTAATCCAAGTACTTTGGGAGACCAAGGTGGGTGATCACCTGAGGTCAGGAGTTTGAGATCAGCTTGATCAACATGATGAAACCCCATCTCTACTAAAAATACAAAAATTAACTAGACATTGTGGCAGGCACCTGTAATTTCAGCTGCTCAGGAGGCTGAGTCAGGAGAATCACTTGAACCCGGGAGGCGGAGGTTGTAGTTAGCCAATAATATGCCTCTGTATTCTAGCCTGGGTGACAGAGTGAGACTGTGTCTCAAAAAATAAATATGGCTGGGTGCAGTGGCTCACGCCTGTAATCCCGGAACTTTGAGAGACCAAGGCAGGCAGATCACTTGAGGCCAGGAGTTCAAGACCAGTATGGCCAACATGGTGGAACCCCGTCTCTACTAAAAAATTGAAAAACTTAGCCAGGTGTGGTAGTGCATGCCTGTAATCCCATCTACTTGGGAGGCTGAGGCAGGAAAATTGCTTGAACCCAGGAGGTGGAGGTTATAGTGAGCTGAGATCATGCAACTATGTAACTACACTTAGCCTGGACAACAGAGTGAGACTCTTATCTCAAAAAAAAACAAAAAAACAACAAAAAAAAACGCCAAACAAAAAGCAACAATAACAACAACAAAAAAACAATCCTGGGGTTCATTATTTTGAGTGTTTATTGTCTTATACTCCATTATTATGGTGTTTTGGGGTATTCGAAGCGTGTAAGACTATTCACCTCTGTACTGAATGGCCTCAGATTGCTGTGCTTTCACAGCTTCAGACTCTTTTGTCTGAGATAATTTCCTTCAGATTTGAGTATGATTAAACATTTTTCCATACACATTGAGCAAGACATATTCATTGTAAAAAAAAACAAAAGAAAGGGTGGGGGTGGGTGCGGTGGCTCACACCTGTAATCCCAGCACTTTGGGAGGCCAAGGCAGGTGGATTACCTGAGGTCAGCAGTTTGAGACCAGTCTCACCAACATACTGAAACCCTGTCTCTACTAAAAATACAAAAAAATTAGCTGGGCTTGGTGGCATGCATCTGTAGTCCCAGCAATTTGGGAGGCTGAGACAGGAGAATTGCTTGAACCTGGGAGGTGGAGGTTGCAGTGAACTGTGATCGCACCACTGTACTCCATCCTGGGCGACAGAGCGGGAATCTGTTAGGAAAAAAAGTAAAACATCAGAGAAAAGCAAAAACGATGAAAAATTAGCCATATGACACAGAGATAACCATTTTTAATATTTTGGTATATGATTTCTATAGTAGTTTTTCTGTGTCTGGGTCTGGGTCTGTCTCTCTCTCTTCCTCACCTCTCCCCCCTCTCCCCACCAGGGGTCTTATACCTGTATGTAAGGACTTAATATAACTCTGTATATATTTTTTCATTTTTTCCCAAAATGTCATATTTTTTTGTAATCTGTTCTTTACATTTCAACATATATATTTTCTATATATATATATATATTTCCACATTTAAAAAATAGCTGTACAAGGGGTTTACACCTGTAACCCTAGCACTTTGGGAGGCTGAGGTGGGAGGAATGGTTGAGGCCGTGAGCCCAAGACCAACCTGGGCAACATATGAGACCCCCATTTCTATAAAAAATGAAAAATACTCCCTAGATGTGGTGGCTTACACCTGTAGTTCAGCTACTCAGAGGCAGGGGCAATTGCTTGAGCCCACTACTTTGAATCTGTAGTGAGCCATGATTGTACCACTGTACTCCGGCCTGGGTGACTGAGTGAGACTCTGTCTTAAGAAACAAAAAATTGAAGTTATATCAAAGATTTTTTGAAACTTGAAAAGAGAATCCAAACAGCAGATTCATACATAGGCAGTCAGAAATGCTAAAATGAATTTGCCAATAGGCGCAAAACTGGTCTTTTTTTGGTGGGAAGGGGGAGGTGGTATCAATTGCATTTCCTCTGGACAAAATTTATTTGCATTATTATCAGTTTTCTACAATTTACAGAGTTGTAAAATAGCTCAGTCAGTGACAGTGCAATGCTCAGACTCCTGTCGAATCACATAGCCCTTAAAGGTGTGTGCCTGTGTTATATTGAAAGGGTGCTCAGTAATCTTTTATTTATTTAGTTAATTATTTAATTTTTTTTTTTTTTTAAGAGGTGAGGTTTCACCATGTTGGCCAGGGTAGTCTCAATCTCTTGATCTGGTGATTCACCTGCCTTGGCCTCCCAAAATGCTGGGATTACAGGTGTGAGCTACCATGCCCGGCCTATTTTTATTTTTTTGAGGCAAGGTCTGGCTCTACTGCCCAGGCTGGCGTAAGTGGCGCGATCACGGCTTGCCGCAGCCTTGACCTCCTGGGTTCAAGTGATCCTATCACCTCAGTTTTTGAGTAGCTGGGACTACAGGCACACAGCCACCACACTGGCTAACTTTTATTGTTTATGAGGTCTTGCCATGTTGCCCAGGCTGGTCTTAAACTCTTGGGCTCAAGCAGTCCTTCCACTATAGGCATGAGCCACTGTGCCTGACCTCTCACAGTTTTTCATTTGTTACTTGTCTGCTTCTTCCTAAGAGTAAGAGTTATAGACTAGGAGCTCAATGTGGCCAACAGAGGCATCTTCTTCTCTCCAGCATTGAAACACATGATACATATTTTCATGGTTTTATACAGGTGTTTTATTTTATCTTCACTCTGAAAATAAAAGTCTACCTTCTCTATTCTTGGTATTATAGTTTCAGTATCAAGCATATCTTCTTCATAAGTTGTCACTTCTTAGGGCATGGCTGTATCCCATTCATCTCTGTAACCGCCAGAGAACCTGGGGTGGTGCCTTGTGTGCAGCCATAAATGTTTACATTGGGTTAATTCATTTGGCCCAGAGGGTCTCAGTTACTCTTTAGACCTCTCTTGCCACTCAGCTGCTTCATAGGCTTTGTGTGCTTGCCTCTTGTCTAAGCTGTTTTTTTTTAATCTTTTTTTTATTATAGTAAAAAATATGTCACTTAAGATTTACCCATCTTAACTTTTTTTTTTTTTTTTGAGACAGAGTCTTGTTCTGTTGCCCAGGCTGGAGTGTAGTGGTACAATCTCAGCTCACTGCAACCTCCACCTCCCGGGTTCAAGCGATTCTTGTGCCTCAGTCTCTGAGTAGCTGGGACGACAGGCATCTGCCACCACACCCAGCTAATTTTGGTGGTTTTTTGTAGAGGCTGGGTTTCACCATGTTGGCCAGGCTGGTCTGAAATTCCTGACCTCAAGTGATCTGCCACCTCTGCCTCCCAAAATGCTGGGATTGCAGGCATGAGCCATCCTGCAGGCATGAGCCGTGCCCTGTCCATCTTGACCATTTTCAAGTATATAGTGCAGCAGACTTGAGTATATTTGGTGAAACAGATCTTTAGAACTTTTTCATCGTACAAATCTAAAATGCTATACAAAGTATTAAACAACTCCCCTTCCTGCCTCGCTCAGCCACTGATGACTCTACTTTCTGTCTCTCTGAATTTGACTGCTATAGATAACTGCATGTAAGTGGAATCATACTGTATTTGTTTTTTTTGTGACTGGCTTTTCTCACTTATCATAATTCTTCGAGGTTCACCCATGTTGTAGCATGTGACAGGATTTCCTTCCTTTTTTAAGAAAAAGTTGCCAGGCGTGGTGGCTCATGCCTGTAAGCCCACACTTTGGGAGGCTGAGGCAGGTGAGTCACCTGAGGTCAGGAATTCGAGACCAATCTGGCCAACATGGCAAAACCCCATCTCTACTAAAAATACAAAAATTAGCCAGGCATGGTGGCACACGTCTGTAATCCCAGCTCCTGGGGGTGCTGAGGCGGGAGGATCGCTTTAACCTGGGAGGCGGAGATTGCCCTGGTTTTTCGAGACAGTATCTAACTTTGTTGCCCAGGCTGACGTGCAGTGGCATGATCTTGGCGCACTGCAACCTGTGCCATCTGTAGATGAATGGACAAACTCATGACATTTGAGTTGCTTCAGCCTCTTGGTGATTGGAAATAGTACTGCCGTAAACATGGGTGTGCAGATACTTCCTCAAGACCCTTTTAGTTCTTTTGGATGTATACCCAGAAGGGGCATTGTTGGATGATATGGTATCTCTATTTTTGATTTTTTGAGGAAGTTCCCTACTGTTCTTTATAGTGGCCGCACCATTTTGCAATCCCACCAACATGCGCAAGGGCTCTCCACATTCTCACCGACACTTGCTATTTTTTTTTAAAATAGATATCCTAATGGTGTGAGGTGATGTCTCATTGTGGTTTTGATTTGCATTTCTCCAATGATGAATGATGTTGAGCATCTTTTCATATGCTCACTTTTTGGCCATCTTAGGAGAAAGGTCTGTTCAGATCTATCGCCTGTTTTTTAATTGGGTTATTTGTTTTGTTGTTGTTGTTGTTGAGTTATAGGAGTTCTTTTTATATTCTAGATATTAACCCTTTATCAAATACATTATTTGCGAATATTTTTCCTCATTCTCTAAGTTAACTTTTCTCTGTTGATTGTGCCTTTGGATGCACAAACGTTCTTAAGTTTGATATAGTCCCATTTGTCTTGTTTTTGTTTTCTTTCCTTTTGGTGTCATATCCTAGAAATACTTGCAAAATCTAATATTATGAAACTTTTCTCCCATGTTTTCTTCTGGAAGTTTATAGTTAATGTTCTTATGTTTAGGTCTTTAATCTATTTTGAGTTAGTTTTTTTTTTTTTCCCTGGGGTCTCGCTGTGTTGCCCAGGCTGGAGTGCAATGGTGAAGTCTTGGCTCATGGCTCACTGCAGCCTCTGCCTCCCAGGTTCAAGCGATTCTCCTGCCTTAGCCTCCCAAGTAGCTGGGACTACAGATGTGCACCACTACACCTGGCTAATTTTTGTATTTTTAGTAGAGACAGGGTTTTGCCATGTTAGCCAGGCTGGTCTTGAACTCCTGACCTCAGGTGATCTGCCCACCTTGGCCTCCCACAGTGTTGGGATTGCAGGTGTGAGCTTCTGTGCTCAGGCTGTTTTCCTTAAATTTTTACTGAAAATTGTTGATTTAATAGAACTTTATTAAAGTTTTACACACATATACTTGAAAGAGTCAAGTAATTTTAAAAGCCGTCACCACAGAGAGCAGCCCTCTGCTTACCTCTTCTACCCAATTTCCTCTTTCCCTCCTTCACTTCCTTAAATGATTTTTTTTGGGTTTTCCTTTATACCTTTAAGCAACATGCATACATTTCTTCTGGATTTTCAGTACTTTTACATCATATACTGGCTTCTACCTTAGTTACCCATCCATACTTCCATACCACTTTCCACTCCATATAGATAGAGCATAATTTTGATTAAGTATTAGATTGATATTTGATATTTATGTTATGACTATGTAAATGCTGTTGATAGGTAAATTATGTGGTATACTTTTTTTTTCTTTCCTGCTTAAATTTTGTTTTCTCTGGAATTGTAAGACTTTTTATTTGCTTATTTTCTATGTGTTTGTCATTGATATATCTCCATACTCTTAGTTGCATGAATCTCCCTCTGTATGACTGCTCACATCAGGTATTCTGTTAGTTTCACGTTGAATAGGTCCTTCCTGGAATCTTCTGAAGTGCCTTGGTTTAGATGGATTGGTCACTGGGTGAGTGGCATGTTGGTAGAATGGACTAGCTTTCTCTAGCTCCTTAGAGATTTCCTTTGCTTTGTGTATTGCATCCTATGTATTCTGGGTCTCATGTATTCACCTTTTTGAGCTTACTTCCTCACTTTGGTTGAGTGTATCTCTGAAAAACACCCCCCCCCCCATTTTTTTATTTTGGAGACGGAACCTTGCTGTGCTGCCAGGCTGGAATGCAGTGGTGTGATCTTGGCTCACTGCAACCTCTGCTTTCCGAGTTCAAGTGATTCTCCTGCCTCAGCCTCCTGAGTACCTGGGAGTACAGGTGTGTGCCACCCTGCCTGGCGAATTTTTTTGTATTTTAGTAGAGACAGGGTTTTACCATGTTGGCCATGGTGGTCTCAATCTCCCAACCTCATGATCCGTGTGCCTTGGCCTCCCAAAGTGCTGGGATTACAGGCGTGAGCCACTGTGCCTGGCTGACATCTCCCATTTTTTATCTTATTTTTTGAATATAATATTCTTGCCCTCAACTCTGCCTGGTGTCCCCCATTCTAGAGATCCTCTGTTTTGCCCTTCTAGAAATGACTCTGCAGTCTTTGTATGGTGAGGAAATGACATTTTCTTGGCTACCAGGAAGAGGAGAGAGGATCTAGGGGAGAGGATCTTTTCAGTTAATCTTCCTGTTTATAACGTTTTACCCCCATTTCCAGAGAGAATTGGTTCTTCCCTTCCTATGTATTTTAATGTGTAAGTCTCCTCCCCACCTTCCCATCCCCACCCTGTGTTCGGCACTTAGGATTCAGCTTTCTTGGCTCTGCTGAGACATTTATTGCTTATCTACCTGCTTTCCAAATATCAAAATTTTGTTGCTGCTGTCTCTTTGGTACTTTTTTGTCCTTATGGTTAATGCTTATGTTTTCCTCCCTACTCATTCAGTGAGGTGTGAGAAGGAACAGAGGCTGTGCACTCATTCTGCTATCTCTGACTGGAAGTTGCCAGAGCTGCCCTTTATCTCCTCTCTTTCCCCATGCTGTCTTCTAGTCACTTTTTATCTGCCTTTTATCTATTTGTCGCTTCTGACTTCTGACTTTTACCCTCATCTTGTTCCAAGCCCAGTCATCTTTAAGACTTACTTTTTCCATCTTATTGGGCCTCTCACCTCTTGTTTCCTTTCACTCCACACTCATTTTTCATCTCATGTCCTCCCCTTCCTTCTAGGGGTCTTCTAAGCAGAACAGCCCTTCTTTTCCTTTGCTTCTTGTCAGTTTCCCTTCTCTCCTATGCTTCTCTGCTCAGTAGATATACAAAACACATATCAAAGGATAGCCTGGCCATCTTCGTGTAACAGCTCAAGACACTATTCTGGACAGCAGCAAAAACCACATACTACTTCAAAAATTAAATTGTTGTTGATTTAGCAGGTCCTGACTTTGCTTCTCTTCTTGCTACCCAATTATCCTGTGTCACATCTCTGACTTCTCATCTTATTTTTCTCCATGAGATGGAGTCTTGCCCTGTCACCCAGGGTGGAGTGCAGTGGCGCAATCTCGGCTCACTGCAACCTCTGCCTCCTGGGTTCAAGCAATTCTGCCTCAGCCTCCTGAGTAGCTGGAATCACAGGTGCCTGCCATCATACCTGGCTAACTTTTGTATTTTTAGTAGAGTCGGGGGTTTCACCATGTTGGCCAGGTTGGTCTCAAACTCCTGACCTTGTGATCTGCCTACCTCAGCTTCCCAAAGTGCTGGGATTACAGGCATGGGCCACTGTGCCCAGCTGACTGCTCATCTTTTTACTATTCATTTATTGATACATTATATTCCTTGTAGTGTTTTGCTACTGTGAAGACAGGTATTTACTTTTTAAGTAAAATAAACATTACTAATAGTAAAACAGCCATTTTACTGGGAGATAGAAGGGCTGAGTTTATTAGCTTAAATGATATTATGTATTGTGAGACTTTCTGTTTTTTTTTTGTTTGTTTGTTTTGTTTTTTTTTGAGATGGAGTCTTGTCCTGTCTCCCAGGCTAGAGTGCAGTGGCTCACTACAACCTCTGCCTCCTGGTTCAAGCAATTCTCCTGCCTCAGCCTCTCCAATAGCTGGGACTACAGGCACACCACCACGCCTAGCTAATTTTTTGTATATTTTGAGATGGAGTTTCACTCTTGTTGCCCAGGCTGGAGTGCAATGATGCGATCTTGGCTCCCTGCAACCTCCACCTCCTGGGTTCAAGCAATTCTCCTGCTTCAGCCTCCCAAGTAGCTGGGATTACATGAATGCCCAACTGATTTTTGTATTTTTAGTAGAGACGGGGTTTCTCCGTGTTGGTGAGGCTGGTCTTGAACTCCCAACCTAAGGTGATCTGCCCGCCTTGGTTTCCCAAAGTACTGGGATTATAGGCGTGAGCCACTGTGCCTGGCCCAATTTTTTGTATTTTTTTTTTTTTTGAGACGGAGTTTCACTCATGTTACCCAGGCTGGAGTGCAATGGCGCGATCTCGGCTCACCACAACCTCCGACTCCTGGGTTCAGGCAATTCTCCTGCCTCAGCCTCCTGAGTAGCTGGGATAACAGGCACGCGCCACCATGCCCAGCTAATTTTTGTATTTTTAGTAGAGACAGGATTTCACCATGTTGGCAAGGCTGGTCTTGAACTCCTGACCTCAAGTGATCTGCCTGCCTCTGGTTCCCAAAGTGCTGGGATTACAGGCTTGAGCCACCAGGTCTGTATTGTGAGACTTTCTGAATCACCTAGCCTTGATTCTTTATCTATAAAATGGAGATAATAAGCTCTTCCTACTTTATAGAACTTGAAGAAGCAAATGGGAGAGGGTGAATGAAAGTGGGAAACTCTGAAATGATTTGTAGTTTGTGTGCCCTACCCACCTGGCTGGGGTCTGGGAGCTGCTTTCCTGTGTGTTGATGCATGGACACCAGCAGGAGTGAGTAGATGTCAGGAGCATCTACTGTGACTTGGATGATCTTTCCACTTTGGGGTGGGCACCATCTCCTCCCTGTCTTCTTAGCTTGGCAGATAAAAAGCATCAGCTGTGCATTCTTAGTTTACACACTAATGTTCTCACAACATTGGCAGGGCCTTCCTAGGCAGATGACATCTGCAAGGAGTGGGTGATGGTGGCTGCCACCTGCTGAACCGTGGCTAATGGGCTGCTGGGTGGGAGGGGATATTTTCTGAGGCATCCGCTGGAGCCCATGGCAGGCAAAAGCCAGCAAAAATTTATTACTGTTATTGTGACTACATTTGTATGCTTGAACCACTTAGACCTAGAGGAATTTTGGTTATATAAGTTTATTGGTAGCTTAGTAAATGGATTCTACAGTTCTTGTTCTTTCTATCAGGTTGAGCTTGCCTGTCTGCCACATGATTGGCACTACTGATTGTTTAATCATTTCCCCCAGAACAAGGAAAAATGCCAGGCGTGGTGGCTACTGCCTGTAATCTCAGCACATTGAGAGGCTGAGGTGAGATTACTCCTCAGCCCAGGAGTTTGAGATCAGCTTAGGTAACAGAGAGACCCCATCTGTATAAGAAACAAAAACAAAAAACAGAACAAGGAAAATAGATACATAAATGTTAGCGATAGAGATAGTAAAAAGTGAATGTCAACACATAAATGTTAGTGATAGAGATAGTAAAAAGTGAATGTCAACACAATGCAGTATAAATTATCACAAATTTCTGCTGAGTGCAGTGGCTTAAGCCTGTAATCCCAGCACTTGGAGAGGCCAAGGTAGGAGGATCACTTGGGCCCAGGAATTTGAGACCAGCCTGGGCAACATAGTGAGACCCCGTTTCTACCAAAAAAGAAAAAAAATTAACAAATTTTAAGAATATGGAGTTTTATTATATGAATCAGTCTAGTTAAGAAATTTTTAGATATTTCATTGTTTTGATCAGTTTCCCTTACCCTTAGGGATAGCACAAGTAATAGGAAAAACAAAATAGGTCTAGATGCAGCAGTGCTGGTTGAAGATGTCTGGGTGATTTAAGTTTCTTTGCTCCTGCCAGGGGTAATAATTGAGAATCATATATTCCTAGAACTGAAGGGAACCTTAGGAACCTCTGTTGTAACACTTTTTATAGATGAGGAAATGGAGGTGCTGAGAAGTGACTTAGTTTGCTTGAAGTCACACCTGTGGTAGCACTGTATTTCTGAACTTGTATTCCACCAACATCTCAAGGAGCAAAGAGTGGAAATGAAGAACAATTGAGGGAGCTGTCATTCAGAGACAGTGGAATGAATATCTCTAATAGCCTCTGTTTTTTTCTCATACCTCATTAAATGACAGACAAAGAAAAGCATTAATTCAGAAGAACAAAACAGAGTTGCTGAATAGAGGACAGCAACACAATTTTGGAAACTGGAAAGCAGGTAGATGAATGATCACTGACTTAGTGGCAGTGGGGGAGCAAGGCAGTTTACACTTTGAAAACCCAAAAGGCTCAGGAGTGGGTGCATCAGTTCCCTCTGGAAATGGGGGCAAAAGTAGGTTGCAAAGAGAGGGATTCATTGAAAGTTTAAGACTCCAGATTCTCCCTCTTTCTGTGAAGCCAAGAGAATGTCCTTTCCTTACCTTAGAAGAAGACTGGAGATTCTGGAAGGGCAAAATAGTCTCTAGAATGGTGGACACCAGGTACAGTTGAGGGCAAGGAGAGCATACCATCAAGCTCTTCCAATTTGTATATAATTATTTCCATACCCAGTAGCATGTATCAAGGTGGATTTAGTTGTAAACTGACAACATGGGTGATGAGGTGATCACCCCTATACTTTGCCAAGGGACAGACTTTTTAACTCTTCTCCACTGAGTACATCATTAAGGCCTTTGGGTAACATTTTATTTTTCCTTTTCTTTCTTCTTCTGTGATTTAGTAGTTAATCTTCATAGAGCAGGGGAATATGATGTAATGATTTTTGTCTTTTTTTTTTGTTGATCAGGCTGGCATAACAAAATAATGATGTTTAAAAGATTTGAGGGCAGATATTTTCTTAGGTGTTATACCAATGTTATCTCAACAGTTTAACCAACAATTAGTCCTTTTAAAAAAAAAATATATATATATATATATATATATATGTATGTATATTATTAGGCTGGGCATAGTGTCTCATGCCTATAATCCCAACAGTTTGGGAGGCTAAGGTGGGAGGATTGCTTGAGCCTAGGAGTTTAAGACCAGCTGGGGCAACATAGCAAGATTTATTCTCTACAAAAAATTAGCTGGGTGTGGTGGTGCATCCCTGTAGTGTGGTGATGTAGTCCCAGCTACTTGGGAGGCCGAGGTGGGAGGATCACTTGAGCCCAGGAAGTTGAGGCTGTAGTAAGCTATGATAGCTCCACTGCACTCTAGCCTCAGTGACAGAATGAGACCCTGTCTCAAAACAAAACAACAAAAAATATCTCACACACACACACATGCACGCACGCTTACACTTTCTAGTACCATAGGTCTTTAGCACTTACAAAATATCTTTGATGTTTTGGCCTTGGGAGTGGGGATGGTATACAAAGATATTTAAAATGTAGTCTTTGCCCTTGTAGAAGGGGTGAAATGTAGCACACCACGTTTAATACAACCATTGTTCTTTGTGTGCCTGTATACAAGTATAAGCTGTATAAAGATTTTTAACAAATATATTGTTTCCTACCCTCATAGAGTTTATAATTGAGAATGATCTCAGCCAGGGGTGGTGGCTCATGCCTGTCATCACAGCACTTTGGGAGGCTGAAGTGGGTTTATCACTTGAGGCCAGGAGTTCGAGACCAGCCTGGCTGACATGGTGAAACCCCATGTCTTCTAAAAATACCAATGTAGCCAGGTGTGGTGGCATGTACCTATAATCTCAGCTACTCGGGAGGTGGAGGCAGTAGAATCCCTTGAACCCAGGACACGGAGGTTGCAGTGAGCCAAGATCACTCTAGCCTGGGCAACAAGAGTGAAACTCCGTCTAAAAATAAAATAAAAAAATAAATAAATGTAAAAAAATACAAAAATTAGCCAGGCGTGGTGGCACCCATGCCTATAATCCCAGTTACTTGGGAGGCCGAGGCATGAGAATTGCTTGAACCTTGAAGGTGGAGGTTGCAGTAAGCTGAGTTTCCACCACTGCACTCCAGCCTGGGTAACAGAGTGAGACCCTGTCTCAAAAAAAAAAAAAAAAAAGATCTTTCTCCAGTTATATTCTGATGATCACAGAGAATGATCTTTCTTGAATTATATTCTGATGATCACTAATCTCTGAGATATTTCATTTATAAAATTTAATGGTTTAATTTCTTTTCTTTGATAGTCATCTTAAACAGTAGCATGTTAAAGGCTTAGGCAAGTATCTGGCAAGTAAACTGTTTTAACATTTTTATGACTTAATATTTCTTAAATTTATTCCTAGGACAAAACTTTAATACAGCCTATATAAGAGTACATTCCTCTAACCCATGCACATTAGATTGGCAGTAAATTATATTTGAATCATAAACCTTTTCCTCTCTGTTTACTCAACATTGATTGTTTAAGGAAAGCTAGATACTCCCCTATTCTTTCCCTTCCTCCACTCAGCCAAGGGTGAATATTTGAGGTTTTATTTCTGTGGATCATCCTTCATTAACTGTGCTAGAGGCCACCATTTAGAATGGGAGATATTTCCAGGTTCTTCAAGCTGAGTCTATTTATATACTATATATTCTATAGTTGTCATAACATTTCCAGAGTTATTAAAAGGTACAAGAATCTTTTGTAAATGATTTCTAATGCTTCCGAATGCAGACCTTTATTCTTAGGTGTTTGCTTTCACGTAGTTTTTTTTTTTTTTTTTTTTTTTTTTTTTTAAGTGAGAACTACAAGTCTGTCTCAGGGCTTCTGTGAAACTATTCAGAGTACTACTGCAAGTTAAAGTAGCACATCTATAAACATTGCATCTCAGATAAGAAAATACCTTAATTTATGGAAATGATACTCTTGAAGAGGCTGAAATTATTTTTTGCTTATATAAATTTTTTTCCTCATTGATTGATTGATTGATTCATTGATTGAGATAGAGTTGCTCTGTTGCCTAGGCTGGAGTGCAGTGGTGCCATCTCTGCTTACTGGAACCTCTGCCTTCTGGGTTCAGGTGATTCTTGTTCCTCAGCCTCCTGAGTAGCTGGGAATACAGGCATGTGCAACCATGTTTGGCTAATTTTTGTGTTTTTAGTAGAGATGGGGTTTCACTATGTTGGGATTACAAAGTGCTGGGATTACAGGGGTGAGCCACCGTGCTCTTCCTGTTCTACCATTTAAATGGAGAAATTAATTGGCTCTAACATAATACTTTTCAATCTCTTTTGTAAATATTGGTTTGCTTCTCTTTGAAGGGTTCTTACTCATGGAGTCTCACTCTGTCACCAAGGCTGGAGTGCAGTGCTGCAATCGTGGGTCCCTGCAACCTCGCCTCCCAGGTTCAAGTGAATCTTCTGCCTCAGCCTTCTGAGTAGCTGGGACTACAGGCGCACACCACCACTCTTGGCTAATCTTTGTATTTTTAGTAGAGACGGGGTTTCACCATGTTGGCCAGGCTGGTCTCAAACTCCTGACCTCATGATTCGCCCGTCTTGGCCTCTCAAAGTGCTGGGATTACAGGCATGAGCCACCGTGCCCGGCCCGAAGGGTTCTTATTCTAGTAGTAGGAGATCATGTTTTTTATCTCTGTATTGCCAGGCTTATAAGTGCCTGTCGATTGAATTTAAAGAGAATAAATAAGGTACCATAATTCAGATATTTGAAATCAGTTTCTATAGTGACATGTGAATTGTTTTAGTTATCTCCCTGACCTTGACTGCCAGGAGCAGGCTTTAGAATACAAAGAGGTGTGGGAGAGGGGCAGTAGAGAAACGGTCACAAGCTGTTCTTCCAGATTTCCTAGAGTCTTAGATGATGGTATTACCTGATTCTAGAATATAGAATGTTATAAATCATAGTAAGGGAGTGTGTATGGTAATAAGAATAAGAAGGTAAGTTATTTAGGTCTCTTCTGTATATAGAGTTGGAGCAAATGCTTAAAAGCATAGAACAGGGCTTTCCTCTTATTTCAGCAATGTCATTTATATATTCGAAAGTTATAGAGTTAATTTTCTTAAAAAAAATATTCTGGCTGGGCATAGTGGCTCATGCCTGCAATCCTAGCACTTTGGAAGGTGGGGCCAGTGGATTAAGCCCAGGAGTTCTTAATCGAACTCCTGCTTACGCCCAGGAGTTGGAGACCAGCCTGGGCAACATGCAGAACCTCTCTCTACAAAAAAATAAAAAATTAGTGAGGCATGGTCGTGTGTTCCTGTGGTCTCAGCTATTTGGGAGGCTGAGATGGGAGGATCGTCTGAGCTTGGGGAGGTTGTTGAGGCTGCAGTAAGCCAAGATGGTGCCACTGCACTCCAGACTGGATGACAGAGTAAGACCTTGACTCAGAAAACAAAAACAAAAAAAACACACACAATTCTCAGGCTTTTTTTTATGGTCAGACCAAATTGTCATCTAAATACAGTACATTATGACTTTGTAGCTCGGGTGTGTGTGTGTGTGTGTGTGTGTGTGTGTGTGTGTGTGTGTCTCTGATTGATTGTAATATATACTATAATGTAAGCCAAGTAACTTAACTGTGTCAGAGTCAAAGGAATAATTTTAACTCTTACAGATCCCTAAATATATTTTAGCTACCTTGTAAAACCAGGATCTCAGTTGGCTTAGCTGCTGCAAAAAACCTATAATACTCTAATAAAATTAGCTGTAGAACAATTACTAAGTTTCATTATTATTAACCACAGCTTGACTTACTCTTGGAACCAACAGAAAACCTGTTCATCAGTTTTCATTTGAGTCATTTGGGAGCTGCTGGTTATCTACTCCCAATGGATGCTTACGTTTTATTGAGATGTATTTTCTTCCACTTTGTTTATTTTCTTTCTTTTCTTCTGAGACAGGGTTTCTCTCTGTTGCCCAGGCTGGAGTGCAGTGAGGTGATCTTGGCTCACTGCAACCTGCCCCTCCTGGGCTCAGGTGATTCTTGTGCCTCAGCCTCCTGAGTGGCTGGATCTATATGGGCATGCCACCACTCCTGGCTAATTTTTGTACTTTTTGTAGAGGCAGGATTTTGCCATGTTGCCCAGCTGTACTCATGGACTGAAGCAATCCACCCACCTTGGCCTCCCAAAATGCTGGGATTATAGGTGTGAGCCACCGTGCCTGGCCTTTTTTTTTTTTTTTTTTTTTTTTTTAAGATAGTGTCTTGCCCTGTTGCCCAGGCTGAGTGAAGCAGTGTGGTTATAGCTCACTCCAGCCTCCAGCTCCTGGGCTGAATGATCCTCTCCTTATGCCTCAGCCTCCCAAGTAGCTGGAACTACAGGTGTGAGCCACCATACCCGGCTAATTTTTAAACTTTTGGTGGCAATGGAGGTTTCACTATGCTGTCCAGGCTGGTCTCAAACTCCCAGGCTCGAGCAGTCCTCACACCTTGCCCTCCCAAAGTGTTGGATTTACGGGCATGAGCCACCTTGCCCAGCCTAGTTTTTTTTAAAAAGCTCATTCTGTGCACCTTAACTTCTTTGATCCTTCCTTCTTGAAATTTTAATAAGATATGTGCTAAATTTATTTTTTAGTCCTCAGGTGGTGAGGATTGAGTGAATGACATCACATTTCACAACATAGCATCAGCATTGGTCTGTGTAAGTCCTCTCTTTTAACTCTTAAGGTTAATTAATTTCTTTTTTACCTCCACTTTCCAATTCTGTTCCCTTTCCCCCATAGTTAAGCTGTTCTAATGTATTTGATAAGTATCCTTATATTTGTATGTAGTTTTGTAAATATGTAGTGCTGTGTGTGTGTGTGTATGTGTGTGTATGTGTGTGTGTGTGTGTGTTTGTGTGTTGTTAAACTTACCTAAATGGTACTGAACTCTCTTGGTGCTATTTAAGGACTGCATTGCTGTGTTTACCTAGTTCTTTGTTTCTGATCACCATATGCCTTTCCTTAAATGATCTGCTCTCTCGGTGATGGACACCAGATTATTTTCAACATCCCACTGTTACAGACAATGGGATGAACATCCTTGTGCTTGTTCTCTTATGGTGGGAGAATTTCTTTTGATGTATGTATAAGAGTAGGTTGCTGTACTTAATTTGATTAAGTACTGACAAATTTGGACTCCTTTTCAGATTGTGCAACATTTCCTATTTCTTCAGAAATATGAAACAGAAAGCTGTTTATCCACCTTTCTAATTGTTGTCTATCTGATAGGGTAAAGTGGTATCTTAATGTTGTTTTAACTTGAATTCTCCAATTACTGAGTGGCAGTATCTCTTTATATACCCTTAAGACCATATAGAATGCCCCTGCTGTGGGTTACCTGTTCATATCCCTGGCCCATTTCTTTAATTAGAGTTTCTGTCTTTTCCTGTTTGATTTATAGAAGTGTTTTATAGAATTGAGAATATTAGCCTGGTATTTGCCTTTTCCTCATCTGTCATGGTATATTAATTTTGTCAATGGTACCTTTTGCTGAGTAGGACCTAACTTTGATATAGTAAGTCCATAATCTTTTACTTTATGGTCTTCTAGAAATATAATGAAGATATTTTAGAGATAGAGTCTCGCTCTGTTGCCCAGGGTGGAGTGCAATGGCGAGGTATCCACTCACTGCAACCTCCACCTCCCAGGTTCAAGTGATTCTCCTGCCTCGGCCGTGTGAGTAGCTTGGGATTACATGCATGTGCCACCATGCCTGGCTAATTTTGTATTTTTTTTTAGTAGAGATGGGGTTTCTCCATGTTTGTCAGGCTGGTCTCGAACTTCCGACCTCAGGTGATCCACCCACCTCAGCCTCCCAGAGTGCTGGGATTACAGGCATGAGCCACCATGCCTGGCCTCCGTCTTTAATCCACCTGAGTCCATCATTATATATGACATAGAATGGTAATCCAGTTTTATTTTTCTCCATGTATTAAGGCTATTTTCCTAACCACGTGAACGAGTTTGTAGTGCCACTATTTTTTTTGGAGACAGAACTTATTCTTTTGCCTAGGCTGAAGTGCAGTGGTACAGTCACAGTCACAGCTCACTATACCCTTGACCTCCTGGACTCCAGTGATTCTCCCACCTCAGCCTCGTGAGTAGCTGGGACCGAAAGCATGTACCACCACACCTGGCTAACTTTTTTATTTTTATTTTTTGTGGAGATGAGATCTCGTCATGTTGATCAGGCATGTCCTGAACTCCTGGGCTCAAGCGATCTGCCTGCCTCAGCCTCCCAAAGTGCTGGGATTACAGGCATGCGCCACTGTGCCCAGCTGGTGCCACTACTCATATATCATGATCCCATACTTCTATGTCAGTCTCTGTAAGAGCTCTGGTCTGTTTTATTGGATATAAATAACGGTAGTTATTGTTTCTTACATCAGTGCCAACTGTTTTTATTACTCTGCCTTGTGCTGTGTCTTCACATCTAGTAGGGTACATCGATTAAAAGGTGTTATTTCACCCTCAAATTAGCCTAAAAAGTCAATGTAGTCCCAGTTAAGTTTCATCTTTTTTCTCAAGGAATTTGGCAAACATTCTAAAATTTGAATGGAAAAAATCAAAGTCATTTTCAAAATTGATTTACTCTTTTGTAGTGCTGTTACTTCCTAATCTAAGTTCACAGTTTTTGTGTATGTACCTTTTTGGGCATTTTATCTGTTTCAAGAAATTTATTCTTTTCATCTCTTTTTTTAAACAATGAAATTTTTATTTTAGAAAAATTTTAGGTTTACAGAAAAATCTTCACTCAATTTAGAATTCTGGATTGACAATACTTTCTCTTTTCTTTTTTCTGAGACAGGGTCTCACTCTGTCACCCAGACTGGAGTGCAGTGGGATGATTATGGCTCATTGCAGCTTCAGCCTCCTGGACTCAAGTGATCCTCCCACCTCAGCTTCCCAAGTAGCTGAGACTACAGGTGCATGCCACCATGCTCAGCTAATTTTTTATTTTTATTTTTATTTTTTGGTAGAGTTGGGATTTTGCCATGTTGCTCAGGCTGGTCTCAAACTCCTGAGGTCAAGCAATCCACCTGCCTTGGCCTCCCAAACTGCTGAGATTACAGGCTTGAGCCACCATGTCCAGCCGACAGTATTTTTGTCTTGGCGTTTAAAAAATATTGTTGCACTGCCTTTTGGCTTCTGTGATTTCTGAGAAGAAAGCCCATTTATTTTAATTCTTGTTTCATTACATGTATCTTTTTTTGTGGCTGCTTTTAAGATTTTTTTCACATAATTTTTAGTTTTCAGCAGATTGATTATGATGTGTCAGGGTGGTAGCTTTCTTTAGGTTTATCTTATTTGAGATCCTTCTTCAATCTGTGAATTTATGTTTTCCAATACGTTTGGGAAGTTTGCAGCCATTATTTTTTTCAGTTACTCTTTCTACACCGATAATTTCCTTTCTTTCCTTCTGTGGTTCCAGTGACATGAATGTTAGGCCTTTTGATACTGTTTCACAGGTCTGTTAAGTTTTTTTTATTTCTTTTTCTGTTCTTGAAATTAAATCATATTGATCTGTATGTTCACTGACCTTTTTTCTTTTTTGCCATTATCACAATTACTCTATTTAGCTTGTATTGTGATCTTTTTGACGTATTTTTCTGTTGTAGAATTCCCATTTGGTTCTTTTTAAAACACTTTTTATTTTGAAATAATTACAAATTTATAGGAAGTTGCAAAGATATGTATAGAAAAATCCCATGAACCCTTTTCCCAACCTCTCCCAATGTTAACATCTTGCATAACTATAATACATTATTAATACAAAGAAATTGACATTGGTGCATTCCACAGATTTTATTGAGATTTTTTCATTTATACCTGCACGTGTGTATTTGTAGTTTTCTATTTTAGCACATATGTAGCTTCGTGTAACTACTACCACAAACTACAGAACTGTGCCATCATTCATTTATGCCTTTTTCATAGTTTCTATTTCAGGTTTCTCCATGTTGGTCAGGCTGGTCTCGAACTCCTGACCTCAGGTAATCTGCTGTCTCGGCCTCCCAAACAGGTGTGAGCTACCATGCTAAATTCTTTGATAATTCTATTATCTGTTTAATTTCAGTTTTGGTATCTATTGATCTTTTGTTTGTCTTTCTCCCAAGAATTGGTCATATTTTCTTGGTTCTTTGTATGTTGAGTAATTTTGGATTATGTCTGGTTCATATTGAATATTATGTTATGGGACTTTGGGTCCTGTTACAATCCTCTGGAGAATGTTGAGTTTTTTTTTGAGACGTGCTATGTTGCCCAGCCTGGAGTGCAGTGGTGCATTCTCACCTCACTGCAACCTCCGTCTCCTGGGTTCAAGCGATTCTCCTCCCTCAGCCTCCCGAGTAGCTGGGACTACAGGCGCATGCCACCAATGCCCAGCTAATTTTTGTATTTTTAGTAGAGACGGGGTTTCACCATGTTGGCCAGGATGATCTCAATCTCTTAACTTTGTCCTCTGTTCACCTCAGCCTCCAAAAGTGCTGGGATTACACCTGGCCTGAGTTTGTTTTTTTAAGCAGGGAGTCAACTTGGTAAAGTTCAGATCTCAAGTTTGTTCTCAGTTTCTATAGATTTCAGTGTCAGTTCAGTTCTGTGTTTGCCGTGCTGTTCAACTTACCCTGCCTAAGCACTAATCAGGTCTGGGACTTGGGAAATGTCTTATAGCTCAGGTCTCAAAGCTTTTGCTGTCCTTTTTTGGAATGGTTGTATGTATGCAAGCTTGGAAGTCAGTCTGAGATGCGTGTTTGTTCGTTATGTAGAATTGGGGATCCCCTTTTCCAGCTTTCTCGTGTTTGGTATATTTCCTCATTCTTGGGCTTCTAGGGGCTCCTTTTCCCAGCATAGTCCTGTGACTAGTTGAGACCTCAAGATGGGGCCAGCAGAGGAAGACAAAGGTAAAAAAAAGAAGGAAAAAAGAGTATTTAACCTGTACCTTTTGGCTTACCTGGCTCTTTCAGTCCTCTGAGCAGAATATGGGAGGAGTTTCTCTCAGCATTTTTAGTGTGTGTATGTGTTCTCTGTGCTGTTTTATAAATTGGGCCACCAGGACCAGGCCATTGTTGGGTCAAAGCCAAGAGGTGAAGGAGTAAAAAAAAAAAAAAAAAAAAAAAAGGGAAACTCACTGGAACTCTAAGCTTTCAGTTTTGACTTCCCTCTTCTATTTGCCTGTTATTTATTTACTCTTCTTAATCTTCAGCAAGTGACTTATTTAGTTGAAAGTGTTTAGTTGTAATCTGGGAAGGAGAGGGGCTTACTCCTTGGCTCACACTAGAAGTCTTTGTATCGTTTTTTAAAACCATAAAATTTTGGTAAATTATTCCACAAAAGTTGCAGGAATCAAGTTTTGTATAAATGATGTCAGAGGACATTTCCTGCTTCTTCCAAATTAGAATAAAGTACTGATAAGCTTTGCTTTGAAGTGCTTTATTGGTCAGTTTTTTTTTTTTTGTCCATAGGAATTCTCTTCCCTAGTCGTGCTTCCCTCCCCTTTCAACTAATTTGAAATGGTTCCTGATTTGCCTGGTGAATTCTTTTTTCCTAATCACAGTCTCTGCTTTTCCAGTGAAATTTGTTTTGTCTTTTTTTTCCACCACAGCTCTTTTTAATGTATCAGGAATTTGTTTTCATAGAGTATAATTTGTTAATTTCAGGGCAGATAAAGTGTCAAATAATAGAGAAACTAATTAATGGCATGGATTTGTGGAAGAAGAGCACTATCTGGTGCTCAGTATGTGTTTTCCATGGAATTGCCTCTCAGTCTGGGGAGAGCACTGAGCTGTTATCCATCAATGTGTTCAATCTTGTGGGGAGATTTGAGAGCATGCGGCTTTCTCTAGACCAAACATATTAGGTTGTTTCACTGTGACATATTCAATGACTTTTTGTTACTGAAAACCCAAGGGCATGTTATGTGGCTGGTAATATTCTTTTTAGCCTACCAAACATTTGCAGGTGGAAGGGAATGTGCTTGTTAATTCAACCATCCTGAATTGTTTGTTGGGCTCCTTCCTTTGGCATGCTACCTTGTCATGTTTATTTCCAGTGAGTTGGTGGGGAGGCTCTAAGGAATGGCTGGCACCCTTAACTCCTTCCCAGGTGCAGTTACAGACTGTTTAGCCTTACTGATGGCCACCAGACTGCTTTCATTTGACTTCTCAGTTTTACCTTGTACCACCTGTGACTTGAGATTCAGCTGTGTTTTACTAAACTATACTCCACCTTTAAATAAACTATAATGATTATTTTAAGAGTTATTATATAAATATCAGGTAAATATTGAGCTCTTTAAAGATTTCCCTTTTGCACTTTTATAGTTACTATTTTAAGAGATATATAGAGATCAGATACATATTGGTCTTTTAAAATATTTTAGTTTTACACATTTTTATATTTATTGTAAAACTAGTAAGTTTAAAAGCCATCTAACTTCTAAGAAGTAACAACTGAACTTCTATGTTGACATCTGTTGCAAGTTGTTAAACTCACATCTTCTGCGGTGTGGTTGTAGAAACCTGTCTCTTCAGTGAATGAAGTTCTCTGATTTGTTTATGAGACATTCACTTGTTTGACTGGGTTTTGCTGCGTCATGATTCCTTTATTGCTTCTGAAAATCAGCTCTAGAACATTTTTCCATGCCCTGATTTAAAATGAAGAAGTTCTATGATTTTTCCTTTCGTGTAATTTAAAATCTTGATATCTTGATATCTAGATCTCTAGGGGATTTTTCTTTTACTTTCTGTAGTGTGTAGTATATATATTCTATATACGTATGTGTGTCTATATGTATATTTGAGTAACCACAGTGTTCTAGCGATATTAATTGTATCAGTAAATACCTGAGCACCTACTAAATTCGAACGTTATTCTACTTGAGCTACTCTGGTGTATAAAGATATAGGCAGTAAATGGGCCAGGTGCAGTGGCTCACGCCTGTAGTCTTAGCACTTTGGGAGGCCGAGGTAGGTGGATTACTTGAGGTCAGGAGTTCAAGACCAGCCTGACTAACATGAAACCCTGTCTCCACTAAAAGTACAAAGCTAGCCAGACACGGTGGCGCATGCCTGTATTCCCAGCTACTTGAAAGTCTGAGGCAGGAGAATCGCTTGAACCGGTAGGCAAAAGTTGCAGTGAGCTGAGATCACACCACTGTGTTCTAGCCTGGGCAACAAGAACGAAACCCCATCTCAAAAAAATAAAATAAAACAAGATATAGGCAGTAAATATATGGATGTGTGATGATAAACAAATAATTTTTTACAATACTTCAGGTTACTTGAAGCCTTCTTTTGAGTGAGTAGATTTAAGTTTGTGAAACAAGGTTCTCAAAGTTTTAGTTTTTTTTTTTTTCCTTTTAGTTGCATTTAAGGCTGAATTTAGTCCTGTGCCATAAGTTTTTGTTTCTTCATTTTCTTCTGGGATATCTTCTTCTTCTGGGCAACCTCCTCTTCTGGTTTAGTACCAATTTGCTCCTTTTCAGTAAGGATCATTTCAATGTGGCAGGGAGAGCTCCTGTATGGGTTAATCCGACCATGCGCTCTGTAGGTCCGGCGGCGCATCTTGGGTGCTTTGTTCACTTGGATATGCTCAATGACCAGAGAATCTACATCTAAACCGTTAAGTTCAGCATTACTCTCTGCATTTTTAAGCATGTGCAGCAAAAATTCAGCACTCTTTTTGGGCCACCGACCTTATGTCCAGCACCACTGCTTGGCCTGGGCACACCTGCCAACTCCACCATTGTAACATCGGATTGGTATACACTGTTTCTGTAAAGTGACATGTTTCAGATACTTCGTGGCTTTTCATATATGCACACCCTTGATGGCCTGGGCAGTTTCACGTGTGTTCTTAAAGTGAACACGAAGATCAGAACCTCTTGATTTGCATGACTTTGTGGGGTTCTCCAGATTAAGTGAATAGTGAACCATTTTCACAGATTACCTCAGACTGCTTAGAGAAAGAGGAAGAGCCTAGTTTCATTTTCTTAGAAATTTTGGCTTCATTTTCTCAACAAAACTTTTATTGACTTTACTTAGCAGATACTAGATGTAGCAAAATGACTGTGACCCAGTTCCTGTCCACAGGAGCTTATAGTCTAATCAAGAATCAATTTGTAATAACAATGAAATTAAAATGTGATTGTATGTTGAGGCAAGTGATAATGGAGGTATGAAAAGAATATGCCATGGTAGCGTAGGGGAGTTGTTGGGGAAGAATGGGGTGTCAGGGAAGGTGTCAAAGAGAATACATAATTATTGGCAGCCTCTTTTTTTTTTTTTTTTTTTGAGATGGAGTCTTACCCTGTCACCCAGGCTGGAGTGCTGTGGCGTGATCTTGGCTCACTGCAACCTCCACCTCCTGGGTTCAGAAGATTCTTCTGCCTCAGCCTCCTGAGTAGCTAGGACTACAGGCGCACACCACCACACCCAGCTAACTTTTGTATTTTTAGTAGAGAGGGGGTTTTCACTATGTTAGCTAGGCTGGTCTCAAACTCCTGACCTCAGGTGATCCACCTGCTTCGGCCTCCCAGAGTGCTGGGATTACAGGCGTGAGCCACCACACCCGGCCTATTGGCAGCCTCTTGAATGGCTTTGGGTATAGGTAGGTGGGAGTCGAATTATCTGTGACCCTTGAAAGCTAGGCATTTTAATTATTTGTGTGACTTTAAGATACATGCAGGCCTGGAAGTTTATTTAAACAATGCATCTGTCTTTCCAGATCAACTTTTAGTTTAACTATTCCTTTAGGAAAAGACATTTATGGATGCAGCTGTGTGACAGCATTGCAGAAACCTTTTCTTTAGAGTTTATTACAACAGAACTCCAGTTATATTGCTTTGCTTAGGTAATTCTTTCCTTTTTAACATAAAGTTTTTATATTTGTCTTCATTTTGTAAAAATAAAGCACAACTTTTAAAAAATTACAAACTTGGGGGTTTTACTTTATCCTCATGTGTGTTCCATTTCTCTTCAAAGCTAAAATGTCTATTATGTGTTGATATAAAAATATTATCCCCAGACTAAGACCCATACCTCAACCTTTGTTGAGTATATTCCCTCCCTTCTTTTAAAATTACATCTTGTAGGAGATTCTGGTATTTCTCATTTATGTATTGTGAAGTGAAAATATATTTCCTAGAAGAAAAATAATTTCACAATAAGGGGAACTGAAAAGCCTTTGCTAAGGAAAGAGTTAAGGGTTGCTAAACCTGTGGCTTGCTGGATTGGTGGTGTGCTGAGAATGCTTTCGCAGCAACTTGATTCAGCAAACATTTACTGAATGACTTTGGCAAAAGGCTCCTGCTAGATGCTTTGACGGATAAGAAAATGAACAAAACACAGGCTCTGTTTTGTTGAAGGGCCTTCCAGTTTATTGCACTGTTTCTGAATCTCCTCTCTTCCATTCTCCACCTTTGCCATATTCCAGATAGTGAAAATTAGAGCTCTAATTTATCAATTCTGTAAGATGAAAGGTCTATAAAATTAGTTTCCTTAAAATGTTGGTTACAGGTTCTCCTTTGTGCTGACAGAATTTAGAATAACAGAAAACATTTTGGTGCCTCAGTGCCTCCTTCCATAAATTAACATTTAAGTAGATGCTTTTCATGGAGCATTATGATCCAGCCTCTCTCAAGCTGTGACTCGCCATGGACAGTATTAAATCAGATCTGAGCAGCTCTAGGAGACAGTTGAAAGTAGGAGAATATGCCCAGTGTCAGCGTCTTGGCTAGGGTGTGCTGTTAAAACAAAGAACACTCTTGGCACTCAAAAACTGATTAGGCATGTGCCATTCTGCATTTGAGCTCTAATAAATAAAGCTGCAGAGGGTGTTTTGTGTTTCCATTCCAGCTGAACTAAATGGTTAAGTATCCCTTTTAGGCTTCCCCCTAAATCTACCACAGACTATCAGGACATAATCCAGAAGAGGTAAATACCATAAAATCCCCAAATACAGCCATGTATTCAGAAGCCAGAATTCTGGCTTCGTCAGCCATAACACTAGGTTCCATTAAACAACTGCTTGAACACCTACTGTGTAAACCTCTGTGCTGGTGCTCCAGGATGTAAAGAGACAACTGCTTACAGTTTAGTAGAGCACCGATCTAATTACTTACAGTTTAGTAGAGCACCCTGCTCTCCTTGTTCCACCTGCCTTCCCATTCTGAATTCTGTTTCTTTCTGGCCTACCCTGGTCAGTAGCCACCTACAACTCTGTGTAGATACAGACCCATTCAGTGTGTTTATTATAACCCAGTCCTATAACCTTATCTTTAATGTACAATGGATGTTGGAAACAGTAGAGGAGATGTGCCTTGAGCCCTAAACAGTGTCTGCAATGATTGGTAGAAAAGCCCATTGTAGCACTAATCACTTGAGGTACTGTTTCAGTACAATTTTATTTTTCTAATGGAATCCCATGATTGGCATAGTTTAAACAGACAGAACCCAGACAGGAGGCAGCCTTTAAAAATGGCTAGTCCAATTTTGTTTACATTTCTTCTCATTGCAGAATGTGTATTTTTCCTTCCTTGGACTAAAAGTGGCACAGTATAATGTATGGTACTGTGGAGATACTTTGCATGAAATCACTAAATTCATTTATTCAAATAATTTGTCTTAGGCTTTTTAAAAGTGACTAGCGATAAATGTTTATGAATCATTTTTAAGTATTTGGAGGGCATTTCAAGATATGTTATACTTAAGATAATTTCCTTGACTGATGATATTAAGAGTTCTTAGAAATCTTTTTCAAAATCTTGCACTATGAAAGTGAATGGAACATTCAAAATTAACTCTAGTCACAATTGTGTCCTTATTGTTGGTTGGTCTTGCTTGTTTTATCTTATAAACAAATGTGAAGGCCAGTACTTTCTCCATCAAAATACATAAGAAACTTTCACATAAAAGTAAGACAGGAAACTAATGTAACCTTTAAAAAAATCTTGTCTGGGTGCAGTGGTTCACATCTGTAATCCTAGCACTTCGGGAGGCCGAGGTGGGTGGATCACGAGGTCAAGAGATCGAGACCATCCTGGTCAACATGGTGAAACTTCGTCTCTGCTAAAAATACAAGAATTAGCTGGGCATGGTGGCTCATGCCTGTAATTCTAGCTACTGGGGAGGCTGAGGCAGCAGAATTGCTTGAACCTGGGGGGCGAAGGTTGCAGTGAGCCAAAATCATACCACTGCACTCTAGCCTGGTGACAGAGCTCCATCTCAAAAACAAAACAAAACAAAAACTTGAATTATCTTATTAAGGTTACAATAGATTAATTAGATTAATCTAAAATTAGATTGTTGTTTAGTTAACCCTGATTTTAGGATTTAGAAAGGCCAATAAATAGCATCTCTCTTCTCCACAAGGGTTCTGGATAAATGGCAAAAAACCAAAGTATTAGCAGGTGAAGGCCATAATATTGCTTTTATTACTGATAAAGATGATGGTAAAGGAAGCAGCTTAAGATTACAGCCAAATTGGCTTGCTAAGTGAATTCCATCATTACTCAGACCTACCCCATGGGCACAGTGGTGCTGGATTGGAGAGGGCATATGCAGTATGTAGACCCTCCACCCAACCCAGTTTCAGCAGGTAGCTTATGCATGTGAGGAAGAAGAGCATGACCAGACCGGTTTTCCCAAATTTACCAGTCAGTTGCTTCCCTCTCCAGGATAGAATCATCTAAGTGGCAAAGAAATGCTAAAGATGTTTCGACTGGTAGACCTCGATTCATGCAAGGAGCCCTCAGAAGTGAGGAATGAAGGTTCCCATCTGGCACCTGGTTCCTTTTTCCATGCATGGCTTTTATGAAGATGAGTTGGTGCCAGGGTAGGAAACGTAGCCTGACTAGGCCAATGAGCAAACCTTTGTTTTAGGGAAGAGACCTTGTAACAATTGGCCTCTTGGATATTGCAGCCAAGGTTTATTTTATTGGAATGATGGGAATTTGTCCTTAGGCAGTTCTCTCTGCCTTTCTGAAACATCTGTGATGGAGTAGTATTTCTGGGCAATAAGTCAAGGTCCACAACTTAGTTTTCTGCTGTCCTTTAAAGTTTTAAAATATGCCTACATCTCTGTCTCATTTTTAGTTTTCTTCACAGACTCCTTTTGTTTACCTCCCTCTCTGGTGTTTTGCATGATTATTGCTAAGTTTCTTTTCTTTTGACAGTCTCTCCTTGGACACAGTTTTAACTGTTACATATCTTGATGGTTACCAGATCTCTATCTCCAACCTAGACCTCTGTTCTGAGCTCCATATTTATATCCAGCTATCTATTTAGCAGTTCTACCTGGGCTGTCTAAAACTAACCTCTCTTCTAGCCAACTCCACACCAACTCAGAAACCCTTATTTAGACTTCACAATCTGAGTGATACCACAGGCTGTTCATTAGTTTAAGCTGGAAACCTGGGGAGTCACCACAGGCTTTTTTTTTTTTTTTTTTGAGACAGGGTCTGGCTCTGTCACCCAGGCTGGAGTACAGTGGTGCTATCAACTTCCCAGGCTCAAGCCATCCTCCCACCTCACCTACCAAATTCCCATCCCCAGCAGGCCTGGGTAATTTTTTTTATAGAGGTGGGGTTTTGCTATTTTGCCCAGGCTGGTCTTGAACTCCTGGGCTCAAGTGCCACCTGTCTACCTGCCTCAGCCTCCCAAAATGCTGGGATTACAGGCGCCCAACCAGGCCCTCCTTTATTGTTTATCTCCTAGGTCAGGGGTCAGCAAACTGTGTCTGCTGGATCAGTTCCAGCCAAGTACCTAGAAACCAAGATTTTTTTTAACCTTTTTTTATGAGATAGAGTTTCACTCTTGTTACCCAGGCTGGAGTGCGGTAACGCAATCTTGGCTCACTGCATCCTCCGTCTTGCGGTTTCAAGCGATTCTTCTTCCTCAGCCTCCTGAGTAGCTGGGACTACAGGCATGTGCCACCATGCCTGGCCAATTTTGCATTTTTAGTAGAGATGGGGTTTCTCCATGTGGGTCAGGGTGGTCTCGAACTCCAGATCTCAGGTGATCTGCCCGCAGTGACCTCCCAAAGTGCTGGGATTACAGGCAAGAAAGAGCCACTGCGGCTGACATTTTTTTTTTTTTTTTTTTTTTTTAACATTTTTAAATGCTTCTTTAAAACAAACAACTATATATATTTATGAAAGAGACCACATGTGGCCTGCAAAGCCTAAGGACATATTTACTGTCTGACTCTTTATAAAAAAAGTTAGGCTGCATCTTTTCTAGGTCGAGTCCTATTAATTCTCCCTGGAAACATCACTTTTTTTTTTTTTTTTTTTTTTTTTTTT
>NW_022436942.1:25548333-25761779 GCF_009761245.1 Sapajus apella | reverse complement strand
TTTTTTTTTTTTTTTTTTTTTTTTTTTGAGTTGAAAACTCACTCTGTTGCGCAGGCCAGAGTACAGTTGCACAATCTTGGCTCACCACAACTTCTGCCTCTGGGTTCAAGTGATTCTCCTGCCTCAGCCTCCCGAGTAGCTGGGACTACAGGTGTGCGCCACCATGCCTGGCTAATTTTTGTATTTTTAGTAGAGGCGGGGTTTCACTCTGTTGGCCATGCTGGTCTCAAACTCCTGACCTTGTAATCTGCCCACCTTAGCCTCCCAAAGTGCTAGGATTACAGGTGTGAGCCACTGTGCCTGGCCACTTTTGTTTGTTTGTTTGATAAGGAGTTTTGATCTTGTTGCCCAGGCTGGAGTGCAGTGGCACGATCTCAGTTCACTGCAAACTCCACCTCCTAGGTTCAAGTGATTCTCCTGCCTCAGCCTCCTGGGATTATAGGCACCTGCCATCATGCCCAGCTAATTTTTGTATTTTTAGTGGAGAGGGGGTTTCACCACGCTGGCCAGGCTGGTCTTGAACTCCTGAATTCAGGTGATCTACCCACGTCAACCTCCCAAAGTGCTGGGATTACAGTCATGAGCCACCATGCCTGGCCCCTGCAAACATCACAGTTTTTAAATTTTTTCCAAGGTCACTGCAGACTATCTATCTATCTGTCTGTCTATCTATCTATCTATTTATCTATCTATTTTTTTAAATTGTACTTCAGGTTCTGGGGTACATGTGTGGATCATGCAGGGTTGTTGCATAGGTACATACATGGCAAATGGTTTGCTGCCTCCATACCCCCCGTCACCTATATCTGACATTTCTCCCCATGTTATCCCTCTCCAACCTCCCCACCCTGCACTGTCCCTCCCCTAGCACCCCCCCAACAGACTCCAGTGTGTGATGCTCCCCTCCCTGTGTCCAAAACATCACTTTTAATTGTTTCCTTCTCTCCATCTCCACTGCCCCCATCTTACCTGCTCTGTTTTTTCCTTGGACTAACATGGTAGTCTCCTAACTTGTCTCTTCCTCTGCAGTGTTGTCAGATTTTCTTTCCTTCCTTCCTTCCTTTCCTCCCTCCCTCCCTCCTTTTTCTTTCTTGTGGTGGAGGAGGGGCAGGGAGGGGAAAATCTGTCAGATTTCTTTATAAAACACAAATAGAATTATGGATTCCCTTGTTTAAAACACTGTAGTGTACTTCATCCTTTTCTTGATTTTCGGCCTTAAGCCACCTCTTCTCTCTTCTGCCTTTAGGACTCTGCTCAGTTATCACCTTTTCCATTAAGCTCACTTGTTTCTTCTGGAGTCATGCCCCTACTCACCTTTTGTGTACTTCCACCATTGCATATGCCACACTGCATTCTGAGAACTCATTTGCCATTCAGTCTTCCCCTCTACACTGTGTACACATTGAGGGGAGGTTTATTTTTATACCCCCTTTACCTAGCATGGTGCCTGGCATGATGTAGCATCTAGTGAATTAATATTTATTAATATTAATAAATAAATAACTATTTGAGGAACAGTTTTTATTTCTGAGGCGTGAAAAATATTAGATGTCTAACGACATTAATCAGTTTGAGTTGGTAGGCAGGATTTATAGTCTAGATTTTTGATACAATCATGTTTTATTGTCTTGATTTCTGTTTCATAACTTTTAATAAACCATTTTATTTTGAGATGATAGATTCACATGGACTTAAAAGAAATGAGGGACATCCTTGTTTTCTTTTATACAGTTCTCCCATTGGCAACATATTGTAAAACTGTAGTACAGTAGCACAACCAAGATACTGACATTGAGATAGTCAGTATACAGAACATGTCCATCACCACAAGGTTGCCTCCTGTTGCCCTTTATGGCCATACCCCCTCCACTCCCTCCCTAGTGCCTGGCAACCACTAATCTGTTCTCCATCACTAACCTGTTCTTCATTTCTGTGATTTTGTCACGTTGAGAATATTATGTAAATAGAATCACACAGTATTTAACCTTTTGGGGCTGGATTTTTTTACTCAGCAAAGCTCTCTAAAGATTTATACAAGTTGTTCTGTGTATCAGTAGTTCTTTTCGTTGTTAAATTTTCTTTTTTTTTCTTTTCATCTCCAAGATGGAGTCTCACTCTGTTCCCAGGCTGCATTGCAGTAGCACCATCTTGACTCACTGCAGCCTCTGCCTTCTGGGTTCAAGTGATTTTCCTGCCTGAGCTTCCCGAGTGGCTGGGATTACAAATATATGCCACAACACCCACCTAATTTTTGTATTTTTAGTAGAGGAGGGGTTTCGCCATGTTGGCCAGACTGGTCTCGAACTCCTGGCCTCAAGTGATCTGGCCTCTCAAAGTGCTGGGATTACAGGCATAAGCCAGCATGCCCAGCCACAGTTGCTGAATTTTCATGGCTTTTAAAAGATGAGGCAGTTCCCTGTTTATATATCACTGCAGTTTCTTTAAAGGCTTTAATTTTTTTTTTTTTTTGGGAGACGGAGTTGTTATACTCTTGTTGTCCAGGTTGGAGTGCAGTGGTGCGATCTCAGCTCACTGCAACCTCTGCCTCCCAGATTTGAGTGATTTTCCTGCCCCAGCCTCCTGAGTAGCTGGGGTTACAGGTGTCCACCACCATGCCCAGCAAGTTTTGTATTTTTAGTAGAGACGGGGTTTTGCCATGTTGGTCAGGCTGGTTTTGAACTCCTTGACTTCAGGTGATCCACCTGTCTCGGCCTCCCAAAGCGCTGGAAATACAGGCATGAGCCACCGTGCCTGGTTAAGACTTTAAATTTTTAACTTCTTGTTCTTTATCTGAATAGTGGTTTTCCAGCTTTACATTCATAAATTATTGAGGCTTAAGGAGCTTTTGTTTAGGTAAGTTATATGTATCCCTGTTTATTGCATGTTAGAAAGTAAAGCTGAAATCTTAAAATATTTAATTCATCCTAAATAACAGTAATAAATTTGTGATATATATAATATACTTTTATATGAGAAATAACTATATTCTTCAAAACAAAAAATAATAGGTAGAAAAGCAGCTTTACCTATCTGTGAGTCTCTTAATATCTGAATTCTTATAAATGTCTTTTCATTAATCTGTTATGATAAAGAAAATCTGGCCTCACATGTATCCCAGAATTTAAAGTAAACTAAATAAATAAATAAGAAAATCTGGCCTCATGCAGCTATGTAGTTGGAACTAGAGTCAGGAGTATAGCATTTTAATAGTCTTATCAGATAACTGTGGATATTCTTCTGTGATACTGCATGGAAAGTTCACAAATAATAACTTCTTAAAGGTTAGTTACAATGTAGATTATGAAACTGTATCAGTTAACTTTTCATACTGTGTTACATTTAGGTTCATTGATCTGTCTCATTCTGTTTTTTTTTTTTTTTTTTTTTTTTTTTTTTTTTTCCTTCTTTTGAGACAGCCTGGCTATGCCAGGCTGGAGTGGCACGATCTTGGCTTACTGCAACCTCTACCTTCCAGGTTTAAGCAATCCTCATGCCTCAGCCTCCCAAGTAGCTGGGATCACAGGCACACACTACCACAGCCGGCTAATTTTTGTATTTTTAGTAGAGATGGGGTTTTACTATGTTAGCCAGGCTGGTCTCAAACTCCTGACCTCAAGGGATCACCAGCCTTGGCCTCCCAAAGTTCTGGGATTATAGGCGTGAACCACTGCAACCACCCTGTTTTATACTTGGAATGGATGTGTTACCCATTTTTTTTAAAGATTATATGTTGGTTATTTGGAAAATAGTTATGCATATTTTCCAAATTTTGATACATTTTTTTTTTTTTTTTAGAATCAAAAAACCACGCCTGGCCCTACAAAATTTTTCAATAATGATATTAAGATGTTATTTGCTCTTTTACACTGTGTTAAAGGCTATTTGAAAATTTTACTTTGGCCATGTGCAGAAAATTTTATTGCATGTTTTTTATCTGCAACAATGGATCTCAAACTTTACACTCTTAAATTATTTATACTAATGGTACAAAAGGAAAGGTGAGTAAGATTGCTGGAAACAGCACAAATCAAGGCAGTGGCAACCTAGTCCATGCACTCACAGTAAAAGATAATGATTTTATTACAGCCTGATGCCTGAGTCCACATTTTTGTAAAATTCTGTGTTGTATCAAGGAAATACATTTATACAATTGTTTGGTAGTTGTGAGCTGCCTTTGTTTTTTTAAACATCATTTCTACTTGAAAGAATACATGAGAGATAAACTATGGTTATATACTTAGACTTGGATATCAGCCTGCTATTTTCTCAAAAATGAATGAACTGAGCCTCTTGCTGGCAGCATTTGTTGACAATAATAAGTTTCAGTGAACTGATAGTGATTTTAAGCAAAAACAAACATTTTAGAAAACCTGAATCTAGGCCGGGCAAAATGGCTCATATCTGTAATCCCAACACTTGGGGAGGCCAAGGAGGGCAGATCACTTAAGCCCGGGTGTTTGACACCAGCCTGGGCAACATAGTGAAACCCTGTCTCTACAAAAATTACAAAAATTAGCCAGGTATGGTGGCAGGTTCCTATAACCCCACTAGTCAGGAGGCTGAGGCAGGAGAGTCACTTGAACCTGGGAGGTGGAGGTTGTAGTGAGCTGAGATTGCACCATTGCACTCTAGCCTGGGTGATAGAGTGAGACTCCTTCTCAAGAAAAAATAATAATAATTTTTGCTTCACATACCCCTATAATTTTGGGGAGCCTCCCAGAAACTGTGGACCACAGTTTGGAGAGCTGCAGATTAACAGTAAAGTCATTTTTGACTCGACTGTATTTCCTTCTCACTCCTCTCATTTTGTCTCTTTGCCTTTACTTTTGCTGAGATTGGCCTGGTAGGTGTGCTGACTGGGTTGAATACCATTCCTGGTCAGATCTCCACTTCTGACTGGCAGCCTTGGCACAGGCACTTCCCACAAATGCTGGGAATAACCGTGGGTGCAAAGGAGACCAGTTCATAGCTTCACCTAGACCTTGCGGGACAAAAACAGCAGGGAAGGGCCAACCTTGTCGACCCTGTTGGCTTGCTTGTGTGTACATTCAGAAATTGGTTACATCACATGGGCCTGAGTCCACAGTGAGACACTAACTGTGAGTCAGGTACTTTGCTTCTGAAGAAGTCTTATGGGCTTCAGGATGGGAGAGACTCTTAGGGCCCTCCAGAGGTCTCAGCACTACGCACTGTTGCCCGAAACCTTCTGAGTCATATTATAATCATTTCATTCTACTTCATGCCAGTTATCTCCAGGAAAATGCCTCCAGTTTCCTGGCATTAATAAGCCTTTGGAGCTAAGAGATTTTTCCTTATGAGTACTCTAGATGTCCTCTATTATAAGTTAAGCCCGTTTTCTTTAATTTTATTTATATTTATTTTTGAGACAGAGTCTTGCTCTGTCACCCAGGCTGGAGTGCAGTGGCACGATCTTGGTTCACTGCAGCCTCCGCCTCCCAGATTCAAATAATTCTCCTGCTTCAGCCTCCCAAGTAACTGGGAATACAGGAGCACACCGCCATGCCTGGCTAAGTTTTTGTATTTTTTAGTTGAGACAGGGGTTTCACTGTGTTGCCCAGGCTGGTCTCAAACTCCTGAGCTCAGGCAATCTGCCCGCCTCAGCCTCGCAAAGTGCTGGGATTATGGAATTACAGGTGTGAGCCACCGCACCCAGCCTAATTTAATTTTTTTAAATAAAAATAGCCAACAATCGTGCTCCTTATGCTTTTTCTTTATATTTTGCAGAAAATATTATTTTCTGTATCTTTTTTTTTTTTGGAGACGGAGTTTTGCCCTTGTTACCCAGGCTGGAGTGCAATGGCGCGATCTCGGCTCACCGCAACCTCTGCCTCCTGGGTTCAGGCAATTCTCCTGCCTCAGCCTCCTGAGTAGCTGGGACTACAGCCACGCGCCACCATGCCCAGCTGATTTTTTGTATTTTTAGTAGAGACGGGGTTTCAACATGTTGACCAGGATGGTCTTGATCTCTTGACCTCGTGATCCACCCGCCTCAGCCTCCCAAAGTGCTGGGATTACAGGCGTGAGCCACCGCACCCGACCTATTTTCTGTATCTTTCCTGCAGTCTATTTTATCTCCTTTCTCTCGCTGTCTCTCTTTGTTTCTTTCTTTCTTTTTTTTTTTTTTTTGAAACAGTCTCACTCTCTTGCCCAGGCTAGAGTGCAATGGCGTGATCTTGGCTCACCGCAACTTTCTTCTATTTTTAACCCAGTTCCTTCAGTTCAGTTGTTCTGAACTGGGGCAGTTTTGCACTCCTCACCCGCAAGGGTACATTTGGCAAGGTCTAGAGACATTTTTGGTTGTCAGAGCTCTGAGTTGGGGGATGGAATTGCTACTGGTATCTAATGGGTAGAGGTCAGCAAAATTACTAATTATGTTGTTGCAGTAATGCTTTCACACACATTATGCCCAAATGATGGAAATACCCTATAGTGCACAAGGCAGCTTCCATCGACAAAGAATTATCTAGCCCAAAATGTCAATAATGCCAGCCTTGAAGGAACCTGCTTTAGTCCTTTCTTGTAATTTGTTAGCTCTTTCTTAATGGTTTTTGCTGCATTATGAATTCAGTTTCACTTTGTATGTTAACTAGAATTGTGGTTTTATTTTGGAGAAACTTTTTTTGTTCAGAATAAATTTTAGAGGTCACTCAATCTTTGAAATTATGACTTACATTTGTACCATAGGTCATGCCACATCATTATTTTCTTTTTCTTTTTTTTTTTTTTAAGACGGGGTTTTACCATGTTGGTCAGGCTGGTCTTGAACTTCTGACCTCTGGTGATCTGCCCGCCTTGGCCTCCAAAGTGCTTGGATTACAGGCGTGAGCCACCATTCCCGGCCTCACATCATTATTTTCTAAACCTGAATGAGCACAACTACTCAATGACTTTCAAAAACACAGATTTCTGGGCCTAATTGAAACCTTAAAGTAACTCTTCTGGAAATGCCTATAATTAGCCAGATTTGGGAATCATTGAAACAGGAATTTATTCATAAGCTAAAAAATGGGCAAGCTCTTAAGACTGCTACTGCGTAAAGAAAAGGTCCTTTGTGGTCTCAGAAATGATATCCACCCTCCTGGGCAACCAGTTGTTTCAGTAAAACCAGTCAGGTAACCCTCTGGTTGGTAAGGCTGGGGGCGCCCAGTAGGAGTTTGATTCTTTCCAGCTGTATGCTGTACAGTTCACCTTGTTTGCCACAAATTAGGTTTTCAAAGAGGAGAGTGAAAAGACATGTGGGAGGAGGTAGAGGAGATTGCTAGTAGAATAAAATACTATTTACCTTATATCCTAGGAGGGGAATTACTCAGTGCTGATTTCTCCTCCATAGTCCCTCTTTGCTACGCACATTCACCACAGCGGCAGGTGACCTTAAACACTACTTGTGGTGTACGTTATCCTGCTTAAGACGGTGGTATCACCAGGCAGCCCAAGGGATATCCAGTCGACTCCTGCTGACTCAGGCAGCATACTTACTTGCCCCTCCATGCTTTACTTATTGTTGGCCAAAGGGAAAGTTAAGATGAGCTCATTTGTTGCAGCAGTTTCATGAGCTATACAGTTAGAAATTTGTTGAGGAAGGGAAGAAAATATAATATTTTCTTTTACTTTTTTCTTTTTTTGTGACCAGAATGTAGCCTTTAATACTGATTGAGGCAGAGCTCAGTGTGAGAGCCGTGCGATCCTGCACTGAATCCTTGAGTTAGGCCCCCTTGGAGCTGGGCAGGCCTCCCACAGAGTAGGACACAGGGCATGGTGGAGCATGCTTGATCTCTGAAAAAGAAGGGCAGTGACTTTTTAGATGAAGTGAATTTTGTTTGGGAGGATAATAGCTTCTGTTTTTCTTTTTTGAGGAGTGGAATTCCGCTCTTTTTGCCCAGGTTGGAGTGCAATGGCGCGATCTCGGCTCACTGCAACCTCTGCCTCCTGGGTTCAAGTGAGTCTCTTGCCTCAGCCTCCCGAATAGCTGGGATTACAGGCACACACCGCTACACCTGGCTAATTTTGTATTTTTAGTAGGGACAGGGCTTCACCACATTGGCCAGGCTGGTCTCAAACTCCTGACCTGAGGTGATCCGCCCGCCTCAGCCTCCCAAAGTGCTGGAATTACAGTGTGAGCTACCACACCTGGCCTAATAGCTTCTTTTTCTGATTAGTTATTAAGGAAGCAGACTAGAATTCTATGAGACATTATAATATTAGTTTATATTAGAAGCATAAAATAAATATTGGTTCCATCTTAGCCCTCTGGATTTCTTTTATTACTGTCTTACACTTTTTAATGGAGATTTTCAAACATATACCAGAATAGAGACAACTGTATAGTGAATCTCCATGTACCCATCACCCAACATCAACAGTAAAAACACATGACCCATCTACTTCCATCTATGTCCCATTCACTTTTCTTCTCCTGCACCTCTCCCGCCTCGAGTTATTTTAAAACACATTTCAAGCATTAACATATAATTTCATTTACAAGTACATAAGTTAGTCAGTGATCTCATTTCCACTGATAGGATGCACCATTTTTTTTTAGTTGGTTTTCTGGTTTCTTTTTAAAAGATGGCTGATAGCTGGGCGCGGTGGCTCACGCCTATAATCCCAGCACTTTGAGAAGCTGACGTGGGCGGATCACCTGAGGTCCGGGAGTTTGAGACCAGCCTGACCAACACAGAGAAAATCCATCTCTACTAAAAATAGAAAATTAGCCAGGCGTGGTGGTGCATGCTTGTAATCCCAGAGAATTGCTTGGGCCCGGGAGGCGGAGGTTGCAGAGAGCCAAGATTGCACCATTGCACTCCAGCCTAGGCAACAAGAGTGAAACTCCATCTCAAAAAAATAGATTAATTAATTAAAGATGGCTGATAATCAGATGATTGGATCAAATTCTGGGAATGTATAGAGTCCGTAACATTCTATTTTTGTGTTGGTGAGGGTGGAAACATTTACCTAGATTAGATTAGAATTACCAAGATGATGTTAGGAATCTAATTCTTGGTAAAAATTTTGATGATAAAATTGATTGAAGGAAATGTTTACCATATACACAAAGTGTTAGTAGAATTCCATGTAGGCATAACCACAAGCCACAAATGGGCTTCATTGTTGCCTGGAAGCCCTGCTGATAAATTTGTTTTATCATGTTCTGAGAAGACTATTACATATGTTTTCCTCAAACCCACACACATGTCCTCTATTCTCTTAGCCAATGGCTTTGTTTCATTTTTCTCTGATGAAATAGAAATCTTTCCAGAGGGACACCGTCATCTTCCCTCCACCACATCTACACTTTTTTTTTTTTTTTTTGGCAGCCAGACCCCTCTTCTCTTGTGTCCCTCCAGTTGGTTATAGTGGTGGTGAGTACTTGTTTCATCTGAACCTGACCCATGCTTCATCCTTCCATTGGTGCTGGGCACCCCCCACCTTCACAAGGCCCTTGCTGCTTCTGTGGTCCACTTTCCTCCCCCATTTGCAGGTGCTGCTTGTCTGCTGGAGCATTCCTACTGATCATAGACAGATGTCCCAATTTAGGATTTTTTGACTTTATGAGGGTACAAAAGTGATACAAGTTCAGTATAGTCCTTTACTTACAATGGGATAATGTACTGATAAACCCATCCTAAGTTGAAAATACTGTAAATTGAAAACACACTTAGAGTTCATTATATTTTTATTTACGATGGATTTATCCACATGTACCCCCTTGTAAATCAAGAAGCATCTGTGCAGGTAACACTCTGGTGTACCCCCATCTTGAGAAATAAACCTTTATTAAATCAGCCTCTCCCTGTAGTCAGTGACTCACTCTTTTTTCCCCATCACAGCAAAACTCTTCGAAGAGTTGTCTACTCTTTCTTCTACTGTTTCTTGTCTTCCAGTTCTTTAGAACACTCAGTCCTGGCTGCCATTCTCACTGCTTCACTGAAACCATCCTTGTTCGAAGCACCAAAGTCCCCAGTGTGGGCATCCCGTCATTTTCTGTCTGCCTCACAGACCTATACTAGTTCTCTTTACTTCCATTGCCTGACCTCTGAATGCCGGAATGCCCTGGAGCTCAGTCTTGGACTTCGCTTCTCTTTATTTACACACTTTCTTTTGTGAGTTCACCCACTCCATGGCTTTAAATGCCATTTTTATGTGGATGACTTATAAATCTAAATCCACAGCCAAGGCTTATCCTCTGAGTTCCACCTTGATATTAGTAACCTGTGACCCAGACCTCACAGGTGGAGAGGAAAGTTTTGACATTTTCCCCCTAGTCCTTTTTTCATTTTAGCAAGTGGACCCTTAATACAGTCAGTTGCTCATGTCTGAAACATGGGAGCCATCTTAAATCCTTCCCTGCCCCTGTGCAGCCCTTCAGCAGTTTTATCCGTTTCACCTTAGTGTATATATCTTAAATGCATTCATTTCTCTCTGTCTGCACTTCCACCACTAGTCACCATCATTTTTCAACTAGAAAACTACTTGAGTTTCCTAATTGGTTTCTGTGCTTCCATTTTTGTCTCCTGTGTACTGTTTTCTTCACAGCAGGCAGAGAGTTCTAATAAAATTTTTTACTTTTTGGAGACAGTCTTACTCTGTGGCTCAGGCTGGGGTGCAGTGGCGCAATCTCGCCTCACTGCAACCGCCACCTCCCAGGTTCAAGTGATTGTCCTGCCTCAGCCTCCTGAGTAGCTGGGATTGCAGATGTGTGCCACCACACCAATCTGATTTTTTCTTTTCTTTTTTTTTCTTTTAATTTTTTATGGAGGCCCTGGGTAAAACCATTCGATTTTTGTATTTTTAATAGAGACAGTGTTTCACTATGTTGGTCAGGCTAGTCTCAAACTCCCAACCTTAAGAGATCTGCCCACCTCAACCTCCCATAGTGCTGGAATTACAGGTGTGAGCCACTGCGCCTGGCCAAAAATGTTTAACCATATCATCTAACACTTTACTTAGTCCTTAATGGTTGCATTACATGTAGAATCAATCATGACTCGTTCAGGATCCTGCCTGCTTCTCTTGCCTCATCTCTACCACTTTTTCTGTCCCTTGTTGTGCTGTGACTATACTTGTCCTCTTTCACAGCAGGATCTTTCATGCCCTGGGGCCTTGACACTTGCTGTTCCTTCTACATGGACTCTTCTGTTTCTGGTTCTTGTCCTTATTCTTCAAGATGCAGCTTAAATGTTGCTTCTTCTGAGAGCCCATTTCTGATCACCCTTCCCAAAACAGTCACTTATCCACCACAATCTGTACTTTGTCACATTTTCTATTTTTTCAAGCCAATATTGATTGCCTATTCAACAGTGTCCAGCATTGTTCCAGACATTGAAGATATAGCAGTGGGCAAGGTAGACACACCAGGAAGCTTATGTGTAGTGGGGAGACAAACCACAGATAAATTATGTGCTGACTGTGACCTGTGCCATGTAGACAGATGAGGCAGGCTAAGGGGTTGAAGGGAATTGAGCGATAGCTGCTCTTCTGGGCAGAGTGGTCAGAGGAGGAGACATTTTGGCAAGGACTCCAATAAACAGAGAGGATCGTGTGAATATTGGGAGGAAGAGTGTTCTGGCAAAGGGATCAGCAGGTGAGGCCCCAAGGAGGAACAAGCTAGGTGCCTTGGAAGACTAGTTCAGCAGGTATGTGGCCAGAGTGGCGTGAGGAAGAACAGAGAGAACTGGCTGAGAAGTAGACAGGAGTCAGTTCACTTAAGGCTTCACAGTCCATGGTAAGGAGTTTAGTTTTTATTCAGAGTGTGGGAAGTTTTGAGCAAGGTATAGACATCATCTAATTTACATTGAAAAGGATTACCTTGTTATGTGCTATTAATGCAAAGGTCAAGAAAAGACACAGAGAGACACCCCAAAAGGTGACTGCAGTTACCTAAGAGAATAACACTTTTGTAATTATCTTGGGTATTTACTTCTTTTCTAAAAATATATCTATCAGCATAAACTCTATAAAATCGAGGATCTTATCTGTCTGTTCCCTAAAGTTCTTGTTACCCAGCACAGTACCACTTTCAGTGAATACATTCGATTGAGTGAATGACCTGGAGGTTCCTACATAAGCATGGCTTTCTGAGAAGCTCCTAGGTGTGGCCGATTTACTTTGTTTCAGAGGGAGTTAGTCTTTTCATGTGTTCTATTAATACGAGGGGATTGGACTCAGGAGGGGATCTCTGAAGGCTCTGCCAGTCTCACTGTGGACAACAATATAGCTATTCCTGGTTTTACCAAAATGGTAAAAAGAAAATTATAGAGGAGGTAAGCATTCAAATAAAAATAAGATTTGCATTTAAAAAGTTATTTCAGCTGCAGTCCTTTGGAGAATGACTTGGAGGAGACCAGAGGCTGGGTTATTTGGAGGATGTGGAGAGGGCAAGTCCAGGCAGATGACTTATGGCCTGGACTCAAGTGACAGTCAAGAAGATAAAGGAGAATGCCAAAGAAGTGATGGGACTTCCCCAAACTTGTACACAGTTGAGGCTAAAACCTGTACTCCCAGTTCCTAGTTCAGCACTTTTACTCTTGATACTTTAAAAAAATGTCTTGAAGATGTGAGTTTCCTAGAAAAGTTGTTGTAATGTATGCATATGCATAATGACAGTGATTTTATGTAAAACAAAGAAAAAAAATTTTTTTTTGAGACGGAATCTTGTTCCATCGCCTGGGCTGGAGTATGGTAGCTCAGTCTTGGCTCACTGCAACCTCTGCCTCCTGGGTTCAAGAGATTCTCCTGCCTCAGCCTCCCAAGTAGCTGGGACTACAGGTGTATGCCACTACACCTGGCTAATTTTTGTATTTTTAGTAGAGATGAGGTTTCACCATGTTGGCCAGGCTGGTCTTGAACTCCTGACCTCAGGTGATCCACCCGCCTTTGCCTTCCAAAGTGCTGGGATTACAGGTGTGAGCCACTGTACCTGACCAAAAAAATTTTTTTATACAAAAAGCTATTATAAACATTGTGATCAAAATTTGCCCATGTTGAAAACATATTTTTGCTTGTAAGCTTATATGCTTCTTTGGGTGGGTTCTCAGGACAGCACTTGACTGTTAAACAGAAGAGGTAGTGATATTTTCACTGTATGTTTCTCTTTTGTATCTTTGGATTTTGAACCATGGGTGAGTGTATTATAAAAATAAGTACTCTGGGCCGGGCGCGGTGGCTCAAGCCTGTAATCCCAGCACTTTGGGAGGCCGAGGCGGGTGGATTGCGAGGTCAAGAGATCGAGACCATCCTGGTCAACATGGTGAAACCCCGTCTCTACTAAAAATACAAAACATTAGCTGGGCATGGTGGTGCATGCCTATAATCCCAGCTACTCAGGAGGCCGAGGCAGGAGAATTGCCTGAACCCAGGAGGCGGAGGTTGCGGTGAGCCAAGATCGCGCCATTGCACTCCAGCCTGGGTAACAAGAGCGAAACTCCGTCTCAAAAAAAAAAAATAAATAAATAAGTACTCTGTAGCAATTAAAACTTAAGTTGGTCTGCTCTTAGGTTCCTCTCGCTTCCAGATGCAGTCACTTTGTTGTTACACCTCTACACTTTAGGTAGAGGGGCAGGATCTTTCTTCACTGCAGCTTGAAGTGTATAGGAAGCTTCTAGATGAAATCAGAGCTTACCACAAAGTCCAAGTCCCTTTGTCTCTTCTGTGAACCTTACCCTGGTCCTTTTAGATTCTGTGGCTAGTCTGTTATTGACTCTGCCCAGCCTTTAGACCACCCTTTTATTTTGCCCTTCACTTGCTATATTAAGATATTTACTTGCTGACTAATTAATGGAAAGCTACCTTTTTGTCATTCCTTGATTTTGGACACCTGCCCTTACTAGAGGTTACGTGAGGGGAGGGATCATTTTTCATGAGGCAGCTTGTTAAATTCTGTCCAAAATAAAACTAACTTGATATTTTAATTCATAAAGGTATATAGAAATGCCTAAGGCCAGCCAGGCATGGTGGCTCACATCTGTAATCCCAGCAGTTTGGGAGGCTGAGGCAGGTGGATCACTTGGGGTCAGGAGTTTGAGACCAGCCTGGCCAACATGCTGAAACCCCGTCTCTACTAAAAAAAAATACAAAAAATTAGCTGGGTGTGCTAGCGCGTGCCTGTAATCCCAGCTACTTGGGAGGCTGAGGTAAGAGAATTGCTTGAACCTGGGAGGCAGAGGTTGCAGTAAGCTGAGATCACACCATTGCAGTCCAGCCTGGGCGAAGAAGCAAGACTTTGTCTCAAAAAAAAAAAAAAAAAGAAACGCCTAAGGCTAGATTGTGATAGTCCAGGAATTTGTCAGTACTCTCTATTTCAATCCTACTTTCTCTATTTTCAATTTTTTCTTCCTCCCTTTAGTGTCTCCTATGAAAACCCTAAAAATGTTTTAATCTTTTGCAATTTGTTTCTGAAAGCTGAAGATTAACCTGCATGTTGTCGGCCACTCAGTCTTCTCTCTTCCACTCTTCCCAGTGGTTCTTTTGAGTTTATCAATTACCAGTTATTTATTGCAGGGGTTCTGTATACATTTCTGTTTTGGGGTCTGTTCCAGAGAATAAAAGGACAAAATTTGTTTAAACTCTGACCTAGTTATGTTTGAAAACTAGGTATAGCAAGAAAATTTCAAAGAAAATTATCTTGAGGTCATTTGCGTTTATAAAAGTATATAGGTTTAGGATTTATTTTGTTATCTGTAGAATACCAACGGGTGAAAGCAAAGGTAGACTTAAATGCTGTTACTTCTTTCCCTGAAATCCAACCTTGAAATAACACTTTGGTGAAACAATGTTAGAAATTGATTTGTTGGTACTTTCTTTTTTTTCCTTTTCCTTTTTCTTTTTTCAGACAGTCTCACTCTGTTGCCCAGGCTGGAGTGTCATGGCGCAATCTCGGCTCACTGCAGCTTCACCTCCCAGGTTCAAGTGATTCTCGTGCCTCAGCCTCCTGAGTAGCTGAGATTACAGGCATGTGCCACCAGGCCCAGCTATTTCTTTGTACTCTTAGTAGAGATGGAGTTTCACTGTGTTGGCCAGGCTAGTCTTGAACTCCTGACCACTGGTGATCAGGCCGCCTCAGCCTCTCAAAGTGTTGGGATTATAGTATGAGCCACCACGCCAGGCCTGATTCATCAATACTTCTACCATACTGTACTGAACATGAGACTGGGGGTTCCCTAGTACATTTAAAAAATTGATATGTAGTAGTAATTTCCTTAATAATCACTTCACTCAAGATCAGGAGGACCATTTTAGGAAATGCTATCTTTCCTAAAATGAGATATATTTCCTAAAATGAAAGAATGAGATATCTTTCTCTCCCCTTGGTTTGGGTCACTCTGCTGGGTGGAGAACAGATGCCCATAATAAGACCATGTTAGCTAGAATCCTATCTTAACCCAGCTGCTGGATTCTATGTTTACAGCCCCTACTGTCTAGCTGGATTTGTGCCTGTTTCTGTAGAACATTATAAATATGGAGGATAGAGATGGGGTTTGATGAAGTGACATGTAAGAGAAAAATCTCTTAATTTCCAGAATTTATATTTGCTCACCTTTAAAATCAGTTGATTGAATGAGATGATTGCGGTCTCATTAAATTAAAATTTGTTTGCCTGTGTTTGTTTTTTGAGTTGGAGTCTCACTGTTGCCCAAGCTGGCGTGCAGTGGCATGATTCTCCTGCCTCAGCCTCTCAAGTAACTGGAATTACAGATGCGTGCCGCCATACCCAGCTAACTTTTTCTATTTTTAGTAGAGACGGGGTTTCACCATGTTGGCCAGGCTGGTCTCAAACTCCTAACCTCAAGTGATCCACCCACCTCAGCCTCCCAAAGTGCTGGTATTACAGGTGTGAGACACCACGCCCAGCCATTAATTTAAAAATTGTGGTTGTTGTAAATGAGTGTATAATGTCAGGAAAAATGCACACCGAGACAGTGGATCACTCAACAAGCCTAGTTTACTTCCTGCAGAAAGGCTGCAACTTGCTGGCAGTCTTGCCACGAGGACACACCTGAACAAAGGAGACAGGGACATTTATAACTTTCATAACGTGACGCAATCACCCTACTGCTGTGTCCAGTTTCCGTTGGCCAGAACAGGACCTCACATTCATGCTTGACCCAACTGGCTAAAAACTTGGAAATTTCCTGAATAGATAAGGGGAAAGAAGACAAGGAAAAAGAGGAAGCTAGTCAGGAGAAGGTCAGGAGGGTTTCCAAATAAGGAATGGCATGCGCCAAGATTTGGAGCTTGCCCAGTCCTATTCAGACATGCTGGAGTGAATTAAGGTAGCTGATTTAAGATGTGGCTGATTTAGAGAATATGTGGAGGGTATATGTTTATGCTAATAACGGGTAATGGCCATATAGCAAGAGATTGTAACTGCTTATAATGTAGTCTAAGATAAAAACTTTGAAGAAGAACTTTCCCATCTCTCACAATTCCCTCCTCTTTTCATAATTATTCTTCAAACTTCTTTAATACGTCCTTGCTTCATTATTTGGCTTGGTCATCCAACAGAAGTAATTTCTCTGGATAGGGTGGAGGAGGAGTTGGAGATAGGTTAGCGAGGGTAGTATTTATGAGCCTTTGCACAAGTCCTCAAACACAGGGTATAATACAACATACTGCAAGAAGAAGTATACCTAATACTGCTACCAGGGAAGTGAGGACTGATGCCAAAGTGTCCTTTCATTTGTCAAACCAGTTTTCTAGCCAGTTTGAAATGGGGTTATTTACTCCCACATTTTTGGCTAGTTCATTAGATAGGGCCATAAGTTGCCGTAAGGCTGTCGTGATACTTCCATCTGGAGCTGTGTTATTTGGAATGAAAGTGTACAGCATTGAGTCTTAGTCATTACACAAACACCACCCTTTTCAGCTAACATCATGTCAAGAGCAATCCTGTTTTCCTATGCCATTTGGCTGGTAGACCTTAACTGTTCTGTGATTCCCTTAACAGCATCCTCAGTACAGTTAACAAATCATTGTTGATTATAATAAATATAATTTATCCAGTCTACATTTGTATTTATTGTCAGCCACCAGAATACTGTTGATTTAAATTCAGCAGCTATCTGGTCTCTGGCTTTAAATTCATTTGGAACTCCTCTTAGGACCCCAATTGCATCTAAGTACACATGAGAATCAAAGGACCCATATGGGGCTCCTCTTATATGTCGTGGTGGGTTTCCTCTATCTTTGGTTGATGAAATGCCAGGGTGAAAGGGATAGCCAATTGTACTAGAGTGAAAGTACCACTCCAGTTATTTGGCAGAGTGTCCAGTAAGGGTCCCTGACAATACCATCATACGTCCAGTCAGGGATGGCCAATGGAAGGCAGGTGGGTTAGCTCTCCGAAGTGCCTTACTTCACTGCATCCCGTGAAATGTCTAAGGAATATTGAGTTCTTCTCCTGCCATGAGAGGCACGAGGCAATCCCTCCCTCAGAAAATGGGGTTGAATGGCCCTTGAGGACTGACCCACAGGGTGTTGGACCTCAGGATATAGCAGAGAGAGAGCTTGGCACAGTCCGTTGTTCGAGGCAGTAGAATGTTGAAAAAGAGCTATCTCACAGTGTCTCTGTCTCCTAGGCTGGAGTGCAGTAGCATTATCTCAGCCCACTGTATCATCCGCCTCCTGGGCTCAGGTGGTCCTCCCACCTCAGCCTCCTGAGTAGCCAGGACTACAAGCACTTGCCAGCTAATTTTTCTTTGTTTTCCTTTTTTTTGTGGAAACATGGTTTTCCAGTTGGGCACAGTGGCTCACGCCTGTAATCCCAGCACTTTGTGAGGCTGCAGCGGGCAGATCACGAGGTCAGGAGTTCGAGACCAGCCTGACCAACATGGTGAAACCCTGTCTCTATCAAAAATGCAAAAGTTAGCCAGGCATGGTGGTGCATGCCTGTAATCTCAGTTATTAAGGAGGCTGAGGCAGGAGAATTGCTTGAACCTGGGAGGCAGATGTTGCAGTCAGCCGAGATTATACCACTATACTCCAGCCTGGGTGACAGAGCAAGACTCCATCTCAAAAAAAGAAAAAAAAAAGAAGGCCGGGCACGGTGCCTCAAGCCTGTAATCCCAGCACTTTGGGAGGCCGAGACGGGTGGATCACGAGGTCAAGAGATCGAGACCATCCTGGTCAACATGGTGAAACCCCGTCTCTACTAAAAATACAAAAACATTAGCTGGGCATGGTGGCGCGTGCCTGTAATCCCAGCTACTGAGGAGGTTGAGGCAGGAGAATTGCCTGAACCCAGGAGGCGGAGGTTGCGGTGAGCCGAAATCGCGCCATTGCCCTCCAGCCTGGGTAACAAGAGCGAAACTCCGTCTCAAAAAAAAAAAAAAAAAAAAAAAAAAAGAAACATGGTTTTGCCATATTGCCCAGGCTGGTCTCGAACTCCCAAACTAAAGCAATTCTCACACCTGGGCCTCCCAAACTGCTGAAATTTCTGGTGTGAGCCACCATCCCCAGCCACATGATAAAATTCTTAACACTACATTGTATAAATGAGAGTTTTTGCATTCTGGCTGCTATTTTACATATCAGGGGACTAAAATGATAATTATTTCTTAACTTTATTTTTACTATTTTAATTTTTTTTTTTTAGACAGTCTCTTTGTTTTGTCCAGGCTGGAGTGCAGTGGTATGACCTAGGCTCACCGCAACCTCTGCCTCCCGGTTTCAAGTGATTATCCTGCCTCAGTCTCCTGAGTAGCTGGGATTATAGGCTCATGCCACCATGCCCAGCTAATTTTTATGTATTTGGTAGAGACAGGGTTACACCATGTTGGCCAGGCTGGTCCTGAACTCCTGACCTCAAGTGATCCACCTGCCTTGGCCTCCCAAAGTGCTGAGATTACAGGCGTGAGCCACTGTGCCCAGCCAATCTTTATCCTTTTGTCGAGACAGCCTGTTGTCCAGGCTGGAGTGTAGTGGCACAGTCATAGCTCACTGCAGCCTCAAACTCCTGAGTAGCTGAAACTACAGATGAGTGCCACCATGCCTGGCTAATTTTTTTTTTTTTTTTGTAGTGACGACATTTCACTTTGTTGCCTAGGTTTCTTGTGAACTCCTGGACTTAAGCAGTCCTCCTCCTGCCTTGGCCTCCTAAAGTGCTGGCAATACAGTTAACAGCCACTGCACCTGGCCTTCACCTTGAGCTATTTATTTTCATTAGTAGTTCATAGCTAATAGTATTGATGCTTTTACTTAAGATACTGCACCTGGAAGCCTCTCTCCTGTCAATAATAGGTGCTTCTTAAATGTTGGTTTTCTTCCTTTCTTTGAACTCCAAAGCAGTTGAGCATTGTCATGTTCTCTATGCACTGATGTCTGACCTGTTCACTGGAGAATTTAAATATGACAAGTTGTCAGTGTTATACTCGCTGTTAGAGCTATTCTCCATACTTTTCTGAGTTTGCACACAAGGCAACTAAATTTCAGTTTGAGCTAAACTTGACTTTTTACCTCTATAGCCTTTCTCATTGTTCTATATACTGCTGGAATTAAAACCCATACACTAAGTAGAACTTGTGTATAGCCTTAGACTTAATATCCTGATGTAGGAGTTCAGTTTTTTAAAAATGTAGAATTTGTTGACTTTATGGTAAACACAAAACAGTTCATTAAGGATATGTCCCAACCTAACAAATTATTCCACCCATTTTGCAGATGAGAATGAGCCCATCAGAGATTACTAAATCACCTAAGGCCACAAGTGGAGATGAGGCGTGGGCATTATTGGGTAGTTAATCAGTAGTTCCTACTTGGATTATACCCTTCGTTTCTTTTTAAATGTGAGGTATCAAAGCCCAACCAACCCTTCTCCACTGCCTCAATAATTAGAGCACAGAAACAGGTATCCTGAGTTTGAATATGAACCATGACATCTTTAGCTATTTTCTCTTTGATCTGAATTCCCATACCTATAAGAATAGTGTTTACCTCAGGGATTTTATGACTATTAATTTAGGTTTGATTTTATTGATGAGGCCTTTACAAGAAAAGAAACTCTTCTCTTTTGTATTTGGCTGATGTTTAGGTTCAGTTTAGAATTCAGCAGAATTTTCTTTAATTTCATAAAGTCAATACATATTGTTGTTAAGCTTGGTACTTGTATTACCTCATTATATGATGTAGTAGTTTAGGACTTAACATACTTAACAGTATACTACATTTATGTAAGTGTGAAGCAGCTTAAATGCTCAAATTATTAATTCAGAGCTCAACATTGTCAAATAGAAAAAGGTCACCGAAAATATCCAAATAATATATTTAAAAAGTTTAACCCAACTCAAATATAACATATTAAAAGATGTTTATGGTAGGCTGAGGCGGGTGGATCACCTGAGATCAGGAGTCTGAGACCAGCCTGGCCAACGTGGTGAAACCCTGTCTCTACTAAAAATATAATAATTAGCTGGGCATGGTGGTGGGCGTCTGTAATCACAACTACTTGGAAGGCTGAGGCAGGAGAATCTCTTGAACACAGGAGGCGAAGGTTGCAGTTAGCTGAAATCGCACCATTGCATTCCAGCCTGCGCAACAAGAACAAGACTCCGTCAAATGAATGAATGAATGAAGTTTATGGTTTGGTGTATAGTGAAATGTGTATTGCTAGTCTGTCTTAGTATTATATCAGTTTATATGTTTTGCTGTTTTTATTTCACATGACTAATTTTTAGGTAACATTATCTGGCTTATTTTAACAATGTAAAATAACTGTCAGGGTTGAATGACAAGTTTTTTTTTTGAGACAGAGTCTTGTTCTGTCGCCCATGCTGGAGTGCAGTGGCGCAGTCTTGGCTCACTGCAACCTCTGCCTCTTGAGTTTAAGCGATTGTCCTCCCTCAGCCTCCTAAGTAGCTGGGACTACAGGCACCCACCACCACGCCTCGCTAATTTTCGTATTTTTAGTAGAGACGGGGTTTCACCATATTGGCCAGGCTGGTCTTGAACTCCTGACCTTGTGATCTGACCACCTCAGCCTCCCAAAGGGCTGGGATTACAGGTGTGAGCTACTGCGCCCAGGCGAATGACTAATCTTAATGGGCTTGGCCTGTGGATTCCAAGATTCACCTTTTCACATTTAACTCTAATATAGTTCTTTCTATTAGCTTTGACATTTTCTTTTTATTGGAAGGGAGGAGCTCTACTTTGAATAACATGATATGTTTTGAAAATGATTTTTATACTACTTTCAAGTTAAATCGGCCATATGAATTAAGCTCAAGCTTGCATTTTTTTTTTTTTTTTTTTTTGAGACAGAGTCTCACTCTGTCGCCCAGGCTGAAATGCAATGGCGCGGTCTCCGCTTACTGCAACCTCCTGGGTTCAAGCGATTCTCCTGCCTCACCCTCCCAAGTAGCTGGGATTAAAGGCACCCACCACCACGCCTGGCTAATTTTTGTATTTTTAGTAGAGACAGACTTTTACCATGTTGACCAGGCTATCTCGAACTCCTGACCTCATAATTCATCTGCCTTGGCCTCTCAAAGTGCTGGGATTACAGGCATAAGCCACTGCGCCCGGCCTAGCTTTCATTTTAAAAGGAATAACACATTGGCAGCTGTTGGCTCTAATGAGAGTAAAACCATGCTGACTCTGGTGATGCGTGTTTGCAAGCTAGTGGTGCACAGAGTTTGTAAGTTCTCTGACCATTTGTGTGGTGGCGAATCTGTTTAAGAACTGGAGAGTAAACTGGTAAGGTTCTTAATTTTTTAAATTATTTATTTTGAGACAGGGTTTCACTCTGTCACCAGGGCTAGAGAGCAGTGGCTACTGATCACAGCTTGGCTCAACTGCAGTCTTGACTTCTTGGGCTCAGGTGATCCTCCCACTTCAGCCTCCCTAGGTAGCTGGGACTACAAGCATGCACCATCACACCTAGCTAACTTTTTGTATTTTTTGTAGAGATGGTGGTTTCGCCATGTTGCTCAGGCTGGTCTTGAACTCCTGGGCTCAAGCGGTCTGTCTGCCTTGGCCTCCCAAAATGCTAGGATTACAGGTGTGAGCTACTGAGCCCAGCCAGTTTTTTATGAACAGAAAGCATCAAGTACATCCAGATTATTTTTAATGTGGCTGTTTAGGAGAATACTACATACATGTTGCTCTAGTACAGTTGTCTTGCTTTGTGACAGTTGAACGTATTCAGCAACAATTCTGTGTATTGATTTACATTATAAAATAAGCCATTTATTCATAGAAGAAAAATCTTCTGTGGACTCAAGTAAAAATGTATAAGAAAATAATTAAATAGGATCTGGCACGTGACCTCCTGGGGTTATAGTGAAGTGCTCCTATCTTTTCATCCTCCACTTTTGATCTTGCCCATCACCCTTAAGGAGTAGGATTCCTTTGTACCTTTGTGATCTCCAGAAGTTCCTGCAACATATCTTTCTGCTGTATTTAAGGAATTTATAATATTCAGTAAAGCAGAATAATTTGATCACACTTTGCCAATAGGTGCTTCCATCTTCATGTAGTATTCTAGTCTGAGAAGTCCATGGCTGTAAGACTTTGGTTCATAAAAGAGGAATTCAAGGTCATTTATGAGTGCTTTGTATTTGAAGTCCCATGTATCTGAATTTACTTGTAAGTCAACTTAGTATATTAAAAGGAGTCTGACGTAAATAGAATTGTTTTAGAAGTATAAAAGTAAAAATTATAAGTAGAAACAAAAAATAAATATTGGGAGAGGGTCTTAAGACTTTTGACTGTATGAGTTTGGTTATATCTCTTTTGCATGGTGGTAAAAACAGATTAACAAAAGAATGGGTATGGATGGTTGGAGGCAAGGAGGTTAATATCCATAGGCAGTGTGGGGCTGTGGAATCTTAGAGCTTTTCTGCTCATCTCTTTCAATGGCTGTGTAAGTAAGTACCAGACCAGCCTGGGCTTCACTTTTGACATGTCTCCCGGACTAGGAGCCTCTCAGAAGGTTGGCCTCGTTTGGATGACCCTGAAAGAGAGTTTTTTTTGTTTGTTTGTTTGTTTTTGAGACGGAGTCTCGCTCTGTTGCCAAGCTGGAGTGCAGTGGTGCTATCTCTGCTCACTGCAACTTCCGCCTTCCAGGTTCAAGCAGTTCTCCTGCCTCAGCCTCCCGTGTCGCCACTACGCCCAGCTAATTTTTGTATTTTTTTAGTAGAGACAGGGTTTCATCATGGTGGCCAGGATGGTCTCAATCTCTTGACCTCGTGATCCACTTGCCTCGGCCTCCCAAAGTGTTGGGATTACAGGCGTGAGCCACCACGCCTGGCTGGAGAGTTTTCAAGTAGAATTAAAATAGACTAAGAATTCATGGCCAGGTGCCGTCACTCACGCTTGTAATCCCAGCACTTTGGGAGGGTGAGGCAGGGGTTGCTTGAGCTGAGGAGTTTGAGACCAGCCTGGGCAACATGGCAAAACACCATCTCTACCAAAAATTTAAAAATTAGCCAGTCTCATAAGCTGGTCTCTGAATGAATGAATGAATGAAAAAATAGGTAATTCAGTAATTAAGGAGTTGGATAATCCAAGATATTTGGGTAAATGTGATTTACATGTTTTTAAAAATAGCTGTCTTGGTTATATTCCCTTAAAACTTGGTTATTATTGCTTTTTATGAAAGAATTATCAGTATTTGCTTTAAATGTAGTGAGATATTTATATAAGATCAGTAAATATTTCCATTAATTTCTTTTAGAAATTTAATTTTTTTATTATGTAGGTAGGGAAATTTACCCATTTCCCCAGTCTTTTGTGAATTCTCCTATTGCCTTTTAGGCAAAACAAGAATATATACACAGAGATACACCATTTATACCAAGGTACTCCACTACACATTCTTCTGTACCTTGTTTTTCACATAATGTATCTTAGAGAACTTTCCATATCAACATATGTAGATTTACTTAATTCTTTTTAAGAGCTCAATGGTGCATGTTGGAATGGGGAAACTATCAATTATTTGAAAATATTAACTACTTAAACCATTTTTAAAAATTATTTTAAGAAGAGGCATTTGAAAACCTGGCATCTTATGTTGAAATCTTTGGATCTTTGTCAGTATCATAGTACTTCATCTAAATAATTTTCTTAGTTTATCCATTGTGCAAATAACTGGGGTATGCAGACAGCAGCTATGTCACTTTTTTATTATTTTAAATAGGGAATAGGTTAAAAATAAGAAGGTTACCTTAATATAGAACTATTAGGTGGTGCTGAGCCCCTCTATGCATGAAGGAGTGTTAGTATAAATGAACATCACATCTTTGAATCAGAGGGTGAGATGCGTGTCGTCTGATGGATCTGAGGGAGTTTGAGAGGAGGGGTGAGAACGCAACACAGGGAGTCAGTGACGGTGGCTCATGCACATTTCCTGTTCAATCCTTGACTGAGTCACAGGTTGATACAGACTGGCAAGTGTGTGATTAATGCCGACTCCTAGATAGCCGAAACAAGAGTGCTTTAATACTATTTTAGAGCTGCTTTTTTGTAATTGTATTTTCAGTCTTTGTGAACATAAAGTATGCATTAAAGTGAATTCTCACAAGAAGAAGGTTGAAAGCTGAACAGTCAAATTCTTTTGATAGTTTTACTCATTGGCTGAGCTGCTTTCAGTCTTTCCTATGTCCTTTTCCTTATCTAACTGACAGGTTTGTATAAAGTGAGCACTCTTACTGAATGGGTCACACTTAATTCCTCTAGGTTGGGGCCAGAGCAGCCATATGACTGACTGATATAAGATTCAGAAATAAGTAATTTCTTTTTTTTTTTTTTTTTTGAGACGGAGTTTCGCTCTTGTTACCCAGGCTGGAGTGCAATGGCGCGATCTCGGCTCACCGCAACCTCCGCCTCCTGGGTTCAGGCAATTCTCCTGCCTCAGCCTCCTGAGTAGCTGGGATTACAGGCACGCACCACCATGCCCAGCTAATTTTTTGTAGTTTTAGTAGAGACGGGGTTTCACCATGTTGACCAGGATGGTCTTGATCTCTTGACCTCGTGATCCACCCGCCTCGGCCTCCCAAAGTGCTGGGATTACAGGCTTGAGCCACCGCGCCCGGCCTCAGAAATAAGTAATTTCTAAATATGAGTTTGCTTTATTTTCTTTAATGCTGTCAAGTCGTTTGCACCTACCTGTCACTTTTGCATTACCGAGCAAAGGACTTTTTTCCTTTAAAGAAAGTTGAGACCAGGAATCCTGATCATTTATGAAAACTGGGTAAGCCACTAATTAAGGTAATGAGGATGATATTGTCTTGGGAACATTGTTCAACCCGTATCACAAGATGTAGTTTTCTTGAATGTAATTTTGTTAAGTAATTTTAATCCTAGACTTATACCCTTGGGGAGAATCTTAACCCAAGTCCTTTTGTTGGCCTCACACTACCCTCTTTTTCCCTCCCTCAACTTGCCTGCCCCCATCCCATCCTCTTCTTAGAGATATCTGGAACGTATTATTTTACCTGGCTTTTCCACTACTTATCACATTGCTCTATAATATATCCTTTTGCAACACGAGATTCCTCATGAGTGCCACTGCTTCGTCTCTCTGGTCTTCTATAAACGAGTGCTTTTATAAAGCAGCCTGTTCTCCTTCCTCTAATGAGAATATAAAATATCTCCTTTCCCTTTTTTATTTTTTCTTTCAGATGCAGCTTTGATGATAATCCTTTACCAACATCTTCCAAGATGTCTTTAGATCCCTCCTCTCCCCAATTTTCTTGACAGAATCTCGCTCTGTCACCCAGGCTGGAGTGCAGTGGTGCAATCTTGGCTCATTACAACCTCTGCCTCCTGGGTTCTAGCGATTCTCCTGCCTCAGCCTCCTGAGTAACTGGGACTATAGGCGCATCACCACACCTAGCTAGTTTTTGTATTTTTAGTAGAGATGGGGTTTTACCATGCTGGCCAGGCTCGTCTTGAACTCTTGACCTCAAGTGATCCTCCTGCCTCGGCTTCCCAAAGTGCTGGGATTACATACAGCCACTGCACCTAGCTCAGATTTATTACTTTCCTTTTGTTCTCACATAGTAGGAAACACTGAGATAGCTGAGTGGATATTCATATTCCCATTTGACAGATTCACACAGCTAATTAGGAGTGGAACCAGATCACCAACCAGCTCTTTTATTCCAACACCAATGATTTTTACACAGTACTATGTTGTCTATTAAAAAGGTCTCTTCCTAAACAGAGATAGTTTTGTCTACTTGAGGAATTCTTAGTCAATATCTTCTTCGCTGGCTACATAATATTCCATGGCGGGTGTGTGTGTGTGTGTGTGTGTGTGTGTGTGTGTGTGTGTGTGTGCGCGCTTTCTCTGTCACCCATGCTGGAGTGTAGTGGCATGATCATGGGTCCCTGCAGCCTCAATATCCTGGCCCCAAGCCATCCTTTCGAGTAGCTGGGAACACAGGTGTGTGCTACCATGCCCAGTTAATTTTAAAAATTTTTTGTAGAGATAGGATCTCACTATGTTGCTCAGGCTGGTCTCAAACTCCTGGGCTCCAGTGATCCTACCACTTTGTCCCAAAATGCTGGGGATACAGGTGTCAGCCACTGTGCTCAGCCCCAAGATAATTTTAAAAGCTGTTTTTGGTTGCTAAACATTTAGATTTTTCATGGTTGTTACTATAAAAATCACACTGAGTGGACACATTGTTGTCTTTCTCTTGAGCAGATTACTAGAAGTATTGGGTCAACACATATAAACAGTTAAAAAAAAAAAACTCTTAGCTAGGCAGAGTGGCTCATGCTTGTAATCTGAGCACTTTGGGAGGCTGAGGTGGGTGGATTGCTTGAGTTCAGGAGTTCAAGATTGACATGGTGAAACCCTATCTCTACCCAAAAAATACAAAAAAATTAGCAGGGCATGGTGGCGTGCACTTGTAGTCCCAGCTACTCAGGAGGCTGAGGCAGGAGCATTGCCTAACCCCTGGAGGTGAAGGTTGCAGTGAACCGAATTGGCACTACTGCACTTCAGCCTGGGTCACAGAGTGAGACCCCGTCTCTAAATAAATAAATAAATAAAATTTAAAAACTCTTGAACAGGTTCAGCACGTTGGCTTATGCCTGTAATCCTTACACTTTGGGAGGCTGAGGCGGGTGGATCACCTGAGTTCAGGAGTGTGAGACCAGCCTGACCAACATGGTGAAACCCTGTCTCTACTGAATATAAAAAAAATTGGCTAGTGTGGTGGTGCATGCCTGTAATCTCATCTACTTGGGAGGCTGAGGCAGGAGAATCATTTGAACCTGGCACGTGGAAGTTACATTGAGCTGAGATTGTGCTATTGTACTCCAGCCTGGGCGACAGAGCGAGACTCAGTCTCAAACAAACAAAAAACCAAACTCTTGAATACTGCAGCACTGCACAATTGTTTCCCCCAAGGGATGGTCTGATTTCATTTTTCCTTAATTTTAACCAGATATTCATATAATATAACATAGAAAGCTTGACAGGGTGTAATCAGAGCCTTTGTCCAGGGAACTTGTAGTCACTGTTATTTATTGATGTAACGGCTATCATCAACACCATTTCTATAAAAATTACCTGTTTTCTGTGATGGCAGTAGGAGATTTTGAGATTATGATCTTTTGTATTGTTTTGCTCTTTTCCTGATCATGTAATTTATGACAGCAGTTCTCTAAGGACATCCGTATTTATATTCACATTCAACTGCGTCCATTTCCTGCAGCTCAACTGAGCAGGAAAAAAAAAAATTGAAATATTGAGAACCTTTGTTTTTAATTAGTAAGCTACCTCAAATGTCAGAAATGGTATCAACTTTATAGAATCAGAAAGAGCTATTTTCACAAGGGTTAGTAATTAACTTTTAGTCATTCAGAGTAGGAGACAAGTAAATTCAGGAATCATGTATGTTTGAATTGTATCTCTGCCCCCTCAGTTTTTATAGATAGAATCAGGACAGTTGATTCAGACATCTTTTGACATCTCAAGTGATTTCCAAAACTAGCCCTGGCCCCTTCCTACCAGCTAGTGTTGGATGAGGACAAAATATTTTCTGTGAATTCACTTTTTAAATTATTTAACTGTATTGATATTAGAATAAATTGATTTCCTGTACTTCACAGAAATGCCCTTGTTGTAGTGTGCATTAATGTGGGTATCAGTAATATTTTGCAAATGAGAAAGACAAGCCTCCCTATTATCATTCATAAACTAGAGGTACTTCAGGTGTTGGGAGTGAAGGTCTGTTAGCTAGAGGCTGGGTGTGGTGCACCTGGCATGGGATTACTGCCTGCAAGATCATCTTTCCCCCTGTTGGACAGCTCAGCAGAACATTCTCTTACCTACCTCTTTAGATAACCATTTTAATAGATAAGTTTTTAAATCAGTCGCTTGTTTTTAGAATGGTTTCTGTAAAATCCAGGTGTTGCCACCTATTTTTTTCCCCCGCCCAAAAATTACCTTTTAAAAATGAATGAGTGAGTGGGAGAAGCCTGATACTTGCTTGAGTGTTAAAGCCTAGAACGTGTTTATGTTTCTCAGTTCATTGATTTGCATAGCTATTTTCTCTTCCTGAAGGGCTTCCCCTGGAAGAAGCTCTTCCCAAGATGTCTGTAGGGCTGACTGAACGTCGACAACTCCTCCTCCTCCTCCTCCTCCTCCCTCTCCTTTTTCTAACTTTTCCTTAGTGCTTTCTACTTTGTAACATTCCATAGAATCTCTTTATTATGGTATAATTTGTATTGTTCCTTCAGTCCAAACTCCACAAGGGGACCTTTGTCTTCTTTGGCACATCCCAAGTGCCTATGCCAGTGCCTGACTTTCCAAGCAGGCACTCGGTATTGGCCTAATGATGGATTAGTAGTAATGTGTGTTTATGTGTATAGTACAAAGTGTGTAGAACAGGATGACCAGAGAATCTTTTCATTTAAAGGGTGTTTGCTTTTTATATTTTATGTAAAATGTTTTCTTTTTTTTTTTTTTGTATTTGGATTTTATATTTTAGCCAGTTCAATGGACACTTCTCTTCCTCCTTTAGACTGTTTTTGTTGGCCTTGATAATGTTTCTGTACATTCTTACTATATCTAGCTTTATATTTAACCTGCTATTTTTATTTTAGCTGATAAATCTTACCCTATCTCATGTCCAGCTTCCAATGACCCCAGTCCGTTTGCATGGGAGTTTGGTGCTAGGCACCATCTTCACCCCTGTGTTCTGTGCTCCATCCAGTCCTGGTGTGCATAGTTACAGCTTCTGTTATATAATTCAGCATTCTCATTTTGTGATCAGAGAGTAAAAATTCTGTCTTATGTTATTAGTCACTCAAGGCTGAATTATAAAGGAGCTCTTGGGGTTCTGGAAGTCCTCCTTGTCAGCCTTGGTCAGGATCATATAATTCAAACCTCAAGCTTGTATATTAATGTACTGAAGTAGTTCCCACCTCTTGCCTCTTATGACTCTACTAATAGAATGAGATGGAGCAGGGCCTTGCACACTCACAAATGGTATAGTTATACCAGATACTTGTGTATAACTTCATACATACATATCATCTCTTGGCAATATAATCAATATCTAAATTAAGTAATTTTTTTTTTTTGAGACAAGGTCTGGCTGTATTGCCCAGCCTGAGTACAGTGGTGCGATCTCAGCTCACTGCAACCTCCGCCTCTGGGGCTCAAGCCACCCTCCCACCTCAGCTTCCTGAGTAGCTGGGAATACAGGCACACACCACCATGCCCAGCTAATTTTTGTATTTTTTGTAAAGGTGTGTTGCTCAGGTTGGTCTCCAACTCCTTAACTCAAGTGATCCGCCCACGTTGGCCTCCCAAAGTGCTGAGATTACAGATGTGACCCACTGATTCCAGTCTAAATTAAAATTTAATATTTACTTTAATATTCGCACATAACTATTGTTTCTCAAGCAAATGAGTGGTGACAGTTAAAGAGAAAACTAGGCAAGATCATGCCTTTTTTTTTTTTTTTTACAAATAAGCAAAGAATATAGTGTTGCCTATACTATGTCCAGGTCTGAAAAGAGGATTAGACAGGGTGGGAGGAACTGGGAAGAAAAAATATTACAGTGTAAGAAATGGACACTTGGTTTAGTCTTAATCTTACTGCCTAGGCTATGCAAGTAAGGTATTTGAGTGCTGAGTCTTTTTAAAAAGTCTTGTCTGGGTAAGGTGGCTCCTGCATGTAATCCCAGTGCTCTGGGAGGCCGAGGCAGGCAGATTGCTTGAGCCCAGGAGTTTGAGACCAGCCTGGGTGACATGGCGAAATCCTGTCTCTCCAGAAAATACAAAAAACTAGTTGAGTGTGGTGGCATGTGCCACCTCCTTGGGAGGCTGAGGTGGGAAGATAATTTGAGCCCAGGAGGTTGAGGCTGCAGTGAGCCATGATCATACCAGTGCAGTCCAGCCTGGGCAACAGAACGAGATCTTGCCTTAAATAAATAAAAAAAAAAAAGTTAAGTCATTTTGTGATATTTAGCGCAGAGAAGAGAAGGAAGAGGCATGACTTGGCCCACCATTTTAATAGTTGGAAGATTATTGATTGTCTTTCAGGTTTTTAAGGTACCTATTCGACTTAGGTGATTAATGCTCATTTTTCTGCTGAAGTGCTTTTTCAGGAACTGCTCAAGGATAATTTTACAATGATGAGAAAGCTGTGGACTGGTTCCAGGCCTTGGCTTGCTGAATTAGAACACTTTGGGGAAATGCTGACCTTGGCATTGACCAGAGTACCAAATTCCTTTCTTGCATTGTTTTGCATCATGCAAGCTTCTGAATGGATTATACTCTCCTAGATAGTGATAGTGCATTGAACACTGTGCTAAATACAGAATAAGCTTTTGAAAGAACTGAGAGCAGACAAGTTAAGGCAATAATTGTAGTACAAAAAATTTCACTTTGAATCCTTTAACTAGCAAACTCTTTAATGTTCTTAAATAAGGTTGATTATATACAGTTTCTGAGAAACTAATGTATTAAATTTAATAAGAAAATTTGTTGGCAGTATGCAAGCATATATACAACCTCATTTCATTTTCTTGTCAACTAACATTGTCAAGCCACTATGTATATCTATGCATCACATACACATGTACATTAGAAGTAAACAGCACAGTAATATTGACTTTTTTATGGCTGACCTTTACAAAAGTTATCTTTTATTGATTTATAACTTGATTGCATTTTTTTTTTTTAAACAATATTTGACACCCAGGCTTTAGTGTAGTGGCATGTTCATGGCATACTGCAGCCTTGACCTCCAAGGCTCAAGCGGTCCTCCTGTCTTAGCCTCCTGAGTGGTTGGGACCGTAGGCGCATGCTGGCATATCTGGCTAATTTTAAAATTTTTTGTAGAGACAGGTTCTTGCTTTGTTGTCCAGGGTGGGCTCTAGCTATCCTTCTGCTTCAGCCTCCCAGAGTGCTGGGATTACAGGCGTGAGCAACTACACCTGCTTTATTGTATTGTTGACAGATGAAGTGATATGTGTGATACCAGTTCTTTGAATTTTTATAACTTGCTTTATGAGCGGGTATGTAGTCAATTTCTATAAATGTTCTATCTGTTTTAAAAGAATATGTATCAGTGAGAGTTCCGCAAGATAAGCTCTACAGAAAATTGAGTGACTCTCTTCAATTCTCCTAAGGAGATAGTACATAGCTGTAGATATAAGATACTCATTTTATGTAATGAGTAAAAAGATAGAAACATGATAAATTGCTTATTCTTACAAATGACTTCCAAGTTTATATACACATACCCACTAATGTCGCCTGTTTTCTAGATGACAGTATTTTTTGAACAGTCCTGATTTGATTTACTAAACTTTAGATACAATAAGGTTAAAAAAAAAACCCCAAATTTATTAAGGTACAATTCATATATCTTACAATGTACCAATATTTATTTATAGACGGAGTCTTGCTCTGTTGCCCAGGCTAGAGTGCAATGGTGTCATCTTGGCTCACTGCAACCTCTGCCTCCTGGGTTCAAGCGATTCTCCTGCCTCAGCCCCCTAGGTAGCTGGGATTACAGGTGCCCGCCAGCATACCTGGCTAATATTTGTATTTTTAGTAGAGACAGGGCTTCACCATGTTGTCCAGGCTGGTCTTGAACTCCTGACCTGGTGATCCACCCGCCTCGACCTCCCAAAGTGCTGGGATTATAGGTGTGAGCCACTTCGCCTGGCCAAATGAAGGGTTCCTGATGTGGGTTGTATGCCTTTTTGCAATGGGTAAAATTTATGAAGATTAGCTAAAAGGTATACAACCCACATCAGGAGCTTTTCATTTGTAATTTTCTTTCTTAGATTCTAATTTCATTTAATGTTTTTTATGGTCTCACTGTGTTGCCCAGGCTGGTCTCCAACTCCTGCATTCAAGCAGTCCTTCCACTTCAGCCTCTTGAGTAGCTGGGATTGCAAGCTCATGCCACAATGCCTGGCTTTTCTTTTTTTTTTTTTTCTTCCCTTGAGACAAGGTCTGAAGTTGAGGGGCACGATCTTGGCTCACTGCAGCTTTGACCTCTTGGGCTCAGATGATTCTCTCACCTCAGCCTCCCAAGTAGCTGGGACAAGTGTGCGTCACCATGCCCTGCTAACTTTTGTATTTTTTGTAGTGATGGGGTCTCAATATGTTGCCCAGGGCGGTGGTAGTCTAGAGCTCCTAGGCCCAAGCAGTCTGCTTGCCTCTGCCTCCCAAAGTGCTGGGACTACAGGGATGAGCCATCATGCCTGGCCTTTTTTTTTTTTTTTTTTTGGAGATTTTGATGGTTGTTGGTGGAGTGGGTGGAGAGGAGAACTAACATTTACTTACTGAGTGTCTGCTTTGGACCAAGTACTCTGTTGGGAGCTTTGCATAGATTATCTTCCTTAATCCTGTTAACAGTCCCATGAGACAAGTGCAGATTTTCCCATTTTACAGATAGAAAAAACAAGGACCCAGAAAACTTAAATAGCATATCCAAAGAATATACTATTTAATTTAATAATAATTAGCCAGGTAAATAATAAGCCAGGTTTAGAACTTACTGTACTAATAGCTGTAGTACAGTAAGCTCTTAGTGTGAAAACAGAGGAAACACATCATTTCTCACACAATTTGCTTATTTTCTTTTTTTTTTCCCCCGAGACAGAGTTTTGCTGTTGTCGCCCAGGCTAGAGTGCAATGGCACAATCTTGGCTCACTGCAACCTCTGCCTCCTGGGTTCAAGTGATTCTCCTACCTCCGCCTTCAGAGTAGCGGGGATTACAGGTGTGTGCCACTATGCTGGGCTAATTTTTTTGTTTTCGAGATGGAGTTTTGCTCTGTTGCCCAGGCTGGAGTGCAGTGGCGTGATCTCAGTTAACTGCAGCCTTCGTCTCCTGGGTTCAAGCAATTCTACTGCCTCAGCCTCCTGAGTAGCTGGAACTACAGGCACACACTGCCACACCCAGCTAATTTTTTGTATTTGAGTAGAGAGAGGGTGTTACTGTGTTGCCCAGGCTGGTCGTGAACTCCTTAAGCTCAGGCAATCCACCCACCTTGGCCTCCCAAAGAGCTGGGATAACAGGTGTGAGCCACTGTGCCCAGCCTTAATTTTGTATTTTTACTAGAGATGGAGTTGTACCATGTTGGCCAGGCTAGTCTTGAATTCCTAACCTTGGGTGATCCGCCTGCCTCAGCCTCCCAAAGTGCTAGGATTACAGGCATGGGCCACCGCACCGGACCACAATTTGCTTATTTTCAAATAAACTGTAGTCTTTGAACAATTAACAAATTAGTATTTGGAATTTGTGTTTACCAGTTCTTTTTAACTGATAGTTTATTTAGATAATATTTTGATGGGGAAGTCTTAGCATATCAAATTGTTGCTGTTTTAACTAAAAGAATGAAAAGAAACACAATTACAATTTAGAAAAGCCATTTTGATTATGCTGAAACCTTTCATGGAAACACCTTCTACCAGAAATAGTAACACTAGTGGCCAGGTGCAGTAGGTTATGCTTATAATCCCAGCACTTTGGGAGGCTGAGGTGGATGGATCACTTGAGACCAGCCTGGCCAACATGGCGAAACCCCGTTTCTACTAAAAATAAAAAACTTAGCCAGGTGTGGTGGTGCGTGCCTGTAGTCCCAGTTACATGGGAGGCTGAGGCAGGAGAATCTTGAACTTGGGAGGCAGAGGTTGCAGTGAGCCAAGTTTGCACCACTGCACTCCACCCTGGGCAACATAGTGAGACTCAGTCTCAAAAAAAAAAACAATTAGTAACACTAGCACAGTCTATTGATCAACTAGTTCACCACTCTTCATGTGTGTTCCTAGATAATTTTACATTAGTTTAAACGTTTCTTTGCTATACTATGATTTCAAAGAAGTAAACCATATTTACTTTTGTAAGAATCCAGCCTAGATCAAAATTTCATTTATGTAAGCAGAAACAGTACAAAAAATATTTATCAGCCTGGCACAGTGGCTCATGCTTATAATCCCAGCCCTTTGGGAGGCTGAAATGGGTGGATCACTGAGGTCAGGAGTTCGAGACCAGCCTGGCTAACATGGTGAAACCCCATCTCTACTAAAAATACAAAATTGACCCGGTGCAGTGGCTCACGCGTATAATCCCAGCACTTTGGGAAGCCGAGGCAGGCGGATCACAAGGTCAGGAGATCAAGACCATCCTGGCTAACACAGTGAAATATCATCTCTACTAAAAATACAAAAAACAAATTAGCTGGGCATGATGGCATGGTAGTCTCTACTAAAAATACAAAAACAAAAAAAACAAAAAAAAAAAAACAAAAAAAGCTGATAGTAATAGTCCTAGCTACGCAGAAGGCTGAGGCAGGAGAATCGCTTGAACCCGGAAGGCGGAGGTTGCGGTGAGCCGAGATTGCGTCACTGCACTCCAGCCTGGGCAACAGAGCGAGACTCCATCTCAAAAAAGAAAAAAAAAATTAGCTGGATGTGGCGTTAGGCATCTGTAATCCCAGCTACCCAGGAGGCTGAGGCAGGAGAATTACTTGAACCTGGGAGGCGGAGGTTGCAGTGAGTTGAGATTGTGCCATTGCACTCTAATCTGAGCCACAGAGCAAGACTCTGTTTCTATATATATATATCTCTCAAGAGGATTAACAGTGAAAAGTTTATAAGGAACTTGTCTCATCTACATAAGAGTTAAATTAGCTTTTAGAAGATGTAGTACCATGGTTTATGGTTCTGGGTGGAGACACCAAGTAGCAGCAATTATTTGTTGCCACTCGACTGAAAATTGTCTCATTTACTATGTGTTTGTTGGACAATGAGTTTGAGTACATGTAACAGAGACCCCACATAACAGGTACTTGAAACAATATAGAAGTTGATTTCTAGGTCATGCCATGGTCTGAACTAATACAGCAACTCTCCTTCATGAGGGCATTGGGCGGCAGGCTCTTCTATCCTGTTCCTTCATCATCTGCTGGTCTGACTCTTCACCCTTACTCCAAAATAGCTGATTACCACATCTCTTTTCACCCATCAGGAAAGGAAGAAGAGAAGGGAGGAGACACCCATTCCATTTAAGTGCAAGACCTGGAAGTTTCGCACTTTTCTTTTACTGATAACACATTGGCCAGAATTTAGTTATTTGACCGTACCCAGCTATGAGGGGACTGGGAAATGTGGTCTTTTTTGTGAGTGGTTGATTGCCCAGCTAACCATCCTGTTGTGGAAGACAAAAGAAGAGATAGGCTGGACCACTTATCTCTCCTCAAATCCCTTGGCACACAGAGAGCTTGTGGTTGTCTTTTTTTCTTTTGTTCTCCTGTTTCATGTTCTGTTAAAACACCATGTTTGTTCTTGAACAAAAGCTTCATTCTGAAAAAACTGCATTATAAGAACATTTGTCATAAATAATAAAGGAAATAAGTAAATCGTAATCCAAATTCACAAACCAAAGTTTTTTTTTTTTTTTTTTTTTTTTTGAGACGGAGTCTCACTTTGTCACCCTGGCTGGAGTGCAATGGCTAGATCTTGGCTCACTGCAACCTCCGCCTCCTGAGTTCAAGCAATTCTCCTGCCTCAGCCTCCGGAGTAGCTGGGACTACAGGCGTGTGCCACCACACCCGGCTAATTTTTTTTTTTTTTTTAAGTAGAGATGGGGTTTCACTGTGTTAGCCAGGATGGCCTTGATCTCCTGACCTCTTGATCTGCCCGCCTCAGCCTCCCAAAGTGCTGGGATTACAGGCGTAAGCCACCACGCCCGGCACCAAGGTATTTTTAATGCAGGGATTTTAATAAAGTTTTTAAGAATTCTACAGATATAGCTATAACACCTAATGTAAATTACCAAACCTAACATTTGATTATTTCTTTTTTTTTTTTTTTTGAGACGGAGTTTCACTCATGTTACCCAGGCTGGAGTGCAATGGCGCGATCTTGGCTCACCGCAACCTCCGCCTCCTGGGTTCAGGCAATTCTCCTGCCTCAGCCTCCTGAGTAGCTGGGATTACAGGCATGCGCCACCATGCCCAGCTAATGTTTTGTATTTTTAGTAGAGACGGGGTTTCACCATGTTGACCAGGATGGTCTCGATCTCTTGACCTCGCGATCCACCCGCCTCGGCCTCCCAAAGTGCTGGGATTACAGGCTTGAGCCACCGCGCCTGGCCCACATTTGATTATTTCTAGCTTTTATTCTAGAATAATCATTTTTTAAATTACTACTATCACTGTCACCATAAGGAATGGTTAGACTGCCTAATATCACATTTCCAATATTGATAGCCTTGGAAGTATGTTTTTTAAAATAATACTATATTCAGATGTATGGTGGTATTGGCGAGTGACGACAGAGAAGGAATGGTGGGTAGGGTTTTTTTGTTATTAGGAGTAGTTTTTTTTTTTCTTTTGATTGCCAGTTTTGATTGTGATTTGTACATTGAATGAAATACAGGAAATATCTGCTAGAACTCTGAATTATTATTCCTTGCATTGTTGTCTTTGCTATTTTAGGATAAGGAATGTGTTGTTTCACCCCCCTCCTCCAAGTGAAACTGCAGGAAAGTAAAATTTTCTGTAGTGATATTGGAGATGTAAATATCTTTAGGGGGACAATAGACACACAAATTAAAGAGAGAAAGGATTCTATATCAGCCAAGCCAAAAGTTTTATCTCCTAAACATTGGTGGATAGGTGTTTATAAGATTGCATGTCATTTATAAGAATCCTTAAGCAGTTCATCATAGTTCTTTGTTTCACTCTATTTTAAGTGCTTTCTTGCCTGCTAAAGGATATCAGCTCTTGTACTACCGAAATGCCCTGTTATGCTTTCTGTTACAAATTTATAGCTGCAAGATCATTTTTATTCTTTTTGGTTGCTTTGCCACCCTTCCTCGAGCCTCTATTCCTAAGAGCGTTATTAACGTTTAACATTTATTCTTTTGCTGAGGCTGCATTGAGGGGTGTGGGTTGTTTTTATTTAATCTTTAATAATAGTGACCACCAGCTAGTTATTGCCAGGAAAAGAGGAACCAGAAGCAGCAGCTGGCTGTCTTTGTTGACTGTAAGATCCAGAGTGGATCCAGTGGGTTTAGGAGCTCCCTCTCCCTCCCCACCACTGCCTCCAGTGGTTTTATTCTCTTCTTTTCACCCACCCCCAGTGCTGGATCCCTTCATTCGCTCTTTCACCCCTGAACATCCACCACCACCATGTCCCCCAAAGCCATTCCCTGGACCAGCAATAATTTATTTAGTCTCTGTCCCTCCCTTGGTCTTTTAGGAAGAAATGCCCAAGAAAACTTGAATTTTAGCATTTTCTTTACAGTCTTCTGTATTCTTGATCACTTGTCATGGCTTTTGTCTTTACGTCTAGGTGCAAAGTAAGGAAAGAAAAGCAAATATAAAGCTGGCATGGTGGCTCTTGCCTATAATCGCAGCACTTTGGGAAGCCAAAGCAGGAAGACTGCTTGAACCCAGTAATTTGAGACCAGCCTAGGCAAGATGGCACTATCCTGGCTCTAAAAAAGGAAAAAGGGAAAGAAAGCCAGATATATTGGCCAGGGGAGGTGGCTCACACATGTAATCTCAGCACATTGAGAGGCTGAGGTGGGGGGCACCCTGTCTCTACAAAAAATACAAAAAATTAGCAGGGCATTGTGGTACGCACCTGTAGTTCCAGCTATTCAGGAGGCTGAGATGGGAATGTGTCAAGGCTGCAGTGAGCTGTGATTGCACAACTGCACTCCAGTCTGGGCAACAGAGTAAGACACTGTCTTGAAAAGCAAATGGGGAAATAGAGAAGAATTCCCTTAGGAGGAACCTTTACACCCTCCTGAGGGCCCTTCCCTGATTTATTTCAGCATTCTTTCTTTTTTTTTTTTTTTTTTTTGAGACAGAGTTTTGCTCTTGTTACCCAGGCTGGAGTGCAATGGCGCGATCTCGGCTCACCGCAACCTCCGCCTCCTGGGTTCAGGCAATTCTCCTGCCTCAGCCTCCCGAGTAGCTGGGATTACAGGCACGTGCCACCATGCCCAGCTAATGTTTTGTATTTTTAGTAGAAACGGGGTTTCACCATGTTGACCAGGATGGTCTCAATCTCTTGACCTCATGATCCACCCGCCTCGGCCTCCCAAAGTGTTGGGATTACAGGCGTGAGCCACCGCGCCCGGCCTGCATTCTTTCTTTTTGGAATCCTGTTATTTCTTCTTGAGGGTGGTATGTTCGGCTCACGCTGTCACCCAGGCTGGAGTGCAGTGGTGCAACCTCTGCCTCCTGGGCTCAAGTGATTCTCCTGCCTCAGCCCTCAACCTCCCGAGTAGCTGGGATTACAGGTGTGCACCATCATCTTGGGCTAATTTTTGTATTTTTAGTAGAAATGCAGTTTCACCATCTCTACTTGACCAAGCTTGTCTTGAGCTCCTGGCCTCCCAAAGTGCTGAGATTATAGGCATGAACCACTGTGCCCGGCCTTTCCCATAATACTTTTGAAAAGTTACAGAAATTAGGTTGATAGTATTGCAGATCATTTATTCAACAGTATTTATTGCTGATTGGTTGATTACTGATCAGTAAGTGCTTGCTAGCCTGGATCATTGCTTGCTTCCATCTTCTTTTCCTGTTACACCCCAGCTCTACGTTATTTGAACTATCAGCCTTCTCTCTCAGACACTACTGGAGAAAATTACTAAACTGTGGAGCATAACTAAAAATAATTCTGTTCCCCTGTCTCCCTTGACTCTCAGCGCTGTCAGCAAAAAGCTTAAGAGAGGCAGCACTGAGAGGTAGTTAAGAGTTTGGATGCTGGAGCCAGACCATCTGCTTTGAAGCTGACTCTCAGTGTTGCATCCTTGTGCAGGTCAGTTAATTTCCCTCTGTCTCACATTCTCACCTGGAAATTGAGATTCATAATACCTTCCATGGGATTGTTTTGAGGACTACATGTGTTAATGTATGTGAATGCTTAGATGAATGGTACTTGGAACGAAATAAGCAGTGAATGAATATAGAGGGGAAAATAGACAAGAAAACCTTCACTCTGACTCCTGTGCAGAAAGAAATTTAGAGGTCATTAAGCCAGAGCCCTGTCATCTTCTGTCCTCACTCCCAGAGCTCCAACACCTATACCTGCCTACCTATTTTCTCAGAGAAAAGGTATCTCTAAAGTCCTACAATGCTTTAAACCTTTGATACATACTGACAAACACAGAAAAAGATAATTGTTCAATACGGTGGGGTAGAAAGACTGTTTGCCTATTTGCGTATTCGAGGTGACTGGCCCAAGACTTTCATTTCCCTGAAGCTCTGCCAAACTGCCCCAAGGGACTGAGTATTAACACTTCCACACCCATAAAGCACTCACAGATCAGGGCAGGTTGGGAAACCCTGGCCCCAACCACTGACAACATTAACCCTAATCAAACTTGTAATTAAATCATTAATTATAGAATTCTTTTCAGATATCTCTCTATGCTAGAAGAAACTATAAACTTTATCACTATGCCTATAAATGTTGGGGCTTATGTCCCACTAAAGTAGTGCGTTGTACGTGGGAAGTTCTTAGTATTTGTTGGTTGAATCAATGTCTAATAGTTTTCTTTATAACTTACATGTTTGTCCATCTGTAAGAAAAAGAAAAAAAAAAACCTCGCCTGCTTTGACTCTAGCCTTCTGTAATACTACCCCATATCTCATTCCCTTTATAAAAAAACATTGCAAGAAGGAAATCTATTGCTCTCACTTTACCTCTTACTCATTCTTCAGTGTCCTAAATAATCTGTTTTCTTCCTTCGGTATTCCTTTAAAACCGTTCTTACCTGGGCCACTGGTGATCTACTTGCCAAATCCAGTAGTTGTTTTTGATCCTTATTTTATATTTGTGACAGTGCACTCATCTTCTCGTCTCTTCCTCCATTCTCCTCATTCCCTCCTGGTCTCCCCACTGTGGGTCAGCATTGTCTCCATTTCCTCTGCCAGTTCTTTAAATGTTAGTTTACCCCAGGATTCCTTTTCTGGCTGCCTTTTTCTCTCATGTTGCATTCCTTCTGGGTGATATCATTCACACCCAAGGCTTCAGCTACCACCTCCTACGCTTGATGGTTCTAAAATCTATATATCCATGCTAGAGTTTATCTTTTCTGTTGCCTGCTGGATATCCTCCCTTGTTTTTGACTTGCCATATGTAACAGTGCCAGACAAATGGTATTCATCAAAAATTGAGCTAACGCAGTCTTAGAGCCCATGAGATCCTTATTCCTACAGATGAAGAGACTGAGGCCCAGAGACATACAGTGGCTTGCCCAGTATCAGATAAATAGTTTGCAACAAAATGGGGAGGAAAACCTAAGTCTCTGGACACTTGGAACACAGGTTTATAAACCTTTGCCAAACACAGAATGGTGATGGTTGCTGCCTCATTGGAAAAACATTTTTCCACTCTAGCCTAAGTGACCTGCTTTCGCGATCCCCATGCTGTGGCAGTGGCAGTATTCTCCTTACTTGTGTTTTTACCTGTGCATCTTTGGTTTCCAGAGCAGTATGAATTGGCTACCACAAGATTCTTCCCTTCTTTAAAAGTTGTCACTTTTTTTGCGCTTGCCAAAGGACATACTTAGATTTTGATCACCGTTACTTTTATCTAGACTATCGATGAAGAATGCCTGGCACATGCACCGTTTAATTCAGATTCACTGGTATAGATGCTTTTACTCATTGCCTGGTCTTGCTCCAGTTGATGCAAGAATAAAAGCAGAGGATACCTAGCTTTTAACACTAGAACACTAGAAACAGTTTTCTTAATCTTCAGAGAAAAAGAAAAAGGGGGAAAGAAGAAGCAGCTATGATGAAAATTACCTTTTTCCCCCCCTGCCATTTTTTTTTTCTTTTTTTGGGAAGTTTGGCAACATTCGTAATTAGATGTGTGTAACACTGTTTTGTGCATAATGGCATGGTTTATTTACATACATTTACATATATGTATTTTAAGTGATCTCTGCTCATTTCTGGTTTAGATATTTGTACACTCCTCTTTGCGACATCATTTTTCCTTCTTTTAGGCTCTTAGCATCCAAAGGCACTATCTTTGTTGGCTCTTAGTGCTGAGTCTAGTACCACGATGCGAGTCTAGCACGGTGGAGAGACTTTAGTGATACCCGATGCATTCTCTTTTTTTAAAAGAGAATTTACTAACCCAGAATTTTCTAGGTACTCCTTTTAAAGGTAGTTATTCTTAGGATTTAAGGGTGGGGTTGGGGCTGGGGAGTTGTCAACTAAAACAAGTTGAGTATGTGCTGTGTGCCAGGGACTTTTGCATTTATTCTCTCATTGAAGACTCATCATAAACACTCAAGGTAGGAGTTTTTCCAGTTTTACCTATTAGGAAACTAAGGCACAGGGTTGTTAAGTAACTTGTCAAGAAGCAAGTAAACAGCAGACTCAGCGTTCAAACCCAGATCTGCTTCATGCTAGAACCCGTGCTTTTTCTATTGACTGAACCAACCCCTGGACCCCTCCTGTCCCTTTGAAACCTTCAGGTCATTTGTATAGTAAACTTCTTACTTGCAGGCATGGTTTTTCTGAGTGGACAAATGAACATACCTTTTGCATTAGATGATTAATTTAACCAGTGCCTGATGATGAGACTTACAGATCAGTTTCTCAGTGTTTTAAGTGTTTTACTTTGTTGCTTTTTGTTTGAACTTGCCTGGTGCCTTAGGTGAAATACCATTTGTAAGAAGTCATATATGTTTGACCTAGAAAACAAGGCTCTGCAGCCAAAGCAATTCTATGGTTTGTGTTTGAGGAGAAAGCAGTATGTGCTTATTCTCTAGTTCTTGACATGGAAAATGTCTAGTCGTCCTAAATGAGGTGAGAGGATATCTACTGAGAATGGAAATTTGAACGTCCTGAAGTTAATTTCCTTGAAAAATTGTAAGATTAGCAAGGTTGAGTTAAAAGTAAACTGTAGCTTTTATAGGCTGCCAGTTGAAGACTTTTAGAACCATGGATTTTATTCCAAAAAAAAACTAGATAAAATACAAATTTTCATCTTTCCACAGATTGAAGTACTTTTTTTTTTGGAGAAATCAGATTGAAGTAGTTTAACACAGCTTTATTTCTGGCTAAACTATGAAAATGTTGTATCTTTTTACTCTCCTTTCATTATAAGATTAATTCTACCTCTGTAGAAGGAAACTGCAGAGAGTTTTTAAAATAATTCAAGGTTAAGTCTTTGGAGTCCTATCTTTCAGTAAGATACAGCAAGAAAAACGGGAAGACAGAGGCCCAGAGCTGGTTTAAGGGTTAAGTTCCTTGTTTTGTATGACTATGAGCTTCATTTTGTATGTTTGTGAGCCTTTCTAGATCACCTCTGGAGGGAGGATATTTGAAGATGAGTGGCTGCTATATATAATGCATCGTATAGAATTATTGTGAGGAGAACATGATAAAATATAATAATGAAATTTTTGTTTTCTAGCCAGCATCTCCTGGATAGAATTTACATCCTCTGCCTTTTTCAGCATTGCTTTAAGATTGACCTCATTCACATTCTCAGCTATATTTTTATCTCTTTATGAGCCTACTTATCTCCCTCATGTATGAGTAGTAATAACCCTAGCCCTACTCCCCATCTCTAGCCATAGCCAACATGAACCACCTTCCTGGTCTAAAATTTACATGTAAAGGATAGAATAGGATGATTAGATACAGGTATAGATTTGAAGATGTTGACTCTTAGAACTCTTACTTTAGTCTCTCGTTTCTTCCCCTCCTAATTACTCCTTAACAAAACAGAAAGGCCATAGTCTATGTAGATGAATATTTAGTAATGATGTATAATGATTTATTTATTTATTTATTTATTTATTACTATTTTTGAAACAGCAGTTGGACACAGTTTCCACAATTGGCTGTCTCATTTTAAAAGATGAAAGGGGTTGGGTGCAGTGGCTCGTGCCTGTAATCCCAGCACTTTGGGAGGCCAAGGCAGGTGGATCACTTGAGGTCAGGAGTTTGAGACCAGTCTGGCCAACATGGTGAAACCCTGTTTTTACTAAAAATACAAAAATTAGCCGGGAGTGGTGGCATTTGCCTGTAGTCCCAGCGACTCGGGAGGCTGAGGCAGGAGAAGCACTTGTACCCGGGAGGTGGAGGTTGCAGTGAGCAGAGATCATACCACTGCACTCCAGCCTGGGCAACAGAGAGAGACTCCTTCTCAAAAAATAAAATAAAATAAAATAAAAGGTGAAAGAGATTAAAAGAGACAGTTCAGCCAGGGTGCTGTTGAGGAGTAGAATAATTGTTTATACATTTTGGAAAGTCAACTATATTTTGAAGTGATTCATAGTAATTGCTTATGTTATTATTCATTTATGAACAATAGGTTTTACGTTTTTAAATTGCATCTGATTTAGGGGGCACCTACAAATAACAATGGACAAAGAGCAGTAAGAAAAGGCCAGAGATTCTAGTCTAGCTTAGGCAAGACATTTATCTTTTCACATCTCAGTTTCTTGTTTTCATGAGGGTAATGCCTTTTCTGTTTAATGAAGAAGGCTTTTAGCCAAATTAAATTAATTGATGTCAGAATGCTTTGAAAAGTTAAAGAATAAAAAATTTAAAAATTGAAAAGAATGTTTTGAAAAGTTAGATTGGTGGTAGTATTATATAGTGTCATTTTTGAAGAGCGATGTAAAGTGATGGGCCCATGAGGTGACTATCAACCCTCAACGTCAAGTGTCTGAAAATTTCATGGTGAGGCACAAATGGCCAACTCCCTCTGACTAGGCTGCAGGAGCAGCAATAGGGCCATCTCTGTTCATCAGCGATTGAAATTACAGTTTCTATGTCTGCTGTTACAAGCATGCTACTCTCTTCCAAACTCTGGGTTTTATCAACTATGCCTTCATCCTCAGTGTCTATGTTTTCTGACAGTCATCCTTCAAGACCCAACCCAAGAGCAACTTTTGTGATGTCTTCTCAGTCTTTCTGAAGTAGAATTTAGAGCTTTTCTCTGAAAATGAATATACAATAGTGTTTAAGAGCAGGGGCTCTGGAGCCATTTCTGCCTGGATTCAAATCCTGATCACAGCACTTACTAGGTGTAACTGTAGGCAAATTGCTTAAACTTCTGTGCCTTACTGTCTTTACCTATAAAATGAGAATAATGATGATAATATCACCTGATAGGGCTGTTATGAGGCTCTTGGAACAGAGGCTGATACATAGTAGGCCCTTGATAAGTGTCATTTTACTTATATGTTCTTATCAAGTATTATAATTTTAATTATCATTGTCTCCTTCTTCCCATGGGACTTTGCAAATAATCTCAAGTGTAGCACTTGCACTTTTATTGTAATATTTGTTTAGACTGGGAACTCCTTGGAAGCAAAGATGCTACAGGTATTGATCGACTTACGACCTATGCAACTTACGACCATTCGACTTTATGACCACAATTGCTAGCCACGACTGCTCCGCGTCTGGCAGCGCAAACGTTGCCCAGCTGGGCGTACAGCAGTGTGGACCAGCTTCTGGCAGCACTACCATCTCCACGTGCACTATTTCAACTGTTATCCCAGACTCGGTACAGCAATTTGTGTTTTGTGTCTTGGATATTTTTCATCAAACCCCTCCCAATAAACTTCTTATACATTTCGAAGCAATGGACCCAAACATCGAACGATTTGCAAGGATTGAACGGATGGCGCACGATGTGTTTCATCCGTATCGTGAAATTTATGAAGGAAAAAAGAAACATACAATTCAAACAAAGCTCACCATGTTTATGAAAAAACCAACTCTGGTAACCCCAACTGCTGCCTCAGATGACGACATCAACGATCCGCAGCCAAGCACCAGCGGCCAATAAAATGTTTTGTACATGTTTATATATTTTGATATGTTTTGCAATTGGGAAAATGTTTCCTATGGTATTTTTTGCACCTGTATTTTGTAATTTTGTATGTTTTGCAAATATTAAACCAGTTGTACTGGTAATGCAGTGTTTTACTTAAACCTGACGAATGTAAAAATAAGAAACAAAATGGTGTAGAGATGATACAAATGGCATAAAATGAACAAAGAAAATTACGATATATAACAATAATGAAAGAAAATTATGATAAAATATGACTTAAAGATTTTTATAACATCATTTCACAGTACTGTACATATAGCCTACTCAACTTATGACCAAATCATGTTACGACTGGTCTGTCGGAACCAATCGTGGTCGTTAAGTCGAGCACTAGCTGTATTTTGTTTGTCTTTGCTTAAAGATCTGCATATCATCCAATCAGTGCTCAAAAATGCCTTTACAGCACTCTCACAATCCCACCCCGCCTCCCCCAGCCCCCATCATCACCTCTGACTACATAGCTGTGACTTTAAGGCAGGGTTGCTTGGCACATGCTCTTTTATTTCCACTGGGGCAGGAAGTTTATGGCTGCAGCTGTAATCCTTGCTCTCTGTCCATTAAGATTGTTCCCCACAGAACAAGTTATACATAAGACTTGATGACCCTCCAGAATTTTCCAGATGTTGTGTTTATTAAGTCCCAATTGCTCAATGTACTGCACAAGGTCATAAGTACTGTACAAGGCTACTTAGCATTACCCCATTTCTCTGGGAGATAGGAATCCTGAACAACTACCAAATATGGCCATGCCTGTACAGAGCCAGCCAGCAGCAGAGTAAAACTTAGCTGACCACTGAGTGACTGTATCATTAGGAATTTATATCACCTTTCTGATAAGAGAATGAAAAGCCAGACCCAAACCAAATGTCATCTGCTCTGTAAAGCATTTCTTTCCCTACTTAGGCCAAGATGGAGATGCGTCCTTCTAGGTTCCGTGCTGCATTTATATGCATGTCTCCCATGGCACTTAATTATGGAGTGTTAGTCATGTTTGTTTGCCTCTGACTCTTCTCTGTGACATAATTGTCTACCCCTACCACCCTTGGGCAGTAGGGTAGGCTTTTAGTCAATGTTTGTTGGTGTTATTTTCTATAGCCCAGGCCCTATTTTAAATCACAATGAAAACTTTGCAAGGGAGATATTTCCCCCATTTCATAGATATAGAAACTGAGGCTCTGCTGGGCACATTGGCTTGCAACTGTAATCCCAACACTTTGGGAGGCCAAGGCAGGAGGATTGCTTGAGCCCAGGAGTTTGAGACTGGCCTGGGCAATAGTGAGACCCTTGTCTCTACAAAAAACTTTTTAAAAAATTAGCTGGGCATGTTGGCATGCCCATCTAGTTCCAGCTACTCAGGAGGCTAAGGCAGGAGGGTCGCTTGAGCCCGCCTGGTGTTGAGGCTGCAGTGAGCCATGATTGTGTTGTTGCACTACGGCCTGGGTGACAGATTGAGACCCTGTCTCAGAAAAAGAAACAGATTTATCAAGAAGTAAAACTTGGCTAGAGTCCTTTTGCCTCAGATGTGGTTCTGTCTAGCTGATACTCTTGACCTCTTCACCACAGCACGGTGTCACCCACCTCACTGGTGTAAATCATACCTAACTGCTTACTACTTATGTGACTGTTCTCCCTACCACCTTGTGGCTTTTAGGAGGCTTGGGTGGCCAGTAGGCTCACATACACCTCCTCACAGTCCTCTCTCAATCAACTTGAAGATGATTGATGGGCCACTTGTGCCAAGCCGTTTCCATTGATCCCAGGTGGTGAGAAGTTGGGAACATATGTTCTTTGTACTCAGTGTCACACATGTGTCTTTCTTTCTTTCTCTTTTTTGAGACGGAGTTTCGCTCTTGTTACCCAGGCTGGAGTGCAATGGCGCGATCTTGGCTCACCGCAACCTCCGTCTCCTGGGTTCAGGCAATTCTCCTGCCTCAACCTCCTGAGTAGCTGGGATTACAGGCACGCGCCACCATGCCCAGCTAAACACATGTGTCTTTCTGTATGCTGCTGGCTGTTGAAGACTGTGGTAATTCTGATGCGGCTGGACCATCTCGCAGCTCATGGGTCCCAGACTCCCCACAACCAGTCTTTTGTTGGTTTAGGACAGTGTCTCCGTACAACGTTCTGTGCCTCCACTCCTGCCAAGTGCTGCAGGCACCTAGATGAAAGATGTTACTCTAGTGGGAGGGGAAGGCTAATCTTCCCTGTATTTGTTTATTTCTTAAAAAAAAAACCAAAATTTGAATTCTGGGCACAGTGGCTCACGTCTATAATCCCAGCACTTTGGGAGGCCGACATGGGCAGATCATGAGGTCAAGAGATTGAGACCATCCTGGCCAACATGGTGAAACCCCATCTCTACTAGAAATACAAAAATTAGCTTGGCGTGGTGGCGGACGCCTGTAGTCTCAGCTACTTGGGAGGCTGAGGCAGGAGAATCACTTGAACCTGGGAGGCGGAGGCTGCAGTAAGCTGAGATCATGCCACTGAACTGCAGCCTGCCGACACAGCGAGGCTCTGTCTAAAAAAAAAAAAAAAAAAAAAAACTTGAAGAACAGGTTTACCTTAGACATATGCCATTTTAATGCAAATTTTATATAGATATTATGATTCTCCTTCTTGTTCTATATGCCAGATGGCAAAAAGTCTGTTCTGAGTAAGAAAGCCTGTGGTGTGACCCATTGTCTAAGCCCCAGAGGTTCTGTGCTCTCCCTTGAGGCTGGATAGCCCAGCCAACATTCTTCCCCCTTCTCGAAATCGGTTCCCTCCTCACCTTGAGTCCACAGAACCATCCAGCATACCCCAGACAGGATTCCTCACTGTAGCAATTTCCAGACTTGCCTGGCTTTAGGACTCATTTGAAAATGCTTGTTAGAAGTAGAGATTTCTGGATCTTAATCCAGACTTAGTGCGTTAGAGTCTCCGTGGGAGGGGTCTGTGAATTCGTAGTTTTGCAAGTTCCTTGGGAGACTCTTAAAAATTGGACAGGGTTGAAAAGAATTGCTTTAGTGCAGCAAAATCTGTAAGTACAGGTGGTGAGGATGATTTAAGAGCACATACTATAGGTGGCAACCACAGAAATGTGAAATAACAGATTTTCACTGAATTATTTCTGTCTGGTCTTGCCCTCTAGCTAAGGAATGTATCTATATCTGGCGTGGAGTTCTCTAGCTTTTAGTGCCTTGTGATTTATGTACTATTCCTCTCTTCAGGCAGTCCAAGCATTGCTTTTGCGTTCACCTTTAAGGCCTAGCTGTCAAGTTTCAGTAAACTTCAGGTCCACTAAATTCCTCTCCCTGGCCCTTTCACTTCTTGCTAAAGAACTCTTTTTCTTCCATTTCTAGTTTTCCACCCAAGTACACATGTCTCTTTGATTTATTGTACTCTCACTGCCTCCATTTTATTAATTCATTCAGTCACTCATTCAACAAGCGTCTATTGTGCCAGGCTGTGGGCGGGCTACAGTGATGAACAAGACACAATCCCTGCCCTCAAGTGCACAGTCTAGTAGGGAGACATGGGGTGTAAACACATAATTAAAATACCAGTGGTGCGCTAAGTGCTGTCACATACATGTATGCAGATTTGTAGGAGCACTAGGAGGAAGTAGTGGAAGCCCTCACAGAGGGATGACTTTTGAGCAGGGTCTCGTAGTCAGAAAAGGGGGAGGGCATTTTAAAGTTGCTGTAGGCCTAGCATCGTAGTCCTCACATTCTCACTGCAGCTCAGCTTCTTCCAGGTCTCCTTAATTTCTTTGCTCATTTGTGGGTCTGATGGAGCTAATTGGCATGGCTGAACTAGACTCTCTTTCTTGATTGACCTCTTTCAAAACATGAGGAGGTTAGTAGTTGATTAATGTCCAGGATGCCAAATCTAACAGATTGTCCCACGATCATTTACTGACAGTGCCTGACTGAGACTTAAGCACTGAAGAAAGCTTTTTAAAGGCCTTTCACTTTGTCACTTTGCCAGATGTGTTCTGAGCCATCAGAAGTGTCCTTTGTGCCAGGATGGGGGTGGAAGTAGAGGATTTTGTGAGTCGGGAATGGGACAGAAGAATGCTCTGGTATTTCTTTTACAATAGAAGACATGGTTTCCTGTTACTAATGACGGTTTCCTTGGTACGCTCCTGTACCCCTGTTAGCTGTGTGTATTGTTTGAAATTTCCTAAAGTCTTGAGTTGGCTAATTTGAAAAGGTTTAATTAATTTTTTTAACAAAAATTCACAGAAAGTTTCTGTATTTCACTAGGGAAACAGATGAAGGACCATTGTACTTAAATTTGTATAGCGTAGTAAGTAGTCATGATTGAAGTTTTAAAATATTTATTGTTTCTTGAAATAATGTTCATTGTAGAACAATTAGAGCAAAAAGGAAAGAAGGAAAAGAAACTAATACCACTTCATAATCTTGCAGGCCATAGCTAACCCCTGTTGATATTTTGGTGTGTAAACATCCACATTTTTCCAGTGCATACATGAAAAAAAATTTTTACATGTATGCAAACACATTATTATTTTTTTTTACCCCATCCAATGGCCTATCAAAAATTTTATCCTTAAAATTGAATATACTATGTAAACCATCTTGTTAGCAAATATACACCTATGGACCATTCGTTATTAGAGAGAAAAATGTGTACTTAAAAAATTTTTTTTCTTTCTTTCTTTTTTTTTTTTTTTTAACTTTATATGCATTCAGGTCTTGATGGACAGAAAAAATGTGTACTTTTGAGTTTATGTGAATCAGGCTTATTTTTTAAAAATCAAACTCTACTAAAGTATGTAAAACAGTCCAGGTGTGGCTCACACCTGTAATTCTAGCACTTTGGGAGGCTAGGGGGTTGCTTGAGCCCAAGGCCAGCCTGGGCAACAAAGCGAGATTCTGTCTTGAGGAAAAATTTAAAAACTAGCCAGGCATGATGGCCTATTCCTATAGTCCCAGCCTCTTGGGAGGTTGAGGTGGGAAGATCACTTGAGCCCAGGAGTTTGAGGTTGCAGTGGGCTATGATCATGCCACTGTACTCCCTCCAGCCTAGGTGGTAGAGGGAGACCCTGCCTCCATAATATATGTGTATACACCCCCGCCCCCCCGACACACACCCCGTGAAAATCACCCGAGGATAAACAATTTAGTATATGGCCTTCCAGATTATTTTCTGAATATATGCAAACATATCTATTACTTTATTTTTATTTTTCACAGAATCAAATCATGTATACCTACTGTTCTGCAGCTTGCCTTTTACACGTAATGTATTAAAGACATCTCCTGTGGCAATATATTTGGATTACTTGCCTATTATTATATAGATCAGGGTTTTCCATCCTCAGCATTACTGGCATTTTGGGCTGGATAAATCTTTGTTGTAGGACATTGCAGGATGTTAGCAGCATCCCTGACCCCTATCCCCTAGATGCCAGTAGCACCTCTTCTTCCATGATGACAAAAATGTTTCCAACATTGTCACATGTCTCCTGGGGGACAGAACTCTCCTAGTTGAAAGCTACTAATATAGACGATATATAATATAAGCATTTAGATTGCTGCCAGCTTTTGTGTGTGTGTTTTTTTTACTATAAACAATAGAGCACAGGATATTCTGATTGATTTTTGTGTACTTGTGTGAATATTATCATTGAACAAATTCTTAGAAGTACAGCTGCTAAATCAATTTTGATAGAAACCTGCAAATTACGGCTGGGTGTGGTGGCTCACACCTGTAATCCCAGCACTTCGGGAGGCCGAGGCGGGTGGATCACCTGAGGTTGGGAGTTTGAGACCAGCCTGACCAACATGGAGAAACCCTGTCTCTACTAAAAATACAAAATTAGCTGGGCGTGGTGGCGTATGCCTGTAGTCCCAGCTACTTGGGAGGCTGAGGCAGGAGAATCCTTTGAACGTGGGAGGCAGAGGTTGCAGTGAGCTGAGATCCTGCCATTGCACTCCAGCTGGGCAACAAGATTGAAACTCCTTCTTAAAAAAGAAAAAAAAAAAGAAAGAGAGTTGCAGATTAAGAAGATTATATCATTTTACTTTTCAACTATATCCCAATGATTCCAAATCTCTCTTTCCTGAGTTCTGGATCCATAAAACCAACTGTTGATTAGCCATCTCTTCTTATGTGTCCCACAGGCCTGTCCTAAGCTTAACTCTCTTCTTGAAGCTCACCAAACACACACCTCAAGTGAGAAACCACTTCCACCTTACTTTCTTTCCGTGCCTCTCTGATGAAGTCTTCCTCTGTCGCCCAGGACGTAGCACGAGCTCGGCTCACTGTAACCTCCCCGTCTCCTGGGTTCAAGCAATTCTCCTGCCTTAGCCTACTGATTACAGGTGTACGCCACTGCGTTCAGCTAATTTTTTTTTGTTTTTAGTAGAGACAGTGTTTCACTGTGTTGGCCAGGTTGGTCATGAACTCCCAACCTCATGATCTGCCCGCCTTAACCTATCATAGTGCTGGGATTACAGGCATGAGCCACAGCGCCCGGCCCCTACTTTAAACCAGTCAGCAAATCCTATGGTCTTCCTCTTAATTCATTCACTTCATTCATCTCTTCTACCATTAATTCAGGCTACTACTTACTGTTGTCCTGATGCCTGTAGTAGCAGTGGAGCAGTATCTACTCCTTCTGGCTTTTCGTCTTGGTTCCTGACAGCTCATTCTCCCAGCAAGTGTGAACTTGCGGCAGTGCAAAGTGTTAGTCCTCTGCTCTAGCCCTTTTCAGTTATCCCTGCTTCCTCTCCACCATCCATTGCAGCATGGAGGCTGAGGCCAACAGCACCTGACATTTATCACCCTTGATTGCAAATTTGTATTCATTAAATATGCTTTTCCCCCATCAACTGACTATATAATAAGTGAATATTAAAAATTTGAATGTTTAAAGTACTTTTTATACTACAATTTGACCTTTTTCCTGTATTATATATTAGGTTCTATGTAAGGCTTCATGGTAAATAAGTTACCTCTTATTTTAAAAGGTTTTTTTTTTTTTTTTTTTAAAGTAGAGATGGGGTTTCACTGTGTTAGCCAGGATGGTCTCGATCTCCTGACCTCATGATCTGCCCACCTCAGCCTCCCAAAGTGGTGGGATTACAGGCGTGAGCCTCTGCGCTTGGCGTTTCCTGTTCCTTTTAACCCTACTCTCTACCCATCCATCTGTTCCCCTTTCTTTAGTAGCTAGTATATTTCTTGCCACTTCAACTACAGATTTTCTCCTGTTTTTGTCAGTTTATCCTTACTGCATTTGTTGTATATGTACTACTTTGTGTATGCATCATAGATACTTTTAAATTTAACCTTATGGAAAAGAGAGCTACGTGAATAAGACAAAGCAGTGAACCAAGGGAACAGGATGCGGGAATTCCAGTTTCAGGTTCTAGCACAGGTGTTAGGGTACAGGAAGACCTTTTAATTATCCCATCCAGAGCCTGAACTTTGTTTTCTCTTAACTTTATGTGGTTCTGTATAGCAGTATAAGTTAATACCTCAAAAACCAGTTGTACTCATTTGGTAAACTGAAACTCCAGAGAGAAATCCTTGTCAGTCTTGCAGCATTCCATTTTGGGATATCTTAAATACCAAGGAAGTTAGGGAGGCCTAGGAACTTGGAGGTCTCTGTCGTGGTATACAGCAAACTGCTATGCAAGATTGGTTTGGGGACAAGCTCTGCAATATTCTGCAGGAAGTCAGCTCCAAGCCTGTGGGAAATCGTACATAGAAAAATCCTTGGCAAAGAGCCATACATCTCCCCACCCTAGCCCCCTGCCTCTATATGCGGTAGTTCTATAACGCTGTAATTAATTTTATTTTTACAGTGGTAAACAACAGAGTAAGAATAATGCATAACCTGTTGCTGTTTCTTGCTATTTTAGGGGACATCACCCAGAAAGGCTATGAAAAGAAAAGATCCAAACTCCTGTCTCCTTACAGCCCGCAGACACAAGGTAGGCAATAAAAAATGGTTTCAACTTTCTTAGTATTTTACACCAAAGAGATCCTGTCTTACAAGAGCTCTATCTTTTGTTTGTTCCTGTTTTTCCCTCCCTTCCTCACCAGAGGAGAGAAAAAAAAACAGAAGGAAAGAAAGGAGGAAATGAATCTTAATTGAGGATCTGATGTGTGCTAGGCATTTAAAAAAATACCTAAGGTCATCAGTTAATTTACACAGAACTTGGTTGGTAGTGTGTGAAAGACTGTGCATAACTGAGATGATTCCATGGCAGAAAATACCAAACCATGGAAAAACAGCATCATAATTATGATGGAGCACAAACCTTGATGATGAAGAGCAAGAGGGAGAAAGGAAGGACAGATCTAGTATTGAATGGCAATACTTGAGGATTGGGGGGCAAAACCCTAAATGAACTTGTAGATTAATTCTAAGCCAGACTTACTGCTTCTATAGAGAGACTAGCATGTTGTTTATAGATCAGAAAGTCCTGAGTTAATTTCATGCTTAATTCCAAAGGGATTGCCATAACCTTTGCCTCTAAGCAAGGCTGACTCTAAATAATCATCATATTTTTAAAGTTACTCGATGGCAGGATTTCCTTTGTTAGCCTATTTCTGCTTTAATCACTTTTACTATAGGGTGTTTTGTCTTTTGATTTTCTCCCCCCTTAAACCAAAGTGCATTTCTGCAAGTATGTTATTTGTGGAACTGATGGCTTTTTTTTTTTTTAACTGGATTATAAATATCATGAGGACTCTGTATCTCCCACAGTTCTCATAGTAAGCTTGGCACAGGGCTGATGATCTGTAAATATTTGTTGAATGAACAATGAAATAAATAATAATAATGTTATACCAATATATTTCACTGATGTGCTTGTTTTCGTTCCTGTATTGTTCTTGGAAATACCTTCATAGAGAAGCTAGTAAATCAGTACAGTAAATGCTGATTTAAGATATCTCAGTGAATAGATGCATAAAAAAATGAATTGAGAGAGAAGAGGTGGAAATTGGGCCAGTGACAGCTAATGAAAAGCCAGCTTTTGCTGAGGAAGGCATGACCTAGGAGTTGGGAGGTTACCCTGATTTGTTGCTTATTGTGGATCTGACCCATGCCTCTGAAGGCCCAGAGATTTACTTGAGTCACTTTGTGTAAAAGCAATAACTCAACAAGAGATATAACTCTAAAAAGGACCACAATTTGTTATCCATAGTCAGGCTACACAGAAACCAATTCAGGTTAAAAAAGTCAATTTATGAATTTACTGTGAGATTTTTTTTTTTTTTTTAGATAAAGTCTTGCTCTGTCACCCAGGCTGGAGTGCAGTAGTGTGATCATGGCTCACCACAGCCTCAGTCTCCTGAGTTCAAGTGATCCTCCTGCCTCAGCTCCCTTAGTAGCTGGGACTAAAGATGAGTGCCAGCACACCAAGCTAATTTTTTTTTTTGTGGAGATGAGGTCTCATTTTATTGCCCAGGCTGGTCTTAAACTCCTGAGTTCAAGCAGTACTCCCACCTCAGCCTCCCAAAGCATTGGGGTTATAGATGTGAGCCACCGTGCCTAGCTAGTAAGAGAAATCCCTATGGTCAGCACATTCTTGCCCCATGGGCAAGCCTTATAAGGGGAACCAAATCATTTGCTTAGTGAGTATGGATTTGGTGAATCAGCTGTTTAATTGCAGTAGGCCAAGAGACTGTGGCATATCCCTCCCCAAGTAGGGATGGCCTTGCAGGTGACCTCACAGGGGAAATAGAAGGCATGCGATGACAACCCCCTCAACTTCCTGATGCCACACTTCCCACATCTGTGCCCTTCCACGGTTACTTACTTCCTTCTAGTTAAAAAGATTATCTGCCCCTCCTGCCAAAAGACAGTCCTTTTACCTACGCTTTGGATCCCAACCCCTCCTCCTTTTCCCTCAAACCTTATACTATCCTATGGCACCAAGGATAGGGCAGTGGGAACAGTTCATCTGGGTGCAGTCGTAAGGTACACAGTGTCTGTAGAGAACTTAAAAAGCAATGACGGGCTGGGCGCAGAGGCTTATGCCTATAATCCTGGCACTTTGGGAGGCTGAGGAGGGTGGATCACCTGAGGTCAGGAGTTCAAGACCAGCCTGACCAACATGGAGAAACCCCATCTCTACTAAAAATACAGCTGAATGTGGTGGCACACATCTATAATCCCAGCTACTCAGGAGGCTAAGGCAGGAGAATCACTTGAACCCAGGACGCAGAGGTTGCAGTGAGGCGAGATCATGCCACTGTACTCCAGCCTGAGCCACAGAGTGAGACTCTGTCTCAAAAGATAAATAAAAATATAAAAAACAATGATGAAAATGACAAGAAATTGGTGTGCTTTTTACTACAAAGTATTGTTGTGTGCAGCAATTCACTGTAATAAAGACCTCACTTGCTGAGGCAGACAGCTGCATTGTCCCCTTGGGTCTGCCATTGCTGTCGGGTCCTCAACTCTCTGGTATAGTCACTCTCTTTCAGCCATATTCATCCCTCAGCTGTTGATCATGCTCATTACTGCCCTTTTAAAAAAAATCCTCCATTTACTTGTCAACCACTTTGATTTTCACCCTCTCTGTTGCCCCTTTCTAATCAAACTGCTCAGAACTGTCTTCATACTTAACACTATTTTCTCAACTGCTCACTTTTTAGCCCATTTTAATTTCTTCTGGAGCTATTGCCATCAAATCTCAGTAGTATTCAGCACCCTGTCTCTCAAAACACTTGTTTTGAAGCACTCTTCTTATCTTTTCTTTCTTGCTTGCTTTTGTTTTGAGATAGGGTCTGGCTCTGTTGCCCAGGCTGGAGTGCAGTGGTGTGATCTGGGCTGGCTGCAACCTCTGCCTCCTAGGCTCAAGCGATCCACTTGCCTCAATCTCCCAAGTAGCTGGAACTACAGGTGTGTGCTGTCATACCCAGCTATTTTTGAATTTTTTCATAGAGACAGGGTTTTGCCATGTTACCCAGGCTGGTATTGAACTGGGCTTTAGCAATCCAGCTGTCTTGGCCTCCCAAAGTGTTGGGATTACAGGCTTGAGCCACCATGACCTACCCACTCTTCGTATTTTCTTACCCCTCTGTTTCTGCTGCTCTTAGTCTTTCTTACAGGCTCATTTTTGTCTGTTAAATGTTAGATCTCTCAAGTTAAGGACCAAGACCTCTTGCCTTCTCACTCCTTGTCAGCAGTTCTCAAATTGTAGCAAGCCCTCAGAATCACTGGAGGGCTTGTTAATACATAGACTGCAGGGCCCCATTTTCAGGGTTTCTGATTCATTTGGTCCAGGGTAAGGCCTGAGTATTTGCATTTTTGTTAATTTCCCAGGTAATGTTGAGGTTGGTGGTCCAGGGACCATACTTTGAGAACAAGATTATTTCAGCCACGCCTGTGACTTTAATTATGGTTTGAATTCAGATAACTCACAAATATGTATCTTCAACCCAGATCTCTTCCAAACCTCCTGATTCATAGATCCAACTGCACACTTAATATCTCCACTTACATACCTTAAAGGCACCACCATTTCAACATATCCAAAATTTAAATTTATGACTTCTGCACCCCACCCCTACCACCATTACTAACCCCTCCCCGCATACATTCTCTAGGAGACCAACTACAACATCCAACCTGCTCCTGTGCTTCTAGTTTTCTCTTCTGAGTGAATACAACTCACATTCATAAGCTCAGCAAGTTTCCGGCTTAAAAGTGATCCTCAACATCCCTGTCTTCCTTTCCCTCTTTTGTTACCAGGACCTATCAGTTTTCTGTATCTTCTTGAGCCAGTTTTGGTAAACTTAATTTTTCTAGGAAATTGTTTTAAGTTTTCAAAGTTATTGAAAATATTCCCTTTATTTCTAAAGCCTCTGCTTTTTGTTGCTTGTCCCTCCTCTCCCCTCCCCTCCCCTCTCCTCCCCTCCTCTCCCCGTTCTCTTTCTTCTCTCTCTCTGACGGATCTATGGATTTGTCAGTTTTAGATGTAATTCTGTCAAGTTTTGCTTTATATATAGTTTTAAATCTATGTTACTAGGTATGTTCCAATTAAGAATTCTTGTCTTCCTTGTAAATTGTTTCTTCTTTCATGAGTAACTGTTTGTCTCTATGGTGTTTTTTTATCCTAAGGCTTTAAAAAACAAATCTAAACATAGTCAGTTATTAGGCATCTTAATTCCCCTAAAGGACACAAGGACTTCAGAATGCTTTGATGTTGATCACCACAACTTTTTTTTTTTTTTTGAGTTGGAGTCTTGCTCTGTTGCCGAGGCTAGAGTTCAATGGTGCGATCTCAGCTCATTGCAACCTCTGCCTCCTGGGTTGAAGGGATTCTCCTGCCTTAGCCTCCCAAGTAGCTGGGACCACAGGCACATGCCACCACACCCAGCTAATTTTTGTATTTTTAGTAGAGGCAGGATTTCTCCGTGCTGGTCAGGCTGGTCTCAAACTCCCAACCTCAGGTGACCTGCCTGCCTGCCTTGGCCTCCCAAAGTGCCAGGATTACAGACCTGAGCCACCACGGCCTCAGTTACTGTTTTAGTTAACAATAGTTACTATACCACTTCTTATCTTACATTTTAGTATCATCTTTATTTTACATACGCCTTCAACTGTCAGTTACTGTTTTTGGTTTTTTTCTTTGTCTGTTTTTTTGAGACAGAGCCTTGCTCTGTCGCCCAGGCTGGAGTGCCATGGTGCGATTTCGGCTCACTGCAACCTCTGCCTTCCAGGTTCAAGCAATTCTCGCTTCAGCCTCCCAAGTAGCTGGGATTACAGGCATGTGCCACCATGCCCAGCTAATGTTTGTATTTTTAGAAGAGATGGAGTTTCACCATCTTGGCAAGGCTGGTCTTGAACTCCTGAGCTCGTGATCCACCTGCCCCAGCCTCCCAAAATGCTGGGATTATAGGTGTGAGCCACTGTACCTGGCCTCAGTTACTGTTTTATGTAGTTAACAATAGTTATTATCTATTTCTTTACTATTCCTTCTTATATCTCAGTTCTTCTCAGTTTACTTTCCTCCTCCTCCTCCTTATCTTTTCTTTTTTTTTGAGACAGGGTCTTGCTCTGTCGCCCAGGCTGGAGTGCGGTGCCATGATCTCCTCTCACTGCAACCTCCGCCTACTAGGTTCAAGCGATTCTTGTGCCTCAGCCTCCTGAGTAGCTTGGATTACAGATATGTGCCACCACACCCAGCTAATTTTTGTATTTTTAATAGAGACAGGGTTTCAGCATGTTGGCCAGGCCTCACGTGATCTGCTCACCTCAGGCCTTGAACTCCTGGTGTCATGTGATCTGCCCACCTCAGCCTCCCAAAGTTCTGGGATTACAAGCATAAGCCACCTTGCCTGGCTCAGTTTTCTTCTTCTTAAAGCATGTTTTTTAGTAGCCAAATACTTTAGCAAGGATATCTCAATGGTAAATTCTTTCATTTTGTGTTTTTCACTTTCTTTAACCATTTTGTTTTTTAACAATGTATTTCCCAAAAAGGGCTGGGTTGTAAGGTTGGGTAATTTATGTTATATAGATTACATATCAAAAGAAGAGATTACCCTTTGGCATATTTACCCCATATATCTTTGTAGATTTTGAAGGAAGCCATTTAACTTGACTTTTTTTATTTTTCTAAATAGAGAGAAGGTTTCACTATGTCGGCCAGGCTGGTCTCAAACTCCTGAGCTCAAGTGATCCTCCCGCCTCCACCTTCCAAAAGTGCTAGGATTACAGGTGTGAGCTACCACACCCTGCCTGGTTTGACTTTTTAAATTACATTGGAATGCAATTTAAAGTTCAATACAGTCAAATGGAATGAAAATCATTTTAATGCTTTTGGTAGGAGCTATCTACCTCTTTGGAGGGGTTCAACTTCTTCTAAACTCTATTGTCTTCTTAGATTCCATTCATTACAACTGTGAGATGCTTCATTTTGAACATGGCTGCTTTGGTATAGTGTATAAAAGTAACATCCCTGGTAGGATGCAGTAGCTCATGTGTTTAATCCCAGCACTTTGGGAGGCCTCCAAGGCAGGCAGATCACCTGTGGCCAGGAGTTCGAGAACATTGTGGCCAACATGGTGAAACCCCATCTCTACTAAAAATACAAAAAATTAGGCAGCTTGGTGGTGCACACATTTAATCCCAGCTACTTGAGAGGTTGAAGCATGAGAATCCCTTGAACCTGGGAGGCGCAGGTTGCAGTAAGCCAGGATCGCGCCACTGCACTCCATCCTGGTGACAGAGAGAGACTCTGTCTCAAAAATAAACAAATAAATAACATTCTCACTAATATCTATGTGTGCGTGTGTCTGTCTATCTGTCTGTCTGTCTATCTATCTATCTATCTATCTATCTATCTATCTATCTATCATTTTTGAGACAGAGTCTTGCTCTGTTGCCCAGGCTGGAATGCAGTGTCATGATCTTGGCTTACTGCAACCTCTGCCTCCCAGGTTCATGTGATTCTCCTGCCTCTCAGACTCTTGAGTAGCTAGGATTACACATGTGCCACCATGCCCAGCTAATTTTTGTATTTTCATTAGCAACGGAGCTTTACCATGTTGGTCAGGCTGGTGTCAAACTCCTGACCTCAAATAATCTACCTCCCTCAGCCTCCCAACATGTTGAGAGTCATGATTGTGCCACTGCACTCCAGCCTGGTTGACAGAGTGAGACCCTGTCTCCAAAAATAAGAAAAAGTGACTTAATTCAGTAGCATCATAGGGATTAGGTTATAAAGTTACTGTATGGCAAAAATCTCCTTCAAAATTACCCTAAAAAATCACTTAAACCAACCGTGAGCCATTGCACCTGGCCTAATCACTAATATCTTTTTAAATAAAAAGTTAATACTGCAACATTTTATTACTGGGATTATTATGTGCACATGCTCCTTATCTAAAAATTTAGTGAATGATTGTTTTTTCTTTTAAAAAAAATAATTAGAGACTGGGTCTTGCTATGTTGCCCAGGCTGGTCTCAAACTCTTGGGCTCAAGCAATCCTTCTGCCTCAGCCTCCTAAAATTCTGGGATTACAGGTGTGAGCCACCTCTCCTGGCCTTGTGAATGATTTTTTCGTATGAAATTTATTTGGAATTAACTTGGATTGCATATTTATGTATATTTTAGATTTCTCAAATATTACATAAATCTTTAAAACAGGACTTCAGAAAAAATTAACGTAACAGGAAATTTGTAAGATAACACAAGTTTGAAGAAAATATTTAAATAATAAGTAATGGAATGCTGTCTTTGGCAGTGCATATATTAAAACTAGAACAATATAGAGAAGATTAGCATGGCCTCTGTGACATGCAAATTCGTGAAGTGTTTCATCTTTTTAGAACATTAGGCCCCAGTAACATGTCATTGTGTAAAGAAAAATAACATGCAAAAAATAAACTGAAAAAGAAAGTAGTGGAAATTTAGTATGGACGATTTTGGTTAATATTAAGCGTGGCTGGCTGGGCACAATGGTGCATACTTGTAATCCCAGCAGTTTGGGAGGCTGAGGTAGGATGATCACTTGAGACCAGGCTGGGCAACATAGTGAAACCTTATCCCTACAAAAAAATAAAAAAATTAGCCAGGTGTGGTAGTGCTACCTGTGATCCCAGCTCCACAGGAGGCTGAGGCGGGAGGATTGCTTAAGCCTGGGAGGTTGAGGCTGCAGTGAGCCATGACTGTGCCACTGCACTCCAGCCTGGTTGACAGAGTGAGACCCTGTCTCCAAAAATAAGAAAAACTAACTTAATTCAGTAGCATTGTAGGGATTAGGTTCTAAAATTGCTATATGGCAAAAATCTCCTTCAACATTACCCTAAAAAATCACTTAAACTTCCCAGCATTGGAACTGTTAGTTATTTCTTTAGTTAAACAAGAGCCAAACCTTATCTGGTATTTAAGGGCCATGCTGTCTTTTAACAATAGATTAAAATTTATAAGATTAAAGATTAAAAATTCAGGGCCTCAAAATGCTCCCACTTTGAGAGGCATGGGAGAAATGAAGATATGGCAGATTCACACCTCCCATCTCCTGCTCATGCTGAGCTGTCTGCTCTTTGACAAGAATGGCCCACAGAACATCTTTCAGTAGTTGGAGGCTACTATGGCCAAGTATAAAGCTTCCCACACACCTCTATTAGTTGACTTCCAGGGAGAAGGGGCCAGGAAATTAACTCTCTCTTTTGGGATGGCCCAAAGAATTGAATTTTCAAACCACACACATTGTAACTCCTCTGTAAATTAGTCACTCTTGGCCACTCTTGGAGTTGCAGGAAAATGGAAGATTTTGTGTAGGAAGGCAATTTTCCTGTGCTGATCCTTTGATCTAATCTTTAAGATACTTTGGATACAAATAACTTGTAATTCCAGCTAGCTTTAATAGAAAAATAGTTCATTCCAAAGATACAGGGGTTACGGAAAAAATCTAAGCACAGTACATGTTTAATAAGTGCCTCCTGTGTTCTAAATACTGTTTAGACAGCAAGGAGACAGCATGGGACAAGACATTGCCCAGAAGCCACCTGGCTTGCTTTGTCACTCTACTTAGGGGTTTGTTCAATTAGGGAAGTCCTGAAGAGGCCTTCCTTGACCAGCCCTATAAATAGTCCCCATTCCCGTTATCTGAGTTGTGTTTTGAAAGAGCTGTCTTTGGCCATCCCATAGATTATGGTCTGTTTGTGTGTCTTATTCACCTACTGGAGAACATTCTTTTTAATTGTTTTTTTCTTCATGTCCCCAGTTTCTACCATTAGTGCCTTATATATAGTCGATGTTCTATAATTGTTTACGGAACTAAAAAGAAAGAGCATTTAGAATTTCTGGTATTTTCTTGAGTAAACGTCTATGAAGATAAGTGTTAGGTAATACAAGAAGCGGCACTCTACAGACTGGAGAGTGGTCTCTTGTAGATTGATCCTGGCAACTTGTCTCCACCCTCAATAGATCTTTTAATGTGGACCTACTAAAACCTCAAGAGGCTGTGTAGAGTATATCAATTCTCATCTGATACTCTAGCATTTCTTTAATTTTTAAATGAATTTGATACATCTGTTTTAAATAGTACTACAAGATTTATAACAACAAATGAGCAGAAAGAAAAGGAAAGGCAGGGCGCTGCTCATTATGTTTTGTCTTAATGTATTTGAGACTATTTGTGACCTTTATATATTTGATTTTCTTTCTTCATCCTTTGACTTGTTTCTGTCTTTCACTTCATTTTTTAAGTGAATTGTGTTTATCTCCTGCTTCAGAATAAGATCTTACCTTTCATGTTTTCTTTCTTGGCCTGTATGTTTCTGCATTGTTTTTCTCCCTAGACTCCCACCTACTTATTTTTTTTAAGGGTTAAAACATAAGTTTGTGAAGATAGTTTTTAATATTTGTTGATGTTCTTTAGCTTGTCTTGATGAGAAGTTCTGGTGACCCAAAGGTTTTTCCCAAATGTGGATTCCTTTTGTGATTGCTGCTTACTGTGCTGAGTGGCAGTCCCTGGTGTTCCAGTTCCTATAAGTACACTACACTTGGCAGCTGCTTCATGCCCCGTTCATCACAGTTCTTCTAGGTTCAGTCCTGCCTTTGAGGTTGTTCAAGGGTGCGAGTGTGACCAAGTTAAAATGAAACAAAGAAAAACCCTTGTATTTTATTTTCTCTCTCAAGCCTCTAATAATGCCTCTTAAGTAGTCTGTAACCCTGTTTTCCTTAATGTCCTTGTGTAAGTATATGAAGATAGTGAGAGGCACACATTTTTGCATACAACTTATAGGAATTGGAGATACACAGATAAGCAGGATTTTTAGGTAAACTTTAAATGGATGTCTCTACAGTTTTGTGTTTATTTTTCCTGGCCAGCTGCTATCATGGGTGGAGGTGAGGAGACAGACAAGATCTTAATTATTTATTTTAATTAAAATACTAAATGCCTGCAATGTAAAAGTCCAAGGACCAATTACTGTAGGAGCTGGAAGATGATTAAGACCAGCCTCTGACCTCAAGTTATTTACACTGTAGCAGAGAGATGACAGTTACACAAATGAGGATCATAAAAGAGAGTAAAATAAGTACTGTAAGAGAGTTCTAAACAAAGTACTATGGAAATTCAAAGGGACGTAAACATAAAACCAGTTTTTGAAATCAGGAACAGCATTTTGTAATGCCACAGAACATTTCCAACTATGAGTATTTAGTAGGCAATGTGCCTCTGTGTGTGTATGTATGCATAGGGCTTGAGGAGTGGAATCTATTTTATCTATCTCATTTTGATGTAAAAGTTCCTTCCCAATAAGGCTCATAGCATAATGGAAAGAACATAGAATCTTTTTTCCAGTCCCCATTCTGCTTTCATTTGTTAGGTTTGGATGGCATTAGAATCACTATGAATTGGAACAGATTGCAATTATATCTGCCCCCATATATCTCATTAGAAGGAAGTCCAGTATTTTCCTATTGTGGCTTCTTTTTCCTCCTAAATTGTCTAAGAACCCTCAGGAATATAGGCAGTGCAAAAGGAGAGGTGATAGATCCAGCTTTCACAAAAGGGGAAAGATCCCCACAGTCTGCTGTTTGCTTTCCATCATCTCACAGGGTGCAGCTGAAAACTGGTTCTCACTGTGTGACCAGCCAGTAATGCTGAGCCTGTTCCCTGCATCAGCTACTCTGATGCTTTATGGAGGAAGAGCCAGGTACTCTACTTGGACTCCCAGAGCAGTTTTTCGTGTTGGCTCTTTTATCCTCATGCACTGCCATTTTCCTGATGTCAAGTGGCCAAGGAAGTTCTGGATTAGGATCTGTTCAGACACCTGCTACTTTATAAACCTGGAGTTTCCAACCCTCTTTCCTTAGTCTACCCCTGGAAAAAAGGCAGGTGGCCCCTTTTCCATACTTCAAACACCAGCACTCTCATTCCTCTCTCGCCTTCCCTAGGTAGTGAGGTTAATCACCTACCCTTGTAAGGAAGTTGTCCTCAATTACTCCCAGCTGCTTTAGCCTCTCAATCAAGGTACATTTATCCATCCTTCTTGGATGGGGTGGGAGTGAGGGCCCTATAGTGATTCAAGGTGATTATCGGCTCACTCTCACTGTGGAAAAATCTGTGGTGGGCATCCTGCTTCGTTAATAGTATCTATCACATGGTGCTGTTGTGAAGATATAATGAGATGGTGATAGGCAAGTTTGAAGAGCCAAAGAAATATTATTATCATTGATATTCTGTTGTTTCCTGTAAATCCTTTCAAAGGCTGCCCACTCGGCTTAGGGCAAGTGACCTGACACCACTTTTCTAGTGCAGTCTCATTTTGTAACACTCTACCCTTTTGCTGTATCTTTAGCCCCACTGGTCTGTCTTAGACTTGCCAAGGCTTTACTCCCTCACTGGGCTTCTAGAAACACCATGCTTTTGAATAAAGTGGCTTTTCCTTCTCTTTGCCTAGTTAGGTCTTGCATCACTGTCTCCTTTTAACAGACATTCACCTTCTCTGAAACTGTAATGAAAGTTAAATTTCCCAATATGTGAGCTGAGAGACCCTTGTTCTTTTCCTTCTCAGCATGTATCACAGTGTAAAAGATACACACATGGTGACCACTTGCTTAATGTTTCTTCTCTGGACTCTAGCACCAAAAACAGTAGGCATGTCTGCTCTGTTTAACCACCAGAAGTTGAATTATTAGGTTCCTTGGTTCTCAGAGCCCTTCCTGTTTCACATTGTTGGTCTTGGAGGTGAGAATATCTGTTAAATCATAAGCAGAATTAAAAGATAACATGTGGAGGCTGATGGCTTCCTTCCATCTTCCTGAGTGGAAATGTGTAGTTTTGTGCTACTAAATAGCATTTTTTTCAAGTTACCATCCTTACCATATTCAAACAGTAGAAACATATTAAACTTTGAGGTCTTTTTCTGCCAAAGAACAATAAATTATGTACATGTTGATCATTGAGAAGGAAGGCTTTGTGTTATTGAACCTAAAATGTGCACTTTTTATTGTTACTAAACCTTTTAACGTCATCGCTATTTAAACATAATGGTGACCCCTAGTGGATATTCCGCATAACAGACTGAAAGATCAGAAACCCCCTAACTGAAGCTCTTGCTGTGTAATGATAATCAGCAAGTTGTCTTTTTTCTTCAGATCTCTTATTTTATGCTAGAATTTAGAAGTCATGAAGAGGACTTAATTTGTGAGTCTTGCAGCTTCCATTCCAGCACTTATTTGTATTTAGTGTCTTTTAGAATTACTTTTATTTTATATGTAATTCATTCTATAAGCAGAACAATGAAATTGTAAAGAAATAGGGAGTACCTCAATCTAAATACCTTTGGGATTTTTGTATCACACCTGACACTCATATATATTTTTTTACATACACATAATTATATTGTGTACATAATATTTTGTGTTCTTTTATCACGTGACATTACTTTATTTGGACTGAAGTGTCTGCATAGTCTACGTATTTTTCATTTTTCTTTCTTTCTTTTTTTGAGATGAAGTCTTGCTCTTTCGCACAGGCTAGAGTGGAATGATGCGAGGCTCACTGCAACCTTTGCCTCACAGGTTCAAGCGAATTGCCTGCCCCAGCCTCCAGAGTAGCTGGGATTACAGGCACATGCCACCACACCCGGCTGATTTTTGTATTTTTAGTAGAGACAGGGTTTCACCATGTTGGCCAGGCTGGTCTCAAACTCCTGACCTCAGGTGATCTGCCCACCTTGGCCTCCCTATATTTTTCATTTTTCATGGCATATAGTATCTCATTGTGTTGATACATGTTGTTAAGTTTCATTTTTGCTTTTAGCTTTTCCTTACCATGTCAGTGAAACTGTACATCTTATTCAAAACACAGGAATCTGTATTTTAGCACCCCTGTTAATTTCTGAGATCTAGTTGGAATGACACTATGGCCAGGGAATGATTCACCTTGAGGCAGCATCTTGCCTGCCCAGCTGACATTACATATGCCGTTAAATAATGCCCTGCTGGCCTTCCATACCCTCATACTCCTTCCCATCTCTTCTTGATGAGGCCTTAGGTACAGTTTGAGTAGCCCTTAGCTGAAATGCTTGGGACTGGGAAGTATTTCTGATTTTTTAAAAATGTTTGGAATATTTGCATTATATGTCAGTTGAACGTGTGAAATCCAAAAATTGGAAACTAGAAATGTTTCAAGGAACATTTCCTGTGAGCGCTAGACAGGAGCTCAAAAAGTTTTGGATTTGGGGTTTGGGGTCCTCAACTATGTTGTTTTCTGTCCCCATTCATGATAAATCATTGCCCTTGCAAGTGAGCCAAGGTGGGAATGAGTCTCCACAATGTTTTAAATCTAACCAGGACATACTTTTCTCTCTCTTACTCCCAAATATGCATTGATTTGTCAGTTGCTCTTAGGGAAAGGAAAAGGAAGTCATTGATTTTTTTTTTTTTTTAATAGAGTCTTGCTCTGATGACCAGGCTGGAGTACAGGTGCATGATCTTGGCTCACTGCAACCTTGCCCTCTTGGGATCAAGCAATCCTCCTGTCTTAGTCTCCCAAGTAACTGGGACCACAGACATGCACCACCATGCTCAGCTAATTTTTTTTTTTTTTTTAAGAGACACAGTCTTGCTATGTTGCCCAGGCTGGCCTCGAACTCCTGGGCTCAAGCAGTCCTCCTGCCGCAGCCTCCCAAAGTGTTGGGATTATAGGAGTGAACCCCACTATGCCTGGCCTTGCTTCTAGTATGCAATGCATGCTTAAGTATATTTGTTCTTATATTTTAAAAAATAAACTCTAGTGCATGGAAATAAACATTTATAAAATGCATATAAATTAGAGACTTCAATTTAAAAAAAGATTACAGGGTTTTGTTATTAAGATCTCCTGTTATATTTTATATTTTAAGTGATTCAATTCCTAAGAATATACCTTGTAATTATATATATATATATATATATATATATATATATATTTTTACAGCTTTTTAACTTAACCTCTCATGAACTTGAAGCAAGTTTGTTGCACATTTGAATCAAGGTTGTTCTATCAGAAATCCATGTTTTTGTTGCATTGTGCTTTGGGCCCCTGAGGAATACTCACTGAACAAACCTGTCAGTCCATTATTGAAACTGCAAATCAACTTTTTGGCTTCATTTCTAGCAAACTATAACAAAATAGTTGTCCTGATTTTAGACCCAAAAGAGACCTAGTCTATTTGGATGGCCGAAGTCCTGAGGGAACTGAGATAACCGTTGCAGAGAATATGTTAATGTTGCTTGGTGAAGAGTGGGTTGTGAGGCTTTTTTTTTTTTTTTTGGTACCAGTGCAGTAAGTCTCTTGGCTAAGTGTCATCTGACTTTTAATTCTCATCAAATGTCTTTGTGTTATATTTCCTTGTGGTTTGATCTGTGATAACCTCTAGATAATCCTGAATGGAAATGTTCATTTTCTCTAGTTCTTTCCCAGATAGATGGTCAACTCCCAGATCCCCCGTCACCTCTGTATCATTTCATTGTAATAATTTTTCTTTAGCCCATATTTCTTCTTTCTCTTATTATAATTAATTACATAGAAAAAACACAAAAGCATAACAGAGAAAGGAATGATAAAAAGGAATACATAAACCTTTGTGTCATCCTTTGTGAAGTGAGAATCTATATAATTATTTTCACTCTTTGTATTATTAGCTATCTAATTTGGAACCACCATGTTTCTTAGCAGGATGGTTTGCTCTGTCCTTACAAACCTGCTTATTTAATTAATACAATCTGTTGTAGGTAATTCAGTAGCATATTCTTTATGACCAAAATAATAATAAAAAGCAAGTGTTTCAAAACTTAGTGCTGTTTAAATCAAACCATTTTTGTGCATGTATTTACAAGCAAAGTAGCTTGTGTGTGCTATCTGATTTTCTTCCAGTGTATCATCTGATCTTCCAAATAAAAATAGCCCCTTTCTGTTTTTTGTTTTCTATTTAAAGTTAATTGGACTATATTTTAAGTAATGTGTCTAACAAGTGGCCGAAAACTTTATTTGGAGGGGTCTTTTGCCAAATCCTTTGCATGATGGTAGGTGTTTGGTTGTGTATTTTGAGTTTTACTGTTATCTATTGTAACTCCTGAAGCATTTGATGCTCCCATGCTAAATTATTAATTTTGATTACTTTCCTTTTAAGAGTTTTGGGAGGCCAGGCACGGTGGCTCACGCCTGTGATCCCAGCACTTGGGGAGGCTGAGGTAGGCAGATTACGAGGTCGGAAGTTTGAGACCGACCTGGCCAACATAATAAACCGCCGTCTCTACTAAAAATACAACAACAACAAAAAATTAGCCAGGTGTGGTGGTGGGCGCCTGTAATCCTAGCCACTCTGGAGGCTGAGGCAGGAGAATCGCTTGAACCTGGGAGGCAGAGGTTGCAGTGAGCTGAGATCACGCTACTAGACACCAGCCCGGGCAACGGTGCAAGACTCTGTCTCCAAAAAAAAAAAAAAAAAAAAAAAAAAAGCCTTGGGAGAATTTTCATGACCTTTTCTGGTTGAGAACTAGTGGAATTAGATCTGGGTTTGAAATTCTGTCTCTGCATTCCTTGTCTTTGTGATTTTTGAGCCATGTCTCTGTTCTCCTTTATGTCAAAAGGGATAATGAAAATGCTGACTTCATAGGGTTGTTGTAAGGAATAAATACGATAAAATGTGAAAACTTCTCTATGTATAGTGTGTGGCACAAAGCAAACACTTAAATGTTAGCTTTCATTATAATAGATTAGGAATTGATAGACTTTTTCTATAAAGGGCCAGATAATAAATACTTAAAATTTTTTTTTCAAATTTTTATGTAGATAGAGATGGAGTCTTGCTATGTTGCCTAGGCTGGTCTCAAACTCTGGGGCTCAAAGGATCCTTGCCTTCTTCAATACTGTGTGTGTGTGTATGTGTGTGTGTTTTCCTTGCCTTCTTAAACATTGTGTGTGTGTGTGTGTGTGTGTGTGTATGTATACACACCTAGCCATTTAAAGAAACATGGTTTTGTAGGCCAACAATTTGGGCAGGGATAATTTCAGTGATTATTTTGCTCTATATTGTTGCCAACTGGGGTCATTCAGTGGTTTTCTTTCCCCTTACCTAGTAGATGGGTTGCTCTGGACAGTCTAAGATGGCTTGTTCACATGTTTGCTGCCTTAACAAGGCAGTTGGAGGGTGGGCTCAGCCAGGACTATTGATTGGAGCCTCAACATGCGGCCTCTCTAGCATGCTACCTGCTTTTTTTTTTTTCCAATGATAAAACATTGCCATTATGAATCTCAGTTCCTGTAACAGTTTGATGCCATCAGTCTTTAATGGGGTGTGTGGCACTGTTGCTTGTACTCCCCAGACCACTGCTTTGAGTCTTAATTTTTTGGCTTTATAGGCTGATTTTCAGCTGCGGTCTGGAGCAGAACATTTGCTGTGTAGGTGACATCTTAACATATTGGGCACTTAATTTGCTATGTGCAAGCTGCCTTACTGGGCATACCCAGGAGCTATTTCAGAAACTTAAAATGCACCTTAAAGAAGGAAATCCTTCAATATGTGACAACCTGGATGAACTTGGAGGACATTGTGCTAAGGGAAATAAAGCAGTCACAGAAGGACAAATACTATATGATTCCACTTATATGTGATATCTAAGAGAATCAAGCTCAGAAGTAGAGAGTAGAATGGTGGTTGCTAGGGGATATAGGAAATGGGAAATGAGACATTGCTGTTCTGCAGGTATGAAGTTTCAGTTATCCAAGATTAGTAAGTTCTGCTTTATAACATCGTGCCTATAGATCATATTAATGCTATTGTATTTTACACACAAAATTTTGTTAAAACGGTATATCTCATGTTAAGTTTTCTTATTGTAATTTTTTTAAAAGAAACAACTTTGGAGTTAATCATTTGAGATAAAAAAGCAGTAAAACATCAGAACTTAGTGTTTTTCTGTTTATTTACCCCATCCCCATATTCTTGATAAAACAGTAAATTTTGGGAGGGCAGAGTCTGGGGACAGACCAGGTACTAGAAAGGGCAGGGTCAGTGATGGGTCCAGTTGCAAGAGGGGCTAGTAGATTTGACTTGAAGCTGTGCTTGCATAATCACTCTGTTTTTGCTTGAATTCTGTTTATCTGGAGTGACTTATGGTATGGTAGCTAAGGCTCCCCAAACTATTCATTGTCTCATTGTTTAGGATTTAGAGGGTCATATGCAGTCAACTCCCCATCACTACTGCCTCTTCTTGGAGTCTCTGGAATGGCTTTTTAGTTTACATTTGTCTTCTTGTTATTTCTCTCCTATCAGCCTATTGACATTTAATACTCTAAGATGATATTTTTTAGTTTGGATGTGTTTACATCATATTTATGTATATATATTAAAATTTTCAAACCCTTTACTGTAGGTGGGGTAATAGTACCTAGCTCAGAGTGTTCTGAGAATTGTTTAAAGTGCTTCAGAAAATGTTAACTATTACTGTTATTGGATAACCATCTTCTAAACTTCCTTTTTTTAGAAACTGATTCAGCAGTACAGAAAGAACTTAGAAACCAGACACCTGCTCCATCTGCAGCTCAAACTTCTGCTCCCTCTAAGTACCACCGAACTCGATCCGGAGGAGCCAGGGATGAACGATATCGATCAGGTGAGGAGAAGCCACAGAATGGCCAGCTGAATCGTTTTCCTAACTTTAGTATGAACTGCATATTCTGAGAGCTTCTAATACTTGTTTTTTTTTTTTTTTGTTTTCTTTTTTTTCCCTTGAGGCATCAACAGGTCTATATTAACTCATTCACCAATCATTTATTTTGTACCCTATTAAGTGTCAGATATAGTAGGTACTCAGTAATTTCCTGGAAATGCTGTAGCACATAAGACTGTTTCTGGCTGGGAGCAGTGGCTGACACCTGTAATCTCAGCACTTTGGGAGGCCAAGATGGGCAGATCACTTGAGGTCAAGAGTTTGAGACCAGCCAGGCCAACGTGGTGAAACCCATCTCTACTTAAAATACAAAAATTAGCCAGGCATGGTGGTGGGCGCCTGTAATCCCAGCTACTCAGGAGGTGGAGGCAGGAGAAGCACTTGAACCCAGGAGGTGGAGGTTGTAGTGAGCCGAGATCCCATCACTGCCCTTCAGTCTGGGCGACAGAGCAAGACTCTGTCTCAAATTAAAAAAAGGAAAAAAAAAAAAAAAAAAGATGGTTTCTGCCCTCAAGGAACTTAAAAGTTTAAAAAGAGAGCCAGACAAGGATATAAACACAAACGCCATGTGAATAAATAATAAGAAAATGGAAGGTTGGGTCTCATCGATGGTGCTGGGAGAGCTCAGTGGATTCTATTCGAAGAGGCAGGTCCTTCTGTGTTTGCCAGAGCTGTTGTGTAACTACTCTCTTTTAACTGATGGAGCTGAAAGAAAACTCACAATGAAATTTCAAATTACTTATTTCTTCTGACCCAAAAAGCACCCATGGGAAAGGAAAGGGCAAGGTGTGCCTGCCTGGCAGCGGGAGCATGTACCAGGTGGCAAGTCCCAGATGTGCAGCTTTGATAAGCAGAGGGGTGGTTCGTAGACCCCCAGAGCACGTGTGGTGCAGCAGGCCCTTCCAATGCCCACTTCCTGTCCATTGCACTGAAAGTAGTCTCTGCAGCACATTTCTTGTTTTAAGAAGTGGCAGAATTAAGCCAGAAGAATAATGGGGATGTTATTTATTTTCTTCAGATTTTTGTCTTCTTTGTACTGACCAAGGTTGCCTTAATGTTTTCTTGAGTTGAAAAGCACAGTCGATACCACATTCTCTTAAAAACTACTTTAGAGAAAATGAGGAGACCGGGCACGGTGGCTCACGCCTTTAATCCTAGCACTTCGGGAGGCCAAGGTAGGTGGATCACCTGAGGTCAGGCATTCAAGACCAGCCTGGCCATCATGGTGAAACCCCATTAAAAAAAAAAAAAAAAAAAAGAGAGAGAGAAAATGAGGAGAGGACACAGTTCCAGAGCTACATCAGCCATTTTGTCAGCTGATTTTACTAGACAGATAATTTTCACACACACAAGGAGAAAACGATGAGAAATCTTCAGTTAAGGAAAAAAAAAAAAAAAACAAAGAAAAACAGAGGTTGTAATTTTATACCAAAACTGCCTTGAGTGATCAGGAGAGGCTTGCTCAGAGAACAAGACATCTTAAGCTGAGTCATGGTAGATAGACAAGAGTTAGCCAGGGAAATAGTGTTCAGAACTTAGAATGCAAGGGCCAGAAAGAGGTGGGAGATGAGGCTAGAAGGATTACCAGAGACCAGATCTTGGGGGATCTTGAATGTCACTGAAGGGATTTCAGCAGAGCAGTAATATCATCAGTTTGTTCTAATAGCTCACTCCAGCTGTAGACTGGAGTGCCTGGCACAGAGCCTACCATGTATAAGAGCTAAACAGATATTTTGCAGAAAGAAGGGAATTGAAGTATTTACTAGTAGGCTGGGTGCTGTGGCTCACACTTGTAATCCCAGCACTTTGGGAGGCTGAAATGAGTCAGGAGTTCGAGACCAGCCTGGTCAACGTGGTGAAATCCCATCTTTACTAAAAATGGAAAAAGAAAATTATCCAGGCATGGTGAGGCACACCTGTAATCCTAGCTACTCTGGGGCTGAGGTGGGAGGTTTGCTTGAACCTTGGAGGCAGAGGTTGCAGTGAGCCAAGATTGCACCATTGCACACTCCAGCCTGGGTGACAGAATGAGACTCCATCTAAAAAAAATAGTAGTTACTAGTTAAGGAATGGATTAGAGAAAGGGAGGGCTGGAAGTAGCACAGCATTCAGGTGCTCCCCTTTGTTGCCAATCACCTAAGCCTGATTTTCCAGCCACCTAGTGTTGCCTTTTGAGGCTGGAGCCCAGGCTCAGCAGCAGCATGTTCCAGCCTGTCCAGAAGGGTTTTTAGCCTTCACAGCTTTCATCCCTGGCCTTCTGGGAATTTTTGTGTTGTTTTACCTTTGTTTTTCCAGCATGTAATAAAGGATTATTAAGGAACCAGAAAGGTGATTTCAACATTCTATATCTAAGCCAATCACATGTAAAGAAGTTTTCTGTGAGCTTATTTAGTACTATAAAATTTTGTGCCTCACCTTAATGAAGCCAACTAATGCCTGAGATGGAAAGTGATCTTACTGTAAGTCATTCTAACTCCCTTGATGTTAAAACCCAGCTGTGCTCTGTAGTCCCCGCTCTTTTGCACCATTGCTTTCAGATTACCCCAAGTATTATAAAGTGTATGCTGTGGATCAGATACTAATCAGCTTACTGTGGAGATGGTTGACTAGGTGCAGGTGTACTGGAGAGTCTTTAATAATTTTATGTTTATCTTACTGTTTTTCTGTGTGTGTGTGTGTGTGTGTGTGTGTGTGAGAGTGTGTCTGTGTCTTTTAAAGGATAGTAACAAGAAGTGGGCCAGAACGAGGTGAAGTAGGGGAGAAAAAGCAGTTTTAAAACCCTGAAGATATTGAAAGCTATGAGAATCCTGCAATACTATCAGGAGGGGAACATGAAAAGGGAATGCAAGTGTAGACTTTGGGTGAAAATCAAAATTTTCAATATATTAGGAATTGCTCAACTAAATAGTGAAAGAAGCTCAGCATGTGAAAGAAATAGAGTCTCTGAGAATTCTGGCTTTGAAGAAGAAGAAGAAGAAGAAGAAGAAGAAATCAGCAGGGTGTGGTGGCTCATGCTTGTAATCCCAGCACTCAGGGAGGCCGAGGCAGGAGGATCACTTGTGAAGAGACCAGCAGCAGCTGCAGAGGTGGGGCAGATAAGTAGCGGAGTTTGATGGTAGCTGAACTTGTTTCTGTTTGCTACTCCAGTCATAATTTCCATGTCATGTGCAAAAATAGCTGAAGAATGTAGAGTACGTTTAATAAAAGTTGCAGGAATTCAGAATAAAGTGATGGCTACATAAGAAGGATTTTACATTAATGCTGATGAGTGTAATTATAAAATCCTTTCTTATTTGATGGAGGCTTATTAATACCTATAACATTTCAACCAATCATAATCAAATCTAAGTAGACTTAGTGTTCACATTTCAGACGCAGTATGAATGACTTACCTTTATTCAGAGTTTAGATTATCTGACCTGACTCTGTTCTTTGTGCTTTAGCCAAGAGGGGGCTTACATTTCAAGTATACTACCTTATTAGTATATTTCTTTTTCCTGCACATCCAGGCATGATGTGCCTCCCTGCACACACGTAGTATGGTCTCAAATGTAGAAAACACAAATTAATGCCTGAGATGGAAAGTGATCATTCTGTAAGTCATTCTAACTCCCTTGATGTTAATCTCTTGAGAAGGTAGGTACCTCAAACAAAACAACAGAAATAACACAGGATGTTAAGGGAGTATTCATATCACCTTATTCAGCTCAAACATGAGTACTGGTAAATGATACCCAGCTTCCACATGCTTCTGGGAGACATGTCCAAAGTCAACTGTGTCTGGGGACTGACCTCTGGAAGTGACTTCTTTATCAAAGATCAAGATGAATTGTGTGCTGGTGAATGAGTCAAATTCAGTAAAGAGAGCTGCCTGTTCTTACCAGTAAGAGTCTTTGCTAATAGATAGCTGAACATCTCCTTTTGACACTAGTGTATGGGTCAAGGTTTATCATGTTAGAAAATAGTTGGGTGGCTTGATTTGTTTTGTGATCTGATGCCATGAATCTTTGTGACAGGGGAAAATATGCTCTTTAATTACTAATTATCCAAATGTTACAGGCCTTCTAAAGCTTACATAATGTGAATAGTTACCTAGCTTTGTCTAGTTTGCCATTACGTGTTTCATATCACATATAAAAAATACTTTTGGAAATACATTGTTTTAATAAATGTGAAAATTTGATTTGCTGTTTGTTGCTGACAAAGTGCTTTCTCAGTAGAAATGATTAATTTTTTTTTTTTTTTAATGAGATGGAGTCTTGATCTTGTTGGCCAGGCTGGAGTGTAATGGCGTTACCTTAGCTCACTGCAACCTCTCTTCCCAGGTTCAAGTGCTTCTCCTGCCCCAGCCTCCTGAGTAGCTGGGATTACAGGCACCCACCACCACACCTGGCTAATTTTTTGTTTTTTTAGTAGAGACGGGCTTTCACCATGTTGGCCAGGCTGGTCTTGAACTCCTGACCTCAGGTGATCCACCTGCGTAAGCCTCCCAAAGTGCTGGGATTACAGGTGTGAGCCACTGCACCTGGCCTAATCATTTATTTTCTAACACAGCTAAGAATCATTTTTCCTTCCAATATAAGGACGTTTTTCTCATTTTAACATACCTAAAATCAGAATGTTTTATATAAGATGGCATCATAGATTCAATTAAATATGCAGTCGTGACTCAACTAAGTAAATCCCAAGGATACAGGCAATAAATTGTGTAACCAATATAAATGCAGTATAAAATTATTTTATTTCAGAGCCAAAAATAAGTTGGTAATGTCTTAAAGGTAATAGCCTAACAGTTTGGCAATATCTTTAAAATTTTAAATAGTCATGTTCTTTATCCAGAAATTATACTTTAAGGAATTTATTTTATGTAAACAATCATGTGCACAAAGATGTATACATATATATACAAAGATGTTTGTAGTATTGTATATAGTGCAATGGTTAAATAAGTCATAGAATGTTCACACAATAGAATTTTATGAAAGTTAAGAGAAAAATAAGGTAGATGTATTTGTGCAAATATGGAAGGACGTACAAAATACTTTTTTTTTGAGACAGGATCTCGCTCTGTTGCTCAGGCTGGAGTGCAGTGGCACAGTCATGGCTCACCGCAGCTTCCAACTCCTGGGTTCAAGCAATCCTCCTGCCTCAGCCTCTCAAGTAGTTGGAACTACAGGCACACACTGCTGTGCCAGGTTAACTTATTTTATTTTTTGTAGAGATGGGATCTCACTTTGTTGCCCATGCTGGTCTCAAACTCCTGGTTTTAAGCAATCCTCCCGCCTTGGCCTCCCCAAGTGCTAGGATTACAGGTGTAATATTTATAACATTATTATAATAATATAAACATATGTTAGTGTGTTTACAGACATGGAGACCTGAAAAAATATATACCAAACTATTGAGGCGGGTTTATTTTTGGGAAGTGGTGGGTCAAGGGAAAATTTTCACTTTAGTATTATGTATGTTCACATCTTTTTGCAATGTGTATTTTTTTTCAATTTTTTATTATGGTAAACTACACATAAATTTGTGTGTGTTATAAATTTTAAAGATAGGTTTTAAGGTCTTAATTACTATTACTATTATTATTATTGACAGAGTTTCATTCTGTTGCCTGGGCTGGAATGCAGTGGCACTATCTTGGCTCATTGCAACCTCCACCTCCTGGGTTAAATTGATTATCGTGCCTCAGTTTCCTGAGTAGCTGGGATTACAGGCACATGCCACTACGCCCAGCTAATTTTTGTATTTTTAATAAAGATGGGGTTTTCCTATGTTGGCTAAGCTGGTCTCGAACTCCTGGCCTCAAGCGATCCACCCACCTTGGCCTCTCAGTGTGCTGGGATTACAGGTGTGAGCCAGTGCGCCTGGCCCAGTTATTGTTCTTAATGACTTTTACTCTAAGTATGGATTCTTGTGATTCAATGCTGGAGCTAAATGCAGTATAACTCCCTTTGCCACCCTAATTGTGAACTTTTCTGTCTCTGTCCAAATCTAATTCCTGATCTGGTGATGGCTGGCACTGGCACACCAAGATCATTTTATTTCTGATACACTCCTCATACCATAGAAGGTAAGTTGAATTCTGTTCAGTAAGCATTCATTGTAGACCTCCTATGATTTGAGCAAAATGTTAGATTGTTAGAGAAACATAGATGAAAACATGGGAGTTTTTCTTGTTTGTGTGTGTGTTTTTTTTTTTTGTTGTTGTTGTTGTTTTGAAACAGGGTCCCACTCTGTTGTCCAGACTGAATTGGAGTGGCACAATCTTGGCTCACTCCAACCTCCACCTCCTGGGCTCAAACTATCCTTTTTCTCCTTAGCCTGAGTAGCTGGGACTACAGACACACCCTGCCATGCCTGGATAGTTTTTATATTTTTTGTGGAGACAGGGTTTCACCATGTTGCCCAGGCTGGAGTTGGTTTTTTTTTCCCCAATACAAGGTACAGAGGTGACACAGAAGAGGGAGATGGGAAGGCATACAGTGTCAAGAATGGGCTTCAGAGTGGAGGTGGTGATGTTTAAGCCATTTTGAAGGATGGATAGCTGTTTGCTATATGAATATTCCAGGCAGAAGAAACATAATTTATCAAGGCATGGCAATGTGAAATAGAAAATTAAAATATCCCCTCTTCTTCCTCTCCATCCTGCCCACAGAGTAGTGCCCTAATTAATGCTGTGATATCTTGTTGTTTCAGAAGTTAGTTGTAGCTGCCTCTGCAAGAGGTCATTACCTTAGAAATTCGGGGAAAGTGGCATGACTGCTTGTTGACTTGCAAGGAATTCATTGGACTATACCTCTCTGCTTTATGACTCAGCCCACCCACACATCTGCCTTTCACTCTGTCCTTATCTGTCTATAAAAAAATCCTAACAGGTGGCTGGGCGTGGTGGCTCACACCTTAATCCGAGCACTTTGAGAGGCCGAGGTGGGCAGATCATGAGGTTAGGAGTTCAAGATGAGTGTGGCCAATGTGATGAAACCCTGTCTCTACTGAAAATACAAAAAAATTAGCCAGGCACACCTGTAATCTCAACTACTCAGGAAGCTGAGGGGGGAGAATTGCTTGAACCTGGGAGGCAGAGGTTGCAGTGGGCTAAGATCGTGCCACTGCACTCTGGCCTGGGTGACAGAGTGAGACTTCATCTCGAAAGAAAGAAAGAAAAGAAAAGAAAAATCCTAACGGGTAAGGAAGAGCACTCAGTTTAAAGCCTGACTGTGCCGCTCATTGACCATATGCTAACTGCTTGGTAAAAACAAGCCAAGAGGGCTGGGCACAGTGGCTCATGCCTGTAATCCCAGCACTTTGGGAGGCCAAGGCGGGTGGATCACCTGAGATCAGGAGTTCGAGACTAGCCTGACCAATATGGTGAAACCCCATCTCTACTAAAAATACAAAAATCAGCCAGGCATGGTGGTATGTGCCTGTAGTCTCAGTTACTTGGGAGACTGAGGCAGGAGAATTGCTTGAACCTGGGAGGTGGAGGTTGCAGTGAGTAGAGATCAAGCCACTGTACTCTAGCCTGGGTGACAGAGCAACACACTGTCTCAAAAAGGAAAAAAAAAAAAAAAAAAGGAAAAGAAAGAAAAAAAGAATAGGAGCAGATACTTTGAAACTAAAAATAACGTATTTCACTTATCTTTTTTGGGCAAGATGGGAAAAGAAATGTTCCAATGTTATCCATGGATGTCGGGGGAAGTGGACACTCTTTTATCTTGGTGGTAAAAGTATTAATTCTTAACGTTACCAATGAGATTGGACATTTAAAGATGTGTTTACTGGCCATTTGTGCTTCTTCTGTGAACTACCTTTTCCTTGCCTAGGCCTATTTTTTAATTTTAAGTTGGGTGGTTCTTTATTTTTTTCCTTCTTACTTGCAAGGGCTTTTTTTTATCCTAAAGATACTAACATTTAAATTGTATCATAGGTATTTGCCAATGCAGAGAAACAAGAAAAATCAATGTAAGAACTAGAAAAGAAGTAAAACTGTATTTGCAGCTTATGTGATCATTTATTTAGAAAACACAAGAGAATCAATGATAGAATTAAGACAATTCAGTCAGCAAAATATAAAATTAGTACAGAAATCAGCGGCCTTCACATATGCAAATAAACAGTTAAAAGATACAAATCACAAGGTCAGGAGATAGAGATCATCCTGGCTAACACGGTGACCCCTCATCTCTACTAAAAAGAGAAAAAATTGGTGGGGCGTGGTAGCACGCTCCTGTAGTCCCAGCTGCTTGGAAGGCTGAGGCAGAAGAATCGCTTGAACCTGGAAAGCGGAGGTTGCAGCAAGCTGAGATTGTGCCACTGCACTCCAGCCTGGGCAACAAGAGTGAAACAAGTGAAACTCTGTCCAAAAAAAAAAAAAAAAAGATACAGTAGTAGAGCAAACATCGTTTACAAAAGCAATAAAGATAACATATATTTAGGAATAAACCTAATAAATGTCTAAAACCTTTATTTAAAAAACTTTAAAACCCTGAAAGACAAAACAGTAGACCTGATAAATGGAAAGACATCCCTTGTTCCTAGGGCAGTTTAACATCATGAAGATGCCAGGTCTGCCTAAATTACTTTATACATCTAATCTAATCCCAATAAAAATAGTATCAAATTTATTTATAGAGCTAGACAACTCAGTTTTGAAGTTCGTTTGGGAAAATAAACAGATAAGAACAACTAAGAACACTGAGAAAAGCTATAAGGAATGACTGCATCTACTAGATACTAGAACATCCTGTAGAGACTATAATTAAAACAATTTGGTATAGCACACAAATGAGCAGGCCGACCATTGGAATAACAAGTTGGGAGGTAGGCATATATCTGGGGATTTAATATGCAATAAAGATGACATTACAAATCCCCAGGACAAAAAATATACTTTTAAATAAATGACACTAGGACAGCTGGAAAAAGAGTAGATTCATACCTCATGCTATGTATAAGGATAAACTTCAGGTGGGTGCGGCTCATACCTGTAATCCCAGGGATTTGGGAGGCTAAAATGGGTGAATCACTTGAGGTCAGGAGTTCAAGGCCAGGCCGCCCAATATGGTGAAACCCTGTCTCGACTAAAAATACAAAAAAATTAGCTGGGTGTGGTGGTGAGCGCTTGCAGTCCCAGCTACCCAGGAGGCTGAGGCATGAGAATCACTTGAAGCCAAGAGGTAGAGGCTGCCACGAGCCAAGATTATGCCGCTGCACTCCGACCTGGGTAACAAAGCAAGACTTCGTTTCAAAAAACAAAAGCATAAACTTAAAAAATCAGAGATCTATATGTAAAAAAGAAACCATATGAAGTGCCAAACGAGGCCAGGTACTGTGGCTTATGCCTGTAATCCCAGCACTTTGGGAGAGCTGAGGCGGGTGGATCACCTGAGATTAGAAAAGCCTGGCCAACATGACGAAACCCTATCTCTGCTTTATTAGCTGGGGGTGGTGGCAGTGAGCCCTATAATCCCAGCTACTCGAGCCTGAGGCAGGAGGATCGCTTGAACCCAGGAGGCAGAGGTTGCAGTGAGCCAAGATTGCACCACTGCAATCCAGCCTGGGCAACAAGAGCAAAAACTATCTCCAAAAAAAAAAAAAGTGCCAAACAAAAACACCGAATTTTCCTATAATCCAGCCTTACAAGAAAGCCTTATGGGAAGGCTCAGAATGAAGATGTAATTTTAAAAACTACATGAAAATATTTTTGTTGTGGTTAAAAAACACATACATTTATTCTTTTGACAGTTTTTAAGTATACATTACAGTATTGGTAACTGTATGCACGCTGTTGTACAGCAGATCTCTAGAACTTGTTCATCTGTGTGACTGAAACTCCATACCTGTTGAACAACAGCTCATTTCCCCTCCTCGCAGCCTCCCCCAACCACCATTCTACTTCCTGTTTCTGTGAATTTGAATACATCATATAACTGGAATCATGCAGTATTTGTTTTTTTGTAATTGGCTTATTTTACTCTGCACAGTGTCGTCAGGGTTCATCCATGTTGTAGCATATGATGGGATTTCCTTCTTTTTTTAAGGTTGTATAATATTTCTTTGTATGTATATACCGTGTTTTGTTTATTCCACCACAATGGAGATTTGGTTGCTTCCACATCTTAGTTGTTAGGAACAATGCTGCAGTGAAACATGGGTGTACAAATATCTCTTTGAGATCCTGTTTTCAGTACATTTGGACATATATCCAGAAGTGGAATTGCTAGGCCATATGGTAAATCTATTCATATTTTTATTTATTTATTTATTATCATTATTTTTTGAGACAGAGTCTTGCTCTGTTGCTAGGCGCCAGGCTGGAGTGCAGTGGCGGGATCTCAGCTCACCGCAACCTCCGCCTACTGGGTTCAAGCAATTCTCCTGCCTTAGCCTCCCGAGTAGCTAGGATTACAGGCGCACGCCACCACGCCCAGCTAATATTTGTATTTTTAGTAGAGACAGGGTTTCACCATGTTGGCCAGGTTGGTCTTGATCTCTTGACCTCATGATCCGCCTGCCTCAAGCCTCCCAAAGTGCTGAGATTACAGTAAATCTATTTTTAATCTTTGAGGAAGCTCCATACTGTTTTTCATAGAAACGATATCATTTTACAGTCTCACTAATGGTGCACAAGCATTCCAGTTTCTCTGAATCCTCTCCAACACGTGTTTTCTGGTTTTTTGATACAGAAGTAAATTCTAATAGGTGTAAGGTAGGACCGTTCTAGCGGCTGTGAAGTAATACCTCATTGTGGTTTTGATTTTCATTTCCTTGAAGAAAGTGATGTTAAGCATCTTTTCATATGATTATTGGTTATTTATCTTCTTTGGAGAACTGTATATTCAAGTCCTTTGCCCATTTAAAAAATTGGGTTAATTTTTTTTTTTTGTTACTGGGTTATAGGAGATCTTTATTTTAGATATTAATAACCTACCCAATATATGGTTTGTAAATATTTCCTCCCAATTTTGCAGGTTATCTTTTTATTCTGTTGATTGTTTCCTCTGATGTGCAGAAGTTTTTAAGTTTAACGTAGTCTTATTTGCTTATTTTTGCTCTTATTGCCTGTGTTTTTGGCGTCATATTCAATAAATTGTTGTCAAATCCAATGTCATGAAGCGTTTTCCCTCTGTTTTCTTCTAGGAGTTTTAGTTTTTGGCCTTACTGTTTAGGTCTTTAATCTATTTTGAGTCAATTTCTATATATCATGTTAAATAAGAGCCCATTTTCATTCTTTTGCATGTGGATATTCGCCTTTCTTACACATTTGTTGAAGAGACTATCCTTTCCCCATTGTGTAGTTAGTTTTGACACCCTTGTTGAAGATCATGTGACCTTATATGAGATCATGTGTATTTCTGGGCTCTCTGTTGTTCCATTGGTCTTCACGTTGGTCTTTATGCCAGTACCAAACTATTTTGAATATAGGAGCTTTGTAATAACTTTTTTTTTTTTTTTTTAAATAGGACAGTATATCACTGTGTTCCCCAGGCTGGTCTCAAACTCCTGGGCTCAAGTGATCCTCCCTGCCTCAGCCTCCGAAAGTTTTGGGATTACTAGTGTGAACCACCATGCCCATTCTGTAATAGTTTTGAAATCATGCCTATAATCCTAGCATTTTGGGAGACCGAGGTGGGCAGATCACTTGAGGTCAGGAGTTTGAGATCAGCCTGACCAACACGGTGAAACCCTGCCTCTACTAAAAATACAAAAAGTAGCTGGGCATGGTGACACACACCTGTAGTCCCAGCTACTTGGGAGGCCGAGGCAAGAGTATCACTTTAACCTGGGAGGCAGAGATTGCAGTGAGCCAACCAGGATCACACCATTGCACTCCAGCCTGGACCACAGACCGATACTCCATTTCAAAAAAATAAAGGAAAAGGAAATATGATGACTCCAGCTTTGTGCTTCTTTTTAAATATTATTTTGGCTATTTGGAATCTTTCGAGGTTATGTGTAAAAAGTTTAGAGTTGTTTCTTCTATTTCTGGAAAAAAAAATGCCATTGGATTTTTGATAGGGGTTGCATTGAATCTGTAAAATGCTTTGGACAGTAACAACATTTTTTTTTTTCCAGTAACGACATTTTAACAATATAAAGTCTTCCAGTCTGTGAACACAGGATCTCTTTCCTATTTCTAATTTCTTTCAGAGATGTTTTGTATTTTCGATGTCACCTCCTCAGTTAATTCTATTCCTAAGTATTTTGTTCTTTTTGAGGCTATTATAAATGGAAATATTTTCTTAATATTCTTTCCAGGTAGTTCATTGTTAGCGTACTGAAAAACAACCTTTTTTTTTTTTTTTTTTTTTTTTTTTAAGAGGAAACAGGGTCTCCCTCTGTTGTGCCTAGGCTGGAGTGCAGCAGTGTGATCATAGCTCACTGCAGCCTCCACCTCCCGGGCTCAAGTGATCTTCCTCTTCAGGTTTTCTGAATGAATTTGAGAAAGATTGACATTAATTCTTATTTAAATGTTTGATAGAATTCTCCAGTAAAGCTGTCAGGTCCTGGACTTTTCTTTGTTGGGGAGTTTTTAGTTACTGATTCAGTCTCCTTGCTAGTTATAGGTCTGTTGAGATTTTCTCTTTTTTCGTTATTCAGTCTTGGTAGGTTTATGTTTCTAGGAATTAATCCAATTTCTTGTACATTATCCAATTTGTTGGTAGGTAATTATTCATAGTAGTCTTTCTTTTCTTTTCCTTTTTTTTTTTTTTGAGAAAGGTCTCTCTCTGTCATCCAGGCTAAAGTGCAGTGGCACAATTATGGCTCACTATAGCCTCAGTTCTCCTGCTGCAACCATTGGTAGCTGGTACTACATAAGCAGACTCACCCATGCCAGCTAATTTTTGTGTTTTTTGTAGACACAGGTGTTGCCATGTTGCGCAGACTGGTTTCCACCTCCTGGGCTCATGTGATCTGCCCACCTTGGCCTCCCAAACTGCTGAGATTGCAGACATGAGCCACTGTACCTAGCCCATAGTCTCTTATAATTCCTTTTATTTCTGCGGCATCCAGTTGTAATGTCTCTCTTTTATTTCTTATTTTAGTTATTTCAATCTTCTTTCTTTTTTTCTTAAGAAAGCTAAGGGTTTGTCAATTTGTTGATCTTTTCAAAAAACCAACTAGCTTGTTGATTTTTGCCCACTATTTCTCTATTTATTTCATTTAATTCTACTGTAATCTTTATTATTTCTTTCCTTCTGTTTTTTTTTGTTTTTGTTTTTGTTTTTGTTTTTTTTGAGATGGAGCCTTACTCTGTTGTCCAGGCTGGAGTGTAGTGGTATGCTCTCAGCTCACTGCAACCTCCATCTTCTGGGTTCAAGTGATTCTCCTGCTTCAGCCTCCTGAGTGGCTGGGACTACAGGCGCCTGCCAGCACATCTGGCTAATTCTTTGTATTTTTAGTAGAGATGGAGTTTTACCCTGTTGGGCAGGCTGGCCTCAAACTCCTGACCTCAGGTGATCTATTCACCTTGGCCTCCCAAAGTGCTGAGATTACAGGCACGAGCCACCACGCCCAGCACCTTCTAATTTTGGATTTAGTTTGTTCTTTTTTAAGTTCCTTATGTTATAGTTTGGTTTTTGACTTGAGAACTTAATTCTGTAATAATTTTTAAAAACACATCTTTTGCATGGTTAAAAAAAAGCCATAAACAATGTCAAAAAAACAAATGCCTGCTATCCAAATGTCACATAAAGGGAAAAACAAAAACAAATGCCATATCAAAAGAAAACATTTACTTCCTTCCCTTCCCTTTTCCCTTCCCTCTTCCCTTCCCCCTTTCCTTCCCTTCCTTTCCTCCTTTCCTTCCCTCTTCCCTTCCCCCTTTCCTTCCCTCTTCCCTTCCCCCTTTCCTTCCCTCTTCCCCTCCTCCTTTCCTTCCCTTCCCTCTTTCCTTCCTTCCGTCCGTCCATCCATCCATCCATCTTGTCTTTCTGTCTTTCTTGACAGAGTGTCACTCTGTTGCCCAGGCTGGAGTGCAAGTAGTGCAATCATGGCTTAGGCAGCCTCAACCTCCTGGGCTCAAGTGATCCTCCTGTCTCGGCCTCCTTAGCAGCTAGGCCTACAGGCACATGCCACCACATGGGCAGTCTTTTATTTTTTGTAGAGGTAGGGTTTTATTATGTTGCCCAGGCTGGTTTTGTACTCCTCCCATGTTGGCCTCCCAAAATGCTTAGATTATAGGTATGAGTCCCTGCACCTGGCCAGAAAAGATTTCTAATGTAAGGAAAAATAAACAGAGAAGGCTGGTAGAAAAAAAAATGGTTAAGTGACATGAACATTCACTTCACTTAAAAACAGACAACATCAAATGGCCCTTAAGTCCTCTGCAAAAAGGTTTAATCTCACTAATGATCAAGGAAACACAAATTAAAACTATACTAGGATACCAGTTCTCAGCTGTCAAGTTGGCAGCAATCAAAAAACTAGACAACACACTGCAAAGGTGAGGCTGTGGGGAAGCAGTATACCTGTACATTGCTAGTAGTAATGCAGTGTGGTAAAAACCCTTTTTGGGGAAGAATTTTCCAAGATGTGACAAAATTGATGCTTATTTGCTTTTTTATTTAGAATCCTCTCATCAAAATTTACTCTGAAAGATATGCCCTAATTAGATAAAAATATATTTGCAGAAGGCTATTTGTTGCAGCATTATTTTAATTGTAAAATATTAGAAACACCTACATGTCCAGACGTAGGATAATAGTTGAATAAACTGTGTACAGTAGAGTACTATACAGCTATAAAAAAGAATGAAGAATCATTCTCTGATAGAGAATGATTTCCAGGGTGTATTGTTAAGTGGAAAAAGCAAAGTGCAAAAAATATAATATACTTCTTTTTGTTCATGAAAGACAGGGAAATGAAAAGATATATATATCTGCTTATTTCTGTAAAAAATTGTAAATATATATATGTATCTACTACCTATAGAGGGGAGGGTGGGTGGGATTGGGGTAGAAGTGATTGTTGGGGTAGTAATACTTCTTTAAGCTAACTTTTTGGTATAGTTTTGTCTTTTGGAACCATGTTAATTTTTAATCAGCAAGATTGGGAAAGACTTATGGAATATAAACAAAAAAATGAACCTAACTCTGTGAACTATATAACCACACCAAAGCAGGAATGAATGAGAACTAACTCAAATAGCTTTTTACCATGATACTTTAATTATATGTCCTAAGTCTAAAGACCAAAAGGACTACAAGTAAATACCGAACACTAGTTAGAAGATTTATTTTTCATATTGGCATAAGATAGCAATTTTTGACTGGTCGCAGTGACTCACGCCCGTAATCCCAGCTCTTTGGGAGGCCAAGGCAGCCAGATTGCTTGAGCCCAGGAATTTGAGAGCAGCCTGGGTAACATGGTAAAACTCCGTCTCTACCAAAAATGCAAAAAATTAGCTGGGTGTGCACCTGTGGTCCCAGCTACTCATGAGTTTGAGGTGAGAGGATTGCTTGAGCCTGGGAGGTGGAGTTTGCGGTGAGCTGAGATCATGCCACTGCACTCCAGCCTGGGTGACAGAGTGAGACCCTGTCTCAAAAAAAAAAAATTTTTAAATGTACTTCCTGTGTATGGTAGGATTGAGAAATTAGTAAAATATATTGAGAATATTGTGAACCAGGTTTTGTCCTATTAGAGAAGGGAATTATACATGGAAAGAAGGAAAATTAGAATGATGTTGAATTGGAAATGGAAGTATTAATACGAACTTATCATTTTAAATATAGTTAGAAACACATGTTATACATGTATGAATTTCTCGATCCACCAAAAGGGCTTAGAAAAGATACCCAATAGCACTGAGTACCCCTGCTTCTAAGATCTTGGGGATTTTTTTGTTTTGTTTTTGTGGGTTGTTTTTGATACAGAGTCTCACTCTGTTGCCTAGTCTGGAGTGCAGTGGCATGATCTCCGTCCACTGCAACCTCTGCGGGTTCAGGGGATTTTTCTGCCTCAGCCTCTGAAGTAGCTGAGACTATAGGAGTACGCCACCACACCCGGCTAATTTTTGTATTTTTAGTAGAGACGGGGTTTCACTGTGTTAGCCAGGATGGTCTTGATCTCCTGACCTTGTGATCTGCCCGCCTCAGCCTCCCAAAGTGCCAAGATTACAGGTGTGAGCCACCACACCCGGCCAAGATCTTGGTTTTTAAATACCATTCATTTTTCCCTAAAAGAAGCCACGTTTTCCTTGAAGAAAGGTATAATTCCAGGGCTGGAGCAGGAAAAGTACCTCATGAGCATGGATTATCTTATGTCATAAAACAGCTGCTCAAAATGATGGAACTGTGTCCAAAGGACATAAGAATCAATATGAAGGGGACTCCTATTGGTCAAATCTGCAAAAATATGAGCATCAAAATAATGATAGTAACAGAATAGTCATGGAATTAAATGAGAATCAGTGGGCTCATGTTGACATAAATAACTAGGGGAGAAAGGAAAGCTTTTTCTTTCTTTTTTTCTTTGGAGATGGAGTCTTGCCCTTTCGCCCAGGCTGGAGGGCAATGGCACAATCTTGGCTCACTATAACCTCCTCCTCCCAGGTTCAAGTAGTTCTTGTGCCTTACCCTCCCAAGTAGCTGGGACTACAGGCATGCGTCACCATGCCCAGCTAATTTCTGTATTTTTCATGGAACAGGGTTTCACCATGTTGGTCAGACTGGTCTCGAACTCCTGACCTTGGGTGATCTACACTCCTCGGCCTCCTAAAGTGCTGAGATTACAAGCATGAGTCACCATGCTGTCCAGGAAAGCTTTTTCTTATAATAAATACCAACTAATAAATGTAGAAGAAATGGTGGAGCTATAAAAGTATCATATTGTAGTTGTTATTATAATAATTGATTCTGTCGCTTCAGCAGCACATATACTAAAATTGAAACAATGCAGGGAAGATTAACATGGCCTCTGAGTAAGGATGACACAAAACTTGTGAAACATTCCGTTAAAAATAATTTTTTTTTATATGCTAGCTGCAGTGGCTCACACCTGTAATCCAGTCACTTTGGAAGGTCAAGGTAGGAGAATCCCTTGAGCCCATGAGTTTGAGACCAGCCTGGGCAACATAGAGAAACCCCATCTCTATTTAAAAAAAAAAAAAAAAAAAAAAAAAAGTTGATTTCACCAAGAATTATCAACGGATGCTAAAACTAGTGAGTTGAAAGGATGACAAAGTATATAACATTTACAGTCTCAAAAGTATCCTCCTATAAATTACTTGTTAATTACAAGGGCAAGAATGGTAACTACAGTGAATTTATTTAGCAGATACCATGTTCACCAAAGTAACCAACTTTGCAATTAAAGTTATATGACCATAATGGAGCAGATGCATCCTGACATCATGTTTTGAGAAAAACATAACTTCTGGCTGGGCATGGTGGCTTATGCCTGTAATCCCAGTGCTGCATTTTGGGAGCTGAATTAGGAGGATTCCTTGAGACCAGTAGTTTGAGACCAGCCTGGGCAATGTGGTGAGACCCCATCTTTACCCCTCCCCCCCAAAAAAGAAGACAACAAATTATTTCTATGGAATTTCTGCCAAAATGTATAACCTTAAACTAATTATAAGAAAATATGAAACAATCTAAAATTAAAGAACATTTTACAAAATAATTAGTCTGTACAAAAATATCAAGATAATAAAAAGTAAGGCTGAGAAACAGTTCTGGATTATAGGAGAATCAAGAGACAGGACAACTAAACATGTGGGATTTCCTCCAGTAGATCCCAGATCAGGAAGAAGGGTGCAGGGAAAACCTATAGAGGACATTATTGAGACAACTGGCTATGTTGGAATATGGATTGCGGGTTAGATAATAATTTGTATCAATGTTGAATTTCTGGATTTTGGCTGGGCTCAGTGGCTCACACCTGTAATCCCAGCATTTCAGGATGCTGAGGTGGGTGGATCGCTGGACTCCAGTTCAGGTCCTGCCCTGGGCAGTATACATAGCAAGACCTCATCTCAAAAAAAAAAAAAAAAAAAGAAAGAAAGAAAAAAGAAGAATTTCTGGATTTTGTTGTTTTGTTTTTGAGACGGAGTCTTGCTCTGTCACCCAGGCTGGAGTGCAATGGTGTGATCTTGGCTTACTGCATTCTTCACCCCCTGGGTTCAAGTGATTCTCCTGCCTCAGCCTCCTGAGTAGCTGGGATTACAGGCAGGTGCCACCATGCCTGGCCAATTTCTGTATCTTTAGTAGAGACAGTTTCACCATGTTGGTCAGGCTGGTCTCGAACTCCTTACCTCTATTGATCCACCCGCCTGGGCCTCCCAAAGTGTTAGAATTACGGGCGTGAGCCATTGCACCCAGCCAATTTCTGGATTTTGAATAATATCCTGGGGTTATGTAAGACAGAATTCCTTATTTTTAGGAAATATGTTTGAAATATTTCTGGAAAAAGAAGTACATGTACTTTGATCTCAGCAGTTATTGGAATTATTCCTAAGAAAATAATTAGACATGTGCTAAGGTGAAAATACTGAATTATTCTATAAATAATTATAAAAATTTGGAAATATCAGATGATAGTCTATAGGGGATAAAAAAATTAATTAAAAAATAAATATTTGGAAGTAACCTAGTATCTGATAATAAGGAGTTGTGTAAGTAAATCATGGCACATTCATGCAGAGAAATACTATGCAGCCCTTAAAAGTTATGTTATACAGTGAGATGTTTCCAGTTGTATTAGTGGAGGTTTTCTGGTTGCAAGAAACAGAGGCCACCTTACATAGGCTACCTTAAATACCTGAAGTAGGTCATAGAAACACAACATTTGAGAAACCCCTAGAAAGGAAAGATAACTCTGAGAATCTCAACCTTGAAGTTCAAAACCTTCTTTCTAGGGCATTGTCGCATGGTCATTAAAGTTACACCATTTTAGGACCTGCAGTTTCTTGATTGAGAGTTTAAATTCCAAAAAGAAAAAGAAAAAAAAGGATCTCATTGGTCTAGCTCTTATAAGGCCTATATTTAGTTTACAGAGAGGTATGGAAGGATAGTTTGTGTGTGGATTAGGCCCGTTCTTATACAAAAAGAAACTGTTTTTTGTGCATTAGGAAGCTACTTCAGCTGTTATGTACCTCAGTAAGATTTTGTAAAGTTTTTTTGTTTCATTTTTTTTTTTTAAAGGAGAGTACAAAATACAGTGTACAGTATGATTCCGTTTTGTGGAACTATAGAGTGAGCTTTGGGGTGGGGGTCAAAAATCAAGACTTTGGTTTGGATGTGTTAATTTTGAGATTCCTATTAGACATTCATGTAGAGAGCTGAAATTTTTTTGTGCCCAAAGTGGCAAACAAGTAACATCTGCCTTTATGTTTTTCTAGATCAAAATCAATCCTTCTGTTCCTGTGGCATAGAACTGAGGGGTCTCAACCAGGTTTTCTTTCAGACAGTTAAGCAAATCCTAAGCTGCTTTTCTTGAAAAATAATGAGTGTTCTCCAGGCACCTGCACAGCACTCATTCCATTTGAGGCAGGATTTCCTTCCTGGCACAGATGCATGTTAGACTCAGTATTCCGTTTCCACCCACCTCCCCACATCTCTGTCAAACTCTTTGTCTGGTATGTTGAGCAGTCACATATCATTCTGGACTTCATTTTCCTCCTCCATAAAAATTATCCTTGGCTTCTTTTATTTATGTTTTTGATTTTTATTTCTAATTGGTCTAAATCAAATTATAAATAAAAATCACCTAAACATTCACTTTCTTTCTTTTCTTTTCTTTTTTTTTTTTTTTGAGATGGAGTCTTGTTCTGTCACCCAGGCTAGAGTGCAGTGGCATGATCTTGGCTTACTGCAACCCCGCCTTCCCGGTTCAAGCAATTCTCCTGCCTCAGCCTTCCAAGTAGCTGGGGCTACAGATGCGTGCCACCACGCCCAGCTAATTTTTGTATTTTTAGTAGAGACAGGGTTTCACCATATTGGTCAGGCTGGTCTTGAACTCTTGACCTCGTGATCCACCCTCCTCGGCCTCCCAAAGTGCTGGGATTACAGGCGTGAGCCACTGTGCCTGGCCCCCCTTTACCTTTTTTTTCTTTTTCAAACAAATGAGGTAGTGATAGTTCAGCTCACAGTGGTAAACAGTTTTTAGGAGCTGGAAGCTAATAAATGCAAATGTTTAATTTTTCAGATATCCACACAGAAGCAGTTCAGGCCGCGCTGGCAAAGCATAAAGAACAGAAGATGGCTTTGCCCATGCCAACCAAAAGACGATCCACATTTGTTCAGTCTCCTGCAGATGCCTGCACGCCTCCTGGTAGGTTTATCAGAGCTTTTTCTCTGTGACAGTTACTACCTTGATGTTCCTGAAATAAGTTCTGCTATTTCTTTTCTGAGGTAAGAACCAGAATTTTCTCCCCACCATTAGTGCAATGTAAGAAAATTTTGAAGGTGACAGGTTTTGCTTTTCACCTCATAAATAACACACAAAAGATGCCTTAAGAGTAAAATTATTCAAAACAAAACAAAACAAAAACTTTCCTTCTGAATTCCAGCCTTTTTGCCCCTCCATAATCCCCAAACTTATATAGTTATAAATACAAGCCAAAGCTTAGGCCAAAATCCTGCTGTGGTTAAATAGCCACTTTCAGTGTCACCGAAAATACCACTTGTAGTCATATATTTATTTCATTTATACTCCTAGACAAAATGCTTCATCTCTGAAGCAGGTATAAGAATAGTTGGACTTGGGACAAAAGTTTGTGTGTCATTAACGATTACGGAAGAGCAATCATGCAAAGTTGTAATAGACCTGCAAAAACGTATACAAGTGTGTTTATGTGTGTGTGTGTGTTAATGTATTTTGTACATATTTATGTATTTTTAAGAATCTACTTTTTATAATGGAGTCATGAGATCAATGGGAACTAGGTATCTTTGTCCCATCCCTGTTCACCATGCTTGGAATCCTTATACCCCCAAAGTAAATTTAAGTTATAACTTCATATTTGAGGAATAACTGGAAATAATCTAAATTGTCTTGTCTGTTCAGAATCTTTCCCAAAGTTTTTTAAAACCTTTAAAAAAAATTTTTTTATACTTCTCTAGTGGAAGCTTGAAAAAAATTTTTTTAGATCAAATTCCAGACAAGATCTTGATATAGGCCTTTGAGACTAAACCTAGTAAATCTATTTCAGAGCCTCAATATAATGTCTCTCTTTCTACTTTCATGTTACTGGTAATGAAATCTTTAGAAACAAATTTCCCCATACTTTTTTGGCCTAAGCTACTTACTACATATTTGGGGAGATTCCTAGGTTGCCTTGTGGTTGACTTTTATTTACAGCTGTCAAGTGTTTAAGCTGTTTATACTGATCCTATTCCCTGATCCAGATTAATATTAATAGTTTTCTCCTTGGTTTTGGCTAACTTCTCAGAGCATTTGGGTATGCCATGGGCTCATTAACTGTGTGTGCTTTTTTTCTTCACATCTGTGGTGTCAATATGTTTGAAAGAGAAATAGCTCTGTGGCTTCAAGTGTTTCTCAAAATGTAGTACAGGATACCTCTAGCCGGCTATCACAGTAAGACAGTTTGTGTCTATAATGGTGCATACTTCAAACCTACTCATTGAAAATCTTGGATGGTTTCCCTTCTACATTAGTACAGCACAAGTTGGGTCCTCGTGAACAAAGGGGGCTCTCACTTTAGTAGCTATTCCTTTCTGGCAGATTACACTGCAGTGTGGCTGAGGGTTCAGTTGCAGTAAATGGCAAAGGGTAGGGAGCAGCATGACATATAGTTCTTAGAAACAATCCCCTCTAAAGCTGTATCAAAGACATGCAGTTTCAGAGTAAATAGGCCGCTCTCAAGGCTTTGGGTGAAATGTGAGAGTGCAGCAAAGGACCTTGAGAATGCTCAAAAGGAGTGGAAACCTTTTTTATTCCCTTTTACAAAAGTCACTGCCTGAGAGGAATTTACCAGCTCTAGAAACAAATCGTAGCTGTTCGCTGAATGAGACGGTAGTCCTTTGGAATTCGCTATAGGCCTCTGTATTTCCAAACACTAATGTTCTCCTCTGTCTGCAGCCTTGGAGATGTGGCCTAATGTTCTCCATCACCTTATGTGTTTCAATAATTTCATGATTGCAAAGATATGGTCCTCTCTCCTAAGACTTGTATCCAGCAGAACAGTAACAAAAAGGTTCTGTACCCATTTTTCTCCTGTTCTGGAGATCTCTGAATAGTATCTGAGAAGCCTTCATGTGCTGTGAGGGACATCTGTGTTGTCAGATAGAAGAGGAATTCTCTCACAACAAGGGGAAACATTGAGCGCACCCTGCATAGTGATTTCTCACACAGCCCCCACATGGGCTGTCTTAATGCCGTCATGCAACAATTACACACATGCCTAAGACAAATACTTTGCTCTAGTGAGGAAATGTGGGAAGAACTCTATTATAAGGCTTCCATTAGCACCTTTCATTTTAGGGAGTAGAATTTGCTGTTCCCACATTAGGAATCAGATTCCATTCTCTAAGAGCTACCAATTGGCTGTTTCCAATGCCTGTTGTAGTTTAACCCTACATCAGTATCTCCCAGAACTTGTTGCAGCCTAATTCAAGCATGTGGAATAGGTTTTATCTTGCGTATCTACTCTGATAGCCACTGAAACACTGAAGCTTACAAGAATGCCAAGGCTGCATTCAAGGGAAGGGAAGCTCAAGAGAAGGGAAGGAGGAAGAAAATTTACGTTAATCGTTGCTGCTATAGGCTGTTTTTTTTTTTGTTTTTTGTTTTTTTTAAAATCAGCTTCTGGCCAGGGATAAAAGTGACCTAAAAACAGTTGTGGGCTGGGTATGTTGGCTCATACCTGTAATCTCCATACTTTGGGAGGCCGAGGTGGGAGGATTGCTTGAGCCTAGGACAGGAGTAGCTTGTGCAATATAGTGAGACCCCGTCTCTACAAAAAATAAAACAATTAGCCGAGTGTGGTGGTGCACGTCTGTGGTTCCAGCTACTTGAGAGACTAAGGTTGGAGGATCACTTGATCCAGAGGCTGCCGTGAGCCGAGATCAATCCACCGTACTCCAGCCTAGGAAATAGAGTGAGACTCCATCTCTTTAAAAAACAAACAAACAAAAAGTTGTGCCACTCTGGCAGGGAAAAATGAGCCTAACATTTTACAGGATTTAGTTGCTTCTTTATTTATTTGTACACTGCCTGAGATGTCACAACGTACATCGTAAAGCACATCTTGGGTCAAGGCATCACTCTTTACTTGCTGTCCTGTATACATCTGGTTTCTGGGATGACTTACCGAATGCACTAGCCAGTCAGCTTCTTTGGGAGGCACTCAGCAAATAACTGTTTGAATTACTGAATTGATGAAAATTTAGAGCTGTTCTTTTTGAGGGATTTAATAAAAAAGGATTAAGGAGTAAAATATGTCAGAAATTTTGGCTTTATTTATAGTATCGTATAGTCTGGAAAATATGATAAATAGTTGGCATGGGAAATAATTTGTCTTTTGTTCACAAATCACTCTTAAATGATAAGATGTCAGTCACCCTAAAATTTGCTTATTGATATGTACACTAATTTCTATCTTGCAGATCAGAAAATTTAAATTCTGTAAATTGGTAGCAATCTATGGTTCTTTTAGTGCCTGTGACCTTTTTCAGAGTCTTTTAGACTGCTTGAATTACTGCCATCCAGTTCCCTTTATGTGCTGAAATCATTTACTAATGTCATGAGGCAATTACCTCAGCTCTTTCTTTGTAGGAATTCTTTGTGTAACGCTATTACTCATTCATACAGCAAAGCACAATGCAAAAAATACTGCATATATTTTTTCCCTCTAAGCTTTTTCTGTACTCTTGTGGACTTACCCTTTGCTGCATTCTGAGAGTGCACAGATGACCAAATAGACCACTTAATGACCCTAAAGCACAGTAAGCTGTTTCAACTGGCTTAAATTTAGAAGTCTGTCTCACACAGGGCTCTGCTTGAGAGTAGCTAGAGTAATTCATAGGGCCAGAAAACAAGGAGAATTTCCCTTTTTTTTTTTTTTTTTTTTTTTTGGAGACAGCCTCTGTTGCCCAGGCTGGAGTACAATGGCTCAATCACAATTCACTCCAGTCTCAACCTCCCAGGCTCAAGCAGTTCTCACACCTCAGCCTCTCTAGTAGCTGGGACAGCAGCTACGTATTGCCACACCCAGCTAATATTTTAATTTTTTTTGTAGAGATGGGGGTCTCACTATGTTGCTTAGGCTGGTCTCAAGCTCCTGGGCTCAAGAGATTCTCCCACATCAGCCTCCCAAAGTGTTGGGATTATAGGCATGAGCCAGCACACCCTGTTCTGTATTTCTATATATGAAAATGATACCCAGGAACAGACTGGGATATTATCCTTTTAACCTACTGTGAGAATGCTTCATGGAATTATACATTACAGTATGCAAAGGACTTTCAGGTACTAATGACTGCCCTGCATCATTTGTTTCTCATAAATATGCTGAAAAGTAGGAAGAGCAGATTTAGAGATGAGGAAATAAGCGGGTTCATAGTGGCTAAGTAATTTGCCCCAGGTCAAAAAGTAACTAAGTGTCAGACTCAAAATCTTGGTTGTGTCATCATTCTACTAAACTGTCGTCTTTATTTAGAAAATTCTCTATACTTTATAGCCATGGCTCATGCCTATAATTCCAGCACTTTGGGAGGCTGAGGCTAGAGGATCCTTTCAGCCCAGGAGTTTGGGACCAGCCTGGGTAATATAGCAAGAGATCTCATCTCTACAAATAATATTTTTTAGTTCATTGATAATGCTAAATAAAATAAAATTTTTAAAAATGAGCCGGGCATGGTAGTGCATGCCTGTGGTTCTAGCTACTCAGGAGGCTGAAGTGGGAGAATCAGTTGAGTCAAGGCTGCAGTGAACTATGATCACAGCACTGTACCCCAGCTTGGATGACAGAGTGAGACCCTCATCTAAAAAAAAAAAAAAACCAAAAACCTCTTTTCCTGATAGATACTCATGTATATGCATGGTACTGGAATGAGTATTTTTACAAACAAATTAAATAACTGTTGCCTTCTGAATGCTTATAGTCCAAAATATATATCAGTCTGTTAATTTGAACTTAAAAGAGAATACCTGCTGATTTACCAGTTTGGGGAGTCTTTCCTAAATATTCTAATTTTAACCTAAACCACAAAGTAAACAGAGTTGGCAAATCAGACCTCCATAATAAATGTGCTGTAATTAATAGAGTCAGATCATTTTAATAGTGTATTTCGTGATTGGTATGGGTTACGACCAGTGGTCCCCAATTACTTGGGAGACTAGTGAATATCCAATGTTCTTTAAGCCAAGGCGCAGTAAAAACCCACGATATCCAGTTGAATTTGTTTGTTTCAATACCTGATTGTAAAATTTAAGGTTTGCTGATAAGAGTAATTTTATGGTTACCATTTATTGCGTGCCTTCCATGTACCAGTCAAAGGGCCAAGTGCTTAACATACATTTTTTTCATTTTTAGTTCTCTCAGCAGTCTTCTACCCCATTTTACAGATGAAAAAACAGGCATAGAGAGGCTCAATAACTTGCCCAGACTTCTGTTTTCAGACACATAACCAATTAGATCACCTGAAAATTCTCTCCCTACTAGAAAGACAGGGGAAAGAAAATGTTCTTTTAGAAATGCTGGGTAAAGTGTAACCAGCTTTTTTTTTGAATGCATACAGGAGCAAGAGAGAATATAAACAAATCCACTGGCCTGTGGCAAGGAATATCAGTAAACGGGGGACCTTAATTTTAACTGCAGTAATAAAACCTTGGGCCTGTTTAAGGTTGAGGTTGCAAGCTGGAATTAAGATCCCTGGAGGGAGTTTCATCTTCAGCAGTTGAGTGAATTAGAAGAAGGTAACTTGTCAGCAAAAGAAGATGTCAGGAAAGCTTGCCTGGTGTCCGGTACCTGGTGCCTGGCCTTGAAATAACAGGGACAGGGCCCTTCCCTGAGAATTTGTGGTCAGTGGGTACAAGGTTTGAATGGCACTACCTGCCTGGTAAGAACTAACATTAAAAGTGGCTGTAGGCTGATGATAACCCTGGGCACAAATGATCTTTGAAAGGACACGAACTCCATGGGACTTAGGGTTTCCACAGAGAAAGATCTACGGAATGTGAGCTAATAAATAAAAACACTGTAGAAATAATCTACCATGAGCGAGAGTGGAAAGAAAACACCAGGCACCACGATTAAGACCCTGAGCTCTGATTTGCTCAACACCTATCAGTGGCAAAGCTGAGATGACAGTCTGGAGCAGCCTGACTTCGAAAGCCCATTTCCTAGGCCACTAGGCATATTGCCTCCCATTCTGTTCTGTCCTTGAGGAAAGATTTTCTGGTTAATTGTGGAGCTCTAACAATTGCTGCTTATTTGATCTAGCTTTCAAATAGGCAATCAATGAAAAAAAATGTCATTTTACTTCCATATTTTTAATAATAAAAGTTTTATAAACTGTTTTTCTATAGATATGGGAAAATACCTTAAAAAAAAAAAAGTGTTTGGAGATTCATTGTGGGTAGAGTGCCCTGGAGTAGTTACTCATGAGTGCCCCTTCTCTCAAAAGTATCTCAGCTAGTCAGGCAGCTCATGGACCTCCTGCCACTTAGCTTTCAGACCAGTTTTTTAGTACCCAGCCAGCTCTTTGTACACACAGACAGATTGTTGTGGGATGCTAAAAATCTCTGGGATAGTTCTGAAAGTCTCCCTAACCCTTGTCTGCTGAATCATTTACCCCCTGCAGGTTAGGTATAGTGTTTGATTAAGCTGCTCAGAATTTGTAGCTCAGGGTAGATTCCGGTTAGCCTTGCTTCCGGAACTAACTTTTTGATTTTGTTTTCTGTATATTCTTTTTTTGTTGTTTTATTTTGGGAAGTGTTCTACAATCTATACATGCTTTTATTCCTGGCCTGCTCTCTCAGGTCTCTAAAGATTTTCCTTCTCTAGCTTCAAATTTTTCCCTTGCCTGCATAGAAACTTCCTTTGCCTTTCTTTACAGTATTTCTGGAAGTCTTAAACTCCCCTAATCCACCAAAGCAAAAGAAAATAACACTTTTCTGCCTGACAGTACCTCAAGCCACCCAAACACACATGCACACTTCTTTCCATGAGTTATAGATCATATATTATTGTCCTGGTGGTGGTTTTATTTATTTGTTCTTTGAAGTTTCTACTTGGTAGTCACCTCCCATTTCCTGGCCTAGTTCAGGTGACAGATTTTGTAATGGTTATTAGGATGAGTTCTTCATTTTAGTGAGTCTTGACTTACCTGCCATTCTAAGCTACAGTATGGGCCTATAATCTTGGTATATGAACCCAGTTGTAGGAACCTATTAGCAGGTACTCCCTTTCTGGAAACTTGTCTAATTTATACAGTATCCCTCAAGTGGACTGGCTCTTAGATGTTACTGTCCTGTCACCAAGGGATATTTTCACCCCCATGAATCGTTTTATTTTTGAGATAGGCTCTCGCTCTGTCGCTCAGACTGGAGTGGAGTGACACGATCATAGCTCACTGCAGCCTCGATTTCCTGGGCTCAGAAGATCCTCCTGCCTCAGCCTCCCAAGTGCCTAGGCCTACAGATGGTGTATGCCTGTAGTCCCAGCTGCTCAGGAGGCTGAGGCAGTCGAATCTCTTGAGCCCAGGATGTCAAGATTGCAGTGAACCATAATCGTACCATCACAGTTCAGCCTGAGGGACAGAATAAGACCCTGTCTTCCAAAAAAGACATATCCATCATTCCTCTCCCCAGCACCCCCCTCCCCCTAGATTTCATCATAATCTCTCCTTCTCACCTTTTTCCATCCCCAGGTAAACATTGATCTGTTTCCTGCCACTGTACATTAGTTGTTATATATTAGTTGCGTATTCTAGAACTTTATACAAATAGAATCACACAATCTTACTTACTTTGCAGGGATGTGGATGCCTGACTTATTTCACTCTGCATAATTATTTTGAGATTCATTCATGTTGTTGTAAAGATCACAACAGTGAATCATTCCTTTTTATTGCTGTAGCATATACTACAATTTGTTTATATCATCCTTTGTTGATGGGCATTTGAGTTGTTTCTCATTTGTAGCTGTTACAAATAAAGTTCCTATGAACATTCATGTACAAGTCTTTATATAGATACATGCTTTCATTTCTCTTGAGTAAATACACAGGAGTGGAATGGATAAACAGTATAGTGTTTAAATTTTTTAAACATTTTTAGATAATACATTTTCTAGAAGAACAGTCATTTCCACACATGGCTGAGGAAGAAGAGTGCTACAGCAGTTAAGAAGTTAGTAGGCTGGGCATGGTGGCTCATGCCTATAATTACAGCACTTTGGGAAACTGGGTGGGAGAATCGCTTGAGCGCAGGAGTACAAGACCAGCCTGGGCAATGTGGCAGAATGCTGTCTCTACAAAAAAATACAAAACATTAGCCAGGCATGGTGATGCCTGTAGTCCCAGCTACTCAGGAGGCTGGGGTAGGAGGATCACTTGAGCTCGGGAGGGCAGGGCTGCAGTGAACTGTGATTGTACCACTGCACTCCAGCCTGGGCTGGATTAGCAAATTTAGCGCTTTTCTTCCCAAATCAACAAGCTATATGTTTTATTGATTGATTGGTTGGTTGGTTGGTTGGTTGGTTGGTTGATTGAGACCAGGTTTGGCCCTGTCACCCAGGCTGGAGTGCAGTGGCATAATCCTGGCTCAGTGCAGCCTCCACTTCCTGGGCTCAAGCCATCCTCTCAAGTAGCTGAGACTACAGGCACATGCCACCACACTTGGCTAGTTTTTGTATTTTTTGTAGAGACAGGGTTTTGCCATGTTGCCCAGGCTGGTCTCAAACTCCCGAGCTCAAGCAATCCATCCGCCTCAACATCCTAAAGTGCCTGAGATGACAGGCGTGGGCCAGTGTGCCTGTCCAACACACTAATTGTTTATATGTTTTCTAATTGGTTATAAATGGATTATAGGCTACTGGTGACCAGTATTCAATAGTGCTTTGTTAAAATCACAGCAGATTATAAACTGAAAGACAAACTGTTTTCAAAATTGTTTTCTGTTATACAGACATATTCATTATATAGAAGAGCTTAGGGATGATGTTTATAAGTGATAACAGTCATGAGTTTATGTTTAATCAGAGCAGAATCAGTGCATAAACAATAAATTTCTATTAGTTTAATTTTGCCCAAACTTCTACAAATTCATAATAATTTCCTGGGTGACATATTGCTTGAAAAAGTAATAATATTTAAAGGACCTTGTTTTGATTTTTTAAAAGATACAATCCCAGAGCAGGGCTAAATTTTATATTGACTTTACCACATAATCATCTTTTAACTTCACGCAGCTAGTTTCTTATCTGTGACCATAGAGTGAATTAGTCATAGTAAGTACCTCATTTCTCAGGTGGCATGATTTGGCATAGTATTATTTTCTTCTACCAACCTTTAGTCAATTTCTGTCATCTTTCCCTTCATGTTTATAGGCTGAAACTAGCCATTTAAATTATTCTTAGGAAAAATTTCGGATTGTTCCAAATCAAAAAGAAATACATAGGCCGGGTATGGTGGCTCACGCCTGTAATCCAAGCACTTTGGAGGCCAAGGCGGGCGGATCACCTGAGGTCGGGAGTTTAAGACTAGCCTGACCAACAAGGTGAAACCCTGTCTTTATTTAAAAAAAAAAAAAAAAGAAGAAGAAGAAGAAGAAGAAGAAAGAAAGAAATACATACTCCTTTTAACCATTCTCCTTGGGATGAGAAGGGGAATTAATGTTTATTGGCCAGCTGCTGTGGGCTGGCACTGCTGTGAGTGCTTTCTGTACATTCTTTGTTCATGGTCTCTCAGCTATGATTAGGATAAAGGGAAGTTTCCTTAGCTTGTCTTACAAGGCCATTGGTAGCCCAGTGTTAACCTACTTGTCCAGCCTCATCTCCATGACCGTCAGTCTTGCATCCTGCACTCTGGCTAGTCTCTGTTTCTTTAACATCTTCAGAAAGTTTTCTGTCCGTTCCAGGCTTTCTCAAGTGCTGCCCCCTCTACCTGACACTGCACTCTCCCCACCTCTGGGCCCTTCATAACTAATTCCCACTTACCCATCAGGCCTTGGGTTAGGTCTTACTTCCATGGGCACCTGCCTTGAACTCCTCGAACTCCTCTCAGTCCCGTAAGAGTAAAGACGATGTTTTCTTGCCCAACTTTTTATTCCTACCAACTAATGTAGTGTTTAGTGTGTTTGTGAGATGGACAAATAAGCAAACAGTCTTCTCAGATGGGTAATTTTATCCCCAAGTCACACAGCTAGTAAGACATGGATCCCAGAGTTTGAATGGAAGGTTGACACCAAAGCCATGTTTTTTCCACTACGCTAAGCTGCCCCATGGTTATACGTCATTAAACACTGAGGACTGGCAGGCAAACAAGGTAATTGAATTGAAACAATACTCCTAATTGCATAATTGATCCAATATAGAAACATAATGAAACCAATTTTCTGTAAACCTAATCATGAAAATACTGGTTTTACTGTCTTTTGCAAATTGGGTTATTCTGATTTTAAACTTAAACAAATTAAAATATATGATACAATAAAAGCAGCCTGCAAATCCATTGGAGATTGTGGAATCTTGAGATGTTACCTTGAAAATACTTTATTCTTAAGGTCAAATTCACCTGTCCCGTGGGCCCTATCTCGACTTCCTCCCCTTTTTAAACATGTTTGCCAAGACAGGAATATTTGCTTCCTGGGGTACAGTTGAAATGTTAGATTATTTTCTGAAAATTACGCAAAATGCTTTCTTTAAAGGGGTGCAGATATGATTACTTCTTTTTTTCTTTAAATTTTCCTTTAATCGTCCCCTTTTGCATGATACATCTCATTCTTCTTTATGGACCTTATCACTTTATCTCCTTGGGATCTGCTCACTATCTCTCCACCCTCGTTTTTTTTGCCCCTTATCCCCCTTCAAAGTTTTTGCTGTACTTACATAGAAGTATTTGAAATCCCTGACTCGGGGGTTGGTCCCCGTCCTGTGAAACCCTTTGATTACTCCCATTTCTTAGCATCTATTTTATTCTTTTGAAATTATCTGTGGGCTTCTGTGTCTCCTGTAAGCCTTTTTAGGGCAATTACTGTGTCATAAGCACTCATACCCTTCAGAACCCCCAGGACTTGACATAGTTCCTGACACATATTGTGATTCGCACTTTTTAAAAAGCAAAAACAATCAGTCTCAGGCCTCAGACCTCCCTCTGTATGAAATAAGAAGTTGGAGGTAGTACAGAACAAGAAGCAAGGATATATAGTCATTATATAACTTTCTGGGGTTGTTTTTGTTTTTAAGATGCAGGCTCATTATGTCTCACAGGCTGGAGGGCAGTGGCACGAACTCTGCTCTCTGCAGCCTCCACCTCCTGGACTCAAGTGATTCTTGTGTGCCTCAGCCTCCCGAGTAGCTGGGATTACAGGTGTGCACCACCATGCGCAGCTAATTTTTGTGCTTTTAGTAAAGATCAGGTTTCTCCATGTTGGCCAGGCTGGTCTTGGAACTCCTGACCTCAAGTGATCCACCCAGCTCAGCCTCCCAAAGTACGAAGATCATCGACCTGAGCCCCAGCGCCCAGCCCAATATTTTAACTTTCTCTCTTGCTCCAGGCCTGCAGAATTTAACTTCTGGATTAGATTAGTCATTTGTGGTTCAGGTTCTCATTGTGAGGTGCCAGCAGTTTTCCAGCCCCATTAGTTACATATTTGGCTCTTTGAACCAAAACAGAACATGAACCTACAGTTTCACCTGAGTTAGAGGAAAGGGTTCTGCAGCACCAACCACGGAATGCTTAATTTTTAAAAACTGAATGAAATTCAATTCACAAATCATAAATCGTAACACTTAGAAATCATTTAGAAAGGTTAATCTCACATCAGACCAAATATTCTCTTTAACTGTATGCTTCATAAGCTTAGAACCTTGGAATAAATTCCTGACTTCTGTTTCCCTCAGCTTTTGCTTCCCTCTATTTGGTTGAGTATCTTCCCCCCCACCCCAGCATGCCTTTCTGATTTAGGCCTATTTTCCTGAAGTCAGAGCCAAGCTGAATGCAGACATCAGTGAATTTCTCACAATTCTTCTCCAACCGAAAATTAACGAAAGAAATCCTGATGCTGTGCCTTTCTCCTGCCATGCTTGGAAAGCTTACCTGTACCCCCTGACTGGCTGCCTTTCCTACAAAAGCCACGAGTGCCTCCAGGCTAAGGACTGTTTACACCACTTCATTCCCCAGCACTTAGCTCATTGTTTGGCATTTATTTTTGTTTGTTTGTTTTTTGAGATGGAGTCTGGGTCTGTTACCCAGGCTAGAGTGCAGTAGTGTGATCGTGGCTCACTGAAACCTCTACCTCCCAGGTTCAAACGATTCTCCTGCTTCAGCCTCCCAAGTAGCTGGGATTACAGGCACTCACCACCATGCCTGGCTAAGTTTTTGTATTTTTAGTAGAGATGGGGTTTCGCCATGTTGGCCAGGCTGGTCTCGAACTCTTGACCTCAGGTGATCTGCCTGCCTTGGCCTCCCAAAGTACTGGGATTACAGGCATGAGCCACCACGCCCGGCCTGGCAGATATGTTTTTAACAAGAATTAAGTTTTTGTGTCTCCCTGTTAAGACCATTTCCTTAGAGACTAATAAGTACTTTGTCAAAATCAATGGAGCAACCTATCACAAGTAGAGATTGAGGAAGACATATAAGTACTTCAGTATTATTTGAACATAAGTAGATGGACTAAAAAAATTTAGATACTGATTAAGCTTATAACAGAAAAGCAGTGAATGAAGTTTAAATATTCTGAAAGAGTTTAAAAGAAGACAATTAAAAATTACCTATGGAGTTAGGCTATTTTATATTTGTAGGCTTTAGTCCGTAGACTTTTCCTTGAGATTCTTGAGAAACTTTACATATTAATCTACATTAAGTATGTGAATGTTTTGCTGGTGTCGAAACTGAATGTGTGATCAATGAGCAAGAATTGAAAAGTCTCTGTTCTAGGTAGGATCGAGAATTTCTTGTTTTCTAATTCCACACAGACACATCTTCGGCCTCTGAGGATGAGGGCTCTCTGAGACGCCAAGCTGCGCTCTCTGCTGCCTTGCAACAGAGCTTACAGAATGCTGAGTCCTGGATCAACCGTTCAATTCAGGGATCGTCCACTTCTTCATCCGCATCTTCTACGCTGTCCCACGGAGAGGTCAAAGGAACCAGTGGGTCTCTAGCTGATGTATTTGCCAATACTCGAATAGGTAGGAGCTGGATCTACCCAAGAAGCCCAAATTACCTTCCATTTGGCTCCCAGTATCCAGGAAATAGTTTATGGTTTGTGTTAGGTTTTTCAGTATGGCCCAAAAAATACAATTAGAGAAAACATGACAGTTAATGAGGCAAAGAAGGAAACACCAGCAATACATTTGTCACAGGAATAATAGGTCTCACCTGCATTATTGGTGAGTAGTATTGCCCACCTGAAGCCATAGCTATTTCCATAAGCAATACTCAAGCTGCAAGATATAACACCAGTCTTAGTGTGGGGTTATCCCAGCTGAAGAATATTCAGTCTATTAAAAGGTCGAAAAATGTAACATCTTAGATTTTCCCAGGAGTGTTATCTGTATTCTGTTAAACCAAAAACACTAAACCTGAGCAAAATCTATAATGAGCCAATATCAGTGAGGCCTTTTGTCTTTAGTGTAAAGACTGGATTTGTTGTCCTTGCTGCTGTGATATTGCTACACTGGAGTGTGCAGGCTGAGGATGTTGGTACTCTGTGAGCTGCTATCAATATATTGCAGATGCTACTATATGGAGCGTAGCTTTTGCTTGGCCTTGCTTTATGTTATGTGTGTGGTTTTTTCTAAAGAGTTGTGGTATCTGCAGATAAAGATACAGCTCAGATCTCTGCTTTTGCTTAATTGGTTGTTACAAATTACACTAAGTAATGTGTGTTAACATTATGTGTCTGTGATACCTTTCCCTTTCTTTCTTGACAATCTACATTTTGGTGTCTTAATTTTCATCTCAGTGACCTGTCTATATCGCCTCATAAATGTTTATTCTGTTAACTGATTTCTAAAAAGAGAAAAACTTGGAAAAATTTCAATTCAAGACTGTAATTTTTAAAGAAATAGCTACCTTGAGGGTATGACTGCCCTCCTTAGAAAGCCATATACCAACAACTGATGACTTGTCCTGCATGCTTTGCTCTGCCCCGCCATGCCATTTCCTGAGCCTCCTGAAGCAGCTACAAAGATGTGCACATTGACCACCGCTCCAGCCATGGAGGGTGAGCAACAGAGCCATGATTGCTGAGGTTTTATTTCCACATCTGTCTAAAAGATATCAGTAGTACTTGTTAAATATATTATCCTAATACCCAGTTAACTTTTACCTGGATTTTTGTTAACAAGATATTTCATCCAGCCTCGTATTTTTCATTGCTTCTACTACCCTGTGAAAAGTTATTGGTTCAGTGACTCATAGAAACCATTTTATCCACATTATTGCTTTTGGGATGTTTGTTGTAACAGGAGTAATTCATGTTCCTAATAGAAAAATTCAAAAATATAGGTAAAAGAAAAGTAAAATAACATACAATCTTACCTCCCATGGATGATACTTTAGTATTATTACTGTAGTGTATATTCTTCTAGATTTTACTTACATATGTAAGATTTTCGTTTTGATTTTACAAAAATGAACTGCCTTAAACATGATGTTAATAACCTGCTTTTCTTAGCAGTATGTGGTGAACATCTTTTATATCGTTACAATTACACTATTATTTATGTAGTTTCAATATACACCACTGTGTGACTCTCTGCCCTGGTTTATTTGGCCATTCCCCTATTAAATAGTATCCAGTTTTTTGCTATTAATAAAAACTGCTGGAATGAATGTGCTTGAACACACAACTTTGTGCATTTGTCTGATTATTTCCTTAGGGTGTATTCCTGTAAGTTTGAATTGCTGGGCCAAATAAAAATGTCTGTTTTAGTGTTTTTTCGTTACCACATTATCCTACAGAAAGATATACTGGAATATACTCATGTTAGTATATTTAAAACTTTAAAAACTATTCAACTAGTAATTATAGACTTAAGAGCATAGAGACCTTAACCCCAAATCGATTCTAGAAATTACTTATTTTATGCTTTTTCCTTTTTTAAGTTTTACAAAAAACTTAGAAGAAAACATCTGGAGAAGTAAGAAGAAGGAAATTAGAGGGAGGAAAATAAATGATTTGCAAGAATCACAAAAAGCCACTAAAAACTATGTAGTGTTTTTTTTGTTGTTGTTGTTATTGTTATTGTTACATGTCCCTGTTGAACAGGGATCTTTTCCAGTTTACTCGCTAAGTTTCTCCATGTTAAGAATCTTGAGGCCTGGTGTGGTGGCACACACCTGTAATCCTAGCACTTTGGGAGGCATTGGTGGGAGGATCGCTTGAGCCCAGGAGTTTGAGACCAGCCTGGGCAGCATGGCGAGACTCCTTCTCTACTAAAAATACAAATATTAGCTGGGCATTGTGGTATGCACCTGGGGTCCCCAACTTGGGAGGCTGAGGTGGGAGGATCACTTGAGCCCAGGAGGTTGAGGCTACAGTGAGCTGTGATTGCACCACTGCACTCCTGGCTGGGCAACAGAGCGAGACCCTGTCTCAAAAATAAAAAGAATCCCTATGTGTGGTAGAGTAGAATAAAACTATTTAGGGAAGCAATAGCACTATTTAGGGAGCAAGTGAAGAATATTACCTGTCAAGGAGATCCAAATTACCTATGGATTATTGTATAAAAGTTAAAAGTGGACTTTTATCTAGTTTTTTCATCTGGAAACTTGTGCAATCTGACGCACTTTCAAGATATGAGTTTGGTCTTCGGTAGAAGGGGAAACATTCTGGATAACTATAATCATCAAGAAATGTTCAAGAGACTACAATATTAGTAGCCAGTTATGATCTAAGTTGATTTCATTTTGAAGTCACTGCAACTTTTATTATGATTATTTTATATCATTGGATTTCTACCAGCCTTTCTGTATAGAAAATATTGTTTTGAGAAACACTGAATGTGTGATCTGATCTTACTAAGGCTACTCAAGTCTGACAAAATAATAATTTTGAAAAGCTGATATACCCTGACTTAACTTATTGTTCTCCCATTGTGTCTTCCTAGTAGAATCTGATTTTAAAAGGTTGTTTTATAAGAGCCAATGCCACATTTATATTCTTTCCTTCAACATTAAAAAAAAAAAATCCAATGATTTGAAGATTTTTGTTTTTGCTGCTAATATAATTCTAAATTGTGTTTTCTCCTCTCAGAGAATTTCTCTGCTCCTCCTGATGTTACTACAACTACCTCTTCCTCCTCCTCATCCTCCTCCATACGCCCAGCAAACATTGACCTGCCCCCCTCGGGGATAGTTAAAGGCATGCACAAAGGATCCAACAGGTCCAGCCTTATGGATACAGCTGACGGTAAGGAGTTGTTTTTTGTAGCTAAATTGCAGGGTAAATTAAACTAGAAAAATTCAAATTATGAACTTGCTCCTAACTAGCCCAGCAGAACTACATTGTAGTTGGCCCACTAATCACTAATCCTGAGTACCTTTTTTCATTGTCTGCACAGTGGCAGTGTTGCTACTTAATTGAACTTAGTGGGTACTTCCAAAAGATACTTTGAACAAAAACCTGAATGTGGAAAAAGAAAAGAATAACAGATTTTTGCTCAAAACAATAGGAAGAGATTAAAAAAGAAAAAAAAAAAGAATAACGAGAGATTAGGTGAAATCCTTAAGTCTAATTAATAATGGCACCATATTTGTTCTCTATTGTCATAAAACTTGTTGTGTACATTTTTGGTCCACTTGAAAGAGAAGGAGAGTGTGGACAAAGGCCAAACATTCTTAGAAATAAAAGCTCCTGAGGGAACTGAGGAACTAAAATATCCTTACAGTCAACAAATTTTAACTTACCATTTTTTCCCTTATAGGTGTTCCTGTCAGTAGCAGAGTATCCACAAAAATCCAGCAGCTTCTCAACACTCTGAAACGACCCAAAAGGCCTCCCTTAAAGGAATTTTTTGTGGATGACTCTGAAGAAATTGTGGAAGGTAGTAGTAAAAATACCAAAAACATATATCCATTAAATAAATATGTCTTAAGCAGTTACTACATGTTAGGTACTGTAGGGTTAAAAAATGAAAAAGACACAGTTCTTGGTTCAAGGAGTTCATAGTTCTCTGCTCTTTTTTCCCAATGGTCATCTGTATTTTAGATCTTAGATGAAAACTAAGGAGGGAGGGAGGAAGGGGGAAGAAAGGCAAAGAGCATGGAGCATAGAACTGTCTTTGGAAATACACTCTTTGAAATTAGGAACTATCCCAAATAGATGATTTTATGAGTTATTTATAATTGGCATTTTCTGGGATGTGGATATCAAATTCAGTACTCTTTTTTTTCATATAATGTAGTCCTTTTATAAATCAACCAATCAATATGTGTATTTCTGCTTTCTACAAAACAGCATGTTAGATGGTAACAAGGTTCAAAGATGTATAAAAATACAGTTATTTCCTTCATGTTGTTTATAATTTAGACAGGTACTAAAATATATCCATGTGAATACTTAGTTTAAGTATTTAGTATCTATCAGCCAATATAGGCACTTCTGAGAAGAGAAGAAATCAGTTCCATCTGGGTTAGGAAAGGCTTCACAGAGGAAGTGTAACAGTGATTTATTCATTCAATAATTTTTAAACTATGGATGAAATCATATATCTAGGATTTAATAGGAAAGGGGAATGGGTGTGAGTATGGATAAAATGAGAATGGCCATTTGATAATTATAGAAGCTAGGTGAAAAATGGATCTACCTAAGAAAAACTTTTGTTGAAATTGAGCTAAGCCTTGGTAGCTTGTAGTCTGTTTTTGTGACCTGAGACTACTGTAGTAGGTTTTGATCACATCAGCTTGTTAATAGAATTAGGCACATTGGTAGACTAGATCTGGTCTTAGCCCAATTTATGCCACAGAAAACAACCTGACATGTGACGTTAGGATGAGTATCCCTTTCTTTAGGAATGATGGACATCTTTCGTGACGCACTGATGTTCAAGATGCCCATACCAGCAATAGCCTCTCCAGTGTTTCTAGCATTGAGTATTGACCAGGTACATGAAGGTCAGGATTTAATAGGAATCTTATTTGAAAAAATTGCATTGGCAGATTAGAACTAATAACTTTCTATTAATTATTGATATAATAGGCAACAGTTGCTTATTTGGGTAATTGTTACCTTTGGAAAAGAAAAATACCGGTATGTCTTTGGAAATCTGAAAGAGCATGCCCCAGAATCTTCACTGAAGCCTCATGGACAATGGCAATAATGTCAGCTTTCATGGCCAGAAACAATGCCTACCATATACATAGTCTGTCCAGACAAATAAAATACTTATTTAGAAACACCCATGTTTATTTTTTTAGTTAATCTAGTGGTTTAGGGTCTGGGAATATACAAAGCAGAAGGGCAGTTGAAATATCTATTATTTACCCTAAGGCAGCAAATTAGGGAGTGAAACTATTTCATGAATTTTATTTTAGTAGAAAAATGAATCAAGGCATTTTAAGTACAATCCCCAGATTTGTCATTGAGCTATAAAACGTCATTTATTTCATATTTCATTTGCCCATCTAAGATTTGTTGCTCATTCTGTCTCTTCTCCCTTCTGTGCCTCTTTTCTCATCTGTTGTTCACCTGGCTAATTCCTGCTCATCCTTTAAGACTCAGCTCAGACATTTCCTCTTCCAGGTGGAGACGTATCTCCCTTCTGCCCTCCTTTTCCATGCGTCTGTCACGCACTGCTCATGTTATCCTAGCCTTAACATTGAGTCTGTATGTGTTTATGTCCTCTGGTGTACTCTAGATGCTCCTCAGGAGCTCAGACGCTGTATTCCTTGCACTAAGCACTTATTAGGTTTAATGTTTGTTCAAAGAATGATGTATGTAGCATTTATTTTCTCATTGTTTATCACATCCTGTGAAGATAGTTGGAACTCAGTAAATACTTGATTTTTTGTTCCATGTGTAAATTATCTTTCCTGCTATGAAAATGTAGCATTTGGTTAGGTGCAGTGGCTCACACCTGTAATCCCAGCACTTTGAGAGGCCGAGGCAGGTGGATCACCTGAGGTCAGGAGTTCAAGACCAGCCTGGCCAACAAGGTGAAAGAAACCCTGTCTCTATTAAAAATACAAAAATTAGCCGGGCATGGTGGCAGATGCCTGTAATCCCAGTTACTTGGGAGACTGAGGCAGGAGAAGTGCTTGAACCCAAGATGTGGAGGTTGCGGTGAGCTGAGATCACTCTACTGCACTTTGGCCTTGGCAACAGAGCAAGACTGTCTTGGAAAAAAAAGGAAAGAAAATGTAGGATTCTTTTTTTGAATTTTATTATTTGAATAATACTTGTTCATTTTAGAAAAATTAAGAGGACTTTTGTTTTATCTGTGAAAGGATATGAAATATTCACCCCCAATTTCTGGAATGAACATGTTAATAATTAGCTCCCACCACCACACGCACACCCAAATTCAGTCCAATTCAGCTGATACTGTTGAACAACCTTGGAGTATTAGGCACTATAGGCAGTAAGGGGAGTAAGAGCTACTACCCCTTTCCTCAGGAGGCCATCAGACTTTGTGGGGGAAAACTTGTACAGTGAAAAATGTCCTTGAGGATCCTCAGTGCTTTTCTAAGGGCAACGTGGGAGCACTACGGAAGCAATAATCTTCTCAGGGGGTAGTTGGGGCTGGTTCGCAGAGAATGTGCTCTTTTAGCTGAGTCCTGACAAGGATGAGTAAGAATTCACCAGGAGGCAAAGGGATAGGCCATACGAGATGAGTGCAGAGGTCTGGAGACATGGGATGTTGTGGTTTATGCCCATTATCTGTTTGAGTGAAGTAATGACCCTGAGGTATGACTGTTACTATCCCCATTTTACAGTTGAGGAAAGCAAAGCTCATATAAATCAATTTGCCTAAGGTAATACCAGTAAAAAGTGAATGTAAACTTGGGCTTTCTCATTAAACATAATCTGGTGTAGAAGAACCTGGTTCTCTTACACTGGACACAAACTGTATAGATTTAAAAACCAATTTACTAAACATTGTGGAATTGTTACAAAAAATGTATATTTTGGCCGGGCGCGGTGGCTCAAGCCTGTAATCCCAGCACTTTGGGAGGCCGAGGCGGGTGGATCACGAGGTGAAGAGATCGAGACCATCCTGGTCAACATGGTGAAACCCCGTCTCTACTAAAAATACAAAAAAATTAGCTGGGCATGGTGGTGCGTGCCTGTAATCCCAGCGACTCAGGAGGCTGAGGCAGGAGAATTGCCTGAACCCAGGAGGCGGAGGTTGTGGTGAGCCGAGATCGCGCCATTGCACTCCAGCCTGGGTAACATGAGTGAAACTCCGTCTCAAAAAAAAAAAAAAAAAAAAAAAATGTATATTTTGTGCTATTCTGTATATGCAGTGATTTGCTTTGTCAGGGTCAGGATTTGTTTATTGCATAAAACATATTGAATATAAAACTACATAAATTTAAAAAAACATATTGAATATGATTTCATATTTAAGTGGAAAATTGAATTAAGGCCCAGTTTGCAGACCATGATTTCTAACCATGTCCTTTCTCAAAGTGAGTTTAAACCAGGTAAATATGAAGTGAAAAAGAAAAATGTAGCTGGGATTAGTGACTTAAGTTGTGTTCATTGGTATTTGTACTCATTTCACCCATTGGGATTTTCTTGGTACAGTACCTCAGCCAGACCCCAACCAGCCCAAGCCGGAGGGACGGCAAATGACCCCTGTGAAAGGAGAGCCTTTAGGAGTCATCTGTAACTGGCCTCCTGCTCTTGAATCTGCCCTGCAGCGCTGGGGTACCACTCAAGCAAAATGCTCCTGTCTGACTGCACTGGACATGACAGGGAAACCAGTTTACACTCTTACATATGGTGAGTCTGCAAGATTCCAGATTCCTCCTTCTCTCCTAAGAGTTCTTCAGAATACTATGTGTAGTGTTTTTATCTAGCTACTTCAGTTGCTGGTCATTATGTTTCAGTAGATTTTTTTCAATAATTTAATAGGATCCTAAGTTCTAAGTAAAGCTCTTGCCAAATATTTTCATTTGCTAAAGTGACATTTGCAAGCCAGCTAATGTTTAAAAGACAGCAAAAAGAAAAGAGACTTTGTACATCCGCAGATGTTTTAAACACATTGCAAAAGGATTTTAGAAAAACATTTGGTCATTATAAATGATGTATGGTGAAAATCAGATGGTTTTATCTAACAATTGAAACTGATTACTTGTTAAATCTTTATTCCATCCTGCTTCTTGATTGTAATAGGCACAAAATTCTGTAATGAACAAAAAATTAGTACTTTTTTGTTTAGTTTCGCATACCAGCTAAAGTTTTTCTTTTTCTTTTTAAAATAACATCAAGGAAAAATGGGGTCAACCCTGGGCTATGAGATTTTGTACTAGTTTATTCAAACAGATTCCTTTTCTCCTTTGCAAGTGGAGCACAATGTCCATAGACCTAGATAGAAAATAATCTTTGAAGAAAAACAAGGTTTTATTTGAAGAATTACGCAGGTTGACATAGTTTAAACTTTGGATACTCCTCTGAATAAATTGTCTATAAAATAACATAGCTATTTAAAATAACCTGATTTCTCTTTTGCTTTTCTCATAATCTAAAATAAGATTTCTAAGGGTGGTTGAGGGGAGGGATTAGGAAAAGAAAAGCATTTTTTGTTTGTTTTTGCCAAAATTGTTTTAACATTCACCTCAGAAGCGATATATAAATTTCATTCATATAACCCTTAAAGAAAGCATTTCGCTGGCCAAATCTTTGCATGTTTATTTAACATCTATGAATACATCCACATGTTCATAAAGATAATTTCCATTTTAGTGTTTGTTTTCACTAAATTACAGTGGTATGAAATGTTTAATCATTTGAGTCATGATTTTGCTTTGCAGTTTTCTCAAGTATCTCATACCACCTATATAAGTGATTTTTCAGAAAAAGCTTAGAACATTTCTGAAGATATTTGTAAAAATATATATATATATTTTTTTGAGACAGAGTCTTGCTCTGTCGCCAGGCGCCAGGCTGGAGTACAGTGGTGCAATCTCGGCTCATTGCAATCTCCGCCTCCTGGGTTCAAGCAATTCTCCTGCCTCAGCCTCCCATATTTGTAAATTTTTTAAAAAGCTAGCAGGGCACAGTGGCTCATGTCTGTAATCCTGGCACTTCAGGAAGCTGAGACAGGTGGATTACGTGAGGCCCGGAATTCGAGACCAGCCTGAACAACATGGTGAAACTCCATCTCTACTGAAAACACAAAAATTAGCTGGATGTGGTGGCATGCACTGGCAGTCCCAGCTACTTGGGAGGCTGAGGTGAGAATCACCTGAGCCCGAGAGGCAGAGGTTGCAGTGAGCTGAGATCACACCACTGCACTCCAGCCTGGGCAACAGAGCGAGACTCTGTTGTTTTTTTTTTTTTCTTAAGGCTTGGAACAGAAGTATTCTTCTGATTTTCAGTCCTGTGATTAAAAATATTGTTTTCCTCCCTTTCAGTGTGATCAGTTTACATCAAATTATTTCCAAGGATATGCAGGTTATTTCAGAAAAGAATTTGGAACATTATGTAAAACAAGATGAGCGTCTGATGATGTTTTATTTCTGTTTAAAGGCAGGACTGGCTTTTATAAACTAGAATGAATATAAAGCTTTTGTGGGGAGGCTTACTGTGTGTTGGGGGGTGAATGATACTCATCTACCCCATCATTTGGAAGTGGCCATTGTCTCATTAACTGCACTGATGATCCGAATGTTCTTTCATTGAGATAGACCTGTTTTTTTTTTCCTCTATGACTGTTGTTTTTTCTTTTTCCAGGAAAGTTGTGGAGCAGAAGTTTAAAGTTGGCCTACACACTTCTTAATAAACTGGGGACCAAAAATGAACCTGTGTTAAAACCTGGAGACAGGGTAATTGGCATTTTGGTTTTAGGGAGACGGTGTTTATTGTTTTCTAATATGCTAATATTCTGAAGTTTTAATACACAACAGGAAAATGTATATAACTTTTTTTTTTCGTACAAACTGTAAAAAATGACATTAAATGCTTACTTTTTTCCCCCCTCTCTGTGACAATATAACACTTACTTTTGGAAAAACAAAAATGATTTGGTTCCAACCCAGGTTAGCCCAATGCCAGGTGATAATTCTCACATTTATAGGTTGAAGGAAATTCACATGTCCTCTCCTGTAATTGTCAATCAGTTAAAATCTTTGGGTGCTAATAAAAAGAAGGAGAAAGCTTAGTCTTTTCAGAAATAAATATTTGAATCTTTAGACAACAAGAAAACAGCAACAAAACTTACTCTTTGATTTTTTTTTTTCTCCTCTTTACAAAATGCCTCAAACAGGACTGGGTACAGTGGTTCACGGCTGTAATCCCAGCACTTTGGGACACCAAGGTGGGAAGATCACTCGAAGCCAGGAGTTTTAGACCAGCCTGGGCAACATAATGAGACCCCATCTCTAAAAAAAAAAAATAATAATAATAATAATAATTTTTTTTTTAAGTTACTTGGGTATGGTGGCACTTACCTGTAGGCCCAGCTACTTGAGAGGTTAAGGCGGGAGGATTGCTTCAGCCCAGGAGTTCAAGGCAGCAGTGAGCCATGCTCTTGCCACTTCATTTGTGTGGGCAACAGAGTGAGACCCTGTCTAACAACAACAACAAAAAAGCCTCATACATCTTTTAAAACAATTTTCTGTGGTTTTATGTGAAAAGAGAGGAAGATTCATGCTACTTTTGAGAAAAAACTAATTGACATATTTTTATTTCTCCTTTAATTTGAGGTGACATTAAACTATTTTTTTTATATTTTGAAGATATTTTTCCTATTAATGACTTTCTAAATATGATTACTTTTTACCATTACTTTTTATTTGGAATTCATAGAATGAATACCAACTACACAATAGTCTTCTTTTTATTAGGCTTATGATTATGGAATCTCCTAAACTAGGCCTGTTAAAAATTCTTTTGCATTGTGACAAAGGGCACATAAAGGATGGCTTTTACTTATAAATGTGACACATGAGCGTTTCCTGGTTCTCCTGAACGCAAAGATGGTGATTTTGTGTCTCCCTAGCAACATGGACAATGTGTGTAGGAAGGAAATGGATTGTTTAAATGTCTTGTGGAATTAATTTTCCAGAACTCTAGGAAAATTTAAAAGTTCAAAAGTGAACTTCTCTTGGGAGTGAGTTAAAAGAATTTGAAAGCAAAAGAAGGGGAAACAAGTCTCCTGACATGACTAAGTTTCAAATGTTAATCTGGGAGTATCCAAGCCAAGTAACAAACCACAATGGTAGTGACTTTTGTGTTTTTGCATTCCTTGAGTAAACTGGGAAAAGTCACTTATCTCTGTGATATGTTACAGGTGGGATCACAGGTTTGAACTTATTATAGAGGTTTCACTGTTTATGTTCTGTTAATCAGTTAACTGCATATCCATATGGTTTCTGCCAGTATTGCTTACACCTATTACCAAATGCCCTCCTGCTAGAACGTTTGCATTGTTGGGTAAGGGAGTAAGGATTAATACAATGAATTAAAGAGTAAGAAAACTTCTGTTGGCCTGAACATGGTGATCAAGTCAATCCACAGTTATAGGCTCTCTCTGAAAGATGTAAAGCCTATTCCTTAATAGGCTGTTCTATCTGGAGAGATCCATTACCTTTATTTTATTGCCTTAGCCCTACACTAAAGTAAATTGCCTTGGGTTTCCTAACTAATTAACTTAATGCTTAAGGTGGTTTGTTTGCTCCTAAATCACCAAAAGAATTAAGTGAAAAACTGTGATGATGATGAGGATAAACGCATTATAGTTCCCAAAATATGTAGTATAATCATGGGCATGTTGGAGATCTTTTTAGATTTGTGTCTCTATCTCAGTAACTTAATTTCCTTTAGAGCAGATGGCTGTTAAATAGGTTGATTTATTGTATTCATGATAAATATAATACAGAGAGTGGCATTGAAAGCTTTAGTATGGTTTTATTCCTCTGTTAAATTGAATGTCATTATGAATTTTAGGTAGCCCTGGTTTACCCCAACAATGATCCAGTCATGTTTATGGTGGCTTTTTATGGATGCCTCCTGGCAGAAGTGATTCCAGTGCCTATAGAGGTACCTCTTACCAGAAAGGTAACATTGCTAAATTTAAGAGGAATGTAGCCTGACATGGCAGGCATTGGGTTCTTGGATAGATGCAGTCACAACTTTTAAAACTGTTGGACCATTTTTGGAAGTACTCAGCTTCACTTTCGAAAAACGTGAAATTTGTAGAAAAATTATTTACTAAATATTTACAAATGTCATGCAAATAACATATTTTCAACTTAAGATAGAATTTGTATAGTATTATATATTATTTAAATATTACAGGGGCAATTGGACACGGTGGCTCACGCCTCTAATCCTAGCACTTTGGGAGGTTGAGGTGGCAGGGCCCAGGAGTTTGAGACCAGCCTGGGAAACATGGGGAGACCCCATCTCTACAAATAGTAAAAAACTAGCTAGGCATAGTGGCATGCACCTGTAGTCCCCGATATTTGAGAAGCCGAGGTGGGAGGATTGATTGAGCCCAGGAGGTTGAGGCTGTAGTGTGACCTGTGATCATGCCCCACTGCACTCCAGCCTGGGCAACAGAGCAAGCAAGACTCTGTTTCAGAATATAAAATAAAATATCATGGGGGCATACTTGATTTTCAACAATGATCACTTAGAAAGAATACCACTCTTGCTTCAGAGACTATAGATAATCCACATTTACAATAGTTGAGAACTTTTTGTAAAGGGATTTCCTCTAACTGTATCATATGACCTAGGATTTCCATTAGGTGGAAGGTGTTGGAGTGATGGCATATTACTTCTCTGGATTATAAGACTTTACTTTGACAATACATCAGCCCAACTAAAATGAAGCATATGTAACAGATTTCCATGTTTGACCGAGTGATTTCTCCATGAGCCATTTGATGCTAATTTGTCATGCAGTTTATTATTTGACTTTGGCTGATGTCAAAGATGAGGATGTGGATTTAAAAGAAATCTGACAGGCGCAGTGGCTCATGCCTGAAATCCCAGCACTTTGGGAGGCAGAGGTGGATGGATCACCTGAGGTCAGGAGTTCAAGACCAGCCTGACCAACATGGTGAAACCCCATCTGTACTAAAAATACAAAAATTAGCCAGGTGTGGCGGCATAAGCCTGTGATCCTAGCTACTCGGGAGGCTGAGGTGGGAGAATCACTTGAACCCGGGAGGCAGAGGTTGCAGTGAGCCAAGATGACGGCACTGCACTCCAGCCTGGGAGACAAAGCGTGATCTTGTCTCAGGAAAAAAAAAAAGAGGCCGGGCGCGGTGGCTCAAGCCTGTAATCCCAGCACTTTGGGAGGCCGAGGCGGGTGGATCACAAGGTCAAGAGATCGAGACCATCCTGGTCAACATGGTGAAACCCCGTCTCTACTAAAAATACAAAACATTAGCTGGGCATGGTGGCGCATGCCTGTAATCCCAGCTACTCAGGAGGCTGAGGCAGGAGAATTGCCTGAACCCAGGAGGCGGAGGTTGCGGTGAGCCGAGATCGCGCCATTGCACTCCAGCCTGGGTAACATGAGTGAAACTCTGTCTCAAAAAAGAAAAAAAAAAAAAAAAAAAGAAATTGGCTGGGCCATGGTGGCTTTTGCTTGTAATCCTAGCACTTTGGGAGGCCGAGGCAGGTGGATCACTTGAGGTCAGAAGTTCAAGACCAGCCTGGCCAACATGATGAAACCCCTTCTCTACTAAAAATACAAAAATTAGCTGGGCATGGTGGTGCACTCCTGTAGTCCCAGCAACTTGGGAGGCTGAAGCAGGAGAATAGCTGGAACCCAGGAGGTGGAAGTTACAGTGAGCCAAGATCATGCCACTACCTGCCAGCTTAGGCGACAGAGAGAGACTCCATCTCAAAAAGAAAAGAAAAGAAAGAAAAGAAAAAGCATTTCTGAAAGGAATAAAAAACAAAATGATAACATCCCCGAAACTCTAGTTGTTGGGATGTAATATTCTTCATTTGATCAGGAAATTATATGGTTGTTCTTAAATTATTATGTTGGCAGAAGTTGTGTGGTTTCATAATGATACTTGTAAGATGACATTTTAACAGAAATGTTTTAGACTGTATCTTTTGTTGCTTTTGTTGTAAGGCTTAAATCTACCCCCTTTAAAACAGAAAAATAAAAGGAGTTTACAGATTTGGTATATTCATCCATTGACTTTCATTTTCATCTTAGACATTTAGTATCCATTTACATTATTTTGTTCAGACCTGACTTGCTTTTCTCTTGAATTTTGGGGGCGAGGTAGGGGAAGATAACCATGTTAGCATTTATTTAATTTGCTTGAAACTAATCTAAAAGAGGATCATTACTGACTCTTGCAAAAATGGTTACATTTAGCTGGTAGGATTTATCATTAGTCATGTCTGGTTAATAAAATACTTGATTTATGCTCAGGAAATGTTCGTATTGTAGAAATTATTTGGAAGAACACATTGCCATTAGATTTTGACGATTGCCAGATATTGGTGGGGCTCCATGAATGTTATCACACAAAGTGCCAGAGCTTTACTAAGTGTTAGATATGGGCACGGGTGTGCTCACATTCGCTCCCCTACCATGTTCATTATCATTTCTCCACAGGATGCTGGAGGTCAGCAGATTGGCTTCTTGCTAGGAAGCTGTGGTATTGCCTTAGCTCTTACCAGTGAAGTTTGTCTAAAAGGACTGCCAAAAACCCAGAATGGAGAAATTGTACAGTTTAAAGGTTAGTAATATTGTACTTGAATTATCAGTTAAAAGTTTAAACTGAATGCTTTAATTAGCTTTTTAATTTAGTAATAGCTAGGTACTTTACATATATGTTCTATTTAATTCTCATATTCTCATGAAGTAGGTACCATTATTATTCCCATTTTACCGGTGAGGAAACAGAAATAGACAGGTTAAGTAATTTGCCCAAAGTCACAGCTATTAAATGGCATAGCAGCAATTTGAACCCAAATCTGTCTGATTCCACAGCCCACACCCTTAACCTTTATGCTGATGGTTGGAAAAAGCTACTACTCTGTACATTAAAGCTAAATGCTACATGTAGAGACAGAGGATAGACCACTAACCTCAGTAGACTTCCACTGCCAAATGGACCTCCCAGTTGTTGAGGTAACGTCAAGGCCTGGAATTAGCATGTGGAACGATTGTACTTTTGAAAGAAGGTATAATTGTCTGGTGATTTATTGCTAAAAACTAATAAAAACTAAGTATCTTATTGATTATAAAATGATCTTAATTTGGTCTCTTGATATTTAAAATTTATGACCAGTTCAATGTGAATTCCTTTCCTGATGGCTTAGGCAATTCAGTTTTCACTTTGGGTTTGATTTAGGTTGGCCCCGGCTCAAATGGGTTGTAACAGATTCCAAGTACCTTTCAAAGCCACCAAAAGACTGGCAGCCACACATCTCACCTGCTGGGACAGAACCGGCTTACATTGAGGTAAGTCTTAAGATGTAAAATACGCTTTCAGGCTTTTCCTTTGGCTTTGCTTGCCACCTTTCAAAATATAAACTAAATTTTTGCAAGGTTAATATTAGAAGATCCTCCTGCTCTGTGAGATTTCCATCTTTTGGCTTGTAAAATACCTTGTGGTAGATCTTCTATTCTAATTATTCTGATCATAAATATACACTCAAGAGAATGACAGAAAAAAATTGATTCTTCATGCAAGGAAGTTACTAAAGACTTTAGGGTAGTACAGACATTTAAGAAATAATGTACTGGGCTGGGCGTAGTGGCCCTGTAATCCCAGCACTTTGGGAGGCTGAGGTGGGTGGATCATGAGGTCAGGAGTTTGGGATCAACATGGTGAAACCCCATCTCTACTAAAAATACAAAAATTATCTGGGCATGGTGGCGCACAACTATAACCCCAGCTACTCAGGAGGCTGAGGCAGGAGAATCGCTTGAGCCTGGGAGGCGGAAGTTGCACTGAGCCGAGATTGCACCACTGCCCTCCAGGGAAATGTCTCTGCTGCTTATTTAGAGAGATTGGGGGCAAGAGAATGGAAAAATGAGGAGGGAAAATAACTCTGCTTAAAAGAACAAATTGGTAGATGAAGGATAAAGAGCAAAAAGAAACAAATGGCTAGAAGGTTTGATATTTAGGTTGGTGTAGGAATGCGATTGGCAGCATGATCTCATTGAGGGATTAAGCAAATCCAAGTCCACACCGGGCACCAGGCTGAATGCTTTAAGGTGCATTTTCTCATTTAGTCCTCACAAGTACCTTGTGAGGTTTGGTTTATTATTAAACTTGCTTTATAGATGAGGAGACTAAGACTTAAAAGAATTTCAGTAGATAACTAGAGGCCCCGTGACTCAAAAATGGCAGTGCTAGACTCAATCAGGTCTAACTCTAAAAGTTGTAGCCTTCACCACTCTGTATCCTGTGTGAGACATATGCTCACCCATTGTTTGTTGAATTAATGAACAGGCACATCAATAAAACTTTTTTAAAGATTTGGGGGAACTTCGTTGAACCTTGAACACTGATAATAACAAGTAGAGAGAACTTCAAATAATTGGCTGTAGAAAAGAGAGGCTGGGAGAATGAGTTCATGTCCTTTGCAGGGACATGGATGAAGCTGGAAGCCATCATTCTCAGCAAATTAACACAGGAACAGAAAACCAAACATCACATGTTCTCACTCATAAGTGAGAGTTGAACAGTGAGAACACATGGACACAGGGAGGGGAACATCACACACTGGTGCCTCTTGAGGGGTGGGGGGCAAAGGGAAAGGAGAGCATTAGGACAAATACCTAATGCATGTGGGGCTCAAAACCTAGGTGACAAGTTGATAGATGCTGCAAACCACCATGGCACAGGTATACCTGTGTAACAAACCTGCATGTTCTGCACATGTACCCCAGAACTTAAAGTAATAATTTTTTAAAAATTAAATTAAAAAAGAGAGATTGGGGTGGGGCATAGTGGTTAATGCCTGTAACCCTGGCACTTAATGGATGCTGAGGTCAGAAGTATGAGACCATCCTGGCCAACATAGTGAAACCCTGTCTTTTCTAAAAATACAAAAAATTAGCTGAGGATGATGGTGCACATCTGTAGTCCCAGCTACGTGGAAGGCTGAGGCAGGAGGATCACTTGAACCCAGAATCCAGAAGTTACAGTGAGCCAAGATCATGCCACCACACTAGAGAGGCTGGATACAATGGCTCATGTCTGTCTGTAATCCCAGGACTTTAAGAGGCCAAGACAGGAGGACTGCAAAAAAAGAAAGAGAGTGAGCAATAGCTCTGATAGGTGATGGGTTATTATTGGATGCAAGGATGATTGTTTTTAAAGATGGAAGAGATCTGAGTATGTTTAAAAGACAAACAGATAAGCCAGCAAGATGGCTCATGCCTTTAATCCCAGTACTTCTTGGTGACAACCCATATTAAGAAAAAAAAAAAATTAAAAAAAAAAAAAAAAAAGAAGTAAAAGAAAATCCCAGTACTTTGGGAGGCTGAGGTGGATGGATTCCTTGAGCTCAGGAGTTCAAGACTAACCTGGGCAACGTAGTCTCTACAAAACATAAAAAATTAGCTGGGCCTGGTGGTATGCCAGCTACTCAGGAGTCTAAGGTGGGAGGATCACTTGAGCCCAGAAAGTTGAAGCAACAGTGAGCTGTGTTGATGCCAGTGCACCCCATCCTGGATGACAGAGCATGATTCTGTCTCAAAAAAGAAAAAAGACAAGCAATTAAAAATACCAAATTTAGTCATCAACTCGCAATCCATATCATGTCTCAGTGATGACATCGTTCATTACTCAGTCCTCCTCAAAACTCCAGTCACTGGCTTCTTGGACTCCTCTTTCAATTCCTCTACCTCACTGGCGATATCTTTCAGTCGCCTTTGTTGGTTTTTCCTAAAGGTGGAGAGTCCTTCACTGTGTGGCCCTTGCTTAGCTCCCTGGCCTTATTAGAACTACTACCCTCTGTCTTTCTAGGTGCCTGTTATTTTGAATTAACTTGCAGTTCTTAGTTGTGATACTTCAAACTTACTAGTAAGTTTAAAGTATCTCTAGGTAATAGGGAGTTATTAAAGGAGACCAACTTTACAGTTATTCAGGTGAGTCCAAGCTTATGGTAGAGAGGAGAGAACAAAGTAGATGTAGCTTCAGACAGCAAGGAAATAGAGCAGGCAGGGCTTAGGTACTGATGCTGGAGAGCGAGAAGGCAAGACAGACTCAGGTTTCTCACTTGGGCAACTGGGATTGATGGCAGCATCCTTCAGTAAGATAGAAAATACAACAGGAGTAGTTTCCATGGGCAGAGGCTGGGGTAAAGAAGACAGTGATGGATATATTGGGTTTCACAGGATTACTGGACATTCAGGGGAAGAGTTGACTCTGTCAGTCTGGATTTCTCTGGAGCAGAGGCCTGGGTTGAAGATAGAGAACTAGGAGTTATTAAGAATGCAGTAACCGGCCGGGCGCGGTGGCTCACGCTTGTAATCCCAGCACTTTGGGAGGCCGAGGCAGGTGGATCACGAGGTCAAGAGATCGAGACCATCCTGGTCAACATGATGAAACCCCGTCTCTACTAAAAATACAAAAAATTAGCTGGGCATGGCGGCGCGTGCCTGTAATCCCAGCTACTCAGGAGGCTGAGGCAGGAGAATTGCCTGAACCCAGGAGGCAGAGATTGCGGTGAGCCGAGATCGCGCCATTGCACTCCAGCCTGGGTAACAAGAGCGAAACTCCGTCTCAAAAAAAAAAAAAAAAAAAAAAAAAAAAGAATGCAGTAACCTAATGGAATAAAGTGAAAAGGGATGAGGAAGAAGAGTAGAACTCTTAGGGAATGGCACATTGAAGAGACGGATGGAGAAAGTAAAGGAGCAATGGGAGAGAGACAGAGACAAACACACAGAGATAGAGACTAGAAGAGAGGAGTATCAGAAGTATCAGAAAAGCCAAGGAAAGAGATAATGTCAAGAGAGTATTCAAATTTTGCAGAAAGGTATGCAAAATGTTATTTTGCTTTAACAAATTTTTTAATAAAAAAATTTGGGCTAGTCCCATGGTAGTGAATTGTCTCAGTTGATTGTTCAGTCAGTTACAGATAAAACTCCTATTCTGCTCTTTCTCCCCTTTTCACTATTGCCCTTAACAAGGCTTAAAATTTTTTTAAAGTAGAGCTGGGCACAGTGGCATATGCCTGCAGTTCCAGCTACTCAGAGGCTGAGCTGGGAGGATTGCTTGAGCCCAGGAGTTCCAGTCCAGCCTGGGCAACATGGTGAGACTCCATCTCTTAAAAGAAAGAAAGAAAGGAAAGTTGATAGTCCTGGTAAATAGCAACCTGAATGGAACATGCAGGGTAAAAGCAAAATTATGGTTGAATTATTTGGAGGAGCAAATAGGCCATTCTTTTCTAGTTCTTCCTTACAAAATTGGGTGCTTCTAATACACAGAGACCATGTCTTACATACCCTTCCCTCTGCAGTGCTGTGCTTGACTTATATTTATTTGGTAGTGTGCTTCTATTAATATAGCTCCAATCACTTGTTTTAGCTTTTTGATCAGCAACTTCACATCGATGACTAATTAAACTTTTAAGTCTTTTTCATACATACTTTTGTTGAGCTTTGTCATTCTCCAATCCTATCTTTGTGTGATTTGCATTTAGTATTCAAGTACATTTGTGTTAAATATTCATATTAAACATGTTAAATTCAACCCATTATGACAGTTTTTCTGGGTTTCTTTTTTGGATTCTAGTTTTGTCATTTGAAATAATCCATTTTATTGTGTTTCTGATGTTTCTGTTTTTGTTTTCTAGTATAAAACAAGCAAAGAAGGGAGTGTAATGGGAGTTACAGTGTCCCGGCTTTCAATGTTGTCTCACTGCCAAGCTCTGTCGCAGGCCTGCAATTATTCTGAAGGTCAGACCTCATCCCATGACTGCCCTCATTGTTACCTTCAGAGATGTGTGACTGTGAGAACAATGCTCAGTGATTGGACCTCCTTTAATGACTAAATTCAGAGTGAAAATGTCCCAAGACACATTCTTGGCTTGCTTCTGTTTTCTTCTTTCACAAAAATATGCTGTAGTTTAAAGGAGCTAAAATTCTGGGCAAACCAAAATGTAAAGCATAATTTCTAGAATACAGCAATAGAAAACCCTAATTAAAATCATGTTTTTATTAGCTGTGAAATGTCAGGTATCTCCATCTTCCCCTGCCTATATAGTGGGCTACCAGCTATACATTTGGAGTCAAAGAAATTCAGCTACCAAAAGAATAAATTAAAACACAAAAACGTATTCTGTATTTTGGAACTTTAGGTAGGTTGATACATATTGCGTAAACCACTATTTGCCTTATAATGTTCTTTGCAATGTTAATTTTTTTAGCATTTTATCTTCCTTTTGTAAAATGAAACGAGTTAATAAATGCTCATGATAGAACAATATTGTTGTCTGGTTAAAATATATATATATGTGTATATATATATGTGTGTGTATATATATGTATATATATGTGTGTGTGTGTGTGTATATATATATATATACACACACATATAAAATATATATAAAATGGGAGCAATCAAAATGCCCTCAAATAACGATTGATTAGGTTATAATACATTCAGGCCAGGCACCATGGCTCACGCCTGTAATCTCAGCACTTTGGGAGGCTGAGGCATACAGATCACCTGAGGTCAGGAGTTTGAGACCAGCCTGGCCACCATGGTGAAACCCCATCTCTACAAAAAATAACAAAAATGAGCCAGGCATGATGACGTGTGCCTGTAGTCCCAGCTGCTTGGGAGGCTGAGGTAGGAGAATCATTTGCACCCCGGAGGCAGAGAGTGCAGTGAGCCAAGATCATGCCACTGCACTCTAGCCTGGGTGACAGAGACACTGTCTCAAAAAAAAAAAGTTATAATTTATATAATGACTGGGGCATTGAAATTTTTATTTTAGAATATTAAAGATATGGAGAAATTTTTTCAATATATCATTAAGTAGGAACAAGTTAGAAACCAAGCTTTGTATACCAATTTGTTATGTTAGATATCTATCTATATGTAAATGTGCATAGATGTATATGTGTGTGTGTATAGATAGAATGTTTAGATATATATATATATACTCACCAACTTTATTTTTTTTTGGAAATGTCTTTTAGGAAATTTAAAATATATTTGTCAAACTTCCCAAGTTTCTAAAATAAGCATGTGTTCTCTACATAATTAGGAAAAAGAAACCTCTTGGAAGAAGTGCCTAAGTCACAAGAAGTTTCTCACTCCTTGTCTCTGCTGTAACCACATTACTGTATGAGCAGTCCTCTACCCATTTTGAGGAGACCCTCAAAAGCTCCTGAGAACTTTTAGCCATTTCTCTAAAAGCATCAAATCAGGCTGGGCACTGTGGCTAACGCCTTTAATCCCAGCACATTGGGAGGCTGAGGCAGGAGGATTACTAGAGGTCAGGTATTCAAGACCAGCCTGGCCAACATGGTGAAACTCTATCTCTACTAAAAATAAAAAATTAGCTGGACATGGTGGCATATGCCTGTAATCCCAACTACTCGGGAGGCTGAAGCAGGAAAATTACTTGAACCTGGGAGACAGAGGTTGCAGTGGGTTAAGATTGTGTCAGTGTACTCCAGCCTGGGCGACAGAAGCAAGACTCCATCTAAAAAAATAATAATAATAAAAATAAATCAGTTGTTTATTAGTGGGAAGTGACACGATTTTGCTACTTAACACTACAGATGATTTCTTTGTCTTCCTATTTTTTTTTCTATTTTAGGGGAAACAATAGTAAATGTCTTAGACTTTAAGAAGGATGCTGGGCTGTGGCACGGCATGTTTGCGGTAAGCTACTTAGATTTAAGGCCCTTAGTATGAATTGTGTTTGAGATAAGGCTAGCATGCTGTGTAACTGGAGCATCTCTCAGTGCTTGTGTGAAATTTAAGCTCCCAAAAGATCAGTAATATTTTCCAGAGGATATATAACCTTTCCATTGGACAGAATGTTTTGAATGACTGCCATGGATAAGCTGCATGCCACAACTGAAGAAGAGTAACGAGGTAGATGGGGATTATTCCTATCAGAGAGGAACAGGTAACATACTATGGGTGTTAGAGAAAGGTGACCTCCTTCCAGTCTGGGCTTCAAGGCAGTTTTTATGGAAGAAGTCACAGCAGAGTTGGACTTTGAAAAATAGGTAAGTTTTAGACATATAGAGATTTTTGTAGAGGTAGAGAGAAGGGACATTTCAAGTGGTGAAACTACCATATATAACATGCCATGTAGGTGGAGAGAGAAAAAAGAAAAACCCTGGCATCCCAGAATTGAAAAGGTCCTCAGGGAGCATCTAGTCCCACTTCCTTAGATATTGCAGGAGCTGGGAAAGCATTAGATATGAATCGTGAGGGAGGAGGAAGTGGATCCCTTTTCACCCAGAACCCTTGGAATCCTCAGTGTACTTACTTTCTAGCACTTTTCTGAAAACTTTCCCATTTTCTTTTTTATCAGAAGTTAAAAATCCTTTTGAGGAGTTAAGAAGAATCTCTTCCTTGTGATACCAAGTGAAAGATAGGGACATGTGTGAAGAATGAGTTATTAACACCAGCCTTTTCCTGAAACGAAAAGTTTGTCACCAGAGCTAGAAACCTGGAAGAAGAAAATAGTATCTTGCAGTGGTATCTTGGTTTCTTTGGGCAAATTAGAGAGTGAGCAAAATGGCTAATCGAAATAACAAGATTTGGTTATTCTGCCAGGCTAGGTCTCTTTGGGGACAGGGTGTCTTGGGTATTCTTGATTAGAGTGGCAAGAGAGACACTGAATTGCATGAACCCTCAACACCTTCAGCTTTATCTGACCAAACAAATAACAGGTGTAGGCAGGACCTCCGTAAAAAATAGGGACACTGATTTCTTGCTTTGTGATGCTCACCTACCCCTTTGTGGCATGTGGCAAGTATGAACACGATAAAAGCATTAAGTGGGTTGGAGGGCAGTTTGGCAGTGTCTGTTAACATTTAAAAACCATATACCACAGCCGGGCACTGTGACTCACCCCTGTAATCCAGCACTTTGGGAGGTGAAGGCAGGCAGATTACCTGAAGTCAGGAGTTCCAGACCAGCCTGGCCAACATGGTGAAACCCCGACTCTACTAAAAATACAAAAATTAGCTGGGCATGGTGGCACATGCCTGTAATCCCAGCTACTTGGGAGGCTAAGGAAGGAGAATTGCTTGAACCCAGGAGGCAGAGATTGCAGTGGACTGTGATCACGCCACTGCACTTTAATAAATGAATGAATGAATGCATCACGTATATACCAGTCCCAGCTGCCCTGGAGGCTGAGGCAAGAGGATCACTTGAGTTCAGGAATTGGAGGCCAGCCTGGGCAACGTAGTGAAACCCCTGTCTCTTTTTTAAGAAAACAAAGGCTGGGCACAGTGGCTCATGCCTGTAATCTCAGCACTTTGGGAGGCCAAGGCAGGTGGATCACCCAAAGTCAGGAGTTCAAGACCAGCCTCACCAACTTGATGAAACCCCATCTCTACTAAAAATGCAAAAAATTAGTTGAGTGTGGTAGTAGGTGCCTATAATCCCAGCTACTTTAGACTGAGGCAGGAGAATCGCTTGAACTTGGGAGGTGGAGGTTGCAGTGAGCTGAGATCATGCTACTGCATGCCAGCCTGGGCGACAGAGAGACTGTCTCAAAAAAAAAAAAAAAGCATATCCCATACAACAGCAGTACTACATATCCGTATAGGGAAATACTTGTACAATCCCAGGGAAATGAGTAGGAATGTGCTCCTTGAAACATTTTTTATAATAGCAAAAAATTGTCATTAATAGGGAAAGGCCTAAATAATTGTGATACAGCCAAACAATGAAATACTATGCCACAGTTCAAATAGAATTATGTAGCTCTCTTGTACTGGTATGTGTAGATATAACACTGAAACAATTTAAATCAAAAAAGCAAGTTACAGATATATATGTAATATGATACCTTTTATGTTAAAAATATGTATTTTTTTCTGTTTTTTTTTTTATTTTTTAAAATATGTATATATTTCTATGGGAACAAATATGTATAAAAATACATTGAAAAAACATTGGAGTCCAGGCACAGTGGCTCACGCCTGTAATCCCAGCACTTTGGGAGGCCGAGGCGGGTGGATCATCTGAGGTCAGGAGTTTGAGACCAGCCTGGCCAACATGCTGAAACCCTGTCTCTGCAAAAAACACATAAATTAGCCGGGCGTGGTGGCATGTGCCTGTAATCCCAGCTGTTTGGGAGGCTGAGGCAGGAGGATCATTTGAGCCCGGGAGGCAGAGGTTGCAATGAGCCAAGATCTCGCCACTGTACTCCAGGTTGCAAGACGCAGTGAGACTCCATCTCAAAAAAAAAGAAAAAAGAAAAAAGATTGGAAGGATATGTATCAAATTTGTAACTAATTGTCTGTGGTGAGGAGGGGAGGGAACCAGGTTGAAGGGTATGTATTAAAGAAACGTCAATCTTATATTTAATATTTAAGATTGTTTTCAAAGAGCATGTATTTGACTATTACTTGCTAACAAAATATCAGCTCAGTTTTAAAATTCTAAGTTCGTATTTTGTATTAATTACTTTTCTTCTTTCTTTATTTTCAGAATGTAATGAATAAGATGCACACCATTAGCGTACCCTACTCTGTCATGAAAACCTGTCCTCTCTCTTGGGTCCAAAGAGTACATGCTCACAAAGGTAGTCACCAACAGCATCTAAGCTTTAATTATATGACTGTTTGAATTAAGATTTCAGAGATTTTCGGCCAGGCACGGTGGCTCAAGCCTGTAATCCCAGCACTTTGGGAGGCCGAGGCAGGTGGATCACGAGGTCAAGAGATCGAGACCATCCTGGTCAACATGGTGAAACCCCGTCTCTACTAAAAATACAAAAAATTAACTGGGCATGGTGGTGCATGCCTGTAATCCCAGCTACTCAGGAGGCTGAGGCAGGAGAATTGCCTGAACCCAGGAGGCGGAGGTTGCGGTGAGCCAAGATCGCGCCATTGCACTCCAGCCTGGGTAACATGAGTGAAACCCCGTCTCAAAAAAAAAAAAAAAAAAGATTTCAGAGATTTTCAAATTGCCCTTATTAGAAACATTTCTGTGCCCCTTTTCCTTAACAAATTGAGTTTAGTTACTACAGAATTAGGTACCTTGCCTGTTTCATCTCAAGAGACAATGTGAGCCTTGAATTAGATTTAAGTGTCTCGGAGTTCACAGTTTCCTTGGCTGGGATACCGTGGCCTGCCTAGAGGGTCTCAGTGAACCAACAATTGCAGGTCCTGTCAGTTGTCTAAATGTGATACTTTCTGCCTCTCAGCTATTGGCACAATCTCTTTGTAGCCTTTTTTAATTTTCTCCTAGCAAAAATCATGATTCCCCAAATTAAAAAAAAAAGTCTTTATTATGGTATATTACATACGTACCAAATTTTTCATGTATGTTAACTTCATCCCTTTTGAATTTTTAGCCAAGGTAGCTTTAGTAAAATGTCGAGACTTGCACTGGGCTATGATGGCACATCGGGACCAAAGAGATGTGAGCTTGAGTTCCCTCCGAATGTTAATTGTGACTGATGGAGCTAACCCCTGTGAGTATTTCTGCATTGTGGGTTTGGGAATATCCTGTGTTTTCATAGATTAGGTTTTTTTGCCCTCTTTTGATAGCTTTTTTTTTTTTTTTTTTTAATATCTGTACTAAGATGTAATTCACATACTGAAAAACTCACTCGTTTAAGGTGTGCAATTCAGTGGTTTTGGTATATTCACGAGTTGTACAACCACTATTAAAATCTAAGTTTAGAACATTTTCATCACCCAAAAATAAACTATGTACCCATTATCAGTCACTCCCCATTTTTCCCCCTGCCCCCATCCCTAGACAACTGCTAATCTGCTGCCTGTCTCTCTAGATTTGCCTGTTCTGGACATTTCTTATAAATGCAGTCATATAGTATGTGGTCTTTGTGACAGGCTTCTTTCACTTAGCATATTTCAAGGTTCATCCATGTTGTAGTATCTGTCAGTACTTTTGCATTCCTTGTTATTACCAAGAAATAGTCCATTGTATAGTTATACCACATTGTATTTATTTATTCATCTTTTGATGAATCTATAAGCTTTTAAGCCATTCATTCTTGCTCACTCATGTATGGCCTGTTTCTGTCATGGAACTCGGTATTCCTTGGCTAAAAGGAGCAGTATGAAGGTGACTTCATGTAACAAAGTGTTTGGACTTTATGTAAATTCCCCTTAGCAGCAAATCAAAGGAGTTTGGAAAAACTTTTAGAGATCTTACTGTGTTACCTGCTTTTACCTACAAGCCCCCAAATCCTGATCCTTCACACGGTAGGATCAGGTAGAGTACTTTGTCATAAATGGACTTTTGTCAGTAGTTATATTGATCATCATAGTTTAAAACACAGACATGGGATTGACCTTAATAACACAGAGAAGGTGGAGCTAAGCCAATATTAAATTGCACTGGCTGTGATAGTACCTCAGGAAGAGTTGCTGAATTATAAATTGACTGCATATTGCTGGCAGTGTTATCTCTGATACTGATTTGTCCGTTTGGTAGGAACAGCGTTATACCAAGTTGTAACTTTAAATAGTGTCAGTGACCTTTTCTGGGCTGGATGAGCATTAATTTGCCCTTGAAATGTATCAAACCATCTCACAGGGACAGTAAAATATTTGTGTGGAATTAATAATATACAATGTGAGTTCTCATGAGAAATAAGTATGTCAGCTTTCTGCTCTTTACCATTATCCTGCAGTAATGAAAATGACAATTTCAGCTTCAGGTTGATCTGTTCCAACTCCTTAGGGTCTGTGTCATCCTGTGATGCCTTTCTGAGCCTGTTCCAAAGCCATGGACTGAAGCCTGAGGCCATCTGTCCGTGTGCCACGTCTGCTGAAGCCATGACTGTAGCAATCCGCAGGTACTGTTCCGGATGTCAGATGCTGTTGATGTATGTTACAACTTGGATGAAATGTACAGTATTTACCGGGTGATGACAAAGGGTGTTAACTAATTTTCTAAGTAGTTTCAAGCATTTCATTTTTCCCACTCTTGATCAAAGTATATGCAGTAAACTGAAAAATTTAATTGATATCATTTCATATTTGTGAATTAGCTATTTTTCTCTGCTATTTTGTTCTTCGGAATCCATAGCACCCTAGACTACAAATAGTCTGTTCCTGATTGTAGCTTAAGTATGGATAGTATATCTATAGTATACTCAGGACCACTATATATGTAAGTATAAGAGAGAGAGAGAGAGAGTGTGTGTGTGTGTGTGTGTGTTTGTATAATATACATATAAACATATACTTTTTTTTTTTTTTAAAGATAGGGTCTCTCTCACCCAGGGTGGAGTGATCATGGCTCACTGCAGCCTCAACCTCCTGGTCTCAAGCAGTCCTCCTGCCTCAACTTCCTGAGTAGCTAGGACTACCGGTGTGCACCACCACACCTGGCTAATTTTTAAATTATTTTGTAGAGATAGATTCTTGCTTTGTTGCCCAGGCTGGTCTCAAATTACTGGCTTTGAGCAATCCTCCTTCTTTGGCCTCCCAAAGTGCTGGGATTGCAGGCATGAGCCACTGAGCCTGGCCCAGTATGTAATACTTGACGATTATAATAAATGATCATATTGCTGGTTTATGTGTTTACTATACTACACTTTTTTAAATTTAATTTTTTAGAGATGGAGTCTTGATCTGTTACCCAGGCTGGATCACAAAGGCGTGATCATAGCTCATTATAGCCTTGACCTCCCAGGCTCAAATGGTTTTCCCACCCAACCTCCCAAGTAGCTGGGACTACTAGCATGGACCATCATACCTGGCTACTTTTTGTATTTTTTGTAGAGATGGGGTCCCACTGTGTTGCCCAGGCTGGTCATGAACTCCTGGCCTCAAGCAATCCTCCTGCCTCAGCAGTTGCTGAGATTGCAGGTGTCAGTGACCACACCTAGCTCTAATTTGGCATATTTTTGGTAGAGAAAATGGAGAATTTTTTTGGTATTGTAGCCAGAGGAAATCTATTGTCCTACGTATTTGTATTTTTCTCTTGATGTTATTTCATTCACCAAATTTGATGGGTTTTTCTTTTCAGACCTGGAGTTCCAGGAGCCCCTTTGCCAGGAAGAGCCATTCTCTCAATGAATGGATTGAGCTATGGAGTAATACGGGTCAATACTGAAGATAAAAATTCAGCACTGACAGTCCAGGACGTGGGGCATGTAATGCCTGGTGGTGAGTCATGAGGATCACCATGGTTTTTCATAAAAAATTGACATCAGAGATAATAGAGCCTGATAAAATACAGAATCCCAAACCAGGAATCCTTAATTCAGTACTTAACTCATTTAATTTCTCAGAACCTCTCTAATAGTTAAGTCATTATAATTATGCCGACCTTCCAGCGGTATTGTAAGACTTATCAATTGTGAATGCTTCAGGTCCATTTCTTTACCTGGAAGGCCAAATACTGAGAGATGTTAAAGTTACCTGGTTTTAACTGTAATTGCCAAGCCATTGGGACTAGCAGAAAATTAGAGCATATTGCTTCCATGAGTGTTTGAGTTTGATCTACCTAAAGGTAACACCTCATTCATCTAACCTGTTAATTTGGGCCTTGCATTCATCTTTAATATGTCACTGTCTATACAAGTTTTACATTTCAAATATACCTATGTAGTTTTAGGTTTATGTTTGGCCTTCCTGTTTGATATTTTTACTTAATGCCACCCAGTAAAGGCAAGACTTTCTTGGGTTCACAGGATGGAGTTGTTATTTTACAAAGGTTTTCTAGAATCTTTATCCCTTAACCTATATTTCTGTACATTAGGGATGATGTGTATTGTGAAACCAGATGGACCTCCCCAGCTCTGCAAAACAGATGAAATTGGAGAAATCTGTGTTAGCTCCAGAACTGGAGGCATGATGTACTTCGGGCTTGCTGGTGTGACAAAAAATACATTTGAGGTACATGACACTAACATTTCCCAGGGAAAATGTTTGGTGAGATGAGGATGTTACGAGGGCACATGCCCTGGTTGATGGGACAGGTTGAGAGTGTGTACTCTGGAGCTAGACTTGCCTAAGTTCAAATTCTGACTCTGCCACTCACTGGCTGACCTTGGGTGAGTTGGTTAACCTCTCTGTGCCGCAATTTCCTTATCTTTAGATGTGAGTAACAGGCCAGGCGCCGTGGCTCACACCTGTAATCCCAGCACTTTGGGACGCTGAGGCAGACAATCAAGAGGTCAGGAGATAGAGACCATCCTGGCCAACATGTGTCTCTACTAAAAATACAAAAAAATTAGCTAGGTGTGGTGGCACGTGCCTGTAATCCCAGCTACCCGGGAGGCTGAGACAGAAGAATAGTTTGAACCAGGGAGTTGGAGATTGCAGTGAACCGAGATCATGCCACTGCACTCCGGCCTGGAGACAGAGCAAGACTCCATCTCAAAAAAAAAAAAAAAAAAAAAAAGTGAGTAGTAATAGTACCTGTGTTATAGGATTGTTGTGAGCATTTATAAAATACTTAGAAACAGCATCTGGCACATAGGAGGTGCTGTTGTTTATCTGTTAGATTTTTTAAACGGGTAAGATGGGCTGGACATGGTAGCTTACGCCTGTAATCCTGACACCTTTGGAGGTTGAGGCAGAAGGATTGCTTGAGGCCAGGAGTTCAAGACCAGCCTGGACAACATAGCAAGATCCTACAAAAAAATGTTTAAAAAATTAGCCAGACATGGTGGTGCATGCCTGTGGTCCCAGCTACTGAGGCAGGAGAATCCTTTGAGCCCAGGAGTTCAAGGCTGCAGTGAGCTATGATCATGCCACTGCATACCAGCCTAGGAGACAGACCCTGTCTCAAAAACAAAAACAAAAAAAGGGTAAGAGGCCTCACAAAAATTCACTCTAGTGAACTTGCCATGGTTTGAGCTTTGTAAATTCAAATTTAATTTCAAGAGTAAACTCAAATTATGCTCAGTTACTAATTAAAAATGAAGACTGTCCTTTCATAGGAGTAAGGTTGCTCATATTATTCAATCCTTCAGTCAGATATTTTTTCAGCACTTTTTATGTGTCTGACACTGTTCCAGATGCTTGGGGAATATCAAGAAACAAAACAAAGCTCCTTGTGGAGCTCATGTTCTTGTAGAGCCAGCACATTCTAGCTAGACTAGCTCATGTTTTTCCTGCAGGCACTTCTGCATGTGAAGCCGGGTTGTAATGGAAAGTTTGCCTAGTGAACCTGGAAGTCAGAACAGGGGCAGTTAATTGTCTGCATTTTATAATTGGAATTAACTTGTCTCAGGATACATTTTACGGAGCAGAAAAATTCAACTGGCGGCCACATCCATCTTCAGACAAGGCAGAGCTTATATGAGCACCTCAAATTTTCAATTCTTTGAGCTGCCCTTTTTTTTTTTGGAGACAGAGTCTCACTCTGTCGCCAGGCTGGAATGCAGTAGTGCGATCCCAGCTCACTGCAACTTCCATTTTCCGGTTTCAAGCAATTCTCCTGCCTCAGCCTCCCACGTAGCTGGGACTACAGGTGCACACCACCACACCTGGCTAATTTTTTGAATTTTTAGTAGAGACAGGGCATCTCCATGTTGGTCAGACTGGTCTCGAACTCCCAACCTCAGGTCGTCCACCCACCTCAGCCTCCCAAAGTGATGGGATTACAGTCACTACACCCAGCCTGAGCTTCTTTTTCTATAATCTAGACTAGTGATTCCCAGGATGGAAGATCACAGGTGTCTACTGTCCCATTTGAAAAATCGTGCATGTGATTGTGTACTAAGAGATGTAGCTTTAGAGAAAGTATCACCTCTATGATACTGTATCTATGCTCTCCATGATGTGGTGCCTGAAAAGGGCTAAGAGCTCCTGGGCTGAGACTTATCTTTGTGTTTACGGAACCTAAAATGGCTTATATCATTTACTAAATGTCTTTCTCTTTACTACTACTACTATGCTCTTGGCCACCCTTCAAAAGCTGTTTGCAATTCACCTTGCCAGGAGTGGGCATTCATAAGCTCTTCAAGCATATGTTTACTGCCAGTCTCCTGGTTTACTTTCCTAGATGATTGATATACTTCCCTCAAGTGCATTTACATTTAACTAATTTAAATCTCACCCTGTTTCTCCTGTTTTTAAGTACTTGGGTTATATGTGTTCCAGAACCTGTAATTTTTCTTTTTCTTTCTTTCTTTTTTTTTTTTTTTTTTTTCCTCTTGAGACGATATCTCACTCTCTGTCACCCAGGCTGGAATAGAGTGGCTCAATCATAGCTCATTGCAGCCTTCAAGTGCTGGCCTCAGGTGATGCTTTCACCTTGGCCTCCCAAAGTGCAAGGATTACAGGCATGAGCTGTTGCACCTGTAATTTTTCTTTTTGACTTTCCCTTACTAAAAACAAGAGCCTCAAGCAGTGTTTGAAGATACTGATAATATTTTATTTCATTACCTTTCCTAGGAGGCAGTTGCCTAGCCAGAATTCTCAGACTTAATACAAAACTGCTAGGTCCATAGTGATGAAGAAAATTTGAAATCTGCAGTATAAATTTAGTGATAGTGAAGTAGAATAAAAATCCTACCAGAAAAGGACCAAACTAGATATAGGTGAAGGGGAGGAAGGCAGCAAATCACACTGCCATGTGTGTACCTATGCAACAGTCTTGCATGTTCTTCATATGTACCCCAAAACCTACAATGCAATAAAAAAAAAAAATTAAAAAAAAAAAAAAGAAAGAAAAGGGCAAAACTAGTTATTTGGGTTTTCCAAATTCAAATTCCCAGTATTTTTCTTACTGGATTCTTACATTGAAATCCTGAAAGAGTTTACTGCAACCTCTGATTACCGGGTTCGAGCTATTCTCCTGCCTCAGCCTCCTGAGTAGCTGGGAATACAGGTGCCTGCCACCATGCCCGGCTAATTTTTTTGTATTTTTAATAGAGACAGGGTTTCACCATGTTGGCCAGCCTGGTCTTGAACTCCTGACCTCAGGTGATCCACCCACTTCAGCTTCCCAGAGTGCTGGAATTACAGGCATGAGCCACTGTGCCCGGCCAAGATATAACATATACTAGTCAGAAAATAAAATGTTTTGAAAATAAGTTCCCAGGGAGAAAAACTTTTGTGACGCGTATGACAACAGAGAGTTGATTTTCTATCACTCCCACGTACTAGCTATTTGAAGCAAATGAAACTCACTTCTTCATCTGTAAAATGAAAATACTAATGCTGTTTCTATACAATTAATTTGAGGATTAAATATAAAGCAAGTAAACCTGTGCCTGGTACTGATAAGCATCTAGTAAATGTTAGCTCTTGTTATAATTATTATTTTATATAAAAAAGAAATCTTAAAAATTATCCAGGTGAGGCCAGGAGTGGTTGCTTATGCCTGTCTTCCTAGCACTTTGAGAGGCTGAGGCGGGTGGATTACCCGAGGTCAAAAGTTTGAGACCAGCCTGGCCAACATGGTGAAACCTCGTCTCTACTAAAAATACAAAACTTAGCTGAGCATGGTGGCAGGTGCCTGTAATCCCAGCTACTCAGGAGGCTGAGGCAGGAGAATTGCTTGAACCTGGGAGGTGGAGGTTGCATTGAGTCGAGATCGTGCAATTGTACTCCAGCCTGGGCAACAGAGCCAAAAACTCTGTCTCAAAATATATGTGTGTGTGTGTGTGTGTGTGTGTGTGTGTATATATATATATATATGTGCATGCTGTGGTTCACACTTGTAGTCCCAGCAAAACTCTGTCTCAAAATATATATGTGTGTGTGTGTGTGTGTGTGTATGTATATGTATATGTATGTGCATGCTGTGGTTCACACTTGTAGTCCCAGCAATTCCACAGTGTGAGACAGGAGGATCACATGAGCCCAGGAGTTCAGGGCACCATTATCATGCCTGTAACTAGCCACTGCACTCCAGCCTGGGCAACATAGTGAGAGCTCATCTCTTAAAAAAGGTAGGGGTGGGGAGCACCTATCAGGTAGAAAAAATAGATGAGAGACATGAATAGGCTACTCACAAAAGAAATACAAATGGCCAGAAAACAAAGGAAAAGAAGTACAAATGTATTACTTATGAAATGCAATTAAAGCAATAAGGGATAATGTCTGCTGTCTTGAATTTAAAAAAAAATTTTAAGTCTGAGTGTGGTGGCCCACTCCTGTAATCCCAACACTTTGGGAAGCCAAGGCAGGAGAATTAGGCTTGAGGTTAGAAGTTTAATACCAGCCTGGGCAACATAGTGAAACCCATCTCTGCAAAAGAATTAAAAATTAGCCAGGCGTGGTAATGCACATGTATAGTCCTAGCTACTTGGGAGGCTGAGGTGGGAAGATTATTTGAGCCTAGGAGTTTAAGCCTGCAGTGAGCTATGATTGCATCTTTGCACTCCAGCCTGGGCAAGAGAGTGAGACTATATCTCATTTAAAAACAAAACAAACAAAAAAACTTCGTTGCCAGGCTGGAGTGCAGTGGCACAATCTCAGCTCACTGCAACCTCCGCCTCCTGGGTTCAAGCAGTTCTCCTGCCTCAGCCTCCTGAGTAGCTGGGACTACAGGCGCGTGCCACCATGCCCAGCTAATTTTTGTATTTTTAGTAGAGACGGGGTTTCACCGTGTTGGCCACGATGGTCTGGACCTCTTGACCTCGTGATCTGCCCGCCTCAGCGTCCCAAGGCTCTAGGATTACAGGGGTTAGCCACCGTGCCCAGCCAAAAAAATATATTTTTTTAATGAATTAACAATGGGATATATTTTTTGGTACCAGATTGGGATAGTTTGGAAAAATGGGCAACACATAATATTAGCTAGGATATGGGAAAAAACAGGCATTCTAATATGGTATTAATGAGTGTAAATGGATACTACAGTTTTATAGGCCAGCCAATTAAAATTGAAAAGACTCATGCCTTTTGTAGAAATACATAAATGAACACAGCAGTATTCATTAAAGCACCTTTACAATAGTGAAAAATTAGAATGGCCTATCCAACTATAATAAAAGACTGGTTCCGTTCTAATAGCTACAATTTCCTGAATACTGACTCTGAGTCAGATATGATACTTGTTTCTGCGAATGTGTTTACGTTCTTTAATTTTCACTTCAAGCCTGTGAGAGGCACAGAGTACTCCATTAAGTTGCTGTGAAACAGGGGCTTTGAAAAGTCCAGGCACTTGCCCAAAGTGTGTTACTAGTCAGTGGCAGAGCCAGAAATTGAAATGACACCAAGGACTATGCTGTCCTGTCCCCATTACAGAGCTATTTTACAAAGTGGGCTAAATCAACAAGGGTATCCAAGATATATTTCGTGGAAAAGCAAGTTCCAAAAAGTATAATAAGATCCATTAAAAAAAAAAAAGAAAACTCTTAGTACATATATATATATATATATATATATCTTCTTAAAAGTTCAGAGAGATAAACAATAAATTGTAATTATGTGTTATTGCTTAAAGGAATAGAATAACTGGATTCACTATTACATTATTTTTTCACTGAGCATGTATTTTAATAAGACTTCTTAAAAATCATGTATACTTTCTAAGAAAAAGCAAAGTTTTTCACTTTTGTCTCTTAGGTAATTCCAGTGAATTCTGCAGGCTCTCCTGTTGGGGATGTTCCATTCATCCGATCAGGATTGCTGGGATTTGTAGGGCCGGTAAGTGATGCTTTCATGTTGATTTTGTTACATTTGATCCAAATATTTGGACTTTAATTTACAGAACAGAACAAATTCAGATTAGTCCAAGAGTGTTACAGAACCACTTAACTTATATTTAAAGCAGTTGTTGTAAGGATGTCATAAAATGAGTTAGTGTTTATCATTTCTGCTACCCAAGTTCATTTGACTCCTTCAGACTAAGACTTTTTTCTTTATTATTATTATTTTTTAATGGAGACAGGGTTTCACTATGTTAGCCAGGCTGGTCTCGAACTCCTGACCTCATGATCCACCCGCCTCGGCCTCCCAGAATGCTGGGATTACAGGCATGAGCCACCTCGCCTGGCCAAACTAAGACATTTTTTATTTTCTCCCCCCGCCCCCCAACCATGCTCAATTAGCTGAGCATGGTGGCATTAATCAAATCTCTCTGATTTGATTGTAAATCTTTTGAGTGAAAAAACAGTTTGGGCCAGGCGTGGTGGCTCATGCCTGTAATGTCAGCACTTTGGGAGGCCAAGGTGGGCAGATCACCTGAGGTCAAGAGTTCAAGACCAGCCTGGTCAACATGGTGAAACCCCACCTCTACTAAAAATACAAAAATTAGCTGGATGTGGTGGCATGTGCCTTTTATTCCAGCTACTTGGGAGGCTGAGGCACGAGAATCTCTTGAACCTGGGAGGTGGAGATCCCGCCACTATGCTCCAGTCTGGGCAACAGAGTGAGACTTTATTTCAAAAAACAAACAAAAAAAACCAGTTTGCTATTCCGAACATGGTATTTATAGGTACAGGGTTAGAGATAATCAGGACGTGAAAAGCCTGTTTTCAAAGAGCTCACAGTGAACTTAATGAGCCCGAGGACAGCAGAGATCTAAGTCATGGAGGGGATTTATATGAAATCATGGGAAGTAGGATTTTGTTTTGTAAGTAGCAGACAGGCATTATTCCTAGCTAAGCCCATATCCCTCCATTCATCTCTAATTACCTCCTATCCTCTCTTTTCCACTTAACATCTTCAGTCCTATAAGAGATCTAATTTTATTTTATTTCTTCCTTGTCATTAATGGAGGGACAGAGTGGGTGAGGACATAGGTCTAGGATAATCACTCTCTACACCTGTTGTTCTTGACTTTTTCACTCAGCACCAGGAAATTCTCAGAGACCCAGCTCCTTTTAGCTTAGAGCTCCATGATTGAGGTCCAAGATGGAGGTCCAAGCTTCGCATCTGTTTTAGAAGAAACAGGGAAAGGTGCAATCCTCTTCTTTAAAGGAAGATTCCCTGAAGCTGCTGTGCAACACTTCCACTAATTGGTGTGAACTAGTCCCACAGCCACATCTAGCTGCAAGGGAGGCTGGAATTGCAGTCTTTATTTCATTGACCCATGCGTAGCTAAAAATTATCCTGCTGTGAATGAAATGGAGAAATGGACATTGAAGGAGTGGCAGTGACTGTCTTATTCTTTTACCAGCACTGTAGCTTTTCAGGCTGTGTTGGAAATGGCTGCTTTTTTCCTGACATATGGGATGGACCAGTAGCTTGTTGAGGATACGGGCTGTGTCTTACATGGCCCAGTCAGTGTGTAGGGCACTACATTGTGCTCAGTAAATCAGTGAGTGATATTCACATGGAGATAACCACTAGGTAGGTGAATATATGTAAATGGACTAAGAAATTTAGGAATTCTGTAATGAAAAATAGAAGTTAATTTGCTGCAAATGAGCCTGGGAAGATTATTTATACATTGATGCTTTTGGGGATTCAATAGTAGTTCCTTGCTGCTCTGCTTTCTTATTGGAAAGAAAGGCACCTGGAGTGTTCCTTAGACCTTTCTTTATTAGCCTAGTTCTAATCTTGCCAGATGGGAACAGTATTAACCTTACCAGCCTGAAGTTAAGTTCCTCCCTAAAATAAATATGAGTAAATTCCCTTCTTAGGTATCCTGTGAGACCTCATTGGCTATAAGATGCCACTCTTGGGCCAGGCGCAATGATTCATGCCTGTAATCCCAGCACTTTGGGAGGCCGAGGCAGGTGGATCACAAGGTCAGGAGTTCAAGACCAGCCTGGCCAACATGGTGAAATCCTGTCTCTGCTAAAAATACAAAAATTAGCTAAGCATGGTGGCGTGCACCTGTAGTCCCAGCTACTCAGGAGGCTGGGGCAGGAGAATTGCTTTAACCTGGAAGGCAGAGGTTGCAGTGAGCCGAGATCCACTGCCCCACAACGTGGGCAACAGAGCAAGACTCTGTCTCAAAAAAAAGAGATGTCACTCTTTTCCCAACTGATTTCAGAGATGTCAAGGTGTGAAATGCTTTCTCTAGAATCCATAAAATATGGCAGTTGTCTTTTTAATACTTCTTAAGTGAGACTTATTTCAAGTCAGGAAGTTAAAATATGTCTGTTTTATTATTTAAATCATGGAAATCAAAGTAAATCATCATTACCTTTCAGGGTAGTTTGGTGTTCGTAGTTGGGAAAATGGATGGCTTACTAATGGTTAGTGGTCGAAGACATAATGCTGATGACATTGTTGCTACTGGATTGGCTGTAGAGTCAATAAAGACTGTCTATAGAGGAAGGTGAGTAATACAAAATTCAAATGTTAGCACCTTTTAATGGAATCTAAATAGATCTTCACAGGGTGATTTCAGTTGTATTTTGTAGGTTCTCTTTCTAACTGATCAGAGTGTTTTTGGTTAAACATTGCATAAGCCTGGCTTTTTTTTCCTTAGCCTGGCTTTTAATATATATTTTACAACGTCTGGTTCTTCAGCTGTAACTAAGAGGATTAAGATGCAACTATGTCCTCTACTTCAGATTTTAAGTATTACTATTTGTTTAATCCTGAGGACTGAAGAGAATTCTAAAACATTAACTTCCTACATTTCTTCAATGCAAAAGTAGTGCCATTCAGACTAATTGAGATAGATGCTACTCTGTAGGCATTTACATCTAATAATTATTTATCTTACTTGTTTCTAATTAAATTATACCATTTTAATGTGGGAATTGACATAGTGCATAATGTCAAATTCCATGGACAGTCAATTAGATATCTTTTTTCTTTGCTTATTAATGTAAGAAAAGATATTTGCTACATATTTGAGTAGTTGATATTGTATTCAGCAATTTGCAATCATGGGTATATGTTTATTAAACTTGGTATCCCTTTAGTTTAAGAAGTAAGAAAAATTAATGAAACAGTTTCTGAAATGTATAGTTTTTTTGTAGTGGTGTGGCCTCCTATGAGATCTAAAGTCTATGGGGCACTAGACCTGTCTTTGATCACGGTCATGTCCCAGCAGTCAATAGTGCCGGACACCTGGTAGGTGTTGGGTGAATGTGTGTGGAAGGAAGGAAGGAAGGAGGGTGTCAGGCAGGCATGCCAGCAGACTCTGCTCTCCAGTGCCTTCCCATTCTTTCATGCATTCATTCAAGAAATATTCATTGGGTGCCAACTCTGTGACACTGTTCTAGATGCTCCGGCTGTGGCAGTGAACAAAACAAGCCATGTCTCTGCCCTTGTGAAGCTCATATTCTTGTTGCAGGAAATAGGAACCATATAAACAGAGCAATAGATAATGTGTAAGATAGTGATAAATGCTGTGGAGAAAAACACATTGCGGGTGGGGGTGGCCTACTAGTTTCTATGAGGTGGCCTGGGAGCGCCTCGCTAGTAAGGGGACATTTGAGCGGAGACCTCACTCAGAACCAACTTCATCCTTCCTCCCATGGCCTCTCGGGTCCCCTGCGATCTGCCCTGGCCTGGGTCTGACCTCTCTCCCTCCCGCTCTCTGCTTCACCACTTTGCTCCAGGCACACTGGCCTTCTTGCTGTTCCTCAAACCTGCCAAGCTCGTCCCTACCTCAGAACCTTTTCGCTTTCCGTTCCTTCTGCCCGGAAACCTCTTCCTCCAGATCTTCGCGTGGCTCGCGTCCTCACCTCATTCAGGTCTCTGCTCCAATGTCCGCTCCTCAGGGAGGCGTCCCACCCCCCCAGCCACCCTGCCCTCAGTAATATGCCACCCTACACACCACTCCACCCCTTGTTTATTGCAACATATTATTCTGTATTTATTTGTTTGTTCTGTCTCTAACACATAATTGCCACAAAGACAAGAACTTTGTCTTTTTTACCACTATGTCCCCAACATTCATGACAGTTGTGCTTAAACACATTATCTAAACGAATGAATCCTCATTTTGAGAATAATGATTATGACATTTTCTTTCCTAAGCTACTCATTTCGGGTGGCGTGGTGGGGTTGTCTCCTCTCTGTAATTCCAGTTAAACAAAGCAAATAGAACTGGTTGTGAAGGGAGTCCTGATGTGTTTGATCTGTCTCTCTTAGAATTGCTGTGTTTTCTGTGTCTGTATTTTATGATGAGCGCATTGTGGTGGTTGCGGAACAAAGACCAGATGCTTCCGAGGAAGATAGTTTCCAGTGGATGAGCCGAGTGCTGCAGGTGAGCGCCCTTTGGGGTCTGTGTGAGGTCAGCAGTGGCAGCAACCACTGCCTAAGCATTTTATTTTATTAAATTGCCAGTAATGCCACCTTACTCTTTCTCGCCAATCATTGTTCACATATTCGGGGTAATACTAGCAAAACCAGATAATTAATACCATTTCTCCTTGTGGACCACTTAGTATTTTTCTGCTCAGGTTGCCAAAAACAATGGAATTGACTTGCCTCAGCAAATTCTTTCATGCCTGAGTGTTTACTACTTGTGAAAGTTTTAACTGTCATATGTGGAACACATCTCCGGCAGTAATCAATCCACTTGTCAACAGCCAGTTACAGTTTTACTGTGCGCCATAAATGGTGCCAACAGTGTGAGGGATCCAAGAAAATACAAGCTGTTAGCCTTACTCTGAAGGAGCTTTCCTGTGGGATGTGAGGTGAGATGTGAGGTGAGATAAACCATGGGGGAAGGAGAATCCTTTGGGCTTAGTCTAAGCAATATGTCTCTGATGGGAAGCAGGCTAGAGTGACGACAAGAGCCTAGAAGCATAGACTCGACATCCTGGCCAACATGGTGAAACTCCATCTCTACTAAAAATACAAAAAATTAGCATGGTGGCAGGTGCCTGTAATCCCAGCTACTCAGGAGGCTGAGGCAGGAGACTCACTTGAACCCCAGGGAGTTGGAGGTTGCGATAAGCCAAGGTCGTGCCACTGTACTCCAACCTGGTGACAGAGGAAGACTCCATCTCTTTTTTTTTTTTTCTTTTGGTCTGTCCTAGGGAGACAGACTCCATCTCAAAAAATAGAAAATAAATTGTAAACAAGAATCATAGACTTGGAATCCCAGCTCCACTTCTTACCAGGCATGTGCCCTTCAGCAAGTCATTTAACCTCACTGAGTCTGGAATAAACCTGTAAAGTAGGATAAAATTATCTATTTTATAGAGCTATTGGAAGGATTAAATGAGGTAATTAAAGTATACAGTACCTGCACTCAGTAAATAATGATGGTGATTGTTACTCTCCATCTCTACCAAAAATTTTTTTTAATTATCCAGGTGTAGTTGCATGCACCTGTGATCCCAGCTTCTTGGAAAGCTGAGGTGGGAGGACCGTTTGAGCCCAGTAGGTCGACACTGCAGTGAGCTATGATCATGCCACTGGAGTTCACGCTGGGTGACAGAGGAAGACCCTGGCTCAAAATAATAATAATAATGGTAATAATGAGCTAGGTGCTATGATAGTCACCTGTAGTCCAGGCTACTCAGAAAGCTGAGGTGGGAGGATCACTTGAGCCCAGGAGGTTGAGGCTGTAGTGCACAATGGTTGCACCTGTGAATAGCACTCCAACCTGGGGAACATAGCAAAAACCCATCTCTCAAAAAATAAAAATTATAGGTATAGTCTCCAATTAGAGAAGGGCCACTTTCTCTCAACTAATATTCCCTTTCATTCTTCGTCCCTTCGCTCTTCTTTATTTTTCTACTTCGTACTTATCATCTGGTATGTTTACATTTATTGTTTTCTACATCCACTATAATATAAGCCAAAGCCAAGACTTTTTTGTGTCTTTTGTTCAGGACTCAATCCCCAGAGCCCAGCAGCTATGCTAGCAAATGTCATAGTAGGCTCAGTAAATGTTTGTTGGCTAGTGAATGGTCCAAAGAACGTGTGGCCTGTCCTTGCCATACTTAGGTATCAGTGGAAGTGTTCCCAAGGTCTATAACTTCTCTATGTGGGGAATTTGAATTTATTAGCTGCTAGTTAACAGCAATGTTGTAGAAACAATGCAAGCCTGAGATGGTGGTAGTGCTAGATGACTTATTTATTTTTTTTTTTGAGACGGAGTTTCACTCTTGTTGCCCAGGCTGGAGTACAGTGGTGCAATTTTGGCTCACTGCAACCTCCACCTCCTATGTTCAAGCTATTCTGCTGTCTCAGCCTCCCAAGTAGCTGGAATTACAGGCACCCAGCACCATACCCAACTAATTTTTTGTATTTTTAGTAGAGATGGGGTTTCACCATGTTGGTCAGGCTAGTCTCGAACTCCTGACCTCAAGTGATCTACCTGTCTCAGCCTCTCAGAGTGTTGGGATTACAGGTGTGAGCCACCTTGCCCGGCTGCCAGATGACTTTTAAGATTTCTTTTGGCTAGGCATGGTGGCTCACGCCTGTAATCCAAGCACTTTGGAGGCCAAAGTGGGCGGATCACCTGAGGTCGGGAGTTCAAGACCAGCCTGACCAATATGGTGAAACACCGTCTTAAAAAAATAAATAAAAATTTCTTTCTATCCTCAGGGTCCTTAATTCTGAATTATCAGCTGGTATAGCGTAGGCTATTTGTAGTAGAAAATCAGAAAAGAAAATATACTAGTCAGGAAAGACTATGAAGAAGGTAGAATGGGGCAGATCTCTGAAAGATGGCTAAGGGGCAGACGTGCAAGAGAGAATATTTTTCATACCAATCATATTTTCAAACAGAAACCTTATTTTGTTCAGAATGAACTTTGAGGTATATAATGGTAGAACCTTTGGTGAATTACACATTTTCTTTTATTATAGAAAAGTAAGTATACCTGACATTTCCCAAGATGTTTGTTACTTTTCCCTGGAAAGCAACTATAGGAATTAAATACAGTGCCAATTTACTAATCCAAATTGTTGTGAAAGTCATTTGGGTTCTGATTTGGGCATGAGATAACAGGCCATTATTTTTCCAGTGTTCGTAATTTACCAGCTTGGAGCATTCAAGTCCATAGTAGAACAGTAATAAGGACACCATGTATTCCAATAGGTTAAAGGTCAGAGGTGGTTGAATTCCAGGTCTGTGTATAACATAAACTAAATACCTAACTTAGCACCTTCTAAGGAAAGGCAATTAGTAGATGACTTAACAGATGCATTTTTAATGAGGAATCCAGGCTACTTGTAGCACATTTGCTAGTTTTTCTTGTATTCTAAACAACCAGAAACTTAGGAATTCTGCCACACTTTTCATTTCCCAGTCATCTGTGTTGGTTGGTAGGATAGTCTGAGGATTGCGATTTTTTAAGTCTATTCTTTTGCCCTTTTACATTGTTTATTTTTACTTTTTTTTTTTTTTTTTTTTTTTAAGATGGAGTTTTGCTCTTGTCACCTAGGCTGGAGTGCAGTGACATGATCTTGGCTCACTGCAACCTCTGCTTCCAGGTTCCAGCAATTCTCCTGCTTCAGCCTCCCAAGTAGCTGGGATTACGGGCAACCACTACCACGCCCAGTTAATTTTTGTATTTTTAATAGAGATGGGGTTTCACCATGTTGGTTAGAGTGGTCTCTAACTCCTGACCTCAGGAGATCCACCTGCCTCACCCTCCCAAAATGCTGGGATTACAGGCATGAATCATGCGCCTGGCCCCTTAAATTGTTTTAATAAAAGACCTTGACCATACATGGTGGCTCACGTTTGTAGTCTCAACACTTTGGGAAGCTGAAGCTGAAGGTCAGTTAACTTCAAGACCAGCCTGGGGCAACAGAGCAAGACCCTGTATCTACAAAGAATAAAGAAATGAATAAATAAATTAGCTGGATGCCACTGCCTGTAGTCCCAGTTACTTAAGAGTCTGGAGTGGGAGGATCACTTGAGCCCAGTAATTGAGGTTACAGTGAGCAATGGTCATACCATTGCACTCCAGCCTGGGTGATAGAGCAGGACTCTGTCATTCATTCATTCATTCATTCAGCCTTGTCCTTTTTTTACCTGTCACCTTTATAACTATGAGTTTATTCTACTTCTAAGATTATATTCCTTGTTCAGTAAGACCTATGGGTAATACAGTAGAAACCTCCTAACTAGTATTAACAGTTGGTCAGTTGTGGCCAGGCATGGTGGCTCATACCTGTAATCCCAGCACTTTAGGAGGCTGAGATGGGGGGATCACTTGAGGTCAGGAGTTCAAGACCAGCCTGGCCAATGTGGTAAAACCCTGTCTCTACTAAAAATACAAAAATTAGCCAGATGCGGTGGCGTGCACCTGTTATCCCAGCTACTGGGGAGCCTGAGGCAAGAAAATTGCTTGAACCCAGGAGGTGGAGGTTGCAGTGACTCTAGATTGTGCCACTGTACTCTAGCCTGGGAGAAAAAGTGAGACTCCATCTCAAAAAGAAAAAAAAAAAACCCCACAATCGGTCAGTTTCATTAAAATGAGAAATTCTTCTAGTATTAAATTTTAATACAAAACATCTAAGTGTGTATTCCTTTGATGCAGAGAAGTGTGATTATGAATACACCAACTTGAGGTCCAGGTCAACTTACTTCCATAAACTATATCAAAATGCATTGTCTTCAGTTTCTGGTTTTCTTTTCAATTTTTTTTAAAAATTAAGATATACAGATGGAGTTTTGCCATGTTGCCCAGCCTCTCTTAAACTCCTGGACTCAAACTATCTTCTCACCTCGACCTCCCAAGGTGCTGGGATTATAGGCCTGAGCCATCATACCTGACCTGGTTTTATTTTAAGTTAGCACCACAATGTGGGTATTTGAAAAATGACTTAAGTAGATAATCCTCACTTTTATTATTAATTTGCCTGACCTATGGACATAGTTTTTTAGGAGCTCACTTTTAGTGTGTCTTTCTAAAGCATAACTCCTTCTGTGTTTTTGCATTTGCATTTGGTCAGTTAACATAATATTTAATTATATTATGTGAAAACAACAAGAACAGCTGTCATAAGCAGTATAGGAACACAGCTGACTTTCAGCAAACATGCAGTTACATGGCTGGGAGCACAGGTAAGCTCAGGGTAGCTTGTGGCCTCCAGTGTTCAGTGTGCTGTGGGCCCCACCCCAGACGTTTTTCAGAGGAGATGCATGGTAACATGGTGAATCACTTAAGTAGGGGCTCCTTCAGAGAGCTGCTATTGTGTTCATAATCAAAATACTTTACCTCTGTTAATTAGGCTTCGTTGATTAGATAGCTAAAAGATTAAAAGAACCAAAACAAATTTCTAGGTTTCTGTCATTGTCACTTAAGAGAGAACATGTTGGCTGGGCATGGTGACTCATGACAGTAATCTCAGCACTTTGCGGGGCCAAGGCGTGAGCATTACTTGAGGCCAGAAGTTCAGGACCAGTCTAGGCAGCACAGTGAGACCCCCATCTCTACAAAAAAACTTAAAAATTTAAAAAAGGAAAAAAATCATTTCAAATTAGCCAGGTTCAGTGGTGCATCCCTGTAGTCCCAGCTGCTTGGGAGGCTTAGGCAGGAGGATCACTTGAGCTTAGGAGTTTGAGGCTGTCACGGCTTGTGCCATTGCATTCCAACCTAGGTGACAGAGTGAGACCCTATCTCTAAAAAGAATAAAAATTAAAAAGAGAACATACTGAGAGTTACAAATCAATACCCACCTTTGTCCATTTAAGTTGTATCTTACCTCTCTTCTTTTAATCTCTGCCACAGCTGAAAGATGTATATTATCTTAATGATTATCTTTAAATCTTTAGATATATAGGATCTTAATGATACTCTAGATTCTAGATCTAGAATGCATAGAGAAAGGAAAATCCTAGAGTAAAATAATGGATTATATCAGGAATATGTCAAATGTAACAGAAGTAATCTCATTGAGTATTTTTGTTTGTATTTTTCTAGGCAATCGATAGCATTCATCAAGTGGGGGTTTATTGTCTTGCTCTGGTGCCGGCCAATACGTTGCCAAAAACTCCGCTAGGAGGAATCCATATATCGCAGACGAAACAACTCTTTCTGGAGGGATCGCTGCATCCTTGCAATATCCTCATGTGCCCACATACATGCGTGACAAATTTGCCAAAGCCCCGGCAAAAGCAACCAGGTAACATGCTGACTTCCAAGACCTAGCACTAAAATTCCAACTTCAAGAAGCGGATTCTCTCAATATGATTCTTTCTCTAGAATTAGTTTATAAACACTTTGGGAGGCCAAGGTGGGAGGATTGCTTGAGCCCAGGAATTTGAGAACAGCCTGGGTAACATGGTAAAATCCTGTCTGTACAAAAAAAATGCAAAAAATTAAGCCAGGCCTGGTGGTGCATACCTGTAGTCCCAGCTACTCCAGAGCTGACAGAGGATGGCTTGAGCCTGGGAAGTTGCGGTGAACCAAGATTGTGCTATCGCACTCCAGTCTGGGTGACAGAATCAGACCCTGTCTCAACAAAAAAGAAATGAGTGGAAAGGGAAAATGGAAAAGGTTTGTTAAGGCAGCCCGGAGGCAAAGATATCCTTGAGATGCCTTTGGAGCTATTGTGGAAAGAAAGAATGTGTTTGTTAGGACTAGTCTTGGCTGCAAGTTGCAGAAAAACATAGTAGCAGCTCAGGCAAGAAGGAAGCTTATTTTTTTTTATTCAGTCTCCATAGAGACTATCAAAAATTGCCAATGCTGACTATATTTCAAGTCATCATGGCAGGGTATTGGGAAAAGTTTTCAATTAGCAATAATCATGCCTCAGATAAACCTCATTGGCTGCAATACTGCCACTGCACAAAGCTGCAAGCTTATTTTTTTGTCAGGTAAAAGAAGTTCAGAGCTAGGTAATCCAAAGGCTAGAATAGTCACTCCTCAGTCATGTTCTTCCAGCTTCCCATCTTTTTGCTTTGGTGTTATGTCAGTCAACTATTATAGATATGCTACAGAACAAACAACCCTAAAACTCAGTGCCTTGAAGTAGCAAGCATTTGCTTCTTACTCATGGAATGTGGATCTGTTTGGCTTGGCTGGGATCCTCTGGACTGGACTTGGCTCCAGGCTTATGTTAGGTTCAGAGCCGCTCCATGTGTCTCCTCATCATGACACCAGCAGCTACCTGGGCCATATTTTTTTCAAGGCAGATGGCAGAAGCAAGAAAGCAAGCCAAACCACATGAGCGTATTTAAAGCTTCTGTTTGTGTCACATGTTCTAACATTTCATTGTCCAAAACAAGTCAGACCTTGAAGTATACTTCTCCCATCCAGCCATAACTAGGACAAGAAGGAAAGGAAGGATATGGGAAAACAAAATAATCTGCCACAGCCATCCTTAGCAACTGCCCTGGGGCTCATTAGGCTCCCCAGCCTCTACATCCAAGCCAGCAGGTAGGAGGAAAACATAAAGAAAGAATACTCTTTCCTTCAGCATATTTTCTAGAAATGGCATCTATTACTTCCTCTTACATGTTATTCTGCCACAGTAAAGAATATAGTCTTTATTCCAGGCATGTGTCCAGCTAAAAACTGGGATTTCTGTTATTAAGGAAGAAGAATAGAATAGATACTAGAATTGATAACTAGCAGTTTTTGCCATAAGACGTTTACAGAATTCTATGGGAAAATCAGAAGGCATATTTACAGGTACAGCAGTGTCTGCAATTAGCTTCTTGGAGTTACTGCTTTTAGTATCTTTCATTCTCTGTGACCCATAGATTCAAAGTGCACACAGAAGAACCTGAAGGAACTGCTGCTGAATTAATTTTATTGTTTTAAACTACTGCAAAATTCACTTTTTACAATACCATGTCTTTATTTTATAATGTGAATCTCGGATTGCACAGTTTACGTAATCAAATGCACTCTGAGTCCCTGCCTGTATAAAAGGCTGTCTCCAACATGATATAGCTATAATTTATCATGAAGTTTCTTAGGGTGGAATAGTGCATATTTACTTAAAATTGCAGTAGATGCTTTGTAGACTAAAATTTTAACTTTTTTTAGTTTTTTTGTTTTAATTTTTTTTTTTTTTTTTTTGAGATGGAATCTTGCTCTATCACCCAGGCTGTAGTGCAGTGCATGATCTTGGCTCATGGCATCCTCCACTGCCCGGTTCAAGCGATTCCCCTGCCTCAGCCTCCTGAGTAGCTGGGACTACAGGTGTGTGCCACTACACCCTGCTAATTGTTTTGTATTTTAGTAGAGACGGGGTTTCACCATGTTGGCCGGGACAGTCTTGATCTCCTGACCTTGTGATCCGCCCACCTTGACCTCCCAAAGTGCTGGGATTACAGGTGTGAGCCACCGCACCCAGCCTATTTTTAAATTTTTTAAACTTTCCATTTTGAAATAATTTCACGCAAAATAGTTGCCACATGGTACATAGATTTTTCTTATATCCTTTACCCAAGTTCCCCAAATATTTACCCTTTGAAAATTGATTATATAAGTGATTTTGTTTCATCTGTTTCAGTATATTCGGGATCAACAGATTTTGATGTAATAAAAGATTTTTAATATTAATTCAGTATAGCATCAGCATCATTTAAAACCTAGCTGGCAGTAAGCTTTGTTTTATCATCTTTTTGCCATCTTCTTAGTCCATAAGGCAGATGACCATCAAGAGAGGGACACAACGCCCAGCACATTTTTCTAGAGAGGAATTGGGCTCCCCTGTTTATTTTGAAGTGTTGAACCTATGAAAAAGTTAGAAGAATAGTACAGTGAGGAGCACCCATTTAGCCTACCCTAGATTTGAGATAGTCTTGCTCTCTTGCCCAAGCTGTAGTGCTGTGGCATGATATGGCTCACTGCAACCTCTGCCATCCAGGATCCAGCCACCAAGTACCAGGGATTACAGGCTTGAGCTACCATGCTGAGCTAATTTTTGTATTTTTAGTAGAGTTGGGGTTTTGCCATACTGGGCAGGCTGGTCTCAAACTCCTGGCCTCAAATGATCTACTCATCGCTGCCTCCCAAATTGGTAGGATTATAGGAGCAAGGCACCATGCCTGGCCTTGCTGACATTTTTTCCCTGAGCTTTTTGTTTTTGTTTGTTTGTTTGCAGACAGGGTCTTAACACTGTTGCCCAGGGTGGAGTGCGGTGGCACGATGTCATCTCACTGCAGCTTTGAACTCTGAACTCTGGCACAAGTGGTCCTCTTACCTCAGCCTCCTGAGTAGCCTGGACTAAAGGTGTGTGCCACCACACCGGGCTAATTTTTTTTATGTATTTGTAGAGACAGGGTTTTGTCATGGTGCCCAGGCTGGTTTTGAACTCCTGAGCTCAAGTGATCTGCCTACCTCAGCCTCCCAAAGTGCTGTGATTACAGGCATGAGCCACCATGCCTGGCCATTATTCACTTTTAATTGAACAAATTTAATATTCTGGATAAACTCCTCAGGCCTCGTAGATGACATATTTCTTTCCAGGCCAGGTATTCTTTATTGACCCTCTTTAAGGGTTCTATTATGATTGGAGAATATTAAATTATTGGTAGGAACCTGTGCAACCAGCTGTCACCTCCTCAGAGTGAAAACTTCTTGTATACCCCAAACTACAATAGCTGCCTGCTCCTCTCCACCCCAGTCCCTATCCCTCCTGTGTTCCTGTTTTTTTCCAGTACTTCACACTACTTGTGTTTATTTATTTGTGTATGTATTTTTTGGTTACCCTTCTCCAAAATGCAAGCTCCTTGCCCTATTTGCTCTTGGGTTCCTAGTGCCTAGAAGAGTGCTCAGTCAGTATTGTTGGACGAACATTTGATCCAGTTTTGGTCAGTCTGGAAATGCTCTGGATACTTAGTTGGAATTGTCATCTTCAGGGAGTTGGGTTTTGCGTTTATTTACAGGTGTAGGCCCTGCTTCCGTGATGGTTGGGAATCTGGTTGCTGGAAAACGCATAGCACAAGCTGCTGGAAGGGACCTGGGACAAATAGAAGAAAATGATTTGGTGAGGAAGGTAAGTGTTCCTGAAGTGTTGCAAAGGACAGAATTTGCACTCAATTCTGGACAGAATTTTAATTGCAGGTAGCAGCTGGGGGATGCATTATATGACTTGTTATATGTTGCTGACCCTGAGTCCTTTTTCTGCTTTATGAATTCAGCACCAGTTTCTGGCAGAGATCTTACAGTGGCGAGCCCAGGCGACTCCTGACCATGTACTCTTCATGCTGTTAAATGCCAAGGTATTAAAAATGCAATGGTATATCTAATCAGCCGACTACCATAGGAGTATCTTAGGGGCTCTTTATCTCTTTCATCAGAAAATTTCTGTTGTCACCTCTGAGGAAGAGTTATAGCTTTCTCCTTGCTTTGACATATGAGGATAAACTGCAATCACTTTAAGGTTGGAATGAAACCTCCTGGAGTGCTATATAATACCTTCTTTTCTTATGGTACAGTCACATCTTTATTCAATTCTGATAGGAAAAATGGAGCCAACAATGCAATTACATAGATACATAGATGTTCAGAATGCATTATGTCATACAGTTTTTTTTAACCCAATTGGACTTTTAATTCCTGGATTTCTGCTAGGAAGAAAATGACCTTAGACCAGCATTTTAAAAACCTAAGTTATTTCTGGTACTTAATTCGTAATTAAATGATTTATTGCTAACAGATAAAAAGAGTACATTTAACTACTGGCTTCCCATGGATGGTTCATTATAATATTGTATTTTAGGACTGGGCGTGGTGGCTCATACCTGTAATCCTAATACTTTGGGAGGCTGAGGCAGTAGGTCACTTGAGGTTAAGAGTTCAAGACCAGCCTGGTCAACATGGCGAAGCCCTGTTTCTGCTAAAAATACAAAAATCAGCCAGGCGCGGTGGCAGGTATCTGTAATTTCAGCTACTCAGGAAGCTGAGGCAGGAGAATCACTTCAACCCTGGAGGCAGAGGTTGTAGTGAGCCAAAATTGCACCATTGCACTTCAGCCTGGGCAACAGAGTGAGACTCTGTCTCAAAAAAAAAAAAAAAAAAATCAGCCAGGCGTGGTGGTGGGCACCTGTAATCCCAGCTATTTGGGAGGCTGAGGCACAATAATAACTTGAACCCTGGAGACAGAGGTTGCAGTGAGCCAAGATCATACCACTGCACTCCAGCCTGGGCAACAGAGCAAGGCCCTGCTCAAAAAAAAGAAAGGAAAAAAAAAAAAAAATATATATATATATATATATGGTATTTTAAAGCTATTCATTCTGTGGGAGTCAGCTGAATTTTGTTTGTGTTAATGGCTGACTCATAGGCTCAATGTCTGTGACTTATGGACAGTAGTATTTCTCACCAGAGTGGGGAAGACTGGAAGCGCCTATTGGATCTCTTAGGGACCTATCCATAGTATACCCATCTCTCCCATCCTCCTGGAATCTGATTTTTTTTTAATGCAATAATAGAACTCAATGAGAGGAATATGCTATGCATCTTATTAAAAATACTTTAAAAATCTTAAGAACCATTCCTTTTATGACAGAAAATTGGGGGACTTCCTTGCTTCACCTCTACATGAAGTGGGCTTTTCTTCAAGCCCACAGATTTATTAAGGTTCTCATATCTCATTTAAAAATGTCAGCCAGGCACGGTGACTCATGCCTGTAGCCCCAGCTTCTTGGAAGGATGAGGCAGGAGGATGGCTTGAACCCGGGAGTTTGAGGCTGCAAGCTGCAGTGAGCTGTGATTGCATCATTGCACTGCAGCTTAGGCACCAGCATGACCATGTCAGAAGGAAAAGAAAGAAAAAAGAAAAAGGTTCTATTACATGTCTTTTATTTTTTATTATTATTTATTTTGAGACAGAGTCTCACTCTGTCACTCAGGCTGGAGTGCATTGGCTCAAGTGATTCTCCCACTTCTGCCTCTTGAGTTGCGGGAACTACAGGCACATGCCACCACCACACCCGACTGATTTTTTTGTAATTTTAGTAGAGAGGAGATCCGGCTATGTTGCTCAGGCTTGTCTTAAATTCCTGGGCTCAAACAGTGTTCCCACCTGATCCTTCCAAAGTGCTAAGGTTACAGGTGTGAGCCACCCTGTCCAGCCCCACATATGTCTTTGATGCCAGGGAAATTTTCACTGGAATTGATAACTTGCTAAGGATAATCTACAAAGGCACAAGCCTTTCAGGTATGATGTTGAATTGGCTGTGCTTATTACTGTTTATTTTCTGAGTTTTGACCCATTTATCCTTTCTTTTGTTTAAAGGGAACTACTGTATGCACAGCCAGCTGCCTTCAACTTCATAAGCGAGCAGAGAGGATTGCATCTGTTCTTGGTGATAAGGGACATCTAAATGCAGGCGATAATGTGGTGTTGCTCTATCCACCTGGTAAGCATTAGACTGGTAGACTAGACTTTAAGCTCCAGTACTAGACTGACTACAAATTATAAGAGGATAGGCACTCAGGGCCACTATCTATGACTTGCGTGCTGTGTACTTCCGAACACTTAAAAGACCATGCACACAGGCTGAGGTGAGAACCAAGCCTCCCCACCCAACTTGTGCAGTACAGTGGCTCTCCTGGGACCATGTCTGCTCTTATATTTCTTTTAGTGCCTGGCACATAAAAGGCACTCAGTAAATAATGAATGAATGAAGACTTCAGCTGCTTGGCTTTTGGAAACCCTGAAAACAGATGCTTTCTTTCTGTGAATGTTTAGGAATGGGACAGTTTCACCCAGTCTCCAAAGAAATGTTGTGCGTGAATTCTGTTGACTTAACATTTTTCATATGAGTGATGTTTGGTCTTCTTCTATTACTGCTACTTTCATGTTCTGACTTAATTCAACAACCTCGTCTTCATAGTAAGAGGGGTTTAGAATTATTTGGTGACAATTTGATGTAAAGATTCAAAATTCTGGATGAAATATTTGAGTTTTCCTATCCTTTGTTATTTCTGTCACCTAATCCACTCATACATCTAGCTTTCTTTGGCCGTCCTGTTATCCCCCGACACTTCATTTCATTCTGTCATTCTTTTTTTTTTTTTTGAGACGGAGTCTCGCCCTGTCGCCCAGGCTCAAGTGCAGTGGCGCAATCCCAGCTCACTGCAACCTCTGCCTACCCGGTTCCAGTGATTCTCCTGCCTCAGTCTCCCGAGTAGCTGGAATTACGGGCATACGCCACCATGCCTAGCTAATTTTTATATTTTTAATAAAGACAGGGTTTCACCATGTTGGCCAGGTTTGTCTCAAACTCTGACCTCAGGTGATCCACTCACCTCCCAAAGTGCTGGGATTACAGGTGTGTGCCACCATGCTGGGCTCATTCTGTGACTCTTATATGCTGCCTTATTTACCTGGATATTGAGAGTTCATAGACGATCACATGATAGAGCAGTCCCTTCCATCGTGTGCCCAGGAGATGGCTTTGCACCTGTCAGTGAGAGGCCACGGGGAAGGACCTGAGCTCTTCCTGAGGAGGCCTCTGCCCAGAGTCTTCCTCAGACTGAGTCACACTTTGGTCCCTAAAACTCACGCCCCTTCAACAACATCTAAGAAGTCTGATTGCTCTTTATAGAGCAGCCTTCTAAATATTTTCAAAAAGCTCAGGGCTTCCTCACCTCTCTGTTCTCCATTCTTGTTTTTTCCTAGTTAGCCATTCCTGGTTTTTGCAGTTATTTTCTCCTGAGTAACATCAAGTAATAATGTCAATATACCTTCTTCAGAAATATTTCCAAGAATATGTGATTTCCTTTTTTGTTTATTGTTTTCTGTGTATTTTCTAAAGTTTTATACGCTGCTTCTTTCACTTTCAATACCTTCTGCTAGAGTCTCTGTTAAATTATGGTCTACAGAACCCGTCTGGCACATGATTTAATAGTTTTGGATGATTTGCCTTTTAGTTCCTCGGTGCTCTCAGGCAGTTCAGTCACTCTCCTGATAGGGTTTTTGGTCTTGCAGGCATTGAGTTAATTGCTGCCTTCTATGGCTGCTTGTATGCGGGCTGTATACCTGTGACTGTCAGACCTCCACATGCTCAGAACCTCACGGCCACGCTGCCCACCGTCCGAATGATTGTTGATGTAAGTACCAGATGTATCTTGCCTTTTCCTCATCTCCTAAAATCCAGATTCAGACAACTAAGGATCTTTACTAATTTCCAGTTTTGTTAAGTCAGAAATTCAAATTTGTCTCCCGGAAACTACCTCCTTTTTGTTAATCCGGCCAAAGTAACCATTATGCAGTGAAGGAACTGGGGGAAAGTGGGTATTGGTGACATACAGAATTGTGGGCAGTAATCAGAAACATTAAGGAGGTGAAGCAGCCATTAGTATTTCTCCAACAAACATACAAAAGTAGCCAGGCATTGTGTCACTTGCCTATAGTCCCAGCTAATCAGGAGGCTGAGGCAGGAGGATCACTTGAGTCTGGGAGATGGAGGTTAGAAGTGAGCCGAGATCACGCCACTGCACTTCAGCCTGAGCAGACCCGGCCAAAAAAAAAAGTATTTCTGTCTCCCCTTCTGTCTAAAACATGCTGTCTGGTATTTCCTGCAAAATAATCAGGGGATTTTAAATGCCAAACTGAATTATCCCCAGTGTTAGGTCGCTTCTATTTTAGTTACTTTGATAATTTACTTGGTGTAGCATTAAAAGGTGTTCAGATCTTGCTCTGGAGATAATGGAAGTTTTTATAGGATATGAGAATTGAAGAAAATAAGCTAAGTGTGTATTGCATCAGATCCTAGTGTTTACAGCAAGGGGAAGCCTTGGCCAGTGCTGATAGATTACAAAATTCCAGTTCATGTAGCATTTACTTCTCTGAGAACTGCTGCTCTGTCAGCAAAACTGGAGCCCACAGTATGAAAGCCATGATCACCATAGATGATTTTATTACAAAGTGTAATTCAGCAAAATGCCCTTGTTATATTCTACAAAGTAGGCCAGAAAAGCAGGGAGGGGAGTTGCTGTTGATGCAGTTTGTAGGCAAAGTAGGTCACTTTGCATTTCTGTGTGTAGCTGGGCAAGAGAACTTAGTTTCTGTGAGCGCTTGTATCGGCATCAGGGTTCCTCAGGTTCAGTGTATGGTCTAGGTGTAGTAAGTCTCACCATTCACTAGAGACTGAAGCAATCTCTTTCAAGCATGGTTATCTGATTCTTCTCATATCCTGAGCACTACAAAATCCATGTTTTTATTTAATTTTGGTCTTCATGAAATCATGGGATTCTGGACTCCATACTGAGATTATTGTGACTATGAAATATTTTGAGAATCACTATTATAAACAACACAGCGTATTGTGAACAGGTCCATTATTCTGAGAGAATTAAGTGACACATTTCCAGAAGGAAACATGCAAGGGAGAAACATTGACCTCGTCTATCCCACATGTGTTCTTTGAAACTGCCCTGCCCAGTGTGGTACATGAGTGGCTTTTAGCAGCAGCCAGGGCCTGTGACAGCATGTTGGGGTTGAGCCTCCTGGTGCTTATTTCTGTACATTTGTTTTCCAGGTCAGCAAAGCAGCCTGTATTCTCACCAGTCAGACCCTAATGAGACTACTGAGGTCACGAGAGGCAGCAGCAGCTGTGGATGTGAAAACCTGGCCAACCATCATTGACACAGGTGAAAGGGTGGAGGGAGTGAGAACTCACAATACCTGAATGGTCCTCCATTTTCATTCCATATATGTTTACCCTGCCTTTATGTCTTCTGCTTACTAAGACAGATGCAAAACCTAGCATCAGTAAGCTTGTGCAGGACTAGACACTGACAGCCAGATGCAAAGAGCCAGATCACAGTCTGCTAAGAGCTCTCCAAACAAAAGTGTTTTCCTGTTACTCTTGACATCATTGAAAAGGTGGTTAGGTTTTTATGCTACATGTGACTATGTACATGTAGGGCCAAGTAAAATATTGAGACAATCTGATCCTTTCGTTGGAGATGTGATATTGTTGAAACAATACTGGACTGGAAGTCAAAAGATTCGGGTTCTGGCTCAAGCTTCATTACCTACTGCCCGTGTAATGTTGACTAAAATTACCCTTGCCTAAGCTACTGCCTACCACTGCCCAGCTCGTATATTTATTGAGAAGATAAAATGCAGTATATATGAAAATACTATATACTTCGAAAGCCATAAAGTGCGTGAATTTTTAGATAGTATATATATTAAAGAAGGGAGTAAGGCTGGGTGCAGCGGCTCAAGCCTGTAATCCCAGCACTTTGGGAGGCTGAGGCTGGTGGATCACCTGAGGTCGCGAGTTCGAGACCAGCCTGACCAACATGGAGAAACCCCATCTCTACTAAAAATACAAAACTAGCCAGGTGTAGTGGCGCATACCTATAGTCCTAGCTGCTTGGGAGGCTGAAGAAGGAGAATCACTTGAACCCGGCAGGCAGAGGTTGCGGTGAGCCAGGATCGTGCCATTGCACTCCAGCCTGGGAGACGAGAGAGACTCTGTATCAAAAAAAAAAAAAAAAGAAGGGAGTAAGATAAGGGAATAGTTGGAAAATCTGTGGTATAGGAAGAGTGTGGGTTTTGGAGTCAGGCAGGTGGGGTTTAAGTCCAGCTATATCTACCACTCTATGAGTATCCTTACTAACCTGTCTATGAACTGGGAGTTGTAAAGATTAAATGATGTAATACAAAGCTCCTAGTGTGTAATTATAATGGCAACATCTAACCTTCATTGAGCCCTTATGATATGTCAGTCATTTAATGTGTTATATAATTTAATCCTTATAATAACCCTGTAAGTTGCTATTTTTATCCTCATTTTGCAGATTAGAAAACTGAGGGAAGTTAAATAAGCAGCAGAACTGAAATTCAAATCCAGCTAGTTTGACACCATTCCCAGCCTCTTAAGCATTAATGTCCTCCCTACCCGTTTTGTTTTTTTTTTTCACTCTGGATTCAAATGCAGGAATGACATGTATTTGTGATTATTGTGTACCAGATGCTGAACTGGGTTTTTTTTTGTTTTTTTTTTTAATATTTGTTACTGAAGGATAGAAGCATAATTATATATATAATATGTTCACCACAAATGGATTGCGTTGGTGTTAATGATGCCAGTAGATCTACTATGGTTAATGGGCTCAATCGTAACAGCAAGATTTCTCTAGGCACATGAGTGATCATATGAGTGACGCTTCCCTGCACAAAGGGAGGTCAAAGGTGATAGTCTTTCCTTTGACCAGAAATGGGTGTCCTATGATATGGTGATTTAAAACTCAGAGTTAGAAGTGCTTCTTGATCCAGAAAGCCAGAGGAGCCATTGAAGAGGTATGGCTGGGGCCAGAGGACATCCTTGGCATCCCTGGTTATAAAGCACATGGGGGGAAACAGAGGACGTATCATAAATGAGTGAAAACAGTGAGGCACAGTGGCTCATGCCTATAATCCCAGCACTTTGGAAGGCCAAGGCAGGTGGATCACCAGAGGTAAGGAGTTTGAGATGAGCCTGATCAACACGGAGAAATCCCGTCTCTACTAAAAATACAAAATTAGCCAAAACTCCATGTCATAAAGAAAAAAAGAAAGAAAAAAAAAGGATGGTAACCAAGAATTGGGAATTCTCTGCTTTATTTATTTTTTTTTTTAATTGAAACGGAATTTTGCTCTTGTTGCCCAGGCTGGAGTGCAACGGCACAACCTCAGCTCACTGTAACCTCTGCCTCCCTGGTTGAAGCTATTCTCCTGCCTCAGCCTCCCAAGTAGTTGGGACTACAGGCATGCACTATCATGCCCAGCTAATTTTTACATTTTTAGTAGAGACAGGGTTTTTGCCATGTTGGCCAGGCTGGTCTCAAACCCCTGTCCTTAAGTGATCCACCTGCCTCAGCCTCCCAAAGTGCTAGTATTACAAGCAAGAGCCACCATGCCTGGCCACCATTCTTTTTTTTTTTTTTTTTTTTTGAGACGGAGTTTCCCACTGTCACCAGGCTGGAGTACAGTGGCACAATCTCGGCTCACTGCATCCTCTGCCCCCAGGTTCAAGTGATTCTCCTGCCTCAGCCTCCCTAGTAGATGGGACTACAGGTGCATGCCACCATGCCCAGCTAAGTTTTGTATTTTTAGTAGAAACGGCATTTTACCATGTTGGCCCAGATGGTCTCCATTTCTTGACCTTGTGATCTACCCACCCCTGCCTCCCAAAGTGCTGGGATTACAGGCATGAGCCATTACAGGCATGTTGCCCAGGCTGGCCTTAAACTCCTGGGTTCACACAATTCTCTTGTCCCAGCCTTCCAAGTAGCTGGGACTACACAACTAAGTCACTGCACCCAGATAGATTACTATTCTTAAAATTCTGCGAGGTTAGCCAGTCACAGCAGCATATGCTTGTGATCCCAGCACTTTGGGAGGCTGAGGCAGGAGGATCACTTGAGTGGAGGCTAGCCTAGGCAATATAATACCTCACCTCTACAAAAAAAATTTTTTTTTTAATTAGCTAGTAATGGTGGCATGAACCTATAGTCCCAGCTACTCAGGAAGCTGAGGTGGGAGAATCATATGAGCCTAGGAGGTGGAGGTTGCAGTGAGCTGAGATTGAGCCATTGCACTGTAGCCTGGGCAACAGAACAAGACCCTGTCTTAAAAAAAATATCTGCTAAGAGCCAGAGCAATCAGGCAAGAAAAAGAAATAAAGGGTATTCAAATAGGAAAGGAGGAAGTCAAATTGTCTCTATTTGCAGACAACATGATTGTATATCTAGAAGACCCCATCGTCTCAGTCCAAAATCTCCCGAAACTGATAAGCAACTTCAGCAAAGTCTCAGGATACAAAATCAATATGCAAAAATCACAAGCATTCCTATACACCAATAACAGACTTAAAGAGAGCCAAATCAAGAACGAACTGCCATTCACAATTGCTACAAAGAGAATAAAATACCTAGGAATACAACTAACAAGGAACGTAAAGAACCTCTTCAAGGAGAACTACAAACCACTGCTCAATGAAATAAGAGAGGACACAAACAGATGGAGAAACATTCCATGTTCATGGTTAAGAAGAATCAATATCGTGAAAATGGCCATACTGCCCAAAGTAATTTACAGATTCAACGCTATCCCCATCAAGCTACCAATGACCTTCTTCACAGAACTGGAAAAAACCACCTTAAACTTCATATGGAACCAAAAGAGAGCCCACATAGCCAAGTCAATTCTAAGCAAAAAGAACAAAGCAGGAGGCATCACATTACTGGACTTACCTACAAGGCTACAGTAATCAAAACAGCATGGTACTGGTGCCAAAACAGAGATATAGACCAATGGAACAGAACAGAGGCCTCGGAGGCAACACAACGTATCTACAACCATCTGATCTTTGACAAACGTGACAAAAACAAGCAATGGGGAAAGGAGTCCCTGTTTAATAAATGGTGTTGGGAAAACGGGCTAGCCATGTGCAGAAAGCAGAAACTGGACCCCTTCCTGACACCTTACACTAAAATTAACTCCAGATGGATTAAAGACTTAAACATATGACCTAACACCATACAAACCCTAGAAGAAAATCTAGGCAAAACTATTCAGGACATTAGGCATAGGCAAGGACTTCATGACCAAAACACCAGAAGCATTGGCAGCAAAAGCCAAAATAGACAAATGGGACCTAATCAAACTCCACAGCTTCTGCACGGCAAAAGAAACAGTCATTAGAGTGAATCAGCAACCAACAGAATGGGAAGAAATTTTTGCAGTCTACCCATCTGACAAATGCTGATATCCAGAATTTACAAAGAACTAAAACAGATTTACAAGAAAAAAACAAGCCCATTCAAAAGTGGGCAAAGTGTATGAACAGACACTTTACAAAAGAAGACATACATGAGGCCGACAAACATATGAAAAATGCTCATGATCACTGGTCATTAGAGAAATGCAAATCAAAACTACATTGAGATACCGTCTCACGCCAGTTAGAATGGCGATCATTAAAAAATCTGGAGACAGGCCGGGCACGGTGGCTCACACCTGTAATCCCAGCACTTTGGGAGGCCGAGGCGGGTGGATCACGAGGTCAAGAGATTGAGACCATCCTGGTCAACATGGTGAAACCCTGTCTCTACTAAAATTACAAAAAATTAGCTGGGCATGGTGGCGCGTGCCTGTAATCCCAGTGACTCAGGAGGCTGAGGCAGGAGAATTGCCTGAACCCAGGAGGTGGAGGTTGCGGTGAGCCGAGATTGCGCCATTGCACTCCAGCCTGGGTAACAAGAGTGAAACTCTAACTCAAAAAAAAAAAAAAAAAAAAAAAAAAATCTGGAGACAACACATGCTGGAGAGGATGTGGAGAAATAGGAACACTTTTACACTGTTGGTGGGGGGTGTAAATTAGTTCAACCATTGTGGAAGACAGGGTGGTGATTCCTCAAGGACCTAGAAATAGAAATTCCATTTAACCCAGCAATCCCATTACTGGGTATATATCCAAAGGATTATAAATTGTTCTGTAAGGACACATGCACACGAATGTTCATTGCAGCACAGTTTACAATAGCAAAGACCTGGAACCAACCCAAATGCCCATTGATGATAGACTAGACAGGGAAAATGTGGCACATATACACCATGGAATATTATGCAGCCATCAAAAACGATGAGTTCGTGTCCTTTGTAGGGACATGGATGAACCTGGAAACCATCATTCTCAGTAAACTGACACAAGAACAGAAAATCAAACACCGCATGTTCTCACTCATAGGCAGGTATTGAACAAGGAGAATACATGGATACAGGGAGGGGAGCATCACACACTGGGGTCTGTTGGGGGGGAAATAGGGGAGGGACAGTGGGGGGTGGGGAGCTGGGGAGAGAGAGCATGGGGAGAAATGCCAGATATAGGTGAAGGGGAGGAAGGCAGCAAATCACACTGCCGTGTGTGTACCTATGCAACAATCTTGCATGTTCTTCACATGTACCCCAGAACCTAAAATGCAATTAAAAAAAAATCTGCTAAGTTAACTTAGAGAAAACTCCAACTTTTAAACCCATACATGAGTAATATAATGCATACTAAACTGTAAATAATGAACTTTAACTTGAAACCAGTATAATAGCTAATGCTTTTTGATCATTTCTTCAGTCAGTTGCTTTAAAAGTGCTTTATGTGAATTAACTTCCCAATAGTTCTATGAGGGTAGGTATTTTAGAGATTCATTTTAGAGAAAAAGAAAACAGACACGAAGAGGTAAAATAACTCCAAGGTCACGTAGCTGATGGTAGAGCTGGCGTTTGAACAGCAGTCTGCTTCCTACTGTGTTCTACTTCCCCTTACTAAGCTGCTAGCAGATACATTTACCTGATGTAGATTTGCTTGCCTGTGTTGTCTAGTGGTGTCCTCAGCCCCAGCCCACCTCTAAGAATGACATATGTGAGCTACTTGGTTAAATATGAGAAGCCTAAGCTTTAGCAAATCCCTGAAGCTAAATTTGGCCATAGCAAAGCCACAGAAAAAAAGTTGAAAAGCAATGATTTTCATGTTCCAGCAGGTTGGATTGACATCAGGTTTTTTCTTTTCATTGCAGATGATTTACCCAGGAAAAGGTTACCTCAGCTGTATAAACCACCCACTCCCGAGATGTTAGCATATCTTGATTTTAGTGTCTCCACAACTGGCATGCTTACAGGAGTGAAGGTAAGATGAATGCTGGAAAAAAAGCCACATCTGCAAAAAAACGGAGATGACCACTGCCCCAGAAACTTTAGATGCAGAGGCCAAGTGGTTGTACCAGAGACCAGTAGGCAGAGGGAGAATCAAGAGTCGCTGCTCTATTTAAATAAAAGCATTGGCTCCTCCGGGATCCGTTACTTGTATTATGAAGTGTCTGAACCTAGCATAGAAGCTGAAAGATAAAGAGTTTTAGTTAAAATATGTATGAAATCTGAGATTCAGATACCATAAAATTCAGTATTGGCTAGGCAGGCTCACGCATTGGGAGGCCAAGACAGGTGGATCACCTAAGGTCAGGAGTTCAAGACCAGCCTGAACAACATGGAAAAACCCTGTCTCTGCTAACAGTACCAAATTAGGCAGGGCATGGTGGCTCATGCCTGTAATCCCAGCACTTTGGGAGGCTGAGGTGGGCAGATCATGAGGTCAGGAGTTCAAGACCAGCTAGACCAACATGGTGAAACCCCGTCTCTACTAAAAATACAAAAATTAGCCAGGTGTGGTGGCGTGTGCCTGTAATCCCAGCAACTTGGGAGGCTGAGGCAGGAGAATCGCTTGAACCTGGAAGGCGGAGGTTGCAGTTAGCCAAGATCACACCATTACACTCCAGCTTGGGCAATGAGCGAAACTCCATCTCAAAAAAAAAAAAGAAATTTAGCTGGGCATGGCGGCGCATGCCTATAATCCCAGCTACTTGAGAGGTTGAGGTTGCAGTGAGCCGAGATTGCGCCATTGCACTCCAGCCTAGGCAACAAGAGCGAAACTCCGTCTTAAAAAAAAAATCCGTATTAACTAATGAACAGAAATATGTTATCTTAATGGAGACTTAGATTAGGCTTTGAAGCACTAAAAATTATACATCGTTTTGAGGAGTTTAGGGAATTTTAAAAGCTGTCGTCAGAGCTGTTTCTCTGCCTGTGGGATGATGGTTCCAGCCTGTTCCATTTTCCATACTTTCCAGATGTCCCACTCTGCAGTGAATGCTCTGTGTCGAGCCATCAAGCTTCAGTGCGAATTGTACTCTTCTCGGCAGATCGCCATCTGCCTTGACCCTTACTGTGGACTTGGCTTCGCGCTCTGGTGTCTCTGCAGGTAGGGATGGAAGAGCCAAGGAGACAGATGTGTGTGCGGGGGGTACACTTTGTGGCCATGACCATCTCATCCTTCCCTTTGCTCCCTTAATTTGGTAAAGTTTCAGTAAAATGCTAATGTTTCCAGAATTCATGTATCCACTGTGTCTTACACGTTTGTTTAGTTTTGTCTGTATTCCCTTTGTTATTTTCTGTCATACAAAATGGCAGTAATCCTGTTACTTGCTCTTTGCTTTACCATGTAATCCTTGCTTTAGAAGCAGAGCCAAGTAGAAGGATGATTCTCGGGTGAAATATGTCATGCTTTGACAGCCAGCATGTACCCCCTAGGCTTGGCAGGAAGGAGCACAGTGGGATGGGAGGACAGCATGTGGATGGAAAGTAGCACATTTGCCCTGGCCAGGTTACTCCTTGTGGAATACAGATCCCAGCTCCTCTCACCATCCCCCTCAGGAAACCTCATCTCAGATCTGCATTTTTACTTCCTTGGTGTACATCATGAATGCTTCACGAATGCCTGCAGCTCAGTGTTCTCCTCCTGTGTTCCCATCTTTGTTAGGGTAGGATCATCCATTTAGGGGCCCAAACTAGGAACTTGGGTGTTATCTTCAGATTCTGTATCTTCATGTCTCGTATCTAATCAAATGTATGTCCTTTGGCTCAATTGCTGTATACCTATCTGTACATAAGAATCACTTGGGGATCTTTTTACAAAAATTAATGGGACTCCCCAAGACTTAACTTACATCTCCAGGGGTGGAGACCAAGCCACCAGTATTTTTCAGTACAGAATTTCTGAGCTCCTAGTGATTCTGATCTGTACTCAGGTTTAGGCTTAAAATCACTGCCATTTTGTATAAGCCAACACTTTAAGCTTTGTGGCTATAGATGAGACACGATAAGAACTCTTTTTGTTGTTTAAAAAAAAATATTTGTGTTGATAGTGTTTCCTGTTGATGGACTGAATATGGATATGAGGATCCATGTTTCCTTTCTGTCCTTTTTTCTTTTCATTTTTTGACTCAGTATCTTGCTCTGTTGCACAGACTGGAGTGCAATAGTGTAATCTCAAGCTCACTGCAACCTCCACCTCCCAGGCTCAGGCGATCCTCCCACCTCTGCCTCCCGAGTAAATGGGACTACAGGTGCGCACCACCACACCTGGCAAATTTTTTTGTAGAGACAGCGTTTCGTCATGTTGCCCACGCTAGGCCCGAACTCCTGGGCTCAGGCGATCAACCTGCCTCAACCTCCCAAAGTTCTGGGATTACAGGCGTGAGCCACCACACCAGCCCTGTCCCTTCCTTTTTATTCTAGCCTACATTGTTGGGTTCAAGGCTTTATCACCTCTCACCTGAACTATTGCAGCCTCTCCTGTCTCTCTGCCTTCAGTGGCTCGTATCACCAATTCCTCCTCCATATCTCCATATTGTCAGTGTTGCCCCAACTTAAAGCTGCAACGACTGCCTGCTGGGTGAAGGCTAAACTCCCTCATATGATGGTTAAGCTCTTTCAGAGCTGGCCTCAGCCTTTCTGGCCTTACTCCTCTGTGTACCCTGTGTGCTAGGATTTCAGTTGAATACTCTCTCTTCTTTATCTCTCTCTCTCTGTCTCCCTCCCTCTCCCTCCTCCCTTCCCTTCCTCCAGCCTTACTTCCTTCCATCCTTCTGTCATTCCTTTCTCTTTCTCTCTTTTTTTTTTTTTTTTTTGGAGACACGGTCTCAATTTGTCACCCAGGCTGGAGTGCAGAGGCACAATCACAGCTCACTACAGCCTCCACCTCTCAGGCTCAAGTGATTCTCCCACCTCAGCCTCCCAACTAGCTGGGACTGCAGGTGTGTGCCACCACACCTGGCTAATTTTTTTTATTTAATTTTTTTTTTGTAGAGGCAGGAGTTTGACTCTATTACCCAGGCTGGTCTTTAACTTCTGGGCTCGAGCGATTATCCTATCATGCCCTCCCAAAGTGCTAGGATTACAGGCACGAGTGTCTGTGCCCAGCCACTTGAATACTATTAATATTTCTGATGGCTTCAAACATGCTGTACTTATTGGCCTTTGTATATGTTGTTCCTCTGGCTAGAATACCCTCACTACCGTCCCCACTTCTTCCGGCCACTGTCAAATTCATACTCATTCAAGCTCCAGCTCAAGTGTCGCTAACTCTGTGAAGCACACCACTACTCCCCTGCCCTGGCTTTTCCAGTGTGAATGAATTGCTCTTTAGTATGTGATCTCAATGCTCTTGATTCATATCTCATATTCAGAGCATGAATAAAATGTCCATAAACATCTTTAAAATAAACTATAGAAATAAAATTCAGTCCACACTTAAGGAGAAAGAAAAAAATGCTACCCCTTTAGGGTTTTAAAGATTAGTTATTAGGTCTGCAGCGGGTGATTCTGGAAAAGGAATAGAAAATGAAAAAAAAAAAAAAGATTAGTTATTAGGAATTACCTTTCCAGAATGGTTAGTATAATCTTAACCATATTAATTAGCTTGAGGACAGCTGTAAGAATGTTATGTAGATGAAAGTGACCTGTCACAGTCTGCTTTATTTCATAGTTGCTCCTCTTGCAAGTCGCATAGAAACAAGACTAATTCTTATACCTTTATATCTCATATGACTCTACATGGTCCTCACACTCAGTAAATGTCTGTTCAATTGGTGAGGTTCTGAAGCTTCGGGTGTCAAGGATGAATTGATGATTCCAGCTCTTGCCTTTTTTGCTGCAGTGTGTATTCAGGCCACCAGTCTGTCTTAATTCCTCCTATGGAGTTAGAGAACAACCTTTTCCTCTGGCTCGCCACGGTCAACCAGTACAAAATAAGGGACACTTTCTGCTCCTATTCAGTGATGGAGCTCTGCACCAAAGGTCTTGGCAACCAAGTGGAAGTGCTAAAGGTAAGAAGCAGCTCCAGCAGCTGGCCAGTCCCAAAAGGTTTTGAAGAAATGCGGCAGGACGTAATAGGGCCAGAGTAGGGGCTGGCAGACATGTTTGCTTGCCTTTTTCAAGCCACTCAGTTAAAAGGTGTGTTGTAAACATTGGTGAGTTTATCTCTTCCACCTTCCTAATTTAGTGTACTCTTCCATCTTCCACAGTTTAACATGATTCTTACTTTGTGAACAAGAAGGAGAAACTGGCTGGGAGGCTAACTGGAAAGACTATGTAAAGATAAAAGGGAACTGTGGCTTCCAGTACTTTTTTCTTTTTTGTAATAGAATTTGAAACCTCAGAATATTAGGAATTTGGAGTATTCCCAAAGATAAAGGTAGCTCATTCATGTGTGTGTCAAATGACGATCTGTCTGACTGGCATATGAGAAAGTCAGAAAATCCTGAATTTTCTTTGCTAGAAAAATATGACCTCTGGAAGCAAAAGGAGAGAAGAGATGAGGTCGCCATAGTTCTGGATTAATTTTTCTCTCAGTCCCATCAAATAGGGGACATCTAAGGTACAGAAATGAGGAGGGATAAAAATATATTGCTGAAGAGCCTTAGATTTTTAGAAGAAAAAGGAAATAACTAGAGAATGAGAAAATTTACCAGCAGATAGTGATTTTAATGGGATGCCTTGGCCGTTTCTTCTTTTCTGAAAGCTGCTTTCTCTGTGTGCCTGAGGTGAGAACACAAAATTGCTTGGCTTTTCCTGACCAAGGAGCTAGAACAGTGGCCCTGCCTGTTCGGTGCTTTTATGATCCTACTGACTTCGCTCCCATTGGTGTCTTATGCAACGGTGTCTTGCAGACCAGAGGGATCAACCTCTCCTGCGTCCGGACCTGTGTGGTGGTGGCAGAGGAGCGGCCCCGCGTTGCACTCCAGCAGTCCTTCTCCAAGCTCTTCAAAGACATCGGGCTGTCCCCGCGGGCTGTCAGCACCACTTTTGGATCAAGAGTCAATGTAGCAATATGTTTACAGGTGACCCTCATGAAATCTTGTCTGCTCACAAACGGGAGAGGACTGTGGAGTGTCCCAGAGCATGGGCTTTGAAGCCAGGCTGTCTGGGCTTGGGCCCCGGCTGCACTTACTTACTTTGGGCTTTTTATCTCGATTTCTTTGTGTCTCATTTTGCTGGTCTGTAAGGTGAAGGTAGCAGTACTCTGCTTCCCTAGGCAGCTCTGTACTCTCGGAGCAGTGCTGGCAGTGAGCACAGTGTTAGTGTTTACTCGAGTCATCGTCATGTGGTCATGATGATAAGTCACAAAGATTTGAGTCCTATTTGGATTTTACTTGTATCTGACCTTCTTATGTTTTTCTTTTTTGTTTTTTTTGAAACAGAGTCTCACTCTCACCCCAGCTGCAGTGTAGTGGCGCAGTCTCAGCTTACTGCAACCTCCACCTCCTGGGTTCAAGCGGTTCTCTCACCTCAGTCTACAGAGTAGCTGGGATTATAGGCACATGCCACCACACCTGGCTATTTTTTTTTTTTTTTTTTTTTTTTTGTATTTTTAGTAGAGACAGGGTTTCACCCTGTTGGCCAGGCTGATCTCAAACTCCTGACCTCAGGTGATCCACCCACCTCAGCCTCCCAAAGTGCTGGGATTATAGACATGAGCCACCTCGCCCAGCCCTGACCTTTTGTTTTTCTGTCTCTATATTCTATACCTTTTTTTTTTTTTTTTTTTTTTCAATCAATAAGCTTGTATTCTCTTCTCCACCCAGATGGCAACTTTGTCATGTTATTCTTGATGGGTAAATAACAGAAGAGGGATTAGAACTGAGACAATTTTATGTATTAATTTAGCTAATAAGGCAAATATGGGGCCAGGTATGGTGGTTCATGCCTATAATCACAACACTTTGGGAGGCCAAGGCAGGAGGATTGCTTGAGCCCTGAAGTTTGAGACCAGCCTGGGCAACATAGTGAGACCTCATCTCTACCCCGACCCCCACAAAAAAATAGCTGGGTGTAGTGTATGCCTCTGGTCCCAGCTACCTGGAAGTCTGAGGCAGGGGGATTGCTTGAGCCTAGGAGGTTGAGGCTGCAGTGAGATATGATTGCACTGCTGCACTCTAGCAGCCTGAGCAACAGATTGAGACCCTGTCTCTTAAAAAAATAAGGCAAATAATAGACATGGACAACAATGAGTTAAAAAAGATAGCACACATGGGTGGATTATTTCAGGTCTTCTGAGACCTTCTTCTTTCAGAAGGGTCTTGATGGTTTAATCTTGAGTCCCATCATAGGCCTCTTGCTGTCACAGTCGCCAGTGTTGGTTTTGAAAGGCCCTGAGTTGCCAACTTGTCTCACTTCTGCTTTGAATCCAGGGATGAAAGCCCTCCTCAGCATGGAAGCGTTTCAGTGCTGCCATAGTGTCCGTGATAAGAGGGAGAGCAGGGGGCCTACTCTCCAAAGGGAGGAGAGGTGAAAAGAGTGTGGATTGTTCATGTATATGGCTAAATTATTTCTTGGTTTGAAATGTGAAATACAGTTTATCGAAATTCTAAACAATGCATTGATTTGTCTTTCTTTAGGGAACCTCAGGGCCTGATCCAACTACTGTGTATGTGGATCTGAAATCGCTAAGACATGACAGGTACAGCAGATTTATTACGCTCCTTCCCTGCTAGTTCCTAAGCATAAAAAATTCTGAACCTCGGGCCGGGCGTGGTGGCTCACGCCTGTAATCCAAGCACTTTGGAGGCCAAGGCGGGCAGATCACCTGAGGTCGGGAGTTCAAGACCAGCCGGACCAACATGGTGAAACTCCATCTTAAAAAAAAAAAAAAAAAAAAAAATTCTGAACGTCAGAGCCAGCATTTTTCCTCATTCCTTTTGTTCGTATCTTCTAGGAGGGGAATGGGAAGAGAGAAGGAATTTGTTTTTATCATTAATACATAAGATTCACATTTGTAAGAAAGCTTTAATTTTCTCCGTTGCTACACTGTTCTTTAATATTAAACTATAATACTTAGTTCTTACCCATATAAAAGTATTTTGTGACATTTGATATAAATTAAACTAAAATGGACAGTCTCTTTCCTCTAAGAGTTTAAAAATAAAAGATAGGACAGATAAGATAAATGAGCAGCATAGGGTTTTTGAAACAACACTTTATCTGAGCCCCAGGGGTGAAAAAAAAGCTTGCTTCCTCAGCCCAAAAGGGAATTTTAGCTGGGTCCTGAGCTGAGCACTGGCCCAGGGCTCTGAGACCTCTTCAAGTCCCACTGCCCTGGATTGTGTTATCTGGAGTGCCCCACTGCACTGACCTGCCCTGCCTAGGTAGAGCATTTCTCTCATGCAGCAGTTTGAAACCTAGGAAGAATTTGCCGCCCCTGGAGGACATTTGACAATGTCTAGAAACGTTTTTGGGTTGTCATAAAAGGGGCTTGCTACTGACATCTAGTGGGCAGAGGCCAAAGGTGTTGCTAAACGTTCTACAATGCACAGGATAGCCCCTTTCAACAAAAAATTATCTGGCCAAAATAGTAGTGCTGAGTTTGAGAAACCCTGCTGTGGTGTGAGGAAGATAGACAAGTTAGAGGTCCTGGGAAGGCAGCACTGAGCATCAGGAACGTGGTGACTTCTCTTCTTAAAAGCCCTATATACAGTAAATACCGTTCTTCTGCAGGGTTCGTCTTGTGGAACGTGGCGCCCCCCAGAGTTTGCTCCTCTCAGAGTCTGGAAAGGTAAATTGTTCTGTTGACCATGGGAAGGTAGGCTGTATGGATTGGAGATGTGGTTCATTTTAAGGAAACCGGAAGCCGTATTAGTGTCCAGGGCAAGCCTTAATTGAAATTTGGAGATAATTTCAGCTTGGCTAATACTTTCAAATTCATATAGGTACATAGATAAGAATAGTAAATTTGAACTCTCTTAATTTCCATAGATTTTTTAAAAAATCCAACTGACATGTTATTCTTATTGACTGACTAGCAAAATGCAGCGCTCCTTGTATGAAAGGTGGATAGAAGAGCTGGTTCTTTTTTTTTAGACTGCTCAGCAGCACTGTCTTTTTTTTAAACAGAGTCTCACTCTGCCACCCAGGCTAGAGCACAGTGACGCAATCTCAGCTCCCTGCAACCTCTGCCTCCCAGGTTCAAGTGATTCTCTTGCCTTAGCCTCCCGAGTAGCTGGAGTTACAGGCAACTGCCACCATGCCCGGCTAATTTTTGTATTTTTGGTAAAGATTTGGTTTCACACCATGTTGATTGGGCTGGTCTTGAACTCCTGACCTCAGGTGATCTGCCTCCCTCAGCCTCCCAAAGTGCTGGGATTATAGGCATGAGCCACTGTGCCCAGCCTGGTTCTATTTTATAAACATCCCAAGGAGAAAGCTAGGAGAGGCCGAGTTGAGAGTGTGGCTTAAGGTCTGGGAAGATACACACACATTTAAAGTTGAAAGGAAAATCAGAATGGGGATGAGATTAAAGATATTTGAGAGAATTCTGTGGGAGTAACATTTCTTAGATTAGAATGAGCCTCTAAAAGAGAGATTTAGTGAGAAACAATTTGCTAAAGATAAGACACCCACATGCATTGTCAAGACAGGTGGGAGTTTCTCTGCCCTTTGATGAGATAGTGATGATGCCTCAGAATCCCTTCTAGTAATTCTGAAGGGCAGAGAAAAAACTGTGAAGGAAAAAAAGAATCCCTGCAAAACCTATCTAGTGGCGTATCACCCATCAGGCGCTTATTCCATTCTCACTCGTCGCTTGCATGTGCCAGGGGGGTTTGGCTGATTTTGTCACTGCCTTGTCACATCTTCACTTGCCTCAGCAGCCAAGCACAACTCACGAGCATTAGCCTGTGCCCAGCCTCGTCTCTTCCTTGAGGTTTTAGATGTTTGCGCCCAGATAATTACTGAGGGCTTCTAAAGTAACCTCATACTTTAGAAACCCAAGATAAAAAGGGAGTTCAAAGGGGGAAGAATGTGGGTAACCAGAGAGGCCATTTTTTGGCTAGAATGGCTGAGGCATTCCCTCAGCCAGCATTTGTGTCTTCCTTTTCCTTCCTGAGGAAGGTCCTGGAGTCGTGGATATCCTTCTGTCCTGCAAAGCTGCCACCGTCCTCTCACTCTTCACATTGCTCCAACTCTAGCACTAACTGAAGTCTGGAGTGGAGTCACTCAGGCTTTCCCTGCCTTCTGCCCTTTCTGTTTTAAGGGGTTTTACTGCCATCATTCCAGTGAATGAGAAAGAGCATGAAAAGGGGAAGGTTATTCTACAAATTCTACTGTTAAGGTCCTGATCTACAGTTTCTCATCCCTTTGAAGAGATGGCAGACTGGCTCCCTGTTTTATTTTTGAGGCTGAGTTTTATTAGACCTTTGGTCTTCAATGAACTGAGGAAGACTCAATAAGAGCAAGATAGAAAGTCTCTGCTATTGTCCCCTCGGTAGCTGCTGTGATGCTGTTACAGCTGGCTTCCGCCCTGTGTGCCTCTCCCACCTCTCCAGCAGTTAACTGTGTATTTCCTGGAGGTCACTGGATTTCACTGAACCCAATCTTTGTATTTTCCCTTTGATGCTTAGATTTTACCTGGAGTGAAAGTGGTCATTGTTAATCCTGAGACCAAAGGGCCAGTTGGAGACTCTCACCTTGGAGAGGTTTGTAATAATTTTCATTTTTACTCTGAAAAGTCAGCAGTAAAAAACTCTAGGGTTCACATTTTATAAATCAGTAAAACTGTGGATTTAGCTTTCCCCCGTTGTGAATAGAGTTATTTTTTTTCCCGTAAAGCATGAGACTGAAATAGAAGAGGGAGATTGAAACTGGGATCAAGGGAAGATTTACGCACTCAAACTGGAAGTCATGTCACATTTGTCCATTGACATGCCCTTAGCTAGAAAGGAAAGTGAGCAATCCTACATGTTCCCACCTATTAAGGTATGAAACTGAAAGGAGTCACATATTAAAAAATTTTTAAGGTCATTCAAATGTTATATTGTATTCTAAAATGTATTTATATTTGCATTAACAAAAAAAATCCAGGCCCAGCCCTTTAACAACAAAAAAATTATATATAAATATATGTTATTTATATATAAGGATATAAAAATTAACTATGTGAAATAGTTAATTTTCTTCCCCTAAATCTTTGTTTTTGTTTATTTTTTTGAGACAGAGTCTCACTCTGTCGCCCAGACTGGGCTTACTGCAACCTCTGTCTCCCGAGTTCAAGTGATTCTTGTGCCTAAGCCTCCCAAGTACCTGGGACTACAGGCACATGCCACCATTCCCAGCTAACTTTTTATATTTTTAGTAGAGACAGTATTTCACTATGTTGCCCAGGCTGGTCTCAAACTCTTGAGCTCACGTGATCCACTTGCCTCAGCCTCCCAAAATGCTAGGATTACAGGCGTGAGTCCCCACACCCAGCCCCCCAAAATCTTTGAAGGATGCTGATATTTCATCACATAGCTGAATGGGAGGAATACTGTAGGTACAGGAGCCAGATGAACTGGGCTCTGTCACATATGAGCTTCTCAATATTAGGTTAATCTCTTGGGGCCTCAGTTTCCTCATTCATAAATAATAATAGCACTGGCCAAGTGCAGTGGCCCATGTCTATAATCCTAGCACTTTGGGTGGCTGAAGGAGGAGTTTGAAGCCACTCCACTTTGAGACCAGAAGTTTGAGGCCAGCTGGGCAACACAGCAAAGACCCCATCTCTACTTTAAAAATTTTTTTTTTTTTTTCTGAGACAGAGCCTTGCTCTGAGCCCATCTTGGCTCCCTTTAACCTCCATCCCCCTAGTTCAAGTGATTCTCCTGCCTCCGCCTCCTGAGTAGCTAGAATCACAGGCATGCACCACCACACCTGGCTAATTTTATATTTTTAGCAGAAATGGGGTTTCACCATGTTGGCCAGGCTGGTGTTGAACTCCTGGCCTTAAGTGATCCACCCACCTCAGCCTCCTAAAGTGCTGGGATTACAAGCATAAGCCACCACACCCAGCCTATTTAAAAATTTTTTTAAGTTAAAATAATAATAGTAGTAGTAGTACCTACCTCACCTCCTGAGTTAAAATCATTATAACAATTAAATGTATTAATACCTGCATCTGTAATGTACACAGAACAGTGTCTGTCACATAATGATTCCCAGTAATATTGTTAATTATTGCTCTGTTTATATTATAAACTCAAACACCCCATGGTGTTTCCCTGTGGGCTTCCACAGTTATCCTGGAAGCACAGAAATGATCCCTGATGTGTTCATGGAACTCTGGAGGAGGGTGAGAAATGAGCCAGGGAGACAGGGTAGCCTGTGGGTGGGAGCACGGCCACCAGAGCCACACAGGCATGGGTATGAGTCTCCTCATTTCTGCATCTTAGGTGAAGTAGTTAACTCCTTGTTTTTTCATCTGTAAAATGGGAACAACATTGTATGATCTGTGTTGTCATATGTATAGGGTTGGATGGAGATGAGGTACACGGTTAGCACCTGGTAAATATTAGCTGCTTTTATTAATGCAGTTGTTTTTCATATAAAAATGAGATTTAAAAAATCAAAATAACCTGATCCAAGAGAATTAATACAGTTGTGTGTTCCCAGTGAGTTGTGACCAAAGCCCTTTTCTTGTAGATTTGGGTGAACAGTCCCCATACAGCCAGCGGCTACTATACCATCTATGATAGTGAGACTCTTCAAGCTGATCATTTCAACACTCGCCTCAGCTTTGGAGATGCTGCTCAGACCCTCTGGGCTCGGACAGGATACCTTGGTTTCGTCCGCCGGACCGAGCTCACAGCGGCCACTGGAGGTACTTCTGCAACAGCTCCTCCCTGTTGGGCCTGCTTTGTGTTTCTATAGAACTAGCTGACCTCCTTCAGCTTTTCTTAGATTGTAGAGTGTGTGTATTTACTTCCTTCTGTGACTCTTGAACCCATAAGTGACTCTCTATTCATTTGGAGTCATGCTTTGCCCCGTGAAGAGTGTCTGGGAGGTGAGCACTTGGGGCTAGTCCAGGAGCATCCTGAGCTGTGAGTCAAAGAGATGGGCCTGATGGCGAGTGAGCATCCCTGGCCAAACACAAACTTTCAGTCCCTGTGGGGCTGATTCCACACCCCGAACAAGCATTACATCTTTTAGCTCTTCTACCCTGCATACCACTCGGGGAGCAGGAGGAACAGCCCTATTCCTTGAGAGGGGCGTCAGTTCTGAGGAGCCATCTTGCTGAGGAATGGCAGCCCCCTGGTGTCTCGCATTGGGCACAGCCTGCTTTCTGGTCAGGCCTCTGATGTGAGGATTCCCTCCTGTCATCCTCTGCCCAGTTGATGGTCACAGCTTCACTGCTGCCTGTCACCTTTTCTTCCTGAACTGGCACTGATAGCCATTTAAAAATACACAACACTGACTGTATCCTGTGCTTGAAGAAGTGATAGGTATATAACTTGCTGGATTTTAAAGGCCTAAATTCTCCATAGTTTCATACTGACCAGTGTCCATAGTTCCCCAGATTTCATGGAGAGGCAGGGGCAACCCATTGGAGCAGAGGGTGGCATCCCTGCCTGGTACCCTGGTATTACAGCCCACCTCTGCCATTTGCTGGGTGACCTTAAGCAATCACTTAGCCTGTTTCCTACCTAGAAAATGGGGATGACTGTTTCTTGCCTCATGGAAATGATGTGAGATTAAAGGACGTGATGCATTTAGATGCCTAGAACGGTGCCTGGCACACAGGAAGCACCCATTAGTCATTCACAGCTATGTTTCTGTTGTTTTTGTCATCAGTCTTCATGAGCTCACCAGGTGATGGGAGCCTCTGCTGGGCCTCCTGATCTTTTTTACTCCAACAGCTTCAGTCACTTTGTTTTGCTCAGTTTTTCAGAAGTCTGTGTTTTTCCAGAAATTATTGCAAATCATCTTCCTTCTGTGTCCTAGCTAGATGACAAGCCTGTTAGAAACCAGGACTACTCTCCCCCCATTCTACAACCCTTCTCCTAATGTCTGTGTTCCATGAAGCTACCTAGAAAGAATGACACTTGCTCATCTCCTCTCCCTCTCAACTCCTCTCTTTCCTCTTCCCCTCTCTTTCCTCTGGCTGAGCCTGTTTGTCCTCAAGGGCTCAGCTCTGCCCTCAGCTTTTCCAGGAGCCTTCTCTGAACTAGGAGCTAGACTCAGTGGATGTCCTCTGCCCCTCCGAACCTCATACACACTCCTGTTGGTGGGCTTGCTACATTAGAATGGAATGTCTCTTGGTGTATCTTTTCCCCTGCCTCAACTGTAAGGACCTTCAGAGCAGGAATTGGGTTTTGTCAGCTTTGTCTCCCCAGCATGTAACACAGTTCCTAACATGTAGTAATAATAAAAACAATAATAATAATAGCTAGCTGTGTGCAGTGGCTCACGCCTGTAATCCCAGCAGTTTGGGAGGCCAAGGCAGGGAGATGACCTGAGGTCAGGAGTTCGAGACCAGCTTGGCCAACATGGTGAAACCCCCTCTCTACTAAAAATATAAAAATTAGCTGGGTGTGGTGGCAGGCACCTGTAAATCCCATCTACTCAGGAGACTGAGGCAGGAGAATCACTTAAATCCAGGAGGCGGCGGTTGCAGTGAGCCGAGATTGCACCATTGCACTCCATCCTGGGTGACAAGAGCGAGACTTTGTCTCAAAAATAAATTAATTAATTAATAATAATAGCTAATTTCTGGTATCATTTATAGTGTACCACATACCATATTAACTACCATGAATGGATTAACCTAATAAATCCTCACAGCAGTCAATGATTATTATCCCACAGAGGGGCAGCAGGATTCACAGCCTTAAGGAATTTGCCCAGAGTTACACTGGTAAGGGCAGAGCCAGGTGACAGGCACTCTGACCCCTGTGCTCTGGACTCCAGTGTTACGTTGCCCTCAGTATATGTGTAAGCCACATTTTTCGCTTTCTTTCTGTCAGAGCGTCATGATGCATTGTATGTGGTGGGAGCACTGGATGAAACGCTGGAGCTGAGAGGATTACGATACCATCCGATCGATATTGAGACCTCAGTGTCCCGGATCCACAGAAGCATTGCTGAATGGTAACTTCCCCAGCACACACTGCGCTTCCCACTTCAGCTTTAGTCGTAATCTCAACTGAGCTATTTATTTGGTCACTGGTATCACATACCCACCTTGAGACATAGAGCTCCATGGGAGGAATAAGGAAATAGACTGATTCTTGTCTTGGGTATACAATCTGCTGTGGCCAGCAAGGCCTATCCACGGGAGCCAGATGAGGCCATGAGGCCCTTGGGGAATATTCTGGCACCTTCTGTGGAACACTGGAACTGAGTCCTTTTTGAATGATAGACTCTCATAATGGGAAGGGACTAACAGATCATTGACTTCTTAGAAGTCAGTGTAATATGGTGGAAAGAACCAGCTTAAAGGCTGTGCTTTCCCACCCTGCTTTCCTCATCTGTAAAACACTCTCTGCTACTTCCTAATTATCAGAAGCATCAAATGAGAATGTGCTTTGTTAACAATTAAGTGGTAAGCAGATGAAAAGGGTAATTGATATTATCTCATCCAACTTCCTGCTCTTTGCAGGAATTCCGCCTACATTTTTCCTGATAAAAAGGATCATCCAACCTTGTATGGACTTAATATCTGTAAAACTGTGGTTTGGCCACAGTGGCTCACATCTGTAATCCAAGAACTTTGGGAGGTCAAGGTGGGCAGATCGCTTAAGCCCAGGAATTCCAGACCAGCCTGGGCAACATGGCAAAACCCCATCTCTACCAAAAATACAAAAATTTGCCAGGTGTGATAGCATGCTTATAGTCCCAGCTGCTCAGGAGACTGAGGTTGGAGGATCACTTGAGCCTGGAAGATTGAGGCTACCGTGAGCCAAGATTTTGCCACTGCACTCCAGCCCTGGTGACAGACTGAGACTGTCTCAAAAAAAAAAAAAGCAGCCAAAAAAAAAAAAAAAAAACCACCTCTGTCGTGTTTACCTACTGGCTCTCATTCTGGGTTCTTTACCAAGGCAAAATCTATTTGGTTTGTTTTCTGCATATTTTAGTGAATGTGTCCTTCCTCACCACTTTTCCCTGTGCTAAACAGCCACAGTTTTTTATGGTTGCTCATGCTTTCCAGATACGTCTTTGTCTAATAATGCATTTGACTTCATCAGAGTCTCTCCCCAGACCTGAACAAGACTCTGACCAAGGCAAGAACATCTTTAGACATCTGGAAAGCATCCAGAAAGGCTGGGTACCATCATTATTTTCTCATTTTAGACATTTGACTCTTTTTTTTTTTTTTTTTGAGAGGGAGTTTCGCTCTTGTTACCCAGGCTGGAGTGCAATGGCGCGATCTCAGCTCACCGCAACCTCCACCTCCCGGGTTCAGGCAATTCTCCTGCCCCAGCCTCCTGAGTCGCTGGGATTACAGGCACGCACCACCATGCCCAGCTAAATTTTTTTATTTTTAGTAGAGACGGGGTTTCACCATGTTGACCAGGATGGTCTCGATCTCTTGACCTCGTGATCCACCCGCCTCGACCTCCCAAAGTGCTGGGATTACAGGCGTGAGCCACCGCGCCCGGCCAAGGGCCCTACCTTCTAACTCAGTAACCTCACTCAGTGGAAAGTGGCTTCTGTCCCCTTTACATAATAGGAGACATTTGCATAGGACATTAATAACTCATGTGAGTCAGACTCTCTTCCTGTTGGGTTTAAAAAAATACTGTCTTACTGACACCTTTTGAGAAAAGGGAAAAAGTAAAAAAAAAATTAAAAATACTGTCTTAGGCTGGTCTGAAGGTAGTGAGTTAATTCAATTGATTGTTCACAGTCAGTTACAAATCAGTCTAACTCTTTGTTCTACTCTTTCCCCCTTTCTCACTACTGCACTTGCCTAGTCTAAAAAAAAAAAAAACCAAAAATAAAAGAATATTATCTTAGTCAAAGCTCTTATGGGGCAAATAACAGACTCCCTTCAAAAAAGCTTAAGTGAAAGAATTAATGGAAAGAATACCTGGTTATCTGAGAAGATCCAAAAAAACTAACTCTGGGTCTCAGGAAAGAAAGAAATAAGGGAATGGGAAGGCCATCAGGAATCACTGTCCCCTTACTTTGTAGAGCCATATGGGCATTCCCTTCTTTCTTTTTCTCCTTCCTAAAGAGGGATTCTCTCTGCTTCTCTGTGCCCCCGGCTACTCCAGAATATTCAAATTGATGTCATTGGTTCAAATAACCAGTTAACAACTTTTTTTTTTTTTTTTTTTTTTTTTTTTTTTTTTTAAGACCAAGTCTCACTCTGTTGCCCAGGCTGGAGTGCAGTGGTGCAAACTTGATTCACTGCAACCCCTGCCTCCCAGGTTCAAATGATTCTCCTGCCTCAGCCTCCGAAGTAGCTGGGACTACAGGTGCCTGCCACCACGCCTGGCTAATTTTTGTATTTTTAGTAGAGATGGCATTTCGCCGTGGCGGCCAGGCTGGTCTCAAACTCCAGACCTCAAGTGATCCACCCGTCTCAGCCTCCCACAGTGCTGAGATTATAGGCCTGAGCTACCGTGCCCAGCCCGATGAGTTTCAATTTCACTTTCAGACTCCCAGGAGATTCTGGATGACTCCTCAGCTGTGTTCACAGGGGCAGGGTGTCTCATATATACATATCCACCCGTCTCAGCCTCCCACAGTGCTGAGATTATAGGCCTGAGGCAATGCGGCTTCAACAAAAAAAAATATATATAATTTTTCCCTCGGTCTTGTCAGGTAAAGTTAAGAGGTGTCATATATTGTAGACATGACTGCTGACCTTCTGGTTGGGATCGAGGGGACAAGGCAGGGAAATGGGTGTAAGTCTGGGACAGATGGTATAAAAGATCACTGAAAAATGTAGCGACAAGTTAACGAACTGTCATTGAAATTGCAGTGCCGTGTTCACATGGACCAACTTGCTTGTGGTGGTTGTGGAACTGTGCGGCTCTGAACAGGAAGCCTTAGATCTGGTCCCATTAGTGACCAACGTGGTCCTGGAAGAGCATTACCTCATCGTTGGCGTCGTGGTTGTGGTGGACCCAGGTGTCATCCCGATCAACTCCAGAGGAGAGAAGCAGAGGATGCACCTCCGTGATAGCTTCCTAGCTGACCAGTTAGACCCCATCTATGTAGCTTATAACATGTAACAAGCCTTGCGGGGACTGCAAGGGGCCATTCTGAAGAATTGCAAAGACAGAAGACCTGTGGCTAGGAGCAGGCTTTCAAACGATGTGAAATAAGCTGAGATGGCTACATGATATTCTTCATCTCATCCTGTGGGATTCTGCAATCATAAAACACACAGGAAAGGGGAATTCTGTGATGGCAAATGAAAAAAATGTTAACAGTTTGGTAGACATGTGCTTTGACATGGCGTGAGCAGCACGTTACTAAAGCAATTACATGCATGTTGCATTTTTTTCATCTGTTGTACATACTTGTATTTTTATCTAATACCGTTTTAGAATTTTGTAAGGGAATTAATGAATTCACATCAAAGGGGTAGTCTGAGTGACACAGTTCCCCACTCTGTACTGTATTTTGCCATTTTGCTGTAGCTAGATGTTCTGTGGGGTTTGTTAACATGGAACTACTCAGCTTTCTTTCAGTCACCCATAAGCAAATTAGATAACCCACTGAATATAAGAATTACGTTATATATATAATTCTTAACTGTAAAACATTTTGACCAGTGTTTTAAAACATGTAAATAAGAATACACATAATTCAGCTAGAAATTTGAAGAATTGGCTTGTATAGTTACAACAACCACAGTAGAAACATTTCAACTTTGAGAGAATTTCAATATTCTCTTAATGTTGTGTAATTGATTAGGTAACTAAAAAGCGCAAATTGTTTGCAGGTTTTGCTGCACATTGTTCTATGTCTTTGTTGGCTGGTGTATTTTATAAATTAAAGCTGCCTATGTTTGTTTTTAAAGCTCGCATTCCCGGACTCAGCTTAAGCTTCTATGAATTCAGCCTATTTCTAAAAGCTGAAAATCTCAATTTAAAAATCAAAATGCTAACACAAAGCTAAGATTCATCAGAGCCTACTCTATTCTAAGGAACCACAATAACTGACTCTGGCCCCAGTGTTAAAATGATCTTTCAAAATTAGAGTGACTATGTAAGAATTTAGGATTTCCTCTTTTCTAGGCCCATTGTAAACTGTGTTACAGTTTATCCATATAACTTCTCTTTTCTGAAAACTGAAGCGTGTCCTCTGTTCTTCCAGTTTGTGAGGGCAGGGGGTTTAAAAACAAGAATGATAGGCCAGGAAGGCAGTGGGGATCCACTGTCACATGGAACTGTAAGGCCATGTAACTACACAAAACCGACCAATCTGGGTTGCCAAAGCAGCCAGGCTTATGCTGAAACCGGGGAAGTCTGACGTATGCAGGAAACTCTTTTGAAATAACTGTGGTGCCCAGGCCAAGCAGACTGAGACAGGACTGAGTTTGGCCTCTGGCCCGGTTTCCTTTCTTTGGTCTGATACTTCATATATTTGAATATAGTTGAATCTTATTATTTTTTTCTTAACAGAAATATTTTTAAAAATTAAAAAATACTCAAAAGTGAAAAGAGTTAACTTGTTAAAGCAGAATGGTTCTCTTTGACCCACTCTGGTCTATTGTGTAAATATTTATTTAGACTATTTTAATACTACATATTATTTACCCCACTGTAACATCATGTAAACTAAATATGTTTTTAAACAATTTTTAAGACTTGTAATTACCCTGAAAATAAGGTTTATAATGCAAAGACCAGCTCCTTTGCAGTGGCAGTGCTCTGGGCTGCCTTTACATGGTCTTGTGACTAAAAGCCACTTTGTAAGTCCCTTCACATAATCCTCTTTTCTTCCCCACTCCTCCTCCACAGAGGGCAGAGCTCAGGACATTTGCCAGTTCCAGATCTCTTTTTCAGCATTTCGATGGAATTAATTTACACGTGATGAGGGAAGTCCTAGGATGGACAGAAAAAAAGCACTTACATTGGGGCACACAGGAAATCCCAGTGTCTATAGATGGTTTGGTTTGCAGAGAACACAGCCTGATATTTGGAAATTAATTTTCTGAAAACTATTTTTAATGATTCACTAGACAAAGCAGGGGATCCTGAAGCTGATATAAATAAGTCCAGCTCTATAATCCCCAAGTTCTAAAAGTTATGGTTAGATGCTATTCCGTGGGTTGCTTTGATAATTCCTACTAACACAGATTAGGGTTTAAGCATCTAGAGATGCATTGTCCACTATAAATACTATAATGAGAGCCACATCTGTAATTTAAATTTTTCTAGTAACCACATTAAAAATTAAAAAGAAACCCGTGGTATTAATTTTAATATCTTTTATTTAACCCAATAGCTCAACATTATCATTTCAACATGGGATCAATATAAAAATTATTAATGAGGTACTTTTTTTCATATTAGGCCTTTGAAATTCAGTGTGTATTAAACACATCTCAGTTCAAACCACTGCCATATTTCAAGTCTTTAGTCAAATGTGACTAGTGGCTACCATATTGGACAGTGCAGATCTATACTCATTCCTTCAAATATGTTACTCTGTTAATCTCAAAGTGTGGCCAACTCCCAGTTACTTAGAGGCTGATTATCTAGTTTTGTAGTTCCTCAGGCCTTGATTTATTTTTTGCTTTCTGCTTTATTGATCTTTCGCATGCCCCCTAAAGCCAAAATCTGCTCATGGAGGACGGAAGGCTAAGAACTGTCCTTGAGGAGCTTCATCAGTAACTCTGGTAAAGCATCCTGTGGAGAGAGAGGAGAGCCCAGCCATTTGCTTAGATGGTGTTTGTGGGATCATCTGCAGATTTACAGTCTACTCTGTCACAGACTCGAGTAAGAAAATGTTCTCTTGATGACACAGCGCTCTTGCTCTGTCCACATTAAGTAACATCTTTGTGGTAGAAGTGATTCTTAGGTAGGCCTGAAATGCCATTAACTAATAGAAACACAGCCTTTCCAGTCCTCTGGAACATATTCTGTCTGGGTTTTTGTGTCTGTAGGAAAAAACTAAATAACAAGCCCCTGTCTCGGTTAAGAGAAATCTATTGGTCTGAAGGTTTCTGAACCTTTTTCTGGTTCTCAGCAGAAGTAACTGAAGTAGATCAGGAAGGGGCTGCCTCAGGAAAATTCCTAGACCCTAGGAATTCTTAGAGCTGTACTAATGCCATCTTCTGCATCAGTGAGACCCTGGGAAGGAGCAGCATGCTAATTGGCCTCAGTGAATCCACAGTCTTTACTTCCTGCCTCATAAAGGGCTAGGTCTCCCCAGTACCAAGTCCTTTCCTCATGAAGTTGTGTTGCCTCAGGCTGTTTAGGGACCATTGCCTGTCTTGGTCATATGAGTGTGTCTCCTTTAGTCCCTGGGCAATGCTTGCATAATGCTTTTGTTGACTCAACAAGGGCCCGAGGCCTTAGGTTTTCTACTAAGGTCTCTGCCCCAGGCATGGTGCTCTATATCTTGGCCAAATAAATTATTTCCTTGAATATCCAGGAATCTTTTAGACTAAAGCAATGAGGAGTTATCACCTCATCCTCAAACTCCAACAAGATCTATGCCTTAGTGTTGTTTTTGTTGTTTGCTTTGATGTAAAAGCACGAGTATTTGGAGCAAAAAGCTGCAATACTCCAAATACACAATAGGCCTTTTCTTTATCATTCATATGACATTTCTGGTTTAGGTGTGTGTAGATGGGCCATGTTCTTTGTCCAGAGGAAGAGACTGTAAAGATATAAGAATAATTTTTTAGTCCTAAGTGCGGTTTTGTTTACTTTCTGTCAAGATATTTACCCGTGTCAAATTCAAACTACAGTACTGTGTAATTATGTATAAAGTTTTTTTATTTATTTGAAGTTAGACTAGATATACATTTTTAAATTTAACATCTGGCTGGACAGTGTTCTATTAACTCATTGAATGTGTTTCCTTTGTCTTGTGTTAATAAATATTGATGCCTGGTACTGTTTAATCCTTCACACATTGGGTGGAGGCTAGGGAATTCATAGATTTTAAATTTAACTTCAGATAGTAAAACCCAATGATAGCTGGGGTGGTCTAAGGAAAGTGAACACAGAGATCCCGGGTCAGTGCTATTAAAGGATACTAAGTCAGGGAATCATGGTATCTCTTTGAAAATTAAGGAGCTGGTTGTCAGGACTTTTCAAGGTAATAGTTTAGTTTTCTCCCACCCATACAGCATTTGGTAGTTTTATTTTTTAATTTTTTGAGACAAAGTCTCGCTCTGTCATCCAGGCTGGAGTGCGGTGGCACAGTCTTGGCTCACTGCAACCTCCGCTTCCTGGGTTCAAATGATTCTTGTGCCTCAGCTTCCTGAGTAGGTGAGATTACAGGCATGGGCCAACATGCCCAGTTAATTTTTGTATTTTTAGTAGAGACAGGATTTTGTCATGTTGGCCAGGCTGGTACCAAACTCCTGACCTCAAGTGATCCACCCGCCTCGGCCTCCCAAAGTGCTAAGATTACAGGCATGAGCCACCTCACCCAGCTGTCATTTGATGGTTTTAAACTATTGATCATAAACTTGAATTTTTTTTTTTTTTTTTTTTTTTTTTTTGAGACAGGGTCTCAGTCACCTAGGCTGGAGTGCAGTGGTGTGATCTTTGCTCAATGCAATCTCTGCCTCCCACATTCAAGTGTTTTTCCCACCCTCAGCCTCCCTAGTAGGTGGGATTACAGGCTTGTGCCACCATGTCCAGCTAATTTTTATATTTTTGGTAAAGACAGGGTTTCACCATGTTGGCCAGGCTGGTCTTGAACTCATGACCTCAACTGATCTGCCTGCCTTAGCCTCCCAAAGTGCAGGGATTAATGGCGTGATCCGCCATACCTGGCCTAAACTTGAATTTTTTCTAATCTGTAATTAGGCTGGATTTTAGTTTTTCCTAAAATGATACTTCATTTGCTCTTCCAATTCCTAGTTTCAAGAAACCTGGTGGGAGCCCATCAAGTTGTGCCTGCTCTCAGACACTAAAACTGGTCCTTGAACTGCTCCAGGCTTTTCTAGCATCTGAGAACATTTTTTCATGTCACAGACATTTATGCCTACCCAGTAAGCACTATGATAAGAACTGAAGCCAGAGAGAGAAAAATACCAAGTCACTGCCCTCAAGGAGATAGATACAGGATAACAATCGCAATACAATACAAGGGTTAAGAACAGACATGGATTGTAAGAGCATTTAGGCGATGGTGAGGGATAGTGAGGAGTAACTGTGCAGGAGAAGGGAACCTCTGACCTGGATTTCAGAGGATGAGATAGCCAGATAAGATAGTGAGCAGGAAGGGGAGTTGCATATTCTGGGAATTAGAATTCATTACTGAGATTGCTGTGGTTTGAATGTATGTGTCTGCCCAAAATTCATATGTTGGATCTTAAGACCCAATGTGATAGCATTAAGAGTTGGGGCCTTTTGGGAATTAAGTTAAAGGAGCTGTGCCCTGGTGAATGGATTACTGCCCTTATAAAAGTACCAGAGAGACCTGGCTAGGCCCTTTTGCCTTTCTGCTCCTCCACCATGTGAGGCCATGGTGTTCGTCCCCTCTAGAAGAAGCAGCATTTAAGATACCATCTTGGAAGCAGAGACCAGAGACTCACCAGACACTGAAACTGTTGACACCTTGATCTTGGACTTCTCAGCCTCCATAATCGTGAGTAGTAAATTTAAGCTGTTTATAATTATCCAGGCTCAGGTATTTCATTATAGCAGCACAAAAGGACTAAGATAAGGATGGAAGGTTTGAGGGGAGAAAAGTGAATGATAATTATGGAGGCTTGAACCAGGGACAGATCACTGAGGATCTTATATCATGCTAAGACTCTTGGACTTTTATCAAAGGAGCAAAGGAGAGTTAAGGAGGGATTTAAAGCAGGAGGATAACATGCTCAGATTTGCAACGTAGATTATTCTGGCAGTCATATAGTAAATAGATTGGGGCTGAGCATGGTGGCTCATGCCCGTAATCCCAGTGCTTTGGGAAGGCAAGGCAGAAGATCTCTTGGGCCCAGGAGTTCAGGGCTGCAATGAGTTATGATTGCACCACTGCACTCCAGCCTGGGTAACAGCAAGACCCTGTCTCTCAAGAAAAAAGGAAAAAAAAAAAAAATAGGAATGGATAGGGAAAGGGAAATAAAACCAGAGATTGTAATGGATAGGGAAAAGGAGATAAAACTGGAAAGACCAGTTGGGAGAAGACCTTTGCAGTAACCGCAGTGATAGAGTGCTATGATTTGAATGTGTTCCCTCCAGATTCTTAATGTTGAATCTTTTTTTTTTTTTTTGAGACAGAGTCTTGCTCTGTCACCCAGGCGTACAGTGGTACAATCTCATCTCACTGCTACCTCCACCTCCCAGGTTGAAGGGATTCTCCTACCTTAGCCTCTTGAGTAGCTGGGATTACAGGCACGTGCCACCACACCAGGCTAATTTTTTTGTAGTTTTAGTAGAGATGGGGTTTCACCATGTTGGTCAGGCTGGTCTCAAACTCCTGACCTCATGAGCCACCTCTCCTGGCCGTCTTCTGTTGAAACTCAATGGCCAATGTGATGGTTTTAAGAGGTGATTAGGCCATGATGGCTCCTCCACTAATGGAGTTAGAGCCCTTATGAAGGCTTCATTCAGTAGTACGTGGCTCTCTTGCGCTCTGCCCTTCACCAGTGTTCTTCCCCTCTAGAGGACACAGCAAGGCAGCACTGTCTTGGAAAGAGAGCAGCCCTTAACCAGACAAGCCAACTTGCCAGTGCCTTGATGTTGAAGTTCCTGGCATTCAGAACTGTGAGAAACACATTTCTGTTCTTTATAAACTATCCAAGTTCAGGTATCTTGTTATAGCAGCACAAAACAGACTAAGTCATAGAGCAAGGATACTTCAAGCAAGGCAGTAAGAACGGAGAAGAGAGGCCATGCATAAAATCATCAGAGGCATTAAGATTCCAACCACTGAATATTCAGGGTAGGGAAGAAGGAATCCAAAATAACTCCTAGGTTTCTGGCTTGGGGGTTAGGTGGATGTGGGGCCATTTACCAAGGCAGGGAAGAAAACAGGAGGAATAGATTTGGGAAGGAAGACGCTGTGGGCCAGGTACGGTGGCTCACGCCTGTAATCCCAGCACTTTGAGAGGCCAAGGCAGGCAGATCACGAGCAGGAGTTGGAGAGCAGTCTGGCTAACATGGGGAAACCCTGTCTCTACTAAAAATACAAAAATTAGCTGAGTGTGTTGGTGGGCGCCTGTAATCCCAGCCACTCGAGAGGCTAAGGCAGGAGAATTGCTTGAACCCAGGAGGCAAAGATTGCAGTGAGCCAAGATCACACCACTGCATTCCAGCCTGGGTGACAGAGTGAGACTATCTCCAAAAAAAAAAGACGCTATGCTCCATATTGGTCATGTTCTTTTGAGGTGCTGTGGAACATGCAGGTGAAAAGGTTCAATAGGCAGCTGAATACTGAGGTCTTTGCCTCAGAAGAGCTCTGGCCTAGAACTGTAGATTTGGGAGACAGCAATTCAAAGTGGATGATATTGCCATGGAAGAACACGTAGAGTCAGAAAAGGATAAGAGTCATGGCAAACAACAGCATTTAGAGGTTGCTGAAGGCTGGGTGCAGCGGCTCATGCCTGTAATCCCAGCACTTTGGGAGGCTGAGGCAGGCAGATCGCCTGAGGTCAGGAGTTCAAGACCAGCCTGGCTAACGTGCTGAAACCTCATCTCTACCAAAAATACAAAAATCAGTCAGTCATGGTGGTGGGTGCTACTCCCAGCTACTCGGGAGGCTAAGGCATGAGAATCACTTGAACATGGGAGGTGGAGGTAGCAGTGAGCTGATATTGCACCACTGCACTCCAGCCTGGGCGACAGGGCGAGACTATGTCTCAAAAACAAGAGCAAAATCAAAGAGGATGGAGTGCTCAACAATCCAAAGCCACAACAAACCTGAGTAGAACAGGGATTGGATGGCATCTGCTGGACTTGGCAATGAGGGAGTCCCTGGTGGCCTTGATGAGAGAGTTTGAGTGCAAGTGTGTGGGCAGAAGCCTGAAAACTGGTTCAGGAGAGAATTGCTGGGAGGTGAAACTGAACAGAGGCTCCTCTCCAGAGGCTTCATCTGCAACTGCAAGTAGGAAGGAGAAAGAGGGGACTGTAGTTAGAATGGGGGTGTAAAATCAGGTGGGGTTGTTTTAAAGATGGAAGAAATAAACCTGTGTCAGGAGAAAGAGCCAGAATAGAGGGAAGGTTCCTAAATATAGCAGTAAGGAACAAATGACAAAGTCAGGTCACTGTCACTGAGGAAGCTGGAGCGGATGGACTCCAGGGAGCAGGTGGAAGGATTGGCAGCAAGGGAGGAAGCACACTTTTTCAAATAACACTGAGTACAAGCAAGATCCTAATAGTTAGAAGTTGCTATTAATAAAAGTCTGCCTGATAACCTCATTCGCTTCTCTGAATCTCCATTCTCAGTCTCCAAAGATGTACACTCATTTCTGAGATCATTTCTATAAATAACTCCCATGGTCAGACAGACCTGACAAAACAGGACATACACTCTGGAAATTATGGGGGTTCCAAAAGAAGCAGGTAAGAGGGAGTTCACAGTGCATGCATTAAAGAGCAAACAGAAAATGAATTAGTCATATTCAGTTTCAGAATTTAGGAGAAGAATAAAAAGACCCCCAAAGAAAGGAGGCCAGGCATGGTGGCTCACGCCTGTAATAGCTGCACTTTGGGAGGCCTAGGAGGGTAGATCACGAGATCAGGAGTTGGGAAGTAGCCTGGCCAACATGGTGAAACCCTGTCTCTACTAAAAATAAAAAATTAGCCTGGCATGGTGACGCGCACCTGTAGTCCCAGCTATTCGGGAGGCTCAGGCAGGAGAATCACTTGAACACAGGAGGTTGCAGTGAGCCGAGATTGCACCACTGCACTCTAGCCTGGGCGACAGAATGAGACCCCATCTCAAAAAAAAAAAAAAGGAAATAACAAAGACAAAAGCAGACATTAATAAAAAAGAAGAAAACAGAAAAGTGTTCAAAAAAAAACAGTAACTGATATCTTTTTTTTTTTTTTTAAGGAAAAAGCCCAAACTTGAAAAGAAACTGGTATCTTACAGATATTCTAATCACAATAAAACCCATTTAACAAAAGGCATGCACACGTAGACACAAAAAGTAGGAAAAACAAAAGGGATCACAACTACAAATACAGCAATTGTGCTTCTATTTCAAGGGATTATTTTAATTTTTCAGTAAATTTGTTTTTTTTTTTTTTTTGGAGACGGAGTTTTGCTCTTGTTACCCAGGCTGGAGTGCAATGGCGCGATCTCGGCTCACCGCAACCTCTGCCTCCTGGGTTCAGGCAATTCTCCTGCCTCAGCCTCCTGAGTAGCTGGGATTACAGGCACGCGCCACCATGCCCAGCTAATTTTTTGTAGTTTTAATAGAGACGGGGTTTCACCATATTGACCAGGATGGTCTCGACCTCTTGACCTCGTGATCCACCCGCCTTGGCCTCCCAAAGTGCTGGGATTACAGGCTTGAGCCACCGCGCCCGGCTTAAATTTCAGTTTTAAATGGATAATTTTCTAAAAAATTATGTAACTTTGAAAATTCACTCAAGAAATGGAAAATTTGAATTTTACCACACTCACAAAGCAAAAAATAATCTTCTTTCCATATATAAGAGAAAAAGCCACCCAACTAATCTTACCAACTTAGTATAAGTCAGATACCAAAGTCAGACTAAGGCAGGGTTTTGAACATTCTAAATCAATCTTACTTGAGAAAAGATACAAAATGATAAAATCTAGGCCAGGCATGGTGGCTCACACCTGTAACCTTCAGGAGGCCAAGGTAGGAGGATGCGTTGATGCCAGGAATTGGAGGCAAGGCTGGGCAACTCAACAGGACCCCATCTCTTAAGAAAAAAACATATATTTCTTAGCCGGGCGCGGTGGCTCAAGCCTGTAATCCCAGCACTTTGGGAGGCCGAGGCGGGTGGATCACGAGGTCAAGAGATCGAGACCATCCTGGTCAACATGGTGAAACCCCGTCTCTACTAAAAATACAAAAAATTAGCTGGGCATGGTGGCACGTGCCTGTAATCCCAGCTACTCAGGAGGCTGAGGCAGGAGAATTGCCTGAACCCAGGAGGCGGAGGTTGCGGTGAGCCGAGATCGCGCCATTGCACTCCAGCCTGGGTAACAAGAGCGAAACTCCGTCTCAAAAAAAAAAAAAAACAAAAAAAAAAAACATATATTTCTTTTTTTTCTTTCTCCTGATACAGATTTATTTCTTCCATCTTTATATATATATTTATAAGCTGGGCATGATAGCACATGCCTGTGGTCCCAGCAACTCAGGAGTCTTAAGGCAGAGGATCACTTGAGCCCAGGAGTTTGAGACTGCAGTGAGCCATGATTGTGCAACTGTACTCCAGCCTGGGCAGCACAGTGAGATCCTGTCTCATAAAAATAAAAATCTCAGTGTTTCAGTTATTTATTGTTGTGTAACAAACCACCCCAACTTAGTGGCATAAACCACAGCTGAATAGAAAGTGATAGAAAGCGAGCATCCTCCTCTTGACTTTTCCAGTAGTGCTTCTGAAGTATCACCATTGTGTATCCTTTTTACTGAATGTTATTGATAGATGTGCATTGTCGGTTAAAGAAGTCTAGGTGGGTGCGGTGGCGCGTGCCTGTAGTCCCAGCTACTCGGGAGGCTGAAGTGGGAGGATTGCTTGAGCCCAGGAGTTCTGGGCTGTAGTGTGCTATGTCGATCAGGTGTCCGCACTAAGTTCGGCATCAATATGGTGACCTCCCGAGAGCGGGGGACCACCAGGTTGCCTAAGGAGGGGTGAACTGGCCCAGGTCGGAAACAGAACAGGTCAAAACTCCCGTGCTGATCAGTAGTGGGATTGCGCCTGTGAATAACCACTGCACTCCAGCCTGGGCAACATAGTGAGACCCCGTCTCTAAAAAATAAAATAAAATAAAAAACAATGAAAAAAGAAGTCTAGATTGGGCGCAGTGGCTCACACCTTAATCCTAGCACTATGGGAGGCCAAGGTGGGCAGATCACCTGAGGTCAGGAGTTTGAGACCAGCCTGGCCAACATAGTGGTGAAACTCCCATCTCTACTAAAAATACAAAAAAAAATTAGCTGGGCATGGTGATGGGTGTCTGTAATTCCAGCTACTTGGGAGGCTAAGGCAGGAGAGTCGCTTGAACCAGGGAGGTGGAGGTTGCAGTGAAGATCACGCCACTGCATTCCAGCCTGGGTGACAAGAGAGACTCATCTTTAAAAACAAAAACAAAAGTCTATTCTGACTAGGCACCATGGCTCATGCCTGTAATCCCAACACTTTGGGAGGCTGAGGTGGGCCTCAACACTTGAGGCCAGGAGTTTGAGACCAGCTTTGCTAACGTGGTGAAACCCCGTCTCTACTAAAAATTATACAAATTAGCCAGGTGTGGTGGCAGGTGCCTGTAATACCAGCTACTCAGGAGGCTGAGACAGGAGACTTGCTTGAACCCCCGAGGCAGAGGTTGCAGTGAGCCGAGATTGTGCCATTGCATTCCAGCCTGGGAGAAAAAGGGCGACTCCATCTCAAAAAAAAAAAATGTCTATTCTATGCTTGCTGGATTTTTTTCATTAGTCAGTGTTGAAGTTTATCTTTTTCTCTCCCCCAGGATCTATGAGATGATCACATAGCTTTTTTTCCTGTAAGCTGTTAAGATGTTTTATATAAATAAATTTTACTAATTTTTTTACACATCTGTAGCAGCCAGAGATTTTTCTAATATTGAACCATCCTTGATTTGACCCGTTTTGATCATCATCTATTATTTTTTATACACCACTGGGTTTGCTTTGCTAATGCGGAAACTGTATTTTCCAATCTACCTTCACCTATTTTCTTAAATCCCATGTGCTCTTTGCAGTGTTACCCTGACATTCCCACATCAAAAGATACAGTCCTCTCCCTTCAAATAATGGTCTGATCAATAGAATGTGGCAGAAGTGATGTGCATGACTTTCGGCCTGGATGAGCAGCAGCTTGAAGCTTAAAATGCTGACTTTCCTGATGCTCCCTTTTAGAACCCAGCTGCCCTGATGTAAGAAGCCCAGGCTCTGAAGAGGCGCTATGTTTAGGTGCTTTGGTCAACAGTCCCGGCTGAGCCTAGTCTTTGAATTATCCTAGTCTGGGTCTCAGACAAGATTACAGCCAGCACAGTTAGGGAAAAATAAATGAGCTGGTATGAATTAGATAAAAAAGAACAAAAACAATATTTATAATTGACAATATGACAATATGATAATCTATGGAGAAAATACAGGATAATCTACAAACATTTTGATAAGATCATTGAAGACAAGAGAAACAGAAAATAGTAGGAGTCTCTAGCTTATGATAATCATGAAGTAACTTGGTCAGATTAACCCTCCTAGAGATATAAATTATAAAATTTGGACAGGCTCATTTTATTTCTTTATTTATTTATTTGAGATGGAGTCTTGCACTGTTGTCTGGGCTATAGTGCAGTGGCTGGTCTCGAACGCCTAACCTCGAGATCCACCCCTCAGCCTCCCAAAGTGCTGGGATTACAGGTGTGAGCCACTGTACCAGCCTTATTTATTATTTTTTTGAAATGGAGTCTTACTCTGTTGCACAGACTGGAGTGCAGTGGTGTGATCTCAGCTCACTGCAACCTCTGCCTCCTGGGTTCAAGGAATTCTTCCTGACTCAGCCTCCTGAGTACCTGGGATTCCAGGTGCCCGCCACCACACCCAGCTAGTTTTTGTATTTTTAGTAGAGATAGGGTGTGTTGACCAGAATGGTCTCGAACTCCTGACCTCAGGTGAAAAAGAATAAGTGAACTTTACTTGGTATATTCTCAGGAGTTATGGGGAAAAAAAAAAAAATTAAGATATCAATAGATTATCTAATCTGAAGAACAAAGGGATTTGAGAAAAAAAAAGCGCCTCAGAGATCTGTGGGAAAATATTAAGTGGTCTAAAATATTGTAAAGTTCCAGACGGAGGGGAGAGAGAATGGGACATAAAAATATGTGAAGAGGCCAGGCGCAGTTGATGGCTCACACCTGTAATCCCAACACTTTGGGAGGCCGAGACGGGCAGATCACCTGAGGTCAGGAGTTCGAGACCAGCCTGACCAACATGGAGAAACCTTTCCGTGTCTACTAAAAATACAAAAGTAACCAGGCATGGTGGTGCATGCCTGTAATCCCAGCTACTTAGGAGCCTGAGACAGGAGAATCGCTTGAATCCTGGAGGCAGAGGTTGTGGTGAGCTGAGATCATGCCATTGCACTCCAGCCTGGGCAATAAGAGCGAAACCCCGTCTCAAAAAAAAAAAAAAAGTAAAGAAAAATCTTGAATTAATTGCTTTAATTAAAAAAAAGTAAAAAATAAAAAAAAAGTGGCCGGGCGCGGTGGCTCAAGCCTGTAATCCCAGCACTTTGGGAGGCCGAGGCGGGTGGATCACGAGGTCAAGAGATCAAGACCATCCTGGTCAACGCGGTGAAACCCCGTCTCTACTAAAACTACAAAAAATTAGCTGGGCATGGTGGCGCGTGCCTGTAATCCCAGCTACTCAGGAGGCTGAGGCAGGAGAATTGCCTGAACCCAGGAGGCGGAGGTTGCGGTGAGCCGAGATCGCGCCATTGCACTCCAGCCTGGGTAACAAGAGCAAAACTCCGACTCAAAAAAAAATAAATAAATAAATAAAAATAAAAAAAAGTGAAGAAATAATGGCAAAAGCTTCCCAGATTTGGAAACACATAAATTACTGACTGAAGAAGCTCAAGAAACAGCAAGCAGTATAAATATAAAGAAAACCACTTAGGCAGAGTCATGGGCAAACTGCTAAACTTCAATAAAGCAAAATTCTTCAAAGAAGCCGGGGGAAATGACATATTACATACCAGATAACAATGATACAAATGATAGCCAACTTCTCATTAAACACTATGGAAGCCAGAAGAACACAGACTATGCTTAAGGTGCCAGGAGTTTAAAACTATCAGTTCAGAATTCTATATCCAGTCAAACTAGTCTTCAAAAATGAAGGCAGGCCTGGCACAGTGGCTCACACCTGTAGTTCCAGTACTTTGGGAGGCCAAAGCAGGAGGACCGCTTGAGCCCAGAAGTTTGAGACCAGCCTGGGCAACATAGTGAGACCGCATCTCAAAAAAAAAAAAAAGATGGTGTATTCTAAATCTAATAAAGACCATGTATGAAAAACTTACTAACACCCCACTTAATAGTGGAAAACTGCTCTTTCTCCCTAAACACTGGAAACAAGGGAAGAAACAGTCTATTCTCACCTCTTCTAAAAACTGTTGTACTAAAGATCTATCCAGAACAATTAGGCAAGAAAAAGAAATAAAAGGCATCCACAGGAAAGGGGGGATTAAAACTATCTCTATTCATACATAAAATGACTTGTACATAGAAAATCCTCTTGAGCAGGGCGCGGTGGCTCAAGCCTGTAATCCCAGCACTTTGGGAGGCCGAGGCGGGTGGATCACGAGGTCAAGAGATCGAGACCATCCTGGTCAACATGGTGAAACCCCGTTTCTACTAAAAATTACAAAAATTAGCTGGGCATGGTGGCGTGTGCCTGTAATCCCAGCTACTCAGGAGGCTGAGGCAGGAGAATTGCCTGAACCCAGGAGGCGGAGGTTGCAGTGAGCCGAGATCGCGCCATTGCACTCCAGCCTGGGTAACAAGAGCGAAACTCCGTCTCCAAAAAAAAAAAAAAAAAACCCCCTTTGTGAAAGCAGTGTTATTAAATCCAATTGTTTCTTTTTTTTGGGGGGGCGGGGGGGCAGAGTCTCGCACTGTTGCCCAGGCTATATAAAGCAGTGGCGTGATCTCGGCTCACTGCAATCTCCACCTCCTGGGTTCAAGCAATTCTCCTGCCTCAGCCTCACAAGTAGCGGGGACTATAGGCTCACGCCACCACGCCAGGATAATTTTTCTATTTTTAGCAGAGACGGGATTTCGCCATGTTAGGTTGGTCTCGAATTCCTGACCTCAGGTGATCCATCCACCTCGCCTCCCCAAGTGCTGGGATTACAGTCGTGAGCCACTGCGCCCTGCCCCTCCCCGCCCTTTTATTTTTGAGACGGAGTGTTGCTCTTGAGTGCAGCGGTGCAATCTTGGCTCACTGCAACCTCTGCCTCCCGGGCTCAAGCGATTCTCCTGCTTCAGCCTCCCGAGTAGTTGGGGCTGCAGGCATGCACCACCACACCCGGCTAATTTTGTATTTTTAGTAGTCGAGACAGGGTTTCTCCATGTTAGTCAGGCTGGTCTCCCAACTCTCGACCTCAGGTGATCTGCCCGCCTCAGCCTCGGCGTCCCCCCTCCCCCGCTTTTTACTGATCAACTTTTGTTAAGCATTCTGTGGTCCACAAGAAAAAAAACAAACATCAAAGAACAAGAAACTCATAAAACCAGCCTTCCAGCCATCAATATTCTGTATTCCACAATGGCTGAGGCTGGACTTTGTTAACCATGGAAGGCTTGATGTCTGAGAAAATAGGCCACTTTTCTTTCAGTAATGCTGAAGCACTGACTTTTAGTAATAACAGCTGTCCCCTGTACTAGCATTTAATAGGTAATCAACAATGTTTGCTGAATGGTTAGCGACATCTTAAGGGTAAATCTTCGGCTTTAAGTCACAGAGTGATTTAAAGTGACTTACTTTGGCAGAGTAAATCTTTGGCTTTAAACCACATTTTCCGACCCAAAGGCCAAAAATAGGAAGTTTCCTAAATTGATCTCAACCTAGTAAAATTTCAGAAAACTGAGAACTTTGTGTCAAGAGCATACTAACAAAGTTCATCTTTTGTCGTTTACCATCATTAAAGCCATATAATAACATTTTGCAAGGAAATTTTTAGAAATAGAATAAAGCATAACTCCTTTTCCAGAGAGGTAGACACAAAGAATATTCTGAGCCGGGCGCGGTGGCTCAAGCCTGTAATCCCAGCACTTTGGGAGGCCGAGGCGTGTGGATCACGAGGTCAACAGATCGAGACCATCCTGGTCAACATGGTGAAACCCCGTCTCTACTACAAATACAAAAATTCAGCTGGGCATGGTGGCGTGTGCCTATAATCCCAGCTACTCAGGAGGCTGAGGCAGGAGAATTGCCTGAACCCAGGAGGCGGAGGTTGCGGTGAGCCGAGATCGCGCCATTGCACTCCAGCCTGGGTAACAAGAGCGAAACTCCGTCTCAAAAAAAAAAAAGAATATTCTGTAAAGTTTTTGTAATGCATTAAAACGACGGCATAACATTTTATTAACACCTTGTTACATTTCATTGTAAATCCATTTCTGTAAAAATCCTTCCACATGTGTTAAAGGACACAACTCAATGCTACCTTAGGGGATTAAGAAAAATCTGAGTAAGGCCGGGAGCGGTGGTGCACGCCCGTAATCCCAGGACTTTGGGAGTCCCAGGCGGCGGATCACTTGAGCCCAGGAGATCAAGACCAGCCTGGGCAACATAGTGAGTCCTCATCTCTACAAGCAAGGCGTGGTGGTGCACGCCTGTGGTCGTAGCTGCCACGGAGGCTAAGGGTGGGGAATCGCTTGAACCCAGGGGTTGGAGGCTGCAGTGAGTCGAGATCGGGCCACAGCACTCCAGCCTGGGCCACAGAGCGAGACCTCGTCTCAATCTCGGAAAAAATTAAAGGCAAAGCCTTCAAGCTTCAAGTCATTTCTTCCAAGAAGAGGACAGGGCCGGAGTCGGTCAAGGTCAAGGGGCAGGTGAGTTGATAACGCCGCCACTCATCGATGAAAACGGCCTCCCGGCTGACCTCCGGAAGCGGACGTGAGGAGGGGCGGGGTAGAGCTCCCGAGTAGAAACTCAACCTTGGGCAGAGTTCCTCTCCCACCGCAGCCTTGAGGAACGCGTTCCCGGGTACCCCTAACCGCAAGTCAGAAACGCGTACAAGATGGCGGCGCATCACGTGGGCAGCGCGGTGACGCAGGACGGCGGCCCGCGCGGAGGCAGCGCCGTAGCTCCCCCCCAACGCACACTCGCCACTCACTTTTACCCCCCCTCCCCGCCCCCGGCCCCGCCCCCTGCCTGGTGTAGATCATGCCGCCAGTGGCGGCCCTGACTGCCGAGGAAACGGTAGCTTAGGGCAGTTGGCTGTTAAGTGACACTGATTCTTCCCGCCCCGCCTGACTCCCGAGAAGGAGGCTAGCCCCCCGCTGCGTGAGGGGGTGGGGAAGTGGGTAGTGAATTCGGATCTACCTGGGAGGGGGGAGTGGAAGTTCCCGCCCCGGACAGCGGCGAGGCGGCAGCCACAGGTAAGTCGCGGGCGGGGGAGGGACGTGACCCGTGGCCCGGGCGGGGAAGGGCGCGGGAACGTGGCGCCAGCGGGTACGCGAGCGGGTCGCGCGCCGGGTGGGGGTCGCGCGCGGTCGGCGCCGGTGGGGGAGGGGGCGCAGCGGAAGGGGGAGGGGCCGCCCGTGCTTCCGGTCCCCGCGCCTCGGTGCTGCCGGGCGCGTTTCCAGTCGTGCGTCTCCTCCTTCCCCTTGCACCCAAATAAAAATAAAGCCCGAAACCTGCCGCCGCGGGTTGGCTTTTGCCCTCAGAAGCCGCCCTCTGCGGTCGCAGGCGCGAGCTCTCGGTGGGAGGTTTCGGGGTTGGGCCCAGGGCCGGGCGAAGGGCGGTGCAGCTATGGCCTCGGCGTGGTGTCCGCTGAGCGGAGCCCGGGTCCAATTAACTCTGCGACTGGGTCTTCGGATCCCTCTGGTCGCCACGGCCCCGGCGACCCTGGGGAAGAGGAGGCCCTCACCCTCCTGGAGCTTGCAGTCTAGCGGGCAAGCGGACTCACCGGCTTCACGCACGCCCCAGACAGTCCTGGAGAGATGCGCCTGGCAGCGGGGACAGAGTGGGAACAGCAGGCGGCTTTCTTCCCTGCTAGGAAAGACGGGGACGTCTGTTCCCCTCTGGATGGGCGACCCAGCCGAGGAGACTTTCTCTTTGATCTTGTGTGTTATAAAACGACGCTCGGTATTTCTCACTTTCGTCGACTCCGTGCAGCTGGCGGCTGAATCGCTTTGAAATGGTTTTTATGTGAAATAATGTGTGGTGGCGTTAGCGTTTTGAAGAGCATTTATTGGGCTGGTGGTAGTCTTTGAGAACCTTTATGCTTCAGAAGCTCGGCGTGGACCTGGCGGGCATCTTTGTCAAACTGGCCTCACCTGTGATGAGTTTGTAGGTATTTATGTCGAAAAATGCATTTTAATCACAGGTTTTTGTTAACAGAAGAAATACGTTCTTCTAAAGTGCTCTTTTTTCTTTGGAGTTTATAATGTGTAGTTACCTCCGTGTCTTACTTAGAATCAGTGTTGTTGTCCTAAAGTCGAATGTGTTTGCTCTTTAACACTTGACGTTATATTTTAGGGTTAGGTTTGGTCTGTGAGCTATGTCCATTTCTACTGGATTACCAACAGGTGGCAGTCCCTTCTGATTCTAATATAGACTGTACCGCCTTTGCCAGTTTTTTTGTTTGCATGTTTGTTTTTGAGACGTAGTGTCGCTGTCCGTCGCCCAGGCTGGAGTACAGTGGAGCGATCTCGGCTCACTGCAACCTCGGCCTCCCTGTTCAATCGATTCTCCTGCTTCAGCCTCCTGAGTAACTGGGATTACAGGTGTGCGCCACCACGCCTGGCTAATTTTTGTATTTTTATTAGAGACAGAATCTCACCATTGTTAGCCAGGCTGATCTCGAACGCCTGACCTTGTGATCCGCCTGCCTCGGCCTCCCAAAGTGCTGGGATTACAGGCATGAGTCACCGCGCCTGACCTTTTTTTTTTTTTTTTTTTTTAAATAGAGGCGGTGTCAAAGGCGTGTGAACCAGAGCAACTTCATCTTAAACAGGAGCTGGGTAAAATGAGGCTAAAACCTAGTAGGCTGCATTCCCAGACAGTTAAGGCATTCTAAGTCACAGGATGAGATAGGAGGTCAGCACAAAGTACAGGTCATAAAGACCTTGCTGATAAAACAGGTTGCAGTAAAGAAGCCCGGCAAACCAAAATGGTTACAAGGGTGACCTCTGGTCATCCTCACTGCTACATTCCCACCAGCGCCGTTTACAAATGCCATGGCAATATCAGAAAGTTATCCTATATGGGCTAAAAAGGGGAGGTATGAATAATCTACCCCTCATTTAGCATGTCATCAAGAAATAACCATAAAAATGGGTAACCAGCAGCTTTAGGGGCTGGTCTGTCTATGGAGTAGCCATTCTTTTATTCCTTTACTTTCTTCATAAACTTGCTTTTACATCCCATGGTGGGCTCACCCTGAATTCTTTCTTGTGCGAGATCCAAGAACCCTCAGTTGGGGGTCTGGATTGGGATGTCTGTACCGTAACATATTTCTGGTGACCATGAAGGGGGACTATAGTGCAGAAACCCTGACCCAACGGCTACCTTTGGGTAAGTGTTGGGGTCCTGTAACTTATTTCTGGTGGCCACAGAAGCGGAAACTCCAGCATATATGTCTAGGAGTCTCTCCTAAGACAGAGTGGGTTAGAGGTCCTTCTTAATAAAAGGCAAGGATGCTTGACTGAACTTGGGTTAGAGGCCCTTCTAAGATTTAGGGGGTTAGAGTTCCCTCTCAGTAAAATCTGCCTCAGCTCAGCTAAGAACAGGTTCGGCACTATAGGATGGATGTTAGCTTCTGTTCTCTTTGGATTAATTGGCCTTACACTCTTTGCTGATGGCTGTGGATGACAGGGTTAGGCATGTACAGGATTGTGGGACATGGGGAGCTTTTTCCTCCCTAAAAGGGGAAACTTGAGAGCTATGGGACTGCTGGAAAAGATAGATCCCTTTGCTGCGGACAAGCAGTCTCCTGAACTTTTCATTGTCTGCTGCAATGAGTGGGTCTTTTCTCTGACTTCCCTGAGTTCTTCACCTTCCCCACCCTGCCACGGGCAATACTTTCCTCCTTTACTTTGCTTTTCTTATCTTTTCTGTTACTAAGGGCAACCATATTGCCAACAGACCATGTGTTGAAACTCAAGTTGGAGGTTGGATTAGAAATGACGGGCCCATCGGGTCAAATTTAAGCCTTGCCAGTTGGTTATTGGGTGCTAAGTGTAGTGGCTAATGTCTTTGTTTAATCACATGAACGTTGCTCCAGCCAGAACGAAGAAAAGATACTTTTCCTTTATGATACGGCTTGGCCCTCAGGGCGATGATGCCACAAACCAAAATACTAGGATCACTAAGGGAAAGGGAACCCAGAAGCCTGGCATGCCAGCAAAAGGGTAAGAATTTCTTACCAGTCAGATTTCTGGCTTCTCTCTCACTGTACAAACGTTAAGGGAATGGTAATTAAAAAAAAAAAAAAATGGCCAGGCATGAGCCACCTCACCTGGCCAACTTTTGCACTTTCACAGCGGCAGTCCAGGTTTGATTCCCCACCTAGGAAGTAAGTTGTTTTTGGTTTAATATCTTCATTACCTTGTGTATTCTCTTTTCCGCATGACTGTCTTAAATTTTTCTTCCTCTAAGCACCTGGGGGGTTACCTTTGGCAAAGTTCAAAAGCCAGAAATATCAGCCATTTGGCATAAAAAGTTCTTTTTTTTTTTTTTTTTTTTTTTAAAAGATGGGGTTTCACCATGATGGCCAGGCTGGCCTTGAACTCCTGACCTCAGGTGATCCACCCACCTCGGCCTCCCAAAGTGCTAGGATTACAGGCGTGAGCCACTGCGCCTGGCCTTGGCATAAAAAATTCTAAAAGAGGCCGGGCGCGGTGGCTCAAGCCTGTAATCCCAGCACTTTGGGAGGCCGAGGCGGGTGGATCACGAGGTCAAGAGATCGAGACCATCCTGGTCAACGTGGTGAAACCCCATCTCTACTAAAAATACAAAAAAGTAGCTGGGCATGGTGGCGCGTGCCTGTAGTCCCAGCTACTCAGGAGGCTGAGGCAGGAGAATTGCCTGAACCCAGGAGGTGGAGGTTGCGGTGAGCCGAGATCGCGCCATTGCACTCCAGCCTGGGTAACAAGAGCGAAACTCCGTCTCAAAAAAAAAAAAAAAAAATTCTAAAAGGATTTTATTAAAGAGTGCTGTGGTTAAAATCAGTTAATTAAAAATGGATACTCAAGCTCTAAAAGCCTGGACTACCTGGGAAAAACAGGAGACACCAAAGATCCCTTTCCTAGCCCTGTTCTTCCAAGGGGTCCATCCCAAAGGCAGTAACCCAAATAAGAAACTTAAGAACTGGCAAATGAAAAATCTTGCAACCCCTGTATTCATTTTCTTTCTGGGTAGGTGTTGTGTGTAATGTTTATATAAAAGAGCTGTAATTAATTGGCCTAAACAAAATAAGCATTTATTTATTTATTCTTTTTTTGGTTTAAAAATAAGCATTTAAATTAAATATTTTGAGAGCAAAATAAAAACTAATGCCTTTTAGTTCATGTAACTTTAGTAATCTTTGGGAAATAAAAACAGCTTTCAAATTGATAAAAACAGTCTAACTTATGCAGGTCAGATATTTTGTTAAATGATTTAATGTCATAAACTGTTTCTTTGACTTTTAAAAATTGTTCAACTTACCCTACCTTAAAGCCATTAGATTCTAGATAAGGCCTGGGGACCTGTGGAGTTAGCCACGCCCCTAGCTGTGCTAGAGAGTCAGCTCTTATCTGCACTTCTACCTGCTGTGTCCTTGGCTAGTCTGCACACTTAGTACATAATTAAAATTGCTTACTAACCAGGATTTTCACCAAAAGTAAAAGCTGCTAAAAGTTAACCTTGTAACATGTAATTGAGACTACTGAAGAAACACTTTTACCTGTAAGGTGTGTAAGGAAAGTAGAATGTACTTTTGTTAAAAGATTATAAGAAGGCGTGGGAATGTGTTTTTTTGGTTTGTTTTTGCCTAAAGTGTTAAAGAATTGTTTTAAGCTGGCCTGGTGCAGCAGCTCATGCCTGTAATCCCAGCACTTTGGGAGGCTATGGCGGGCAGATCACCAGAGGTCAGGAGTTTGAGACCAGCCTGGCCAACATTCTGAAACCCCATCTCTTCCAAAAAGAAAAGTTAGTCAGGCATGGTGTTGCACACCTGTAGTGCCAGCTATTTGGGAGGCTGAGGCAGGAGAAGCGCTTGAACCTGGGAGGCAGAGGTTGCAGTAAGCCAAGGGCGCCACTGCTCTCCAGCTTGAGTGGCAGAGCGAGACTCCATCTCAAAAAAAAAATACAGGAAGCCTTATCAAATGTGAAATGGTGTTTTGTTTTCTTTGGACTATATGTTCCAAAGTTATTGGGAAACTCCTGTAATTCTAATATGACTTAGTGTGTGTTAATAATAATTATAATTGCCATGCAAAAGATTGTATGCCGCAGAAGTAACCACATTTCCTTATTTGTGGCTTTAATAGTGACTCTCCTAAAACTTTTTATCATCCACAGATAATTGTTCTTGTTTTAATCCTCTTTAGAAGATAGTTTATAATTAGCTATAGAACTCTAGCAGGTTTTTTTAAATGCATGTTTCTAATAACTTTGGTAATTGTAACATAAGAATAGAGGAAACAACTTTCAGAACTCATGAAAAGCTGGAATGTTCATGAATATCAAATAAAATGCGTTACTTGAATTAACTGAACCAATAGAAAACTGAAGTAATCTTTTTAACTTTGATTAAAATGCTGCTGATTCTTTGTTTTTTTCAGAGTCAAGGAAAATTTTCATGTGAACTATTTACAGCTGGTAGCAATTGAATAAAGTATACTGCTGTGAATGAAATTTGGAACATACTTGTTTCTCTGATTTCTCTAGCGTTTGGAAACTAGTTGACTCCTGGGCTGAAGCAATCCTCTTGCCTCAGCCTCCTGAGTAGTTGAGACTATAGGAGCACACTACCACACCCAGCTAATTTTTTATTTTTTGTAGAGATGGGGTCTCACTGTGTTGCCAGGTCTGGTGTCAAATTCCTGGGCTCAAGTGCTTGTTGTGCCTCAGTCTCCCAATGTGCTGGAATTACAGGCATAAGCCATCACACCTGGTCATATTAACCATTTTGAAACAGTTCTATAGTGTTAAGTACATTCACACTGTGTACAACCCATGTCTAGAACTTTAGTTATTTTTTAAGACAGAATCTCACTCTGTTACTCAGGCTGGTGTGCAGTGGCGCAGTACCACTCGCTGCAACCTCTGCCTCCTGGGTTCATGCAATTCTTGTGCCTCAGCCTCCCAAGTAGCTGGTATTACAGGCACTCACTCTCCCTCCCCACCCACCCGCCCCCCCGGCCCCGCTAATTGTTTTTATATTTTAGTAGAAATGGGGCTTCATCATATTGCCCAGGCTGGTCTCGAACTCCTCAGCTCAGGGCAGTCCACCTGTCTTGGCCTCCCAAAGTGCTAGGAATACAGCTGTGAACCACCATCCCTGGCTCAGAACTTTTTTATGCCCATTAAACAGCAACTCTCCATTTCCTCCTTCCCCTAGTTCCTGACAGCCACCATTCGACTTCCTGTTTCTATGGAATTTTGCTTCTCTAGATACATCAAATTAGTGGAATCAAAGCTTTTCATTTTTGCGACCGGGTTATTTCACTTAGCACAACATGCTCAAGGTTCATCCATGTTGTAGCACGTGACAGGAGTTTCTTCCTAAGACTGAACAATATTCCATTGTATGTACAGTCACTATTTTATTTATCCATTCATCCACTGATGAATATTTGGATTGCTTCCACCTTTTGGCTATTGTGAATAATAATGCTGCCCATGAACATGGGTGTACAAATATTCTGCTCTTTGAGACCCTGCTTTCAATTCTTTTGGGTATGTATACCAACAAGTAAAATTGCTGTTTTTAATTGTTTGAAGAACTGCCATAGCATTTTCCGTAATAGCTGCATCATTTGCATTCCAGTAGCAAAGTAGTATACAAGGGTTCCAATTTCTCCACATCCTTGTCAGCATTTACTATTTTCTGTGTCTTGATATTACCCATTCTAATGGGTATGAGGTGATATTTCATTGTGGTTTTCAGTACATTTCCTTAGTAGTGATATTGAGCACCTTTTCATATGCTTGCTGACTAGCCTTCTTTTCTTGCTTTCCAGGTAACCTTTAAAAACATTAAATTCTGTCCAAATCTTTTACCAGCCTCTTTGTTAGTAGTTCCCTCCCTATTTGCCGTATTTGATCTCTCATAGCTCATTTATTCTCATTCTTAACCAGCCTCTATATCCTGAAGTTGATTATCTAAGTTTTCTAGATCTTTAGAACTTCCTTAAGTATAGTTTTATTTGTTTGACTTTTACTTAATAAATTCTGTATATAAAACTATGTATGTACTTTGAAACGTCCCTAAACTGGAGACAGATATGTTTGTGTCCATAAACAGGAAGACTGTCATCATTCTTCAATGAGATAACATTTGAAAATTTAGTCATAATAGTTTATGTTCATATGTGCCTTTTATTAAGTTTCAATATGTTTTTGTGGGCCAAAATTCAAAAAATTTAAAGAATATGAAAAGTCCCCTTTCTATCTCTGTGCCATTGCTACCAGTTCTTTTCCATTGAGGCAAATGATCAATTTTTATATGACTGTATAGTATACTTTAAATATTCTGTACCATATTTAATTTTAACTGACTTTTTTTCCCCTTACAGTTGATTATGGAAGATTCCCACAAGAGTACCACGTCAGAGACAGCGCCTCAACCTGGTTCCACAGTTCAGGGAGCTCACGTTTCTCATATTGCTCAACAGGTAAGGGAGGAACCAAAATACTGAGCTAGTTAGGAATATTTTATATGCAGATTAATCTCTTGTTTCAGATCTATTTTTAATGCTTTGTTGTTTTGTTTTCTGAGACAGAGTTTTGCTCTAGTTGCCTAGGCTGGAGTGCAGTGGTGTGATGTCGGCTCACTGCAAGCTCCACCTCCTGGGTTCAAGCAATTCTCGCAGCATTTTGGGGGGCCAAGGTGGACGGATCACCTGAGCCCAGGAGTTCAACACCAGCCTGGACAGCATGGTGAAACCCCGTCTCTAGTAAAAATACAAAAAATTAGGCGTGGCGCCGTGTGTCTATAGTTTCAGCTACTTGGGAAGCGAAGGCAGGTGAATTGCTTGAACGTGGGAGGCGGAGGTTGCAGTGAGCTGAGATTTCGCCATGGCACTCTAGCCTGGGCAACAGAGTGGGACTCTGTCTCAAAAAAAAAAAAATGAGAATTTTGGAAAACTTATGTTCACCATCATGAACCTGACAGTTTCTCAATATTTGCAGACATTTTGGTTACAAAATTGTCTTACAAAATCATGCATGGAAGCCGGGCATGGTGGCTCATGCCTGTAATCCTACCACTTTGGAAAGCCAAGGTTGGTGGATTGCTCAAAGCCAGAAGTTTGAGACCAGCCTGAGCAACATAGGTGGAGCCTATCTCTTAAAAGGTTTTGAAAATTAGCTGGGTATGTTGGCACACACCTGTGTCAACTTGGCTGAAGCAGGGTGATTGTGAGCCCAGGGATTCAAGGCAGCAGTGAGCTATGATTATGCCACTACACTCTTGGGGGGTCCTCAATAAGTTTTAAGAGCGTAAAAAGGATTTGTGACCAAAAGGTTTGAAAACCAGTGGCCGAAAGGGTTAATCTTTCAAGCTTGATGTATCCTTCTCCATTATTTGGCTATATCATGTGAAGTATAACAGTGTCTTCTCCAGATGGTGCTGGAAAAATAAGGTGGAGTCTATTTTTCTGTTAATAGAGCTCTTTACAGAAATGTTCTAATTCAGTTGGCTTTCTTACATATGTATTTCAGTTATTTTGGTTAGATGTGACTGTTCTCAAAATTTCCTCAGAACCATATTTATGGTGAGGTAGAGTAAGTACATTTCTAGGTAGTAAATCATTTTATAGTGATTTTTAAAAATAATATGGTTGGGCATGGTGGCTCACATCTATAATCCCAGCACTTTGGGATGCTGAGGATTGCTTGAGCCCAGGAGTTTGAGACCAGCCTGGGCAACATAGTGAGACTCCATCTCTACTAAAAAATACAAAAAGTTGGCCAGGCACAGTGGCTCACGCCTGTAATCCCAGCACTTTGGGAAGCTGGAGGTGGGTGGATCATGAGGTCAAGAGATCAAGACCATCCTGGCCAACATGGTGAAACCCCGTCTTTACTAAAAATACAAAACTTAGCTGGGCATGGCAGCGCTTGCTTGTGGTCCCAGCTCCTCGGTAGGCTGAGGCAAGAGAATTGCTTGAACTTGGGAGGCGGAGGTTGCAGTGAGCCAAGATTGCACCACTGCAGTCCAGCCTGGCGACAGAGTGAGACTCTGTCTCAAAAATGAATAAATAAATAAAATTTAAAAGTTGGCGGGGTGTGGTGGCTCATGCCTGTAATCCTAGCACTTTGGGAGGCCAAGGCAGGCGGATCACGAGGTCAAGAGATTGAGACCATCCTGGCCAACGTGGTGAAACCCCGTCTCTACTAAAAATACAAAAATTAGCTGGGCATGGTGGCGTGTACCTGTAGTCCCAGCTACTCGGAAGGCTGAGGCAGGAGAATTCCTTGAACCCGGGAGGCAGAGGTTGCAGTGGGCCGAGATCGCACCACTGCACTCTAGTCTGGCGACAGAGCGAGACTCCGTCTAAAAAAATTTAAAAAAAAATTAAAAAGTTAGCCAGGTATGGTGGTGTGTGTGTGTAGCAGACATGGGAGGATCACTTGAGCCCCAGAGGTCCAGGCTTCAGTGATCCATGGTTGCACCACTGCACCCCAGGCTGGGTAACAGAGCGTTATCCTGTCTCAAAAAGAAAAAAATATGTAAAGGAAATAGTATTTTACAATAATTCAGTGTAAACTGGGGATAAAGTCTCAGCCCTCCTGGAACTTACATTCTAATTTTGGAGAGACAGGCACCAAAATGTATCAGTTGGTAATATGTGCCATGGAGACAAATAAAGCAGGGTAGGAGAGAGAGGGAGTTGGTGGTGGGGACAGGGGACTTGCCCTTTTTATGCAAGGTGGTCAGAGACATCTGTCTGAGGAAATACCACTTCAATTATATGGATCAACTCTTGTAAAACGGTGAGACTAATATGTGCTTGAGAGGGTCAAGGAACACAGGTGGCCAGTGTGTTGGGAGAGGGACTGATAGAGGATGAGGCAGAGAGGGTTGGGGTGTGAAGAGGGGAGGGTGCCAGATAATGTAGGCCATATGCCACTGTAAGATTTGTGTGTTTTAATCTGGGTTGCCTGGGGAACCTTTAGAGTGTGTTACGTAGAAACTTCTGGCATATCTTAAAAGAATCACTCACAATCACTGCTCTGTGGAATAGAAACAGGAAAACCAGGCAGGAGGCATTACAGAAATGTACATGGGTGATGACAATGGCTTGGACCAATGTGGTAGCTGTGGTAGTGATGAGACAAAGTTAGATTCTGGATACATATTGGTTGTAAAGCCGATAGTATTTGCTTTTGGATTGGATGTGGAGTTTTAAAGAAAGGAAGTTGCTCAAACCAAAACTGTGAAATCAAAACCCAGCGAAGAAACCCTTTTCTGGGTTTTGACTTCACAATTTTGGTTTGAGCAACTGTAAGAATGTAATTGCTTGAGCTAGGCATGGTAGTGCATACCTGTAATCCCATCTCCTTGGGAGGCTCACGTGGGAGGATTGCTTGAGCCCAGGAGTTCCAGACCAGCCTGGGCAACATAATGTAGGCCCACCCTTTCTCAAAAAAAAAAATAATAATAATAAAATAACTAAAATTAAATATATATGTAGAATTGCCATTTATTGAGATGTACAACACTGGAGGATGTTTTCCTTTTCTTTTTGGGGGAATGTTGGCAATCAAGAATTTGGTTTTCAGGCATGTTGTGTTTGTAATACTATCAGTTGGTTTTCTGTGTTGCAGAACAAATCACCACAAAGCTGATAGCTTAAAACAACGCACATTTCTTATCTCAGTTTTTCTGGAGTCAGGCATATCTTCGCTGCGTTCTTTGCTTTGGGGTCTCACACCAAGCTGTAGTTGAGGTATTGGCTAGGGCTGAATTCTTACCAGGAAGCTAGACTAGAGAAGAATCTACTTCTAAGCTCACTTCGTTTGTTGACAGAATTCATTTCATTGTGGCTGTAGGACTCAGCGCTTCAGTTTTTTGGTTGGTTGTTGGGTAGAGGCTGCCCATAGCTTCTAAAAGCCACTGGTAACTCCCTGTCATGTGATCCTCTCCATCTGCAGTTCAAAGTGTCACAGCCTGCCTCAAGTCCAGCAGGAGAATTGAGAGCAAGTCTGCTAGCAAGACAGTCTTGTATATAATATAATCAAAGGAATGACATCCCATTTCCTTGTGATAAAACATAACATCCCATTTCTTTGTGATAAAACATGACATCCCATCATCTTTGCCTAATAAGGTTGGTTAGAAGCAAGTCACAAGTCCCTCCCACTCTCAAGGGGAGAGGGTTAAAGTCCCAAACACCAGGAGCTGCAGATCATGGGGGCCACCCTAAAATCTGTTGGGCAGACCATCCAAGTAGATTTGTCCAGTAGACAGATAAATATACATGAGTCTAGGGTCTGGGAGAGAGGTCCAGACTAGAAATCTAAATTTAGGAGTTGTGGCTATATAGATGGTATTTATAAGCCTGGAGTGATTTCCAAACTCCCCATAGGATGTAGAAAGCTGGAAAGAATGTTACTTTTATGCTGAAACAAGAATAAGTTGTATATTCTATTAAATAGTAACTTAAACTTACAGAAGTGGGATGTGGGCATGGCTCACCTGTGTCAGAGCACAGAAAGAAAGCAGGGCTGTCATACTAGCAGGAATATTAATGAATTGCTAAAGTCCAAGTATAGGCAAGAATGAGCAAATAGAATTCTTCGGAGCTGCAGACACAAAGACAGTTCATACCCTCCTGCAGGTTTTTCTGCAAGGACTGCTAACAGTTGCTTAGGAGAAAAATGGGGGTGGGGAAGCAAGGGAGACCAGAGAAAGCTTTGGTGGGTGGTACAGGCCTATTTGGACCTTTAAGCCAATGAGAAAGGAAGTAAACCCTGTTTTCCATTGTATCTGGGAAAAGTAAAAAGAAAAAGAAAACCTACAAACCCCAAGGGAATGGCAGGAAACTATTAAGGGCTTCGATTATTAGTATTAGAGTTTTTCTGCCTCTGGGAGAGAGCCCCAACCCCTGTAACCGAAGGACCTAGGACCTACCTGAGACTGAGACTGGGCCAGGACAACATGCTTGTTGCTGCTGTCAGGTCAGGCAACAGCAGTCTACCCCTGGGAGAGGGACAAGAGTATGGAGTGAGCCTCTTTGGGCAGATGCACAGATACAGCCTAAGGCTGAGTGTGCAGCAAGAACACTGAGAAAAACCCTGTGACAGAGCAGCCCCAGCTTAAGCAGAAAGTCACGCTAGAGGAATTTGAAGTTGGTGGTACACTTCAGGTAATCCAAACAACAAAATCCAAACCCAGCTCAATTCCTGAATGACTCAACCCCTTCCCAACACACGTGCACACACACCCTAATGAAGAGGTGTACCCTCTTGATTTCCCATTTCTGAGCATAAATACTGTTTACTTTAGTCTACTCTCTTACCCATGATGTCTATAATTCAGGCAAAAATTACAAAACACATACACACAAAAAAGGCCTCACTGTCAGAAACCAAAACAATAAACAGAACCAGACTCAGAATTACCTAGCTGTTGGAACAATCAGAGAGTGAATTTCTTTTCTTTTTTTTTTTTTTAATTACTGTCTTGAGCGACTTATACAGAGAGGGAATTTCAAATAACAATGAATAGTATGCTAAAGGCTACAGCAGGAAAAGTAGAAAACGTGTGGATAGCTGGAGAATTTCAACAGAGGGTTGAAAACTATATGAAAAGTCAAGTGGAAATGTTAGAAATAAAAATGGTGGCCAGATGTGGTGGCTCATGCCTATAATCCAAGCACTTTGGGAGGTCAAGGCAGGCAGACAGCTTGAGCTCAGGAGTTCAAGACCAACCTGGGCAACATGGCAAGCCCTCATTTCTACTAAAAATAAACACACAAAAAAAATAGCCAGGCATGGTGGTATATACCCTGCAGCCCCAGCTACTTGCAAGGCTGAGGTGATAGGATTGCTTGAGCCCAGTGGGCAGAGGTTGCAGTGAGCCAACATCACACCACTGCACTCCAGCCTGGGTGTCAGAGTGAGGCCTTGTCTACAAAAAAGGTGACATAGGTGAAGTATGTGCTTGTGTTTATTAGTAGACTTGACAACACAGCTAAGAAAAGAATCAGTAAACTTGAAGATAGGTCAGTAGACATTACCGACAATGAAAACAAAGAAAAAAGGAGAGAGTGGGGAGAAAAATACAGCATCTAAGAACTGTGGAACAATCTCTCTTTAACATAGGTATAGCGTGATTAAAGTCGTGTGACTAGGTGGGACTACTGAGGGTCAGCTGTGTAAAATGTGGCTGATAGGTCAAGTAAGATGAGTAAATGAGTAAATATATTTCATAGCCAGTCTTTCTCTTTTTTTAAAGGTAGGATCTCACTCTCATGTCTTGGAAATTCTTGGTTGTCTGGGTTTTGCTTTTTAATAAAGGAAGTTTTGTTTTTTGTTTTTTTAATTTTTTTGAGATGGAGACTCGGTCTGTTGCCAGGCTGGAGTGCAGTGGCATGATCTGGGCTCACTGCAACCTCCAACTCCCTGGTTCAAGCAGTTCTCCTGCCTCAGCCTCCTGAGTAGCTGGGGTTACAGGTATGTGCCATCATGCCCAGCTAATTTTTGTATTTTTAGTAGAGACAGGGTTTCACCATGTTGGCCAAGATGGTCTCGATCTCCTCACCTCGTGATCCATCTGCCTTGGCCTCCCACAGTGCTGGGATTACAGGCATGAGCCACTGCACCCAGCCATAATTTTTCTTTTATACTCACTTAATGAGCAAATGATTTTAACTTTGTAACGTACATTTTATCCATTTTTCTTTTTACGGATTATGCTTTTAGCATCTCAGAACTCTGCCTAATGCTGAATTTTGAAGATTTTTTTCCCTGAAAGTTGTATAGTCTTGTATTTTATATTTAAGTCTGTGATTCATTTTGAGTTAATTTTTGTATAGATTTGTGTTTCTGTTATTTTTTGAGATGGAGTCTCAGTTGCCCAGGCTGGAGTGTAGTGGCACAGCCTTGGCTCATTGCAGCCTCTGCCTCCTGGGTTCAAGTGTTTCTTGTGCCTCAGCCTCCTGAGCAGCTGGGATGCCCACTACATGTGGCTAATTTTTGTATTTTTAGTAGAGATGGGTTTTGTGATTTTGGTCAGACTGGTCTTGAACTCCTGACCTCAGGTAATCCACCTGCCTTGGCCTCCCAAAGTGCTGGGATTACAGGCATGAGCCACCACACCCTGCTATTTCTGTTTTTGCCCATGCTGTGCAATTGCTACGGTACCATTTGTTGAAAAGAGGATCCCTTCCCTGTTGAACTGCCGTTGTACCTTTGTTAAAAATCATTTG